>NC_138906.1:83375755-84110861 GCF_965231255.1 Vanellus vanellus | reverse complement strand
GGTTTTAATCATCTCTTCTAGATATGAATACTGGTAAATCCTTTTATCAGGCCTTTGCAAAAAAAGTAAGTTGGTTTAAGTTTCTTTGAGAGCAAAAAGCCATTAGTGGGGGAAGGTGGATGGGGAATGGGTGGCAAGATCAATAAACGACAATTCGTAGAGAAAATGTTAAATAATCCATCTAAAAGCTAGTAATATTTTTTTCATGGAAAAAAGATTTAGATGCAATATCAAGTAGCTTTTAAAAAAAAGATATACAGTGCCTTGATATTTAATAATTCCAAAATTTCTTTTTTTTAACTTCTGTTTTAATACAAGTGGCCACAAAAGTAGATACTGGATTTCCTCTTCGTCAACATATGCAAAACTATGTTTTGGGAATGCATCGAGGATTCCCTAGCAATTTTAGCTTGTTCTCAGTACCATGTTCCTGATTTGGGCCTTTTAGAGAATTTTCAATTTGGTAAGGCCCTGAAAATTTTGAATCTCGTATAAATTGATGAAAAGAGGTCTCAACATTTTCAACTAGTACTAGTCCCTTAGGGTTCTTCACATCTCAGTTTATTGTTCCATAAGTGTTTGAATTTTACTTACCCTCTCACTTCCCAAGTTGTTATCAACATTTAGGACAAGTAGTAACAGTGGAAAAAAGAGATGCTACATAAAATCTTAAACCCTTTAAATAATCCTACTTCTGTCCCCCTATAAATTGACTAGAAGTACTGTCTTCGTGCTGTAGCATGAAAACTGCATAGTCCACATGAGACAGAAAGCTGCAAGTTGTACAAAGGTTGTGCACTGAACACAGTTCTCCAAAAGCTCAAGAGAGGCCAGGATAACAAACAGGGTTGTCTCGAGAGTAAAATATATGATGCTGGGTTACTTGTTATTGAGGGCACTGCCTTCCATGGAAATTAAGAAAACAAAAAAATTAAGAATAAGAAAATTAAAAAAAAATGTTATTAAATATTTCTAAAGACTTAAGTGTGCTTTTAAAGCCATAAATGACTATATCTTTTTGAAAATAAAAACAATTTTCAAGTGACTACAGAATGGAAAAGAAACCTGTGATTTAGATGTATTAACATGAGCATTTGCTTACTTGCAGCTCTTAAGCAAAGCAGAACAATAATATGTAGTTTCACTTTTGCCAACTATTCCTGCTGTATACACTATTCTGTATATAAAAAAAAATTCTACTGAAATATATTGAATATTTTCAAAGAAAATCCAAAGTATTTGTGTTTATTCCTTTTTAAATTTAAAATTTTAAATGACCTAAAGAAATATTTATGTCTGATCTTGCTAGCTACTTATATAACAATCACTTCAGAATTGGTCTACTAGGAATACTTCTTAATTTGTTTAGATAAAGAAAACAAGGAAAGAATTTAAATATTTTGCAAACAATATAAATATTACAATTAACTATAGAATTGATGGTAACCTTCACTGTTTATATATCTGTGAAGCAGAACCGCAATGACATTTTAGAATTATAAATGTATATGTATTTTTATTACAGAATATCTTATGGTGAATGAATTGCACAAAAATAAATAGAGGTAATTGCACTATGGCTTGCTAATCATGGCAAATCCATGGGCCATAAATATTGACCATGTGAACTAATTAACAAGTAAGTTTATTAACCAAAAGGGAAACTGGTTACACATATGATTTGCAGTATATATATTCCTTTTGAACACTAGAAAAAACTAAGATATTTAGGCTTTTTTTTTTTTATGTAACAAAGAAACAGAGAATGCAATTGGATTTTAATGAGGTTTCTGAATACTGGCTTTCAATCATGTTTTGAAATCTGGTAACATAACAGACTAGCACTCAGGAATGCAAAGGAATGCAAGGCACAATAAAATAGAAGAATTGTGTATAATGTATTTTGTCAATACTGGACATAAATTTGAATTACATACCATTTAAAAAAATTCTTCACGTTCTTTTGGACAAGTTAGATTTTAAAGTAGGGATTTTTAAAAAATTATTTTATTTTTAATAATATTTAATCAGGTAGTTCTGACTGTCATGATGACACCATAAACCTGCTTAAGGCCAGATTAAGGGTTTATATATTCTGCAGAAGAATCAGGGATATGAATTATATCCTTGGCATTTTGTTGAGAGTAATAAATAAGAAGTAACATTTCCTTTTCCCATAAACTAGCAATGCTCATCTTAAAATCCAAGCTAGTAAGCAAGAACTTGCTAAAAGAGCGTAGGAAAATGATAAAGAGATACTTGAAGGCAATCACTCAAAATTAAAGCAGAACACTATGCAAAGAGTAGACTAATACTCACCCTTTGTGTATTTGTGGAACAGATCTGAAATACAGCCATTAAGAAATATGTCCTAATTACAAGTTCCCTTGAGTGGGAAATATTTTTGCACCTGTCCATACCTTCAAAGCAGTCACACAGACAAGATGGGTGCTTGATGTATTTTACACAGAAATGGATTATCCAATTCAAAATTCATGTAGGTGGGAGAGAGGGATTAAGAGGGAATGCGAAATATAAATTTAGTTCTGTTACAAGCAAGCACTTTCCTATTTCAATATTTAAGGTGAACGTGAGCAGAATGTTAACACTCTTTTTTTTTTTTAATAAAATAATTTGTCATGATAGAAATGCTTGTACTGACTCTTAAAATCTCAGAAACCTGTGATCATGATAAATTTTCCATTTCCCAGTAAAACCAAATAACAAAGTAATAGCCTTGCTTATCTGATTAATTCTATGTTAAGCAGACATGGCAAGTGCTGTGCTAATCTTTCTCTTTTGCTATGGAAAGCACCCCTAACTGTTGTAGATCTCACACTGGAATGTTCTTCCTTGCACATTATGCATTTTCTGGGACATGTGATCCACAAATTTCAGCGTTTGACAGTCCATAGTCTTCTCATTAAATGTAAATTAACATCAAACACATTTTTTCTTTTTGTATCAAAGCATGATTATTCAATGCAAAAGTATATTAAGTCCACATTAACAAGCTGAAGTCTGCAAAGAATAACATTTAAATTGCAATCTTCTTCTTGTTGTTTTTTGTTTTGTTTTGTTTTGTTTTTTTTTTTTTAATCTTTTAAGCTCTTTTTTATAGTCAGCATCAGTGTTTATTTCTAAAAGAAACCGCCTGAGAAGTGGTTTGTATTTAAAACCATTTTTTTATGGTAACATAAAAAGTGGTTTCTGCTAGGTTCTGAGACTTCTACTTAGCTTTTCTTAAATTGTATTCCTTAGTGTGTCTGGCACTTAGTCTCACCCAGTTCGTCACCCCCAGAGATTTCTGAATCGTTTACTTAATTCTACCAGGTTTGATAGAAATGGATGCTTGAAACAGTTAAGTTTGTACTAGCTTCATGTGAAGATGAAGCTGAGTTGAGGAAAGAGGTTCATACTAGTTTGCTAACTGTAGGAAAGGCTGGCAATTTATTTTCTACTTGTATAAAGAAGCCTTTGATTTGCATCAATAACCTTGATACTCGGGCCCATCTTCTTAAAAGTATGCGTGTCTGATTCAGAGACTGATCTGAAAAAAAAAAAAAAAAAAGAAATTTTTGAAGTAGTCAAAACCCAGACCCGTAATGTGTAAATTGACCTGATTTACCAGTTTGTTACAGAATTTTCAGGAGAATTTCACAGCAGAAAATATCCATGGTACTGCACTTTTGTTCATATACAACTGCAAATAAGACTTAAAACCCAGAAACTTTTCTTCACTAAGATACAAAATACAGTGTGTCCTTTAACAATGTGGACTGCACTCATTTTCTCTGGTATCTAGGTGTCAGATACCAGTACGCAAAAACGGTCATTTATCTGTTAATGTAACTCTGAGCACCGCTAATTTGTCTTGAACTTCCAGTCATGTGTCCAAGCTATTCCACTGCAATTGTGGTGCTGAGGAAAGATGGAATCAAAGCACTTTTAGCTGTTCCTGGAGGGAGTCTGTCTGGAAGGAAGGAGATGAATAAGATGCCTTCCCGTACATGCTGTGGAAGTGTAAACTGGGCAAGAGCTGAAGCATCTGTTATCCCCAATGCTAGCTGTGGACAGCTGGCCAGGGTCTGTGGGCCACCTGTATCTGACCCATTTATCTTTGGTGTGACTAGTGAAATTAATAGTGCTGTAACAGCTTTCAAAATGCTCAGGAGCCTAGGCAGCAAGAACTTAACCTAGATATGCAGGGGAGCAGGCAGCGCATGCCTGCTTTCTCTTCCTCTTTGCTTCTCTACCTAAGACAGGGCAGAAAGTGTTCAATAATTCTGTCAAATATAAAATACATAAAGGTTAGCACAATAAAAACATTTTCCTCCTTCTGTGTTCTCTGTGTGAGAGTTATCTTTCAGTAACTATAAGCACTTCTTCAGAGGCAAAAATAATTTTTACATATGTTATAGATTTCTACATTTTTTTCCTCCAGCTGGTAGTTCTGGTTTTGATGGATTTCTGTTAAAATGTGGATTGGGATTTCAATTAGTCTTGCATGGTAAGCTCTATCAATTTAAATTACTACTAAAGAAGGCTGATGGTGGTTGTTACTCTTATTCAACATGCAAGAACTAAACAAGTTATTGTTTTAAACAGAGTTGAATTGATATAAAAAAAGGGGGTTTTTTTGCTTCTCTTCCATCCAAATAATTCAAATGACACAGCCAGCATGTCAGCCTCACAGAGATGCCTCTCAGTTTCACAGATTTCCCTGTAATTCAGACAAGATACCATGGTTTTGACATGTTGAGGATAAATTTCAGATGTCTAGGAAAATTTTTGCAGTACGACACCCATTGCATTGTAGGTATTCTATTAGCTCAATGTACATTGCTCAATTAGGTACAACAGCAATGAGAAATCACTGCATTCAAAGGCATGAAATCCAAAGCCACTTGCAGAATATCACTCTGGTACTGTTTTCTGATGAACAGTAGAAAAGAGGACCCTGGGAACTACCCACCATTTGGCCTCACCTCCGTGCCCGGTAATCATCAAACAGATACCGCTAGAAGCTTTGCCAAGGCACATGAATGATGGGGAGATGCTTAGAGACAGCCAGCATGGTTTCACTAGGGGCAAATCATGCCTGACTAATCTGGTAGCCTTCTACGATGGAGTGGCTGCATCAGTGGACAAGGGAAAAGCAACTGATGTCATCTATATAGACTTCTCTAAGGCCTTTGACACGATCTCCTGTGACATCCTTGTCACTAAATTGGAGAGATATGGGTTTGATGGATGGACTATTAGATGGATAAGGAATTGCCTGGGTGGCCATATCCAAAGAGTTGTGGTCAACAACTCAATGAAGATCAGTAGCAATGGGGTCCAATACTATTCAATTTCTTTATTAATGGCATAGACAGTGGAACTGAGTGCAACCTCAGGAAGTTTGCAGATGAGTGGCTGAGTGGCGTGGTTGACACGCCTGAGGGATGGAATGCTGTCCAGAGGGACCTTGACAGACTTGAGAGGTGGGCCCATGTGAATCTCAAGAAGTTCAGCAAGGGCAAGCGTAAGCTCCTGAACCTGGGTCAGGCAATCCCTGATATCTATACAGACTGAGTGACAAATGGATTGAGACCAGCCCTGCAGAGAAGAATTTGAAGGTATTGGTGGATTAAAACTGGATATGAGTTGGCAATGTGCACTTGCAGCCCAGAAAGCCAATCATGTCCTGTGCTGCATCAAAAGGAACGTGGCCAGCAGGTCAAAGTACATGATTCTAACCCTCTACTCTACGCTCATGAGACCACAACCTGGAGTGCTGCATTGAGCTCTGGGGCCCCAAGCACAAGACAGACATAGAACTGTTAGACTGAGTCTGGAGCAGGGCTATGAAAATTATCAGAGGGCTCGAACCCCTTCCCTATGAAGAATGGCTGAGAGACTTTGGGTTGTTTAACCTGGGGAAGAGAAGTCTCCAGGGACACCTTATTGTGGCCTTTCAGTACTTAAAGGGGGCCTACAGGAAAGATGGGAGGGACTTTTTACCAGGGAGTGTAGTGATAGGGCAAGGGGTAACAATTTTAAATTTAAAGAAAGTAGATTTAGATTAGATATAAGAAATAAATTTTTTTTTATGAGGGTGGTGAGACACTGGAAACGTTGCCCAGAGAAGTTGTGGATGCCCCATCCCTGGAGGTGTTCAAGGCCAGGTTGGGTGGGGCTTTGAGCAACCTGCTCTAGTGAAAGATGTCTCTGCCCAGGGCAAGAGGGTTGGACTAGATGATGTTTAAAAGTGCATTCCAACCCAAACCATCCTATGACTATGATTTTACTTCTCTTAAGTGCATAGAGGCTATGGCTAAATTACAGTAAAATGGAAAGTTTGCTCCAGTCCTTGAAACAGGACAAGTAGCTCCTGACCCAGTTTAAAGAGGTATTCAAGCTGTAGTTATGTTGGAAGATGTGGCAGAAGTACTGTATATCTTGCTATACTTTAAAGCAATCTCCATTTATGTTATTATGAAAACCTTTTCCTAGCATCTCCACTAAATGGGTAACACTGGACAGTCCTCTACTACAGCACATGAGGTACATCTGTTATTAATATGCTGTATCAGCTAAAAGGGATCATGTATATGAAGTGCACGTGCTGTAAAAACAAGCAAAACGAGGAACTCACTGCTGAGTCAATAATGCCACAGCAAACAGGAGCTATTGACTCAACAGGGTTATTACACTGCCAAAAATTGATAGCTTAACTACAGTGCAAAAATATGAAACAGATGCTACTGAATAAAAAGCTGTAAAATTTAATTACTCAAATGCAGACATGGAAGAAAAGTGTAGTCTGTTATGAGATGTAGATTAGTTTTAAATATTTTGACATTTAAAACCAGTTTTCTGTAGAATCAACTAATACTTAGAAAGCACATTTTATCATACTTTTTATCATGCTATAAAGCACAGCAATAGGTTATTAGACAATAATAAAACTGTGGCTTTTTTTAATATTTCACTGTGTTCAAGTCCGATATTCTGTTTTTATGATAGCCATTTAAGATTTTCCTGGAAATTAGGGAAAAAAAATGATTTCTAAATCATTCTCCTGAATCAGTTCATTCAGTGTCTAAGTAAATCATGCTTGTAGAGTTGTCTTCATTAACTGTCACAGAAAATGTCATAATTTAAAAAAAAATGTTATGTAAATGTGTATTTCCTGAAAATGACTGGACGGGGAATGAAATGTCTATAAACTCCATTATGGTTAAAAATTATTCAACATTTTAAATACCTAATTTCTGAGGTCCACATTTTTTTTCCTTTTTTTTTTTTTTTGTGAGGGGTAAAGAGAGAAGAAGAAATACAACACATACATTTAAATGTTTGCCTCAAATTGATATGTGTAGAGTCAATGTTATTTTCATACTTTTATCTTAAGAAACAGAAAATGGTTTAAACTAAATTTATAGTTATGAACAACACAAGTAATTATTTTGTTCAGATTTCAAGCTGATACATTACACTGTGATCTGATATAACACTGGAATACTGTCAAAGTAAGATTTTCCAAATACAAAGTAACGTTTTTAAATTTAAATATGCAATCTTTTGCTATAGAAAACACAGAATAGTGAGGCTATTGGGACATGTTCATAAGATCATTTATTTGCTTAGAAGAAACTGGAATTTAGCTTAACATTTCTAAATCATGAAGGAGATTTGATGATGATGTATGTTTCATTACAACTAAAATACACTGATTAATTTGTCAGAGGAGTATAAGCATTTACAGTATAAGCATGTACACACACATACACATGCAAACACAAAAGAACTAATTTTGAACTTTCCTAAAAACTGCCATGGTTTTCTTCTCTGGATTTAAAAGTAAACTGTAGCAGATTCCAGTATTATGGTGTGGTATATGTTAGTGATGCCTAATTTCTTAGAGACTATCACAGAACTGGTTATGTAGTATTGAACTACACCATTAGAAATCAAAGTGATGACTGCTTGGAAACTATATCATGCTAAAGTCTTTGTACGGGAAGAGCAGCAATAAAATTAATGTATTTAGAGTGATAAGGCAGGAGGCATATAACGTAGTAAAAAAAATTTATATAGCATCTCATTAAAACCCCCACATTATGTAAATCCAGGGTATCAGATAAAACTTAATGCTTCAAATCTCAGTTTTGAATATATAACTTGGGATAGGAATCAAATTTAAGACATCATCTGTGATGTAAGGGCTTTGGCCCTAGCAGTAAGGAAAACTTTAACTCCTTTAGAACAAGTTTGGGGTTATAAATAGAAACCACACATAAAAGAAAACATTGAGGCGCTGAGTGACTTAATAGTTTTACTCACTGGAAAAAACATTGCAGGGAAATCTATTACTCAGGTAGTAAAAAGACCGTCTCTTTATACCAGCTGCTTTACTGATGAATCTTCATTGTTTTGAAAACTAGTTATCTTTTAATAGTTTATTAGAACATCAATATTATGAGGAAAATAATGATAATAATTTTTCCTTTTCAGATACATATAAATATTTAAGAAAAAACTTAATTCTTTTCTTCACTGTTGTGAAGAATTCACAGAGCTGAATTGGCATGAAAGAAGAATAACAACAAAGTTGAGTCAGCACTACAGAGTATGGCTTTGCTGTAATAGACAGTGGAAGGGTGAAGAGAACTTCTTCACAGGATTCTATCATCCAGAGGAATGCTGCTTAAAATTATACTAAAGAGGAAAAGAAATAAGGAATGTATGTCCTTTTTCTCTACTGAAAGTTTACTCCCAGAAAAGGAGTGTGGGGGAAAAAAAAATAATTTTAAGGGATGAACATTGCCCATGCTGTTAAAAGCACCTACTGCAGACACCTACAGATTTTGCAAGCCTGTTTACCAGTGCAGTTGGGTGTCACTCTACACTGATTAAGTGCTCCTCTAGAAACAGGGAGGGGATCAAATCACAGAATGTTTTGCATGACTTGAAAGTGTAACAAACCCTGAGAAATATAGAAATATACTGAATATATACAAAGCTAAGGACTGTGTCACTGTTTATGCATATTCTATGTTGGAATTCAGATGGTAGATTATAGCTGGCAAACCTCAACATGTGATTGAAATATGGATGATAATAAACTATGGATGTTTTACTGACTTTAGGTACATTACAAAATGTTATTAAGTTAAATTTAGAAAGGAAAATAAGTCTCATCAGGCATTTTAAAAAGCCTGTATATCAGGTTGCTAGGATGACAGAAAATGCTGCATCCCACTTTGTATTTCACTCCACAGGAAGAGTGATCTACATCCTTGAAGTTATTCTCTATTAAAGATCTGATCACTTTAGTTATAATTCATAGAAGAGAAAGATGGCACATAGTCACTGGGCGAGGTAGCTGCATACCAGTTTTCATAAGAATTCCTTCTTTTGCCAAATTGCTTACTAGGACTATTGTACCTCTTTATTCCAAGCAATTTTGCTTTTGTCTTTATCTTCTCTTCAAGCACGTGCCTTTTAGCATCTGGTCATTCACTTAAGTTTAATTAAAAAAAATCTTAGAAATATTTAGATGTGAAGCATAACAAACAGTGCATACAATATACTCAATCATTTCCCATGCTTCTTGCCACTGCACCTGAAAGGCATGACATGATTTTCACATAAATGTGAGGGTACAACAAGTTTCACTTTTAGCATGGTACATACTTCAAGACCTAGGAGAAAGAAAAGATTCCTAATGACCTGACAACTGGATTAGGAACTAATCTATTCCTGGACATTCGATGAGTCATTTTACATGTATCAGGAGAGCATATAGTCAGAGCAGTAACACTTAATAGTCATTCTGCACAGATGCAAATGATAAAAGTAGTTGAGAACAGGGAGAAAAAACAATACTTTAAACTGCAATTCCCAAACTTTTCTCTGAATCCCAATTCCATTTGCTGTTTCCAAGCGCAAAAGCCAAAGTTTAGTAATTACTACCTTGATCGTTAAAAAGGAACAGTGCCTGAAGAAATTATTCTGTTATTGGATCTCTCATAGAAAAGTTAGTGAAGAAGAGATTCATCTCAAGATAGAAAAGGGCAGGCAGGCATCTTTTTATTGCTTTTCTTGGTAGAGGACAGAATGGACACATATTACAAGGTTTAATAATATCCAGCCTCTTCCTGACTGCAGGGGAAAAAAAGCACCAGCTAAGCAAACCAAAACTAGAAGCTACTTGTACTGTTCATTTAGCAGAACTCACATTCATTATTTTCCTCCTTATGTCCAACCCAAATAATTGTCGTCAGCTGAAGAATGATGCTACCACTTCTTGACTGACACTGTTATGTATGGGACTTACTAAGTTCTGGAAGCCCTGTAGCCTCTTCTTACTGCCAAGCTCACGGCCTGTCTCAGAGATGCCAAAGTATTTATGGAGCTATGTGCTAGGACCTAGTGTCCTAGGTTATTGTAGATGATACTTTTCATTAGGTAATATCATGGTATCTTTGTAAGCATCTCTAAGGGATGCACACTTGTGTTGATAGAGCACTATTTCTTCTCTACAAGTCCTGCAAGCATATTTGAAAATCAGTGGTCGAATCATCTCAGTACTGTTTTGCACCCAGAATCCTCAGTATGACTGTTGTGGTTTGACCCTAGCTGGCAACTAAACCCCATGCAGCCACTCACTCACTACCCACATCCCCCTCCACCCTCCACCTCCTGTTCGGATGCAGGAGAGAATCCGAAGAGTAGAAATGAGAAAACTCATGGGTTGAGATAAAGACAGTTTAATAAGTAAAGAAAAAGCCGCACAAAGCAAGCAAAGCAAAACAAGGAATTCATTCACCTCTTCCCATCAGCAGGCAGGTGCTCAGCCCTCTCCAGGAAAGCAGGGCTCCATCACATATAATAGTTACTTGGGAAGAAAAATGGCATAACTCCGAACATCTCCCCCTTCCTTCTTCCTGCAGCTTTACATGCTGACATGCTGACATGGTATGGAATATCGCTTTGGTCAGCTGGGGTCAGCTGTCCCAGCTATGTCTCCTCCCAACTTTTTGTGTGGTCCCAGTCTACTCACTGGTGGGGCAGTGTGAGAAGTAGAAAAGGCCTTGACTGCTTAGCAACAACCAGTTGTGCTATCAATCAACACCGTTCTCATTCCAAATCCAGCTGCTAGTAAGAAAGTCAACTCTATCCCACTTGAAACCATGACAATGACAAACAGAAAAGAAGCAACGCTCTTTTGTCAATAAACTATTTCTTTGCCATGAAAAAAGTGGAAACAAGATTAAAAAATAGGACTAAAATACCTCCAAAGCTGATTTGTATGAATTAATTAGTTAATTTATGAAAATACTGTGCACAGTCTGTTACAAGTGTAGTTTAAAATGCCATTGAATTGTTGGTGATCCTTAATGACATGAACTGGTTTCAGAACAGAAATAAAAGCAAGCTTAATTGTCTAACATTCACCTCTGATTTCAATATATTTGAAAGATGATCTATTTCTTATGCTCAGGCTAAAGAGCATTGGTTTGTGGTAATTTGGATAAAGTCACAGCCTTGCTATAAGCACACCATACATGGAAGAGGGAATTGCTGATAAAAATAAAATTGGGTTTGTATGTATGTTCAACTATTTTATATATATGCTGAATTTTATAATTTTATGCCATTCAAGCCATGCCATTCTATTCATACCTCACTATGCCTTTTCTCACATGAGTAACATATAATTTTTAGCTAGAAAGGAATGGATACTAGTTACTATCCTAACACGGGAACCACTGATGACAATACAATTGATTTAAAGTAAGTTTAATTTCTCTGATATTCCCAAGTCCTTTTAAACATTTTTATGATTTCATTTTTTTGCTGGGGGTTTTGTGGAAGACATGCAAAAAGAGAAAAGTGATTGATTCTACTGAGGAATTACACTAAGTATGTTCAGAGTATAAAATAAATAATAGGGCAGACTCCTTCCTCATTGTTCTAGTAATGTGTTGCAACACACAACAATAAATCATGTTTGGGTCCTTAATTTTTTTATTTTTTAGTTTTCACAGTTGACAGCTTTACTTAACATTTTTATTTAACTTTAGTGGCATAGAAAATAATGCAACTGCTTAAAGCCAGGCTATGTGACAAAGCTTACCATGTGGGAAACAGATCTTGCACAATACATGTCTCATCTTGTCAAGCCAAATAGGTAGTCTGCTTATTAATGGGATTGATTTGTACATGAACGTTTTACCACAGGCTTTTTGTTATCAAGAAGTGCTACTTAAAAGAAGTACGGTTTAAATAATGGAATATACAAGTTAGAATTTGTGCAAATGTGAAAGACATGCTGTTGCTCTGTAAAGACATTTGACATTTGTATCTCGGTTTTATTCTGAGCAGCTAAAGGCAGGATTAGCCTTTGATCCCTTATGAATGTAACAACCTGGAATGCAATCATTTTTTAAATCTTGTTCTTGCGTATCCTTCAAATGCTCTGTGGGCTATTTAGGTCAGAACCAATATAATACCAAGTACAAGTCAAGTTGCATCATTCTGTGATCATTCTGTGCTATTACTGCCAAGACAGAACTTGTCAAAATCTTTTCACTTGGTAATATAAAGACTTGCTGTGCACAGCTGGGATTCAGATGTTAAATACCGGAATCAGCTAAATACACCCAGTCTTAAAATAGCAAACAGCTTTATGGTATATTTTTTCCACTGTGACACATCACCAGTTATGAAGTTTTGCCAGTGCTCACTGTTCATAACTTGAATTCATACTACTGTAGAAACAGTTGATTACCTATGCAGTTGTATTGCATGAAGCACAGTTCGCTTCAGCACACAGTCCTACTACTCCTCTTTATGTCAGACCTTGTCTGAGCAGGTGGGATTGTCTTCCCACAGATGATATGTTTTTTCCTCATCTGACATTGTGGCCTGGATTATTCTGATACTTATTATTGTCACTGTTCAAGAAACACCAAGTCTTTTTCATATATTTATTTCCCCCCTAAAGTTCTGTGCAAGGATGATCTATTCAGATCACTTCACAATGTTCGATACAGTCAGTTTCTCCGCTCCTATATCAAATAAAATGGTTGTATCCACATCTTTCCTGTCATGTTTCTTTCATGTACATGCTTGTATAAATGGGATACTGAGTAAATACAGATAATTGCTGGCTAGTTTACTGCAGAAAGAGGTTGAGGAGCGTGTTTAAAAGACACAATGTCCTTCTATTTACGGAGAAGTTTATTCATGACTCACATTACTAACACTATTTTCCAGGAAAGAATGCAACAAATTTAGAAAATAGTGGGTTCACAATTCTGTCACTTACTACAAAACAAAAAACGTCACAGAAATCAGATATAACTAAAGTGGTTGAAAATCTAGAAAGAATGTTTCAGAACTTCTAAACCTTCCATATTCTTGTGTATCTGCTGAGTACCTAGGTAAGAATTGCCTTTTAACTGGGAATTATAAAGACGTCTCAGCAAGTTTATGGTCAAAGTATTGGAATCTGCAATTGAAGCCAGATACAAACTCTAGTGTTTTTTGCCCTTTTGTGTTTTTTGTGGCATTTACCTCTCAAACAAAAACATAAACTTATTTCCAGGAAAGTCCTATGTTTACCTTGGTTATTTTTAAGTTAAGCCACCATATCTCTGAAGTTCTCTAATTTAAACACACACACACACACACACACACAACTATATCTTTTTACGATGATGCTTTTAAGAAGGAAAGATTGGGGGTTTGTCTCTGACCAGATATTTTGTTCACACAATTTATCTATTTCTTTATCTGCTGTGTCTGCACCAACAGAACTCCTGGGCAGTAAGAAGTAGAACTTGATAGAAACACATCAAATTTCTCACCTTCTCCAGCTGTCTCAAGACTAGCATGGGAAAATAAAAAGGTACAAGTGGAAGACATTGTGTCATTGAGATAGAGTAACTCTTTTTCCTTTACAGTCATGTTAATGTCAAGCAGTGGGCAAACACTCTTAAACATCAAAACCAAAATCAGCACTTTTAAAATCAAATTACTTTAATGCTAAACTTGGAATTAGTAGCTGCAACACCAGAAAGACAGTTCAGTCTGCAATGACTTACAGTTGTTCTCTGAATGTGCAGCAGCAACAGCCAAAACCAGCCAGTAAGATCTTGGTCATCATCAAGAAAAGTATTGCAAACAAGACATAAGGATTCATTAGCTAGTATATGGTACCTTGGTACATCCACATCTTGACTACTGTGAGCAGTTCTGGTTTTCACACAGCACAAAGGATATAGAAGCATCAGAGCAACTGAAATGATGGGGACGGATCAACTGCCTTTCAAGGAGGAACTGAAAAGGCTACAGAACTTTACGGAGAGGAAGACATTGACTGTATGACTAAGGCTTACAAGAGCGTGGAGGAGTGGAGAAGTTGAATACAGAGTGTTTTTTTATCAAATAGTAGAACTAGATGTATTTAATGAAACTAGGTTTAAAACAGAGAAAGGGAATCTTTAATTTCTGGTAGTAATTTGGCATTTGTTTTAGAGGCAGGCAGGGTTAACAACCTCAGAAAGGGTTAACGAAATACAGAGGCAGCAGGTCTATAAAAAGATACTGAAGAGAACAGGTTGTAGGTTCCCTCTAACACCTCTGAACCAATACATATGGATGCTGGGTAGTAGGCAGAGAATGGATTCTAGAGAGCAGAAAAGCTTTCGTGCTCTTAATATTAGGTACTACTTCTACTGTAAGAAACAGCCACAGGCCTGACCATTAGGGCATTTCTTACCTTCTGTAATTTTGAAGCCCATTTAGATCTCTATATTGCATTTTAAAGTTTGAAAACACAAAGACTCTGGGCAATGGTAGCGAGTTACAGTGTCAGAACTGGGAAAGCACCAGACTGTCCCTTACCTGCACTTTAGACCATAGATAGGACTTAGTGAGAGACGAAAGGAAATCTTCCCATCTATTTTAAGGGACAAAGCAAAGGTTATCAACCTATAAGGCTATACTTTATATGAAAACAGAAATGAAAAGCCAGGAGAAGATAGTTATCTTAGAGAAAGCTCAAAATCACTTGGGTGATGCAGATTAAATAAAAGCCTCGAAAAGAAACTTCTATCCTACTATTGCTTAGTTACGGTAGATTCTGTCCTGCAGATTTTTCCCTTTTTGTCCAGCAAACGTGGCACCCAAGGTTAAAATGAACAGTCCCCTGCTGGTGAAAAGAACATTCTCCTTCTTTCCACTACCTCTGATATTTGCCCGTGCATTTATTACCTTCCTGGTTTATCACAGGCGTCTGCCATCTACACCCAACCTCTCTCTTTGCCTTCTGTAACTTGCACTCTAAAAGCTTTCCCCTGAGCAGGCTTTAGGTTCTCTATGATAGTGCTTAGCAAAATTCTGTATTAATCCTTTATATAACACAGCTCTACCATTTAGTTCCATTATAGTGCTACTGCTTCCTACATTATGGGCAAAATCTTGTTCTTATAATCCAGTAAAATTTCCCCACCTAACTGCAAGCCTTTGAAGGCAACGTTACTCAAAACTTTAGTTATGTCAGGGGATCTGCTGAGGCTAAGCACAAAGTCTTCGGTGAAAAAACTCT
Organism: Vanellus vanellus; assembly: GCF_965231255.1. Classification (NCBI taxonomy): domain Eukaryota; kingdom Metazoa; phylum Chordata; class Aves; order Charadriiformes; family Charadriidae; genus Vanellus; species Vanellus vanellus. The sequence continues at coordinate 84,095,251 of NC_138906.1, read as the reverse complement.
TACATAGGCTTAAGGAAACTGAACTGGCTCTTTGCAGAGAGTTCTATTTTTAAAGGAGAATGGTTCTATATACATTCATAGTCAGCTAGAGATGTTCTGCTCTGCAGTAGCCATTGTCTTGATTTTGAGAGAAAGACTCCCCCTTACAAGGGAGTAATATAATTATGTTCTGCTAGCTTATAACTGTCCCCGATTGAATATGACATTGTGGGAGGCTGAATATGATCTACCTCCCTTTTTTTTAGAAGGAATACTTTTTTGTTTAATAAGAAGGGATATGCAAAGACCTTTGAGCTATTGGCAAACACAAACGGGCTGAAGTGAGGACCAAGAATTGGCCTTGTGGGCAGGGAAATGTACATTTACATGTCTGTACAAAACCGTTTTTTCTGTTTATAGTGTTGCTGGAAACTTTCTGAAACGTTATGAAAAAGCAATCTTGAGTTTACCTCCAAGAAACTGAACTGGTGGGTTCCAAGGACATAAATCACAGGTGCTCAGTAGCCAGACTGCACTTTCTTGTGGGGTGGGAATTGTAGTTTATTGTGTCATTCTGTTGGGAAGTAGCTTTTGATCCACACAAACCTGTGACTCAGTCCTGCATAGGCTGTTTATCTCAGATAGTTCCATCTGTGACCACCTGTACATAAAGCTATATGAAAAAGTGTAAAGAATACTTTGGGGAAATAGTTTCATAATTTATTTATTACCCACTAATCTCAAAGCATATTGACTTAACAGGGGAGTTGGCACAACCTGTACATTTCATCTTTTTGAGCTATTTTTAGACTACATGGCATTTTCTAATTACATTTTAGAGTAAGAACAATCCTTCCTCCTGCTTTTACATGTCAGCCACACTCAGAAACTCAAAGTACACTAATGTAAAAGGTTGTTTTAACTTTAAATTCAAGCTTTTAAAAAGAAAAGTAAGTAGCTGACATGCATCAGTGCCACAATCAGAAATTGAAAACAGAGAAATCAGAAGCTGGCTTTCTTGATGCTATCTGCATTAAATGTAGCATGAGAGTCATAGTGGTCTGATCATTTGTATATCAACTGCAGCAGCTTTGTATATTGGAGAATTTCTTTCCTGTTGCTCATGTCCCCCTTTTGCTCTTTCCTCTCATGTTCTGTTATTTACAATACTGGCATGACTTGTTCTTTCTACATACTGGTCCTGAATCACTAGTACAATTGCAGTACTTCATAAATAGAAAAAACATTTTAAGTTTCTACAAGAAATTCCGTTCATGATCCCAACAGATAAACTCTAAAAATCACTGCATGATAAAGACATTTCTTCCCCACCTATGAACATGCAAGTGATCCTGCAACTCAGGTTCTGAGTTTGCCATTAAGTAAATAGTTTCATAGAGAAAACTGCAAAGCATGACTGAACTTTTGTGGGAAGATAAGCTTCTTAGAGAAGGAAATCCTGTTTTTTCAGAAGCTTACAGAATTTAGAGAATGTAGCTTTGATTGAAATATAATCTATATGAAGAGGTTTGTTTCAGGGTCACAACATTTCTGTTTTATAAGCATGATAAAGCATTACCTGCCACTGAAAGGAGTGGTGTTCTTTTGTGCATCCAATTAGTCCATGGCAATCTGCAGCATGTTAAGCAAACCTGTGCAGCAGGGCTAAAAATTATCTATGGATTAGTTCCCCTATAGAGTGCATGGAGTTTCCACCCCCTCCAGCAGCAGCACTGAGTTATGCTGCCTTAAAGCTTTCATAGAACCTTACGGGTGTACAGCTTGGGAAAAAGACGGTACCTTCTCCACAGTATTATGCACCCATCCCTTTTGACAGATGAGACTGCTGATATTTTTAATGCCTTTTTACATTTTAATAGTTTCACAATTTATTTCAATGGAACTTGGATGCCTTCACTTGCATTTTGTTAACTTGTTGTAAAGAAAAGCTTTGCTGTTATGAGATGATATAATCTGTAGGAAATAATAATCATTTAGCAACTGTTCCTTGCACAAAACTAACAGCATGTTTTCTCTTAAGAAAAACAACCGTGCAGGAGGTGGAGAATAATGTGTGACTTGTGATACAAGGCAGATAATGCTTATGCATCAAACTAAGCTGGATACGTGTATAAAAGCCTGACAGGGGAGTCTGAAGGGAGGAAAGTATAAGCTTTCTGTAACAGATAATCTTCTGAAGTCATTTAGTGAGATCATAGATTTAAGGAGCAAAGGGACTAGTTTTTCCTCCCCATGAAAAGGGATAGAATTCTAAACTCGAACTCCGAAGATCTCTTGAGAACTATCTATACAGTCTAGTAAAGATACAGAGATATCCATTGGGATTCCAACACTTCCATACCAGCACAAAGGCCATCCACGTCTTCATTTCTCAGCTAACAGAGTAGCTCTATCTAATGGAACTGAGCTGGAAGAAACTTCCATCTAACTTAGTGCCAACTGGTGTTCTTTTTTATAGGCAATTTTGCTTTGTAAAGGGCTCAACCCCAAATTAGCACTGCCTACAGGTGTATTCATACTTTCCAGTTTGTCACCTGTGTTCTTGATGGAATTGTCTGTCAGCCTGCTCCCATCTTTCACTAAACATCTGGGACTCCATGTATTTTTTCTCCCTGGATTTCCACAAGAAAGGAAATACTGAAAGGAGGTCTGGCATCTTTCTGTTCCCTTCTTTGCTGGTTAAAGCTACACATTAAGATCCTTCACTGTTTAAACAATAAAGCTGCATTTTGTGGTGTTCTGGAACAATCAGCGTACTGTATATCCTTACTAAATTACAGCAAATATTTGGAATTTCAAAACACTGGGTAAGAGAGAAAGAGAATTTCTTCTCTGGGGCTCTGATGCCACAGATAATGAATGGAAAAGGAAGGCAAGAAGCCTGTGACCTTGCACTATGGAGATTACATGCTGTGGAATCAGAGGTTGGTATTGGCAGGGACCTGCTGCAAGGAAGCCTGCAGCAGCTGTTGCTCTGAACACCAGTTTCACAGGTCGTGGGCTGCAGAGAAAAGGAGAGAGCGAGGGAGACATTAGCGATGAAGAACTTTGATGAAATTCAGAGCACATTAGAAATTAAAGATCATGACATGCTATTTCTACACTATTAAACATGGCTGTGAGGAGCAATTACAGGTACTTGAAGTTTCCATGACTACAGAGTGTTAATTAAACACATGATAAAAAGAAAACTTTGGAGGATCGAGGCCGCAACCTTGAAAAATCCAGATCACATTTTCAAAGACCAGCTGTGCTTTTCTGCTTAAGGAACTTACTTACTTTAATATGGTGGCTGCTGTTGCCTTTTTTTTTTTTTTTTTTTGGTAAAGGCAGACTAATCAGTACAATTCAAATACAGAATATCTTGCGGTAACAGTCTCCTTTGTGTAGTCTCACAAAACTAGAGTTCTTTTAATTTTCTGTAGGAGAGATTGTAATATCCCATACTCTCTAAACTTCTATCAGGTGCACGTTGATATGTTTGATTTTGATACTACTTTTCTTTATTTCTTGTCTTGGTTTAACCCCAGCTGGCAACTAGGACCATACGGCTGCTAGCGCAGTTCTCACCTTTCCTGCCAGAAGGAGGAAGAGAAGAGGGAGAAAAGGAAGGGAAAGGGAAAGGGAAAGGGAAAGGGAAAGGGAAAGGGAAAGGGAAAGGGAAAGGGAAAGGGAAAGGGAAAGGGAAAGGGAAAGGGAAAGGGAAAGGGAAAGGGAAAGGGAAAGGGAAAGGAAAAAACCTTGTGGGCTGAGATAAAGAGAGTTTAATAGAAAAATAACAGAAAAGGAAAATAATGATAACAACAACAACAACAACAATAATAATAATAATAATAATAATAATGATGATGATGACGATGACACAAGTCATTCTCACCACCTGATGAATTGGTTCCTTCCTAAGCAGTGATTGCAGATTCCCCACCCACCCCCAGGCAACCTCCATCTACAACGTACTGATCATGACATCTATGGTATGGAATATTCTGTTGGCCATTCTGTTGTTTTGTCTGTGCTCCTTCTCAGCTTCTATGGGAAGCTGAAAAGAGTCCTTGAAAAGTATAAGCATCGCCTAGCAACAACTAAAACTATACACATTCTTGACATTCCTTTCATAGCAATCACTAGAAAGACGATTAACTCTTTCCCAGCTGAAACCAAGACACTTCTGTTCTTGTGAATATACAGCCACAGATTAATAGATGGCAGCTACTTTGCAGAGTAGGAAAATTTTTATGTCAGATTGATCTCATTTATGATTAGTGCATAAAATATGAGTTTGTCTTTATTCCAAACTAAGGTGTCAAACCAGTTCATTTACCTCTCATTCCTACTGCATCAAAAAACAAGTAGAAACCAAGCCTATATACAAGTCCAATTTGAATTACACAACTGTTACAAGATACCTTTTTTAATACCTTTTCCTTCCAATACAGTTTTAAGCTGAAAATCTCATAAGAACATTTAAATGAAAATTACTGACAGGTCTGTATATTAATTAAAAATGAAATAATTCTTTAAATATATTTAGAGACTTTCTCTGAAGATGCATGTAGTAACAATTAATGTGTTAATAGGTTGGTGTTTTTAAACCAATTATTTTTGCTATTACCTTTGTATGTGATACATAACCTAAGCCAAACTATGTCAGTTTTCAGAAATACCTCCTATTGGACTGCATAAGAAATAAGAAATATACAATGCTGTATTACTGACAGGGAATCCTCCAATTTACTTTATTTTTTCATGTCTGTAAAATATGAGAATTTAGCTGAATATATCTGATTTCTTATCATGCTTTCAGTGGTCTCTGCATCTACAGTAGTCTCTTCTAGCTCAGGTCTTTAATTCTTTATAACTTCTTATTAAAGATTGCAGTTTTGATGCTCAGGACTCAGGCAGCTATTATTTTTTCTTTATTTTAGTTTTGCAGTTTGGGTAATTAAAGTATATATTTTTAAGTTGTTCTTTTTTTTCAGATAATTTACCTTCCCAGATTGTCTTGGTGTGCTGATTATGAAACTGCATATATATTTTTTCAAAGTTCTCTTTCAGAACTAACCAAATAGTTCCTTACAAAGCAAATCTAATCACAGGTTTGGGGACAATGTGCTCCAGATATTGCTCCCTACAGGTAACATGAATATAACCACACCATGTTTAGCTCTGTGCTGTCACACTTCTCCAATACTGTCTCAGCAGGCTTTACAGCCTCAAAAGCCTTTCACATCAAGTTCCAAAGCATAAAATACATATCACACAACTCCTAAATGCCATTCAATATAATGATGCTGGGGATAATACTCTAGAACTATTTCAAGTCCTTGCAATAGAAAAAAAAAATAATCCTTTTTGTAAGGCCACAGATCTGGCCCGTGATCTCCAGAGGAGATGTGGTTTATGCAGAATGGAGATGTCCACTACAAAAATAGGAAGCAAGGAGAAAGAGGGTTGTGAGCTACGCTGCATCGTTTCATCTGGAGGCCAGGGATTTCTCCTTGATCTAGATACTGTACAGACACAGCCTGAGAAAATTACTTAAAATAATTCCAGAGTAACAAAGTATTTTGATAAGTAATGAAAGTAAAGTACATTTTAAAGGTGTTTAGAAGGACACAGTATTTTCTGACAGCGTGGAGTTGTATCTCTCCCAGAGACAAAACCTATTTTGTTGGACCTGTTCAGTTTGCATGTGTTTAGACTGACCTGAGAAGACGTGCTCCAGCACTTTGCAGAATTTTAGTTTCCGAATCATTCAGATGCTGGGGGTGTGCTGTGCCTTTCTTGTGGCACAGGTGTCAAGATGTCTCACCTCCCTGTCTCACCCCAGGGAGGTGAGAGTCACTCCATCCTGGGCCACCAGGCCCTGGCCCTGCAGGGCCTAGACTTGGAGCCACCTTGGCAGCATGGAGGTGATGGGCTGGTGGCCCCATGCCCCAGTGTGCCAAGCATGGGCCAGGGGGGCTGCAGGCAGTGGTGTTGAGCCTCCAGAATTGCAGATGAGGAGTATATGGTTTGAATAGGAATTGATCGGTAAATACAGGTCTAAGTCTGGTTATGTCTAAAACTAAACACATTATGTAAATGTTGCATCAAACCACACAGGAATTGGTTGCTCTGACTTCTCCAGTAGAAGTAAAAATTTAAATAGCCCATTAATCACAAAACACTAATATATTCTTCAGAGAAATAATTTACCGTCTGTCTCTGGGTGGGAACTCTGTGCAAACAGCTACTTTCAAAATTGGTTCACTTACATTCAGTAAATCTATTTTTAATAGTGCTTGCTTTTCTCCACAAAGATTAGGAGGGAGATACTGATGGAGATATAAATGCACAACTCCCAGTGATAAAACTTCAGGAAAGTAACACTTTTTCAGTTTCCATGGGAACAACTCTCAAAAGTGCCACCTGACTTGCATTTACACATCACTCTGCCAAAACCCACAGTTCCTGGCTGACTCTGTCCCCTGTCACTCCTTCCTGACCATTTCCCACTTCTTTTAATATTGCCAATGCAAGCATTTTGTTGGCCGTATCAGGGACCTGAGGCAACTGAATAAGGCAGAGAAGAACAGCGCTTGATTGGTTTTTTTTTTCAGCCGGACCAGCCCCTGATTAGCTCCCCTGGCTGCCACAAAAATGCTTTTGTGAGCATGTAAGCTAGGCAGTGGCATGAGAGCAGGGTGAGCAGCCGGGGAAACACAGAGGAGCAGGAACTGCTTTGTCACAGCCATGGCAGCTTAAACACAAGACAGGCCATGGCCAAAGCCTTTCAACCTGCCCCTGTATATGACTGAGTCTTCTTAGATCCCAGACTGGTTCTGGAACAGCAAGAGTCAGATTGGAGGCTTATACTCTGTCAGCAAACATAGGCAGTCATTTTCTTTATAATCAGCACATACAATAATTTGATTGCCTGTGAACGGGGTCATAATGCCTCCTGTCAAGTAACCTAAAGAAGTAGGTGGAAAAAATAGGAGTAAGCAATACCCCAAGACCTAAACCATTTTCCTAGTTTTTCATAGTTTTTTATAGTCAGATATATTTTGTATCTTAAGTATGTGTAGAAAAAATTGAGTTTTTCATGCTTTCCCAGATATAACTGTTGATTAAATTTAAATACTGTTAAACAAAATAAACATGCTATACTGAATTATGAATCATTTAATTATTTTTCTGTTTGAAAATGCAGACAACAGAGTGCTTTAATCCTTCTAGTTTCATTGCCTTGGACCTACACAGTTAATCAGTTAGTCTTCTAATCTGGTTTCAGGCTTGCTACTTACATTTTTTTTTTTTTTAATGTTAGCGCAAGAGTTAATTCAGCCTTGGCTTTATTCCGCAATGACTATTAATAAGAGTTAGGAACTGGTTCAACTTTGGCTTCCATCCACAACAAGTATTAACCAGAGACTAAAATTAAGTGCAAATCCAGATATTTAATATGCTGTATTTTTTCATGTTTAAAACCCCATATTTTGTCATTTGTGCCATTGATGTCAGTCACAATGAACCATGAAGGAAAATCTTTGAAGAAAAAGTGCTTAATTTAGAGACAAGATGCTTTAATTCATTGCCATCGTAGGGTTCTGCATGATCTTCAGCAAGTCATTTACACTTTCAGTTTTCTCTCTGACAATTGAGGGGTAAGACCTCCTAATTAATAATCAAATTTAAGAATTATTATTAGCCCTATTACAACGATACTAATACTTTTGGTTCAAACTCCATCAAATTAAAATTATACACAAACTTTCTCCAGCCTACCTTTTTATGTGGCAATGCCCCTCTGGATCCTAAGGTCCTCTAGCTTGTATACTGCAAGTTATCAGTATTCTGAGCCTTTGCTGGCTTGATAGTTTCTTCCTCCTCACTCTAGAATCTAGTGTGTTTATTAATATGGTCTTTACATATTTACACTATATGGATAGATTGAGATACAGACATTTGTATGTTTGCTAGCTTCATTGCAAGTCCATGTTAAACCCAGATTTATTAAGGCGTGTGTTACATGTCGGATACTTGTTCTTTTTATCTTTGCTAATCCTAAAACAGGTTTTATCTGGCTCCCAAGTTGCAGTCCTTCAATGAATAGTAATTGACTGCTGATGAGTTATCACCCTGTGGCCTTCAGTATTATCCTTTGCTTGTACTTTTAAGGCCCATGCTCTCATTCCTTGTCTGCACTACTGTTCACTTTGTTTTATTCCATGATCAAGGATAGTCCATTCTGTGCAGAATATTTTTACTAATCTATTAGTTACAGAAATACATATAACAATAACTATTACACCACACAATTGTAAAAAGCTCAGGAGAAGCTAAACAAAATAAGTGGTATCACTTGATCATTAGCTAATTACAGTTATAGCTAAACACACTGTAAAATAAATCTCCAGGCCGAAACAAGTTCATACAAACCAGTACAAATTCTGTGACCTTTGTTAGCTTAATACGAACTTGTGCCCCCTTGTAAGTAATGGCAACAGCATACTTAACTGTGCTCCAAAGCTACACAGTTTCCTGGGGAAGCTCCAGAGGGAATTGACACCTTGTCCAGCCCATTGATGCTGATTTGAAATCCTGACAGCAAATGACTAATCTGCACATGAAATGAGTAATAGAAGACAATGTGCTGCTGGATTTGGCCATCTGGTATCCTTTATTTAAGATCTTTGCTTTACAGTGTCTAGAATGCCAGCCTCACATAACACATTGCACTGCTTGGTTTAGAAATCATATAAAACAATTTAGTAGAACTGGTACATGATTTATGGCAACATAGTATCAGTAAAATGGTGAGATTTGTGTAATATTAAGCATTTCTGTGTTCTTAATAATTTTGGAGAAAATGGAAAGTAAACTAAGAGTTCTGAATCTGACAGAGCTTGCGGAAATGTTTGCATTTGTACAACTAATAGGTAAGAGAATCCACTGGCAATCCTATAACTAATTAGCAATATCAAAATAGCATCAATCATAGAATCATAGAACAGTCTAGGTTGTAAGGGACCCCAAAAACCTCATCTGATCCAAGCTTTTGTGAGAAAGGGAGCTTAGATGAGATTGTCTAGCACCCTGCCCAATTGCATCTTGAAAACCTCCAGCAATGGGGACTCTGCCACTTCCCGGGGGAGGTTGTTCCAGTGAATGACTATTCTTACTGTAATAGTTTTCTTTCCTATGTCGAGATAAAACTTCTCCTGGTGCAACTTGTACCTGTTGCCCCTTGTCTTCTCCATGTGGTTCCTTGTGAAGCGAGAACCTCCATCCTCTTTGTAGCCACCCTTTATATAAAAGGATAATTCTTAATAGGTAATCACTTGATGCAAAACATTAAAAGTTGAGCTATCTTTAGTCATATTACAGCCTCAAACATATTTTTTTTTTACTATAATTAAAGCAGCAAGACATTTTAACCCTTCTACTAACATGGCAATCGGGCATTTCCTGTCATCTGACATTTTATTTCCACTTTGGTTTCATAGGAACTTTATTTTGCATTTCTGATACTGCACCTTGAAAAGCTAAATGTATCTATAGGGGTGAAGGAGAGCAGAATCTAGAAAACATTTGGAGAGTGGGAGAGACTATTTAATAGTAAATATAGAAACACTAAATAAAGAAGAAATCCCACCTCCCTAAACTTTATACAGTACTCACATATGTTTTCATAGGTTTAAATATAATCCCTCTGAAGTGTTTATAGAATGTTTATTACACCAGCTGAACTTCAGAGTCTTTAACGTTTTTAGCTCACATATTATCCCATGTTATAACATTATAATAAAAATAGAGAGTGTAGGAATGAAGAGGTCAAGTGATAAGGGCCGAAGCTGCAGGATACAGCCTTTCCTTATACATGCAATTAGTGAAAAGGAGGAGAATTGCAATCATGTTAGCTTAGTGAACAAAATGTTTCTTATTCCAAGACTGAAGAAATGTCAATTTTGAAATTACTTTATTGCAACAGAAGGGTTTTACAAGGGCAAAAATCAGTCCATTAATGGGTACCAAGAGAAATGGGCACACATGAGCACCCACAACCAGTCTGCAATAGAGTTGCTATAATTAACTAGGGGTAGCATGCATAAACCTATTTCAGTGCAATGGATGAGAAATATCTTTCTGTTCAGTGTCTGAGATGAGGGATAAACATAACAAAAGGCAAACCCTTCCTAAACTGCTCTGACAGTTTGGTAAGTTTTACCCCACGATAGCTTTAATAAAGGCTAAATGGATAAGGTGGTAATGCTCTGAGCAAAAGACATGCAAAGCAATGAGACCTACCTAAGAAAACTATGATTATCTTATGTATGATGTGAGGGAGGCAAAAATAGCCCCATCAAAATAATTATCAGAATTTCACAGAGCTCAGTTTCATTACAGCACAAACAGGAAGAAGAATGAAAGCTTTGTAACTGCCTGGAACCAAAAGAGAAGTTTCAATGCCCCCTTGTTTTTTTAAATTGTTTTTACATCTTCATACATTTCAAAATCATAATATTTTGAAAATCTGCGCAATTAACTAGGTAGCATTTTATTCTGTCATTTTGATTAAATGAAGTATATTTTATATGCTGAACTTGGAGAAACACTATTATATTTTCCTTTCATGGACCTGTTGGAGCACGTCCAGAGAAGGGCAACGAGGAGTCTGGCGAGGTTCCTGCTGACTAGAAAAGGGGAAACATAATCCCTGTTTTCAAAAAGGGAAATAAGGAAGACCCAGGGAACTATAGGCCAGTCAGTCTCACCTCTGCGCCTGGCAAAATCATGGAGCAGATCCTCCTGGAAACTCTGCTGAGGCACAAAGAAAACAAGGAGGTGATTGGTGACAGCCAGCATGACTTCACTAAGGGCAAGTCATGCCTGACAAATTTGGTGGCCTTCTGCGAAGGGGTTACAGCAGCAGTGGATAAGGGAAGATCAACTGATGTCATCTACCTGGACTTGTGCAAAGCGTTTGACACCGTTCCACACGATATCCTGGTCTCTAAATTGAAGAGACATGGGTTCGACAAATGGACCACTTGGTGGATAAAGAACTGGCTGAACGGTCAGACTCAAAGAGCTGCGGTCAACAGCTCGATGTCCAAGTGGAGAACAGTGACGAGTGGTGTTCCTCAGGGGGTCGGTACTGGGACCTGTACTGTTCAACATCTTTGTCAGTGACATGGACAGTGGGGTCAAGTGCACCCTCAGCAAGTTTGCCGATGATACCAAGCTGTTTGGCGAGGCAGACACGCTGGAGGGGAGGGATGCCATCCAGAGGGACCTGGACAGGCTGGAGAGGTGGGCCCAAGCCAACCTCATGCAGTTCAACAAGGCCAAGTGCAAGGTCCTACACCTGGTTTGGGGCAATCCCAAGCACAAATACAGGCTTGGCAGGGAATAGCTGGAGAGCAGCCCTGAGGAGAAGGACCTGGGTGTGCTGATTGACGAGGAGCTCAACATGAGCCAGCAGTGTGCGCTCGCAGCCCAGAAGGCCAATCATATCCTGGGCCGCATCAGAAGTGTGGCCAGCAGGTCAAAGGAGGTGATTCTGCCCCTCTACTCCACTCTCACGAGACCCCACCTGGAGTACTGCATCCAGCTCTGGAGTCCCCAACATCAGAAGGACATGGACCTGCTGGAGCATGTCCAGAGGAGAGCCACGAGGATGATCGGAGGGCTGGAGCACCTCCCCTATGAAGAGAGGCTGAAAGAGTTGGGGCTGTTCAGCCTGGAGAAGGCTCTGAGGAGATCTTATTGGGGCCTTCCAATACCTAAAGGGGTCCTACAGGAGAGCTGGGGAAGGACTTTTTACTAGGGCATGTAGCGATAAGACGAGGGGGAATGGCTTTAAACTGGAAGAGGGCTGGTTCAAATTAAACATTAGGAAGAAATTTTTCACTTTGAGGGTGGTAAGGCACTGGAACAGGTTGCCCAGAGAGGTTGTTGAGGCCCTGTCCTTGGAGGTGTTCAAAGCCAGGCTGGACGTGGCCTTGGGCAACCTGGTCTAGTGGGAGGTGTCCCTGCCTATGGCAGGGGGGTTGGAACTCAATGATCTCCAAGGTCCCTTCCAACCTAAACCGTTCTATGATTCTCTCCAGCTCTCCCCACTCCTCCTGAATTCAGCCACTGTGAATAAAAAGTAGTTAAGTGCTTCCTTTTAAAATACCATTGGATGATTGCTGAAATAAAAATTAAAAGTTGCATATTTTCTTTAAAACGGCCTTTCCTGAAAATATCCTCTGAACATGGCTGTTTGCGTAAATCTCTAAAGGAACATATTTAAGAAATAGTTGAATAAACCCGCAAAACATAAAGTTTAAAAATCTACATCTGTTTTCCATTAAAGCTGTGCATACTGGTCTTTAAATTCTGATTTTAAGCAATATATACCAAGAACTTTATTTTTCATTTTATACCAGCTTTATTTACCTGCTGCTACCCCTCTCCCCCTTCTCATTCTTTTTTCTCTCTCAAACAAAGATCTAAAGTTTCTTTCAAGTTTGGTGTTTGTATAGAATTTGGACTCTATTATTCCAAGTAAGCCATAAATGTTTCAATAAATACTGCTTTGCAGTTGTTTTGCATTGCACCCTCTTTATTGTTTGCTTTATTTGTATACCCCAGGAACTGCTAGAGATGTATCACTGCATTTATAGTTAAACTCATGAAATTACTTGATATGACACAGAAGGGTACCCTTTTCCTATCCACCGTCTTCCCTTGTTTTCCCTATATCTATCTTAGATATGTAACAGTGAGGAAATGCAGAAAATGAAGATGTTAATGCATCCTACAGGCAGTGCTTTCCTTTCAGAAGTGAACTCCACAGTATTCTCAGAAAATACATAAAGCATTTATTGAAAGCATGCAATGTATATGCTTCAGTGCAAATAAAAAGGAATTACTGTTTTCTTCTGGAAGCATTGCTTTGAAGAGTTCAACTTTTCTTATCAAATCTTCCTCAGGAAAAGCGCTATTCCTATCAAGATTTCAAAGCAGATGCTTGCATTTAGGATCCTTAGTCACCCCAATTTTTGTAGAGGTGTGGAGCAAACTGGAAGACTTTTTTTATAATAAATACATATAATAACCACTGTAAAAAGTAATTTCCTCACTCTCATCTTTATTTTTTAATATGAATTAGATAAGTATGCAACATTAAGTGAAAGGGATTAAACTCTGCTTTAGGTAGAATTTTATACACACTCATCACCAAAATATCTGATCACATTCTGCTATACTAAATGATACACTTTACCTCTGTCCTACATAGATTGCTTTTTAGGGGTTTGGATCATATTTTTATGTACATGTATGCATATTACTGCATGTTTGTACTGGATAAGAAAAATCCTTTAGTTTCTAGGGGCTCTCTGATCACTCCCTGAGAAACTTCCTGCTTGATTTCATAGATCATCCAGCCCAACCCTCTGCTCAAAGCATAGCCTACTAGAGGAGGTTGCTCAGGACGTTTTCCAGTCAGGTTTCGAATATCTTCACAGATGGAGACTCACAACCTCTCTGGGCAACCTGTTCCATTATTTGACTGTCCTCCACATGAAAACAGACCAAAAATAAAGTTTTTCTTTTGCTGAAATGGGATTTTTTGTTTCAATTTGTGGCCTTTGCTTGTTGTCCATTCACTGAGCACCTCTGAGAAGAGTCTGACTTCATCTTCTTCACTCCTCCCACAACAGGTACTTACACACATGGGTAAAATCCCCCTGAGCCTTCACTTCTCCAGACTAAACTGTCTTAACTCTCTCTATCTGTCTATGTATGATGGATGCTCCTATTCCTTCATCATCTTTATGGACCTGTGCTGAACTCATTCCAGGAAGTCCATGTCTGTCTTGTCAGAGACAAGTCCATTGCTGTCTGGTCAGAGCCCAGAAAGGTACTCTGCACTCCAGGTGTTGTCTCAACCAAGGCTGACTAGAGGGGAAGGATCACCTCCCTAGACTTGTTGGAGATATTTTTCCTAACGCAACCCAAAATGCTGTTGGCTTTCATTTCCACAAAGGTGCATTGATGGCTCATGGTCAGCTTGTTGTCCAACAGGAGCATGAGGTCTTTTTCTGCTAAGCTGCTCTCTAGCATGTTGATCCCCAGCATGTACCGGTGCAGGGTGTTATTCCCCAGGGTGCAGGACTTTGTATTTCCCTTTGTTGAAAGTCATGAGAGTGCTGTTCACCCATGTCTCCAGCCTATTGAGGTCCTTCTGAATGGTAGCACAGCCATCTGGTGTTTCAATCAGTATTCCCAGTTTTACATCATTTGCAGGTTTGTACTCCAGATGCTAACATCGTGCTCAGCTGAAAAAATGTAGTGGTTGATGACCTGGTGACAACCAATGCTCTGAAAAATGGGATGAAGTATTTGGTCCAGCTACAAAACAAAATTGTTTTTTCATAGGAATGAATAATTACTGTTACAGCCATCTGAAGTGGTTTACATCTGAGTTCCCACAGCACTTTTCCTCCCCAAAAGTAGAACCATGGTGATTAAAAAAATAAAAATACAGCAGAATGTTGGTAAATTATATTTATCTCTTTTAGACAATATTTGAATGCAGAAAAGATTTGCTAGAAATTCAGAGAATTTAAACACAAAAGGAATTATGAGTTTATCTCATGTGTTCTATAATTCAGCCCAAAGAACTAAAACCAGCCATTTCCATAGTAAGTCTGTAACTTCTGATATGTCGGTAACATATATATTACTATCCAGCCATGATTTAAAGATTTAAAGTGATGGAAATGTATCATAATTATAAGTAAGCTGTGATAAGAGTTAATTAGAATTAGTATGACAGAACTATGTTGGTTATGTTCATGACATTACACTGGTGGCTCAGTCCCAGCAGTATGATGGCACTTCACAAACCATTCTATTTACCCAATGAAAGTGAGCTGTAACAGTGAGCTGTTCCTGCCCATCTAGTTTACATGGGTAATTGGTGTGTAAGATTTTGAGCAGAACAGTATGACTTCCTGATCTAGATGGCACCTTCATGTAGGAATCACTTCAAGTTGCAATACAGCACTTCTAATGATCAATCACAATCATTCACCGACACCCGCTTTTCCAAAAAGTTGTGGATAAAATAAAAATAGTTATTCTAATGTTAATTTAGATATTGTTCTGAACTTTTCTAAGCTTTTTACGTGTAGCTGCCATCAAGCTTCAACTGAACAGAGCAGTTGTTTCTGGCTGACCTAATGTAGATTCAGCTATGACTTTTCAAGGAACAATATTACTCATCTGAAACATCCAAAAATCAGTGTTACATGTTCTCTCACACAATGCTAACTAGATTAAAAGGTGTGATAGAGTTAAAAAATAAGATATTGTAGGGGAGGGGTAGGAAATTTTACTTGCCTTTTAGTTTTTAAATGTTACTGGAGCCTTGCTGGCTTATTTTCATTCTCCCTGTTTGTTGGCATGATGTGGAGCTGTAAGGCTTAAACCCACCACACCAGCAAATTTCCCTGTTCCACCCAAGAAGCTCCCAGTAACTCTGAACTCCTGCCTGCGATTTGGAGACTGTTAGCCAAGCCAACCATCAGCAAAGGGTGGGAATGAGATTATTCGCCTGACTTTCCACAGGCGTGTCATCTAGGAATGTAACAATTTAGAGAAGATCATGGAGATAAGGCACATATGTGGACAGCGAATACCTGTGTCCTTGTTTCTTGCTGTACCAAAGGATTGCACAGTTAGAGCTTGTATCGTTTTCTGCAAAGAGCAGGACTGTGGAGGAAGTATCAACAGGAGCACAAGGAGACATGAGTGGTCTTCACGTGCTGAACTTGGGGGTCTGGAGGAATGGCCAGGAAAAGATAATGTGAGAGAACCTTGGAAACAAACCAGGGGCTTTGAATTTGTGGAAAGCAGCTTCCAGATGGTAACTAAATGCACAGTTACTAAAGGTTGCAAAGCTGTTTGAGGTAAAAATACAATGAGGGGTATCAGTATTTTTAGGTTCTGGTTGGCAGAATGGCTTTAGTTGGGCAGGAACAGGGTGGCTAAGCCCACAAGTTGATTATGTGAATGATGTGGTTGGTACACTTGGCTGTGCATTTTCAAAGAGACTGCCTGAGTTTTAATCCCAGTTCTGCTTCCAGTAGTTCTGTGAAATTTGACAACTACTTTATTTGAAACAAAAGGGAGTTGAGGGTTGCCTGGCTCCAGGACAGAGAGAGGAAACTTGGATTACAGAATGCTGTACTACAAAGATATTTTCTAACTACTTAGTGGATAGTGTGAAAATAGAAACTATAAAATCAAAAACTGTAAAATCAAATCTTGGCTTTCACCCTAATGTTTTTGGTTTTGTTTTTGTTTTTGTTTTTTTTACTAAGAAGTAATGTTGTACATTTCTACCTGCACTTTTTATTAATATATGAAACTTCATTAGGAGATGCAGCCAGGAACAATAGTCTGCCAAATGTGAGTTCCATATAAGATGTGTGACACTTGGCAGATCTGCAGAATTTTCAGCACAAACCTCTTGGCCTTTTATCTTGCACTATAGTGTTGCTAAATGACTACATTTTTATTGCTCATATGTGGGTAGACTACTGCCTTAGATTGAGTTGGAGAAGAGGAATTTGAGGTAGTGCTTGGAAATAGTATGTTTAGTGAGATTTCAGGGAGGGGGATGTGATGACATGTAGGGAGGCAAGAAAAATCAGGTTATCTTTGGCATGGAGAATACCAGTACGGTTTTTATTTGAAGATGAAAATAACTGATTTTGGTGGTGGGAAGGAATCGAGCAAAAGAACACTGGAAGAAACAAACAGGAAGATGAGGTTTTCCTGTCCCCTGAGAGATATCTTGTAATTTATAACCTCAATAGTATTGGTCTGAGGGTGAGTAAAACTGTTTGTGACTCTTAACAGTTACAATGTCATTCTGCCAGCACAGAGTTAAATATTCTTGACTAGATGTCAGCAAGGTATTCTTCATCACTTTGTAGTGAGGTCTTAGAAAAAAAACGAGGGATGTTTGTTGCAAATGAGAACATGTGTCTATGCAGTTTTTAAGTATCTAGTCTATATTTCTGTCTCATTATCTCCCCAGTCTTGTGATGCCTTCATTTAGGCTTGCAGAACAAAAGAAGACCCATCAAGTATGACTCTGCTATATGCTCCAGTGAAGATGAGATAAAGAAAAGTTGCCTCTATTTACCTCTCCATAGTGCAGAATCCAAAATAGAGTTTTCTGTTGACTTGGCTGTGTCTTTTGATAAGCCCTCGTTACAAAGATTTTTTGTACAATACTAAAATGCTGATACCAAGACACACATGAAGTGATTACCTAATTATTTTCCCTTTATTTTATTTGAACAGTACTTGATTTTGGAATTGTGAGAGTATTTTTTCTTCAGGGTGTGTTCTTACTATTTTCTATGAGAACTGCTTTATAAAAATGTGATAAATCTATGATGCAAAACTTCATCAATCAAAAGTAATTATTCAGCAACCAAACCACATCAACCTTTCTTTGTCTATTATGTTAATAATATGTAAGAGTTTTCTCTTCCACTTTCTTGTTTTGCCAATAAAATAAATCCAAAGGGCATAAGCTGTTACATAGCGTGGGATGGGGAACATTGCGCTGCCAGCAAAGTAATGCTGACCCTGTCCCTTTGTCAGGCCTGATTTACTGGCAACATAGTTAAAGATATCACAAGCAAGTGAACTGGTGGTGACACTGAAGGAAAGATAGAAATTAGCAGCTTGACCTTAATTTCATGGACACACTATATAACTGCATGAATAATGGGGTTTTAGTAAGTGATAATTCAAAAGTTCAAAGAAAAAAAATCATTCAACAATTCACATACTTTTTTCTTTTCACATTTTGAGTATTTCACATATCTTCTTTAAGAAAATCAAAGTGTATTTTGAGTAAAACATTTTGTCATACATGCAGGTCCTGATATGCACAAAGGATATATGCCCTTTTTGCTCAGCAACTGCTCCTGTGTTAATGAAGGAGATTTCTCAACAGGCAGTGTAACACAAATGTATACAGACCTGTCCTCAATTCATACTCCAGGGTTGGTACACTTGAACTTCTCACTGCTTAAAAGCTCAACTATGCAATAATAATATTAGAAGAGCACACATTTAGTGAGCATGGTAACCCATAATATCAAAGGTACCGATAAAACTATGCTGTCTTGCAGTTCTTATTAAGACATGTTTTAAAGTGGATTAAGCTGCTTTTACCTCTGTGTATGCTATTTATTTTTCATTCAAATGCAACTTCTATATATCACCATATAAAATAGGAAAAAATCAGTCATGGTAATATGGAGGACAAAAGATTTTTAAAATATTTATTCTGCAAAAAAAATTGTATGCTATCATTTTAGCTCTTTCTGCTCTAGCTTAAGAAATTCTGTAGAGTATTCACGTTGAATTGTATTTCTTTCTTCCTTCTTTCACAATTGAGAGTATTTTTTGATGTTTCATCTTCTTGACCCCACCAGTAAGTTCCTTTGTAATTAGTAAAATGTAACATGTCTCTTCCTGATAGGAAAGAAAGTTTGTTTTTTTTTTAAAGAAGAAAATAATAAAAGTTATGCAGATAAACTCAGCAATTCTAGTGTATTTAGAGAACTTCAAATATCTCGCCAAGGCAAAAGCCTCCAGAATTCACTTTGAATAAAATCCAGGGTGTAAACGGCAAGGAATAAGAACAATTCTGCACAAAGATAGAATGTGTAAAACTGTAGCTGGGTGAACAGTCATCAACTATAGCAAATTTGTAGGAAGAGATTTAAGTGACAATGAGGTGAATTTAAAAAACAACCAACCTGGTTTAGGAAAAAAAACAAACAAACAAACAAAAAACCAACAACAAAACCCCACCAAAAACTAATTCTGTAGGAAACAGGATAATATTGCACCTCACTTCCTAGAATATACCAATCACAATGATGGAATTGAAGGGTGAAGCAACTTGGTCCACTGAAAAAAAATCAGAGTATCTGATGGCCCTTCTGCTTTGTGTTCCTTGCTGATACAAAATTTTAGAGTGGTTTTTTCTGTCTGTAATGCTTGAGCAGAATTTATTGAGCCCAGAATGTTCCTGTAGAGAAGAAGTGAGCTTTGGGGCAAAAGAGAAGAACTTGGCTTTATTGACCCTTTGTGTAAAAGTAGCTGGGACAAAATGTCTGCAATAGCCTTGAATTTCCTTTGGTGTGTTCAGCTTTCCACTTACACAATTTTTGATGATCCTTGCTCTCGGCTTGTTGTTCTCCTTTTTAACTTCTGACTTCTTCCAGTCGGCGTTTTTTCTAAATCTTTTCTCATGTCTTTTTGCTCTCTTTTCATCTGCTTCCTCTTCAGACCCTACAAGATAACAACTCTTGTTGGCAAGTGGAAGCCAGTTTCTCCTTCCCCTCAAAAAAAAAAAACCAAAAAACCCCCCAAAAATGTAAGCTGAATCTTCAGGTTCAGTAACTAGGATTTTTAATAATACATTGCTCCTAGCTAGACATATTCCTGATGAAGGATAGAAAATGTACTATCTATAGAATATGGCATATAGTGACCCTCAAAGTGTAATATGGTTTTATGAACTGTACCTCTTGAGATATTAATCTAATCAATTTCAAAAGTATGACTTTTTAATAAACTACATCAGGTTCCATCATACTGCAGTCCTTGTTCCCCAAGACCATTCAAAGTGCAACAAGTGCTCAAAAGAATTATTAGAGTGACCAGGTGAATAAAGACCCACTCTTACATAAATAGATGAGAAGGGGATGGTATAACTTCTCAAAATGAAGGCTGAAAGAAGAGTATCACTATGCATTACACATGGAAGCAAACAACAAGGAGGAGCTGGCCGGTTTCTTTTACAGTGAAAGAAGAGGAAGAACAACTTGATTATAAACGGCACAAGTAATTACGTCCGGATTTTGGACATGGGAGCTTTAAACTACAAAGTAAGACTTTGTTAGAACTTTCTAGTAGGACCCGTTGGGTCCTCAAATGTAACCATCTTTACTATAGAGCTTAAAGCCAATGCATTATCTGATTGCCTTTGGTTGCAAAGGATGGGACTTGTTCAACCATAAGCCTGTTGCAGTGTTCTATTTTTATTTGCATAAGTGCACTTATTGTTTGTATGTGCACTTCTCGCTAGTAAGAGTTCTATTGATAGAGAGTCCACAGTGACGATAAATACAGTAGTATTCCTCAGGAGTTGCAGAATAAACTAAACCAGTGGAAGAACTGATGTGCTTAGTTATGAGACCACAATGCCTTTATTTTCCTATTGATTGTAACCTTAAATTTCAAAGAACTACCTGTCAGCAGGAAAGGCAGCAGTTACCATTTTGATCCTTGAATTGCTGCTAACTGCCAGAGGAAACATAGCTTACCCTCTCAGACCTTCTTCTTTATTCTGTTATTTTCAGCAACTTAAAATACCTTTGGAAGTTGGAAAAGGATCAATTTGTGTCAGGGAGCTGCAAGGGTTGCTCCCTAAAAGAAGGGAGCTGGGAGCCAGGGCTGATGCCAGCACAGCCCAGGCGGTGCCTATGCCTTTCCATAGCACTTGAGCCTGATGAGAGAGCAGGGTGGTGACAGCAGTAGGTCCCATCAACAGTCCAGTGAGTATCATGTGAAGCAAGGTTACAAGCCAGAACCTGGGTCAATCCAGGAAATTCAAACAACAGTTTAGAAACAGGCCAGAGGCAGGCACACCTACAAGGTAGTTCAGACAGTCCCCGGGCTCAGCTGAAATGGGGCTCCTGAGCCCATGGATGGGTGTGCAGGTGAGGCTCGTCTTAGCCAGTAAAGCCTATTAGACCCCACAGGGCCCTGAGACCTTTTAGGAAAAAAAAAAATCCAACAAAAAACAGACAGTTCTTTCCATGTAGATGTCCCACTTCTGTTTCAAATGACAGTACAGTCACTACTGCTTCCTCTTTCCTAACTCACCTTCTTTTTGCATGCAAAAGCAAGGATCAAAGCAGATGAGCCAGGGGGCACACACAAGGAAGGAATGCATGGACCATTTCCTTCATCTCTTTTAGCAGAGCATGAATCAATTTTATTGGCTTCTCCCTTTGCCAAATAGGGGGCTCAGTGTCACAAAAAGGGACGTACATAGGTATATTTTCCCTGCCTTTTTCCTGAGTGTGGTTTTATGAAATTCAGAGGACCTAATAAAAATAATAGCAATTGACTGGACTTCAGAAAGTGCTCTTCTACAACACAGCAGGTAATGAATCTCTTACCTTCTCTTGCTAACTCCCATCTTAAGGTATGCTCAGTAAAACTAAAAATCAGGAACTACCTCTCTTTAAAAAGTATAAGAAAGGGTCCAGAAAGTGGAGAGAGCTCTTCATTACCTCCTATATTTTCAGTGTAGCAGGCACCAGCCCTCAGAAAGAAGGATCCTCTTAAAGTCTGGTTGCACTTATTCACTGTTAGCTCTCATATTTACTAAACTGAATAATTTGATACCATCAGCATCACCTCACTACTTGGCTTCCTTTCCATGTGATTCATAAAAACGTTTAATATAAGCATTGGTTGTAGCACAGATAACTCTAAACCCCCTTTTATGAGCACCCTCATTACGAAAATTGACCATCTGCTCCTACTATCTATATCAGTCTCTTAACCAGTTACTTATCCACTGGAGGATCTTTCATCTCATGGCTGTTTCCTTATATGACTGATGAAGGAACTTCCTAAGTGGCTCTATAAAATCAAAGTTTATATCAAATGACCTTTCTTTGTCCATGTTCTCACTGACTGAATTCCCTGGTCTGACCTCACAGCTGATCCTGCTCTGAGCAACCGGAGACCTCCTGAGGTCCCTTCAGCCTGACTCCACTAAAGAATTGTTTTGTGACCCAGTGCTATCCTGTATAGAAATCATATTGACTATTCCTCAAGATGTCATATTTATACAAGAGTCCACTAGTTACATTTTTCCTACAGTTTCTGCTAATTTGCCTTGCACGTGCATCAGCCTTACTGTTTTGTGGTTTCCCAGGTGGCACTTTAAAAGAATTTCCACATTTTTTGTTCTCCAGTCCCCTTATACTTAGATGGCTTTATACACTAAATATGCACACCACAGCTACAAGTTGCAGACCACTCCTATTTCCTCCATTAGTCTTTATTTGAATTCCTTAAGGGTTCCTTTAAATATGACATCTGCTTCTTGTTACTGTTCATTTTATCTTTTTACTATCTAACCTCTTTCATACATACTCTGACTTGAGACAAATTGTGATGTTTTAATGCTACAACTAGAATTTGAATTCATATTTTCATTCAGCATTGACCTTTCTGGAGTATCCTGTCATCTCACTCCTTAGTTTGTTGGGTTGTTTTTTTGGTTTTGTTTTGGGGCTTTTTTTCCCCCTATGGTGACCTGTTACTTGGTATCCGATTGTACTTGATCCACAAACTTTCTCTGTGAAAACTACTTTTATTTAGCATAGATTCCATGTGCTAGCACAGGGATTGTAGTTCTGAGGAAGTCCTAAACTCCCTTGTTTTCCTAAGTTACTTGTGCATGATATGTATGTTCCCTAGTACCTGGGGTGAAGTTTGACATTGTATTGCCATAGATCACTTTTATATTAATATCATGTTCTGTCCAATAACTTGTGAAATAAAGCCAGTAAGTATTATTTTTAAAAGTTCCATTGTTGACTGCTGTTGACTTAAAAACCATAACAAATGTCTCTGTTTTTCTGCATTACAAGCCTTGGTGTCTGTGTCTAAGGAGGTACAAGCACGTATAGGGCTTGTTTATTGCAGTGATTTTGCTACACAGAGTTAACAAGGCAATGAGGGGATATTCACACCAGGATTTATTCTTCAAACCATGATTTACTGATAGTGAATACATGATCTGTAAGCAAGCAGTTTAGTAGGAAACCTTCAAAATAACTTTAGTTATTACCAAGTTCTATTGCAAAGTGCATAGTTATCATGCAATTTCCTTACAGTATTTCCTGGTTACAGAAATTTTTGTGCCTATGTTACTATACCTATTCATGATCTTCTCCTTCTAGTCTTCACAGACTGCTGTATTTCTCTTATTAATTTCCCTTGCATCATGTTTTGTTTTGAACAGACTATTCAAAAATAGGCATCATGAGATCCATGTGTACAGATAGATGTGTATTAAAAATGTCCATTGGCAATTAGATTTTAGATTCAGTCAACAGCAGAAAGCACTGAGAGAGAGGAGGTAATTGCTTGATCTAACTGGATCTTAGTGTACTTATCTGAGAATATTTTTATATGGGACTATAAGATTCAACTTTGTAACATTCTTTTCACTGAGCATCTCTGCCTTTTTCTGTTCTTTCAACATCAAAATAAGTTCCAGAATGAAGCCATCTGTATTTTACAGCAAATAAACAACCCAAAACTAATAACAACAACTCATAAAGACATGCCAGAAAGAGAAAATAGGCCACACACCATTTCATATTATTAGAACAGAAAGGAAAAACAAAAAAATTAATTATGAAATTAACTATGAAAACGGACCTTGGCTTTCTTATTATTTATAGTACAGCCACGGTATGAACTGAACTGAAGTGATTTCATCCCTTGAAAATAAGACGATCTGCAGAAATATCCCTTAATGTGGAAGAAGTACGTAGGATGAACAAAATCATCTGTCTTGCTCTTTTTTTTGGCAAGCAGTTACTGGCTTTGATCAACGTTAGGAAACAAAATGAGTAAAAGCTATTACATTTTTATTCTCTATTTTGTTAAATTGATGAAAATACATATTTCATCTGCTTTACATCTGGTACAATTATGTTTTTACAGAGCTCCAGGAGTGCTGTCAGTAGATGACAGAAGTACTTAGTCTTTGGCAATTTAGGACGTGAATGTTTTGATAGCTTTTTTTTCAGACCAGATTTTACAGATTTTTTTTTTTTTTCACATCTTTTATTTCCAATTTTTACGGGTTGCAGATTCAAGCCTGCAATATATTAAATTACACCTAAAAACCACAGAACATTTCTCCATGCATACAGCTTGAAGTAAATGATTGATCTCCATTCAAAATTAAAATTGAAAATATGTTGAATAGCTCCTGTGTATCTTGCAGCAGAATGCTCACCATGTTGTAAAGAGTTTTCTATTTAGGATGCACCCACAGGCCTTGTTTGTGACTGCAACCTGCTAGCAACAGAAATGAGAGTCTGAGTTACACTTTATCTTCTTTGGGTCATTCAGATTTACCTTCCCAGGGTACTGCAACTTCATTTCTGTGGTAGTGGTTTATCATTCCATGATTCAATAAAATCTGAGCTGCAGCTGCTGTTATTTATATCTCATATTTTTAAATAATGACTGGGGAATTTTACCCCCTGCCTTTCTGTTGTTCCAGAACTAAGAACAAACAAAAAACAAAAAAAGAAATTTCCAAGGAAGTGGGCACTTCTATGAGCCCATAATATCATCTTAGAACCTCGAATGTGGCTAATTACTAATTTTAATATTACATTACAAAATTAGTAGTACGTTACTAATTTTTAGTGCCTTAGAACTTGAATTTGATTTTTTTTCTTCTCTATAATTCCAAGAGTTCTGAAAGAAAAACAATGTATTTAGTCAAAGGTAAAAGATTCTGCACTTTCATTCTTCCAACAATTGCAGAGAATTGCAGAGAGCACAGAACGAAAGTTTGTCATGCTCTTTTTCATAAATACTAAGAAAATGTACCAAGATAGTACCAAAGAGAAAAAGAAAGACCACATTTGTTGCTTGAATAATAGTGATAAATTTGAAGACCTTCAGTAATATCAGTTAAAGCGCCTATAAGTTGAAGTTATTTCCCCAGGGGGCAGTTAGCTTGTTTTTTTTTTTTTAATTTTCAAGTTAATTTCACAGTCATAATGAAGGGATACAGTAGAACAACACTTATATGAAGTCTCTGGTCTGGAGGTTTATAGACAATAGGCATGTTTAATGTACTATTCCTACTGGATAGTATTCTCTATAAGTAGCCAAAGTTGTCTTCATTCCCACAGTGTTGAATTACACTCGCTTTTGTTTTCAATTAATGCTCTTAACTCATATTCTACTTCCAGTTGTCCAGGCACAATGAATTGAATATAAGTTCATTCATTCAAACTGAGCTAAGTGGCATAATAAGGAGCATAGTTTTTCTTTGACCGTGGCCAAATGTAAATTATGTTACAAATCTCTCTACTGGAACAGGCTGCCCAGGGAGGTTGTGGAGTCTCCTTCTCTGGAGACATTCAAAACTCGCCTGGACACCTTCCTGTGCAACCTCGTCTAGGTGTTCCTGCTCCGACAGGGGGATTGGACTAGATGATCTTTTGAGGTCCCTTCCAATCCCTACCATACTGTGATACTGTGATACTGTGATACTTTGAAGGCCCTCATCATTGCCTTCTAGTCTATATTTTGTAGATCTAAAGACCACTGTTGCAAGTTCAGTTTTATCTCACCACTAAATAAAGACATTTGTGCTTCTTCAATTGATTGTTAGGAACAGGTACTAATATAGTTGGAATATCTGAGCACCTAAATAAATTACTTGAAATGACAAATGTCTGGAAGCATAAAATTTTAATTTCAACTAAAAAAAGCTATGTTTGTTCAAAATCACAGGAGTTTTCCACTCAAAAATAAAGATTTGAATAAGTTAAAACTTTTATTTGAAATGGATTTTTTTGTTTCTTTTGTTAGGAAGTGATAAAAAAAATATTTTCAAAATTCCTAATAACCATGACTATATTATATACTATATACTAACAAAAGTGTTCAAAAAAAAAACCCAAATCAAAACATGAGATAATGTCAAAATATTTTGGAATATTATATATCATGAAAAAATTCAGGAATTTGTCTCTGTCTCTTTTATGTCTTCCAGGTAACATCTAGATTAAGTTGTGGGGTTTTTTAAATTATCAGCCTATTGTGCTACATAGTGTTTAGATGCCGGTTTAAAACCCATTTAAAGAGCTTTGATCTGAACCTGTATCCTTGGGGAAAAAAAGTCCTCCTTTATGTTTTGAACCACTTACTCTGTTTTTATTCCCATTTCAAAAACTTTCTATAACAAAATTTATTTGCAAAATAAAGCCAGAAGAAATCAATAATTGTCTAATTTTTATTATGTATAAAACATAATATAGGACTAAACTTTAGAATGTTCACATTCTATCCAGTATTTGCTTGAGTGAAAAACCTTTTAAAAAGAAACAAAATTGAACTGTTTTAAGCAAGGAAGAATACAAGGTTAAGCAAGGTATAAGGTGTTCTTTGTTTTCATTGTTAGTAAGAGAAAATTTAAGCACATAATTTTTTCTAACTGCGCTTTCTCTGTCACAAGATCTTGTTATGCATTTTTTATTGCAAAATACATAGGGCTTTTTAGTATCAGAAATGCCTTCAGTAGATTCTTGCCTACAGATTTTCCTTTTCCTGGATAAATTCAGTGTATTGAATGTTTTAAATTTTTCAATGCACATTCTTTTGTTTTGTTGTTGTTTTTTGTTTTTCTCCACACTCAAGTAATCCTGTCTCTTCTCTAAACCGTTTTGAATATTTTAACATCCTTTTGAAGTCTGAGTACTGAAACTGGTGAGAGTGCTTCCATATTTACATATCAAATGTGTAAATTAAATAAACTCTTACTCTGCTTCTTGCTGTATTGTCTGAAGATTGTTCCAAGACTGCATTTATTTCCCTAGCAATATGAACAATATGAGCTGTCTTGACCAGAACATGTCACTAAGAAGCCCTGTTCAATTATTTATGAACAACTTCCACCCTCACCTTTTCAAAGTCACACTTATATTACTTATACTGTAGATCTGGTCTATGTGTCTTGTTTCTAGATGGATGACTTCACCTGTAGCTACATTCAAATTAAGTTTTACACATCGTACTATCTATTCTATCTTAATAAAATATATATGCTGTTGATTTTTTTGTGAACTGCAGAAGGAAAGCTTGAAACATAGCTTACTGTAAACCATGGCACCATTAATTTCATAATTAATCTTTAGAAAATGAAATTCAAGTGGTTAGAAATCCTGTGCTTTTCCCAGGAGATCCTGAGGAGACATAAGGGCTTAACGTGGCTCTGCCAAGCTGTAGGTTTTGGATATGGTAACAGACATCTTTAGGAATAAAAAAATTATCTCTAAATACGTACAGTAATAAATGCAAGTCCGTAGTACGATTATCCAGCGCATTTCAGGAGTACAATTACCTAGGTCAAAAGGACAGCAAATCCAGTAATTCAGTAATACTGGGCTAAACTTAATATCCAGGTGTGCAATGGCTTACGTAGCCATGGTTATAAGGCTGGTTGGGAGGGAGCGGGACACAGCATCATCTTCAGACAAGTGGCTAGGACCAGTTGACAGGCTCCAGGACATTACGAAGTTCCTGGTCGAACTGTCCTCTTTTGCTGAGATGTGGAAACACTTTCTGGACTTGTTAACCAGTCATCATACCCCACTTCTGCTCCCTTTCTCTGCCCATTTTTTCCTCTGTGTGCATGGTGCCTGGAAATACTGTATAAAGCAATGACAGCCCCTAAGAAGTACAGGAATGAATGCCATACATGCAGCTCAATGCTACAACATAGGAACAATGAGTCAAATTTATACAAAAATCCAGATGGAAGAATAGGATATACCTGGAAAAAAAAATTATATACCGTGGTTCTGGGTCAAGGCCACTTGGTAGGTGGCATGTGTTGCTGTAAGCTTATCAAACTACTGTTCTGCAGTCTGTGTTGTTGGTTTTGACCTACAAAACTTAAAAGATTTAGCAAGAAAATAATTTAGGTGAATTTAGCAATGTAAGATTCCCCTTCTCCGGAAGTACTACTACTATGGATAAAAATCAGGCTCTAGACTAATATGGGAAGGGGTGAGGAGGAATAGTTAAATGTTCATGGCTTATTAGTTGTAATTAATTTTAGTATTTCACTGAACAGTACTGAACAGTACTTTTCATGGTGTGCTTTTCAGCTTTAACTAAGGTGGCCTGGATAGAAGACTTTGTAATATTTATGTAACTTAAACAGCTTTGCAAATTAAAAAAAAAAAAAAAATCTGAATGTTGGGCTGTAACTCTTTTACCATAAAAATTATTCAGATTTCATGTAATTTCACTTTTATATTTTTTATCATTACAGGTATAATTTTTACCTGTTAGAATTCACACCAGAAGCTTTATTTTTTTTTTTTGAACTTTGTTTTTTTGATCAATGCTTCTTTTTTGGTGATAATAATAATTTGTTGAATATAAATGTCTGTGATATTCCATTGGTACTCTTTCAAAACAAGACTCAAATATAATGTTTTTCCTGAACCACATATTATTAGCTATTTCTGTTTATATAAACCATAGATGTCAGGCATAATTGATTATTATTCACACTATACTATTTTCTCTTAATACTTAAATAACGTTTTTTGCTGGTTTATGTAGATGTCTTGGTAATGACAAGAAAACACTACACTAGTTCAGATGGTATGCTATTATCTTGGATATCATTTTAGAAGTCTTTAACGATTGACACTCAGTTGCTCTTTCCTATTCTTTATAGTGCATATCATTATTTTATCCTCTGATGACATGATTATCTCATTTTAGATTAAGCTTCAGCAGCCATTTAGCAATAGCCAATAAACCCAGATGCAAATTACATTTAATGGAAAGAAATAAAACAGAGCACTTGGAATTTGCATTTAATTTATAAGAAACCATTTAATCAGCAAGAAATATTTACCTGGTGATGTGCTTTTACGTATTGAAAATCTCATCATCTGGTTTAATACTCAGCAGAGCTTTCACTGTATAAATAAAATCTCAAAAGACTTTTTCTTGTACCTTAGAAAGAATTATTGTACAAAAAATAACATTATGTGTGGTCAATGTAATTTATTTCAATATAACTTACAGGTACTTTTGTTTCTTTTGCTAGTAAATTCTCAGCTATTTCAGAGAGGAGAAATGAAGAAAATCTATTAGGTTTAAGAAACTACATTTGTGTCTTTACTGACTCTTTTCTATGCAAGAGCTGTGAATGTCACCTAAACTTAAGAAATCACCTTGGAGGTAGTTTGACCTTAACAGCGGCATTTTTTAAAATAATATCTAGTAAAAATTTTTACATACTTGGTTTCATCTCATTATGTTTAGCTGTTGGACCCTGAAATAATGAGATAATTAACACTGTGGATCAGTCTTCTATCCTGCAGATTTGATTCAGGATATATGGGAATATTTTAATTAATTTATTTATTTTAATTAGAAATAACTTGACAGCCACTCCATTAAGAACATTCTTCAGCATTCTTTAAAGATCATTTCATATACCTATGATCTCTGTTCCTTAGAATGTCATTTGGGCCCCAGCTTAAAAATATTAATTGATTCATCCACAAATCGGTGTACAGCAAATGGATGAGAATGTACAGAAAAAAGATGCCTTAAGTTGCCTTAAAATAGCATATAGAATCTTGGTGATACTCCATAAACTAGAAATCAAAAAAAAGTAGGACAATATCTGTTGAGGCAGATTACTTTTTATGGGCTCTGGAGTGGGGAAGCTTATTGATCATTTCAACTTATTTATAAGTTTAGTAGATCTTTATGTACCACATGACTACATACATTATTCCCCGAGTTACTCTATCAGACTGTGGGCTTACCAACCCGAGCATAAGATGGCATATCCTGTTTACCTGAAGGGTTCATAATTAAGTGTCTTTCCCTGAAGAGTGATTGCAATTTTGTAACAATATTAGACTATTCTGATGGTAAACAGGAGGCTTATCTTTCAACACCTCTGAGAAGAAGTGAAGAGAAGCTGTCTGTGGTGGGATGACCTTGGCTGAACACCAAGCGCCCACCAAGCCGCTCTATAACTTCCCTCCTCAGCAGGATGGGGGGGGGGGGGGGGGGGAAATAAGATGGAAAAAAACCCTCATGGGTCAAGATAAAGGAAGTTTAATAAAGAAAAAGTGAAGGCCGCATGTGGAAGCAAAGGAAAACAAAAGATTTATTCTCTACTTTGCGTCAGCAGGTGATGTCCAGCCATTTCCCGGGATGCAGGGCTTCAGTACATGTAGCGGTTGCTCAGGAAGACAAATATCGGAATAATGAATGTCTGTCTCCCCTGTCTCCTCCTTTCTCTTAGCTTTTATTGTTGAGCAGACGTCATATGGTATGGAATACCCCTTTGGTCAGTTTGGCTTAGCTGTCCTGGCTATGTCCCCTCTCAAGATCTTGCCCACCCCCAGCCTACTGGGTGAGGGGGTGGAATGCTGGAGAGAGAGCCTGGATACTGTGCGAACACTGCTCAGTAGCAGTCAAAACACTGGAGTGTTATCAACACCCTTCTAGCTACCAATGCAAAGCACAACACTATGAGGGCTGCTATGGGGAAAATTAACTCCATCTCAGCCAGACCCAATATCCACTGTCTAATAAAATGTTGGCTCTTCCTTAATTGTGTCCCTTCTCATCATATTAACCTCATACCATATACCGTAGATATGAGGAGCAAGATTGCTGTAGTGATATTCAAACCTTCATGTGCCAGTTACAAGGGGGATCTAATGTGACTGTGTGGATATAGTATCTATCTCTAGGCAGTTTAAAAAGTTTGGACTTTCTGAAATGTCGATACGTTTAGCACTAAGGACAGTATAAATTTACTTGCTGATTGTGTACTGTTAATGATACGGTGGACACGATTCCAAGATGACCTTAATGTTGAATTGCAGCATTTTTTTACATAGTAATTTCCTTTTAAAAAGAGCTTATAAAAATTAGTCTAGGTGCTGCCTGCTCAAATAGCTCTCAACGGCATGTATTTACCTGTCTATTCTTTGGCAAGGTTGTACTTTTTAATTTCAAAACCTAGTAGATTAGTGCCATGTAGACATATTCATATATGGAATGAAGGAATTGATTTTGTATCTCTTCTGGTGTTGACCCAAACTAAATAATGAAATTTGAGTCATTAAGAATGTGCCAGAAATGTACTTGCAAATATGCTGTCATGTGGTATGTTTGTACATCTCTGCCATTTTTCTCCATTGAATTTTTAGAAAATGCACTTCTAGTATCTCATTTTGAAATGCTTTTCATTAAAGGAGGTATTTTGATGAAAGAGTTATCCTTTGGTTTTCTGTTTTAGCTGTTGAAACAGAACTTCTTAATAATTTTATTTTGCATTCTTTATCCTGAATATAAATGTGTGTATATATATGTATTTATATAAGATGCACTGTGTAAATGACATAAACTGAAACACTTTTAACTTTAAAGCTCAGAGTAAAACTGTAGAGAGAAGAACAGGCTCAAAAAATGCAACCTATATAAAACAAATCACTGCAACTGAAAAATTAAAAAAACATTAATCATTCAGAAAAATGAGGATATTAATTCAGCTGGGTTCTACTTGTTGATCTCTGTATTCAGGTCTAGGGACATGCATTTATCTTCCTTAATTTTATGACAGTCATAAGTAAGTGGTTTGAAAATATAAACAGCATTTCTAATCAGAGGGCATCTATACAAGTTCTACTTCCTAATTTCATCAGGTAAAGAATGCTCTATTTTAGCAAATAGTTTTCAGAAATATACCCTTTAAGAGCAGCTATATTTCTTGGTAGGCTGAAGTAAGTTATGTTAAAAATGACTGAAACAAAATTTACGACAACTAATGACCAAGTTTTGGAGTTTTGTCAAGTGAGATTTCCAGATTCTACTGTTTCGTCTTATGCTACAGATGCAGTTAGAAAGTTCTGAAATGTCTTCAGGACTGAGTATAATATCTTCATCACTGACACTGGCTAGATTTTATCAAAATTTAAAAAACATGGTAAAAGTTGTTAAATTCTTTGGAATCCAACACTGGGAATTAATGAGTGCAGAAGAAGCAATGACTACCATGTCTAAAATTGCCTAACACTTCCTGTTGCGATGTTTTTGCTTCAAGTAATTTTGAAATTCAGTTTGTGGACAACACTGTTTTGTGCTAATACTGTAATTTTAGTATGTTTGCTGTTTTTGAGCACAAGCAATATGTGGAAGTCTTCCTTTATACAGAAAACAACATTTAACTCTCTACAATCAAACCAGCTTGGAGCTAACTGTTGAAATTGTAAAGACACAAAGAATCATCACTGGACTGGGCCTTAAACACATGAAGAGTACTGGGTTTGATATGAGCAAGTTGAGAATATTTTCTCCTTAGTATAAGGAGTGCTGATTCCCATCCAGTTTAACAAAGTTATTATTTTCAAAAGATAATACCTGTGTTTATTCCAGGTGAAGAAGGGAGACAGTTTTAACAGTACATCTATACATACGGGATATGTGTCTCCTCGACAGAAACCATTTTAGTCCTTTGGCACAGGAGTTGCTATGCTTGGGGAAGAAAGAGGACATTAAATATGCAAAAGTTATTCTGTTGCTGAAAATTAGACATCTTTCACTTTCTTAAATGCTCTAAAATAGTCTCACTTGCCTCCAGCTGCCTTTCCATAAATGGTATGGTCTTCATTGGGTCATGCCTGGCAGCTCCTATCAGATGCTTAATGTCATGGCCCTGAGGGCACTGCCACCCCTGACTGTCCCTGCCTAGCCCTCCAGGGCTCTCTCTCTGATGCCCACAGACCAGGACTCCATTTCAGTCCCCTGGAGCTATCAACCCCTTGCCCCAGCAACATGGCAGCAGGGTGAATCTCCAGCTCCCGACAGCCTTCCATGGCTCTGCCACGGGCCCCGCTGAGACAGGCCCACCTGTGGCCCCACGTTCCAGCCTAGCCTCAGCCTGTCTTCATCCCCAGGGAGGTGCCCCATGCCCAGGGCTGGGACACTTCTGCTGCCCCTCTGCTGCCCTGCTCCTGGCTGGGGCAGTGGGACAGGCCCTGGCTGCCAGGCCCTGCCAGCAACCACTTGGGGAGCCCTGAGGTTCCCAGCATCTGACTTGACTATTTCCTTTAGTCACTGGTATGACAATGTGGTAAGACTTAAAAAAAAATTCAGACAAGCAAGGCTAACTAGAAGCAACGTGATGGCATTTTTGTGACACTTGGATTTAGAGTTTTCAACTATTAATGGAAATGTGGAAATCCCATAGGTGCATTTTAGCCATGGGGCCATGCTGGAACTATGTGAGATGAATGTGCCTTGCTCTTTCCTTGAGTAAGCACTCCAAAACAGCTTTTAAAAAGAAAAAAAAAAAAAAGTAAGGAAACAAGCCTAGACTTTATAAGAACATACATAATATTATACATAATATACAATATATAATATTATAATAATAAACATAAGAATAGTTGACCTAAAAAAGTTGGTTTTAATAGCGATCACACTGTTCCAGATGTGACCTCTGTTTTTCAGCATTTTTGTAAATGGTTTGGAAGAAGAGAATTAAGGATTATGTGAGTAAATTTTCTAATGATACTATGGTATTCAAGACAGCAAAGACAAGAGTAAACTATGAAGGATTATGGAAGGAACTTATACACTGAGTAAACTTCCCGTGCCATTTCAATGTTTTCTCAATACAAAGAAATCGTAAATGACATATGAAAAAGCAGTTAAATATAATTTATGAACTATGACTATTGCTTTTCTTCAGGAACTAGGTCTTCTGGATATAACAGGTATTTTATGAAAAGTTAATCTCTCTGCTCAGTAGCGGTTGAGAAAATAAATAGACTGCTGGCAATTTTTAAGAGAGAAGCAAGGAGCAAAACAGAAAACACTATTATGCCATTGATAAATCCATGGTTCACTTGCATTCTGACTCCTGTCTCCAGACACTTCCCCAATCTAATAAAAAATGAAAAAGTAGAGCTAGAAAAACTTCAAAGAAAGATGAAGATAATCAAAGACACAGAATGGCCTCTGTACAAGGAAGTACTGGACAGCTCTACAGGCTGAAAACAAAACAACTGAGAGTAGATGGGACAGAGATGTATAAAATCTCAAATGGCACGGAGATAGTGGATAGGTATGGGCTCCTCACTGCCTCTTCCAGTACAAGAATTAGGGAAAAGCAAATAAAACTAGTAGATGTAAGATGCAGGACAAACAATGGGAGTTGATTATCATTAGTAGTGTAATTCAGTTGTGGAACTTCTGGATTTTACAATTTTGTGAGTGCTAATACCTTACCTAAGCTCAAGGGGTAGGTGGACAAGTTCATGGAATACAGATGGCTGTTAAATGGAAATAAACTATCTGCAGTTCAGGAAGTCACTGAACTGCAAACCGTGAAAGCTAGGAAAATTGTTCTGGGAAGGTTTTGATGCCTTTTTATCCTGCTTTTATGCTTATCTGTAGGTATCGAGCACTGCTGAAGAAGGACTGGGCTTAGCTGGGCCACTGACCTGATCTGGAACAATCTTACAGTTTATCAACAGGGCTGCGATCTTGAGGTCTGCTATGCTAGCTAAAGGAGAAATTGAGAGCAGTAGTACATTAATTCTCCTGTAAGGAGAAGATCAGGGTTTTATACTCCATAAGAATGTATTTTGCATATGATTTTGTACAGCAGAAAAGTGTTAAGGTTCAGGAACACTCGTGCTTCACTCCAGGTCACAGAGGGAGGCACGTCTGGGTACCTCAGACCCTTCTGCATAGCTGCTCTAAGCTTAACACTTTGTATTCTCTTAAATTTCTCTCTCCTCAACTCACACCTCGCAGTACGTAATTTGCATTTTCAGTCTCTTTCCCACTGTTTTTGAATTCCACTGTGAAACTCCTCTACATATTGCTGCCTGATTCCCAAATCTGCCCTGCAGTTCAGACCTTTGACTCCTCATATCTTGTCCATTTTGTTAACCTCAGGCTTCTTAGCTTCCCTTTGTCTTGCACACTCCTTAGCATGTTGTTGGTTCTCATTTTTTCCTTTTTTTTTTTTTTTTTCCTCTTATGGGCTCCTAATCACAATCTTTTTTTGCCCACAATCTTACTGAAATATGGAACCTCTCCTCTTCTTCACACTATTTTCTTATTCTTTTTTTTTTTATCTTTTGTATTTTTAGCGTTCTGTCCTTTGCCCAGTCTCCACATTCACCCCTCCAATTTTCCAATGTTTGTCACTGCAATCCAACTCCTTGCCTGTTCTTAGTGCACTCTGAAATAACTGGATACAGTTTCAAAAAAATTTATTGGGTGCCTTTCCTCCCATTTCTAGAATTTCTTCCCCATTCTTCTGGTTTATGTTTTCATCAGATTCTGGGAGAATTTCAGGTGTCTAAACATACCTTTTTAGACATTCTGCGGTATCTGACATATCTGCATGAGTCTGGCAGATGCAATATAGGATCTGCAGGAGACATGCTCTTCTGACATGGAGCTGAACATCAGGAGCATCTGAATAGCACCACCTCGAGGCATCTAAAATAGCATTAGAATTTTCTGTTCAGACATCTGTATTGTTACTTCTGTGTCCTAATTAATGCTTATCTTTCCACAGTCTGGCATTGCTTTCTGGATGAAGGGAAGGAAATTATTTAGGGACTATTTTTATATTTTACTTCAATCTCCACAGACCAAGAACAATTGTTAGGGGGAACTTTAATGCTCTCCTTCCAGCTTTAGGCTAACATGGGCTCAATCACTCTGCACACTCAGTCACATGCACTTCAGCAGTTTTCTTTGTCAAGCTCTGAAAAGTATCTGCTGAGCATGAAGGGCTTATATGCTGACTGAATTCACAGGGATTTTCAGAGGGATGGTAAGACACGTGTTGTTCAAACAGACTAATCTGCCCTCAGTGTCAGATCCCTGTTGCAAAGCAGGATTTTAGACCTGTGGTCAGAAAAGTTGTTCAGAGGTTTTTTTACACATGCATGCACCCACCTATGTATTTCCTTTACTTTTTTCTCATATAGCATTTAATTTCTTAGTTTCTATAAAAAGTCTATCCTAGATAGAATGAAAATTCATCCCTAAGGTCTAAATTTAGTTTTCAGCAAATGATAATAAAATCTCTAATATAAAATTTCAGCAATATTTATAAGAGTTAGTATTATTGACCTATCCTTTAAACAAACTTTTCAGTTTGGTCTAAAAATGGCAAATGTGGAATCGCCTTTTTTAGAAGTTTATAAAGAAACTTTTTAAAGTTTCTTTGTTTTTTATACTTTTCATGCAACAGTGTGTCTTCCAGTAAAAATTAGTCTATATTTCTGATAAAGAAATGATACTCTTCTGATACTCTTTTATCTATATTTCAGTAGAAAAAGTCTGTTTTAACAAAATACAGCCCTAAGGTTTTTTATGGTTTTGATGTTATTTTTTATTTGGTGCTTTTTGGTAGGTTTTTTTATTGTTTGGGTTTGTTGTTTTTTTTTTGTTTTGTTTTGCTTCAGTCAACTGCTATTTCTTTTGTGGAGACTGTGCTTTAGAAAATATGATAAGTTACAAATTGGGTTTTGTTAAAGTTTATGAATTGAATAATCTATTCTTGATAATAACCAATGGCTGAATCACTGTTTAAATTGTTTTATTTAGTCCTTTAGATTGAGTATTTACATGCCTACCATTACAAATGCCTGAAACAACCCAGGACATTCCCGCATGAGATGCATAAATTTACCACTGTGACAAGATGACAATAAATACCATGTACAACAGAACTGTCACATCTCTACATCTGTACTTCTAGGAATCCAATATCCTTCATTTTGTGAACCAAGTAATCTCAGAGTAACTATACAGGTAAAGCCATCACTATCTATGGGAATGTGTCCTGACAGATAATCAGTGAAGAATAAAACCCACTCAATTTCCAGAGCAGGAAATTTCTCAGAGACAGTTCAATCTCTGATCTCTCGATCCTGTTTCTCAAAGGAACTAAAACTCCTTACAAAAATAAACCTTGGAATTACAATTCATAACTCTACTGGATACCAAATCCCACAACTTCAGTAAAAATAATGGTTTTGTAACACATTGTCATAGTCCTCATCAAATCCTAAACCCATTAATCACTTTGTGCTCCACAGTTTATGAAGTCCTTCTCTCTTTCCCCTTAGAGATAACTACATATCAGCTCTCCATCTCCCTTTCTCTCTCT
Organism: Vanellus vanellus; assembly: GCF_965231255.1. Lineage (NCBI taxonomy): Eukaryota > Metazoa > Chordata > Aves > Charadriiformes > Charadriidae > Vanellus > Vanellus vanellus. The sequence continues at coordinate 84,058,131 of NC_138906.1, read as the reverse complement.
CTCTTCTGTTCTCCCCATCCCTTTTCTAACAGTAATAGGTATATCAAGTATCTTTTATTTCAGAGATGATCATATAAAGAATACATATTCCTCTAAACCTCTGCTAACCTATGATTCACCACAGATACCCAGGTTTGAAATCTGAATCTATTTTAGACCTGAGGAAGAATTAGAGTTCCTGAAAGCTTGTCTGACTTTTCCAGCTATATTTGCTGGTTTAATATAAGGGATTATCTCTGTCAAGACACCTTGTCCTGCATTTTTCCTTGTCCAGACTTTTTGTAAGATAACATAGAAAGTAGTGTTCAGAGGCAGATTGTAAAGTCAGATATATAGTCGAAAAGATATATATACACTCTGGAGATATATATATACTCTGGATCATTCAAATACCATTCTTGTTGGCAGTAGCAACTGTACAGACCACTTATGGCTGGTTGCATGATCAAAAAACATGCATAAAGATTAGGTCACAAGTGAGATTGGCAGGAAGACTGCCAGGAGATATATTTATCATGAAAAATTACAGTAAACTCAGAATGCTCATTAATGTTTTAAAATAATGAACATGGATATGACACTTTCAGGGAGCTTTTTGTTGTGTTTGTTTTTTTTTTTTTTAGTACATTCTTTTCCATTCATGTACTAGTTCAAGAGTTCTTATTTGCTTATGAACCTTAGAAAACCCGGCACAATTTTTGGGATTACAAACCTTCACAGGCATGTTTTTCTTGCTTATCTGTGTCATGGATTTACATAATTCCAGTTTTAAGAAAGATTAAAATAATTTGTTTCTTCTAAACTCATAGGTCTCTCTCTCTCTCTCCTTCCTCTCCTTGGAGAGAGGTGGGTGAGAGCATCTATCGTTTGTTTCAGTGGCCAGTCCAGCCCAAACCACAACAGGCAATTTGTTGCTAGCATTTTCAAAAAAGGCTAAATTTGCTTGCAATAGATGCATCAGTATACACGGAACAGATTTTAAGCATTATACCTGATTTCACACTGGATAAGAGATGCTGTATGTCAGGTCTTTGACTAGATTAGCAAAAGCTTACAGAGCTTCAATGTATTATTAAATAACCTCAGCCTTGGAATGGTCTTATTCTTAAAACACATAATTCTGTCCAATTACTCATGAAAAGAGTAGAGGATATCAGTAGATACTTGCTGAGTAAAAGACTTTACAAGAATAAAATGTACCAACTAATATCCCACTCATTATTATGAGTATGTATTCAAACTTCTGCACCAGATACTGAGAAGGTAGTTTGCCTAGCTTTGTGTAAGGTAAGTAAAATATCAGATGTCCGGCACAGTGTTCTGTCTGGGCTGTTATGCCTGCTTTCTCAGATTCTAAAAGTGAGGGGAAAAAAGCAATACAAGGAGTGTTAGGTTACAATATCTTTGGGTTTACTAATGGTCTTTTTATTGAATGGAAAATTATGACAACTGCTTGGGATTAGTGTGCCTCAGTTATAGAGATGTATGAAATTCTTTTATGTAGATCCTTTTCCCAAATAGTCAGATGTAAAAGTGTCTTCTATCCTATAGTAAAATCTTTCAGGAGATCAAGTATCTTCTTTAGCCTGTTAAGATATTTAAACTGTAGGAATGGAGTCACAGAAATAAATGCTATTTTCTTCAAAATAATTGGAAATAAAGACTTTGAGAGACAGTATTAGAACTGGCATTGTTATCCATTGTAAAAATACACCCTTCTCACACTAAAGCTTAAATTGTTAGAACCTAAGGAGCCAAAACCACCTCACACTAGCAGCATTAAAAAAAAAAAACAACAACAAACCAAACCAACCAACCAAAAAACCCCACAAAAAAAAAAAAAACACAAAAAAAAAACCACATAAAAAACTCCCCCCCAAAAAAAAACCCAAAACCACAAACAAAAAACAAAACCAAAGAAAAGAGGGAAGGAGGGCTTGTTAACATGAAAACAGATCATAAATAATATAATCCAAATCTGTTTTTTTAATGTAAAAGTCAATCAATTGCTAAGCTTAGCATGTATCTGTGGCCATTTACTCTGTTTTGCTTCTATAAAAAGATACTATTTTAGAAGTTAGCCTACTAACTTCATGCAGACTTCCATTTGTACTGTTGGATGTACATGTTCTCAGCTGGTTTGATATGATCTCAGGAAATTTAAATACAAAGTAGGACAGACATTATGCTACATGACAGGTATAACAATGAAAGGAAGAATTAATTTCCCTACTATCACTAGCAAAGGCTTTGAACAGTAATAAAGGAATAGAAGTTTTGTGGCTTCTTATGAAGTCATGAAAAAGACTGAATAGGTATGATAGATTACAGAAACAAGTCCTGTTCCTATACCCAGGTAAAACAATTTACTGTATTGGACTTTCAGAACTGGAATTGTACAGTTATGCAAAATAAATCCTTGTGCTCTGAGGATGATGTCCTTGAAAATCAACCAGGTCTCCTAACCTCTTTCCCTCCAGGACAATTTCTTGTGGTATTATACCAAATAGATTCCTGAATACACCAATATCTGCTCTTCTGAAGTCCGGGGTTGTAATTCTGCTGTTTGTCTTCCACATACATCTCGGAACCTCAAACTCTAGTCTCATGGTCACAGCAGCCTAGCCTGCCCTTGACTTCATTCACTGTTTCTTCCTTGTTTGTGGGTAGCGAGTCCAACAGAGCACCCTGTCTAGACAGTAGATTGATCACCTGTACCAAATTTGTCTTCAAGGCATTCTGGAAGTCTCCTGGATTGCTTGCAGCAGCTGTAGTGTCCTTCCAGCACATATTAGGGTTATCAAAGCTTCACACGAGTCCCAGGGCCTGAGGTTTTCTCCAGCTGTCTAAAGAAGGCTTCATCCACCTCCTCTTCTTGATCAGGCGGTCTCTAGCAGACACCCATTACAACACCTGTGCTAGCTTGTCTTCTGATCCTTAACTCCTACCCACTAGTTCTCTTCTGATTTGTCTCTGGCTTCAAGACAATGTTTTTTACATTTGAGATAATCCTTGACATAAAGCACAACCTCCTCCTTGCCTTTCCACCTCTATCCGTTCACTGCAGCACTCCAGTCTACAGAACTGTCCCACGATGACTCGGTAATCCCAGTGACATTATAGCTCTGCAGCTTTGCTTGGACTTCTGATTCCTCCTGCTTGTTCTCTATACTACTTCCATTTCTATCTGGATATTGGCATGGGCCCCAAGTCATACCCCATGTCTCTCCAAGTGTAGGAGTATCCCCTGTAATGCTGCTTCTGAGACACACATATTTTGCCCCTTGTGCCCTCCTTCTTTTCAGGTTATGGCAACGCTATCTTACGTACATAGTTTAAAGTACTCCTCACTATATTAGCAGGTTTGTTTGCAAAGACACTCCTGTCCCACTGTCAGATACCCCATCCCAACACTGTAGTGCCTATTTATCACAGTCTTATGATCATAGAAGCCAAAGCCCTGCTTGCAACATCGGCATGTGTTGACCTACTGAATGAGTCCATTTCTGCTGGAGCCTTTCCTCCCTACTGGAAGGACAGAGACGTTACCTGACCCCCTTACCTTTTACCTCATCCTTTGAGCTCTGAAGGACTCTTGATGCATTTTGGGTTAACCTTGATAGCACTATGGGTGTTCATATGAAAAAGCAGCAGGGGGTAATTCTCCAAGGGCCAGACAAGCCTTGACATTTCTTCTGCAGCATCTTGGATCTGAGCCACTGCTAAGCAAGAAACCTCCTGAAAAATCACGTCACGTTGGCAGAACATTGTCTTCATCCCCCACAGAAAGGAGTCTCATATAACTACCACATGCCTTTTTACCTCTGGTCAGACTCAACTTGCTCTGATGAAACCCCCACTCAGTCTTGTTCATCCTTAACCAATGCCCAGAGCACTACATGTATGCTCAAGCTGGAGATCTGCAGATGGAGCAGGAGCTTTTCTCCTGTTGCCAGAATTCAAGCCTTCTCTGTCTGAACAGCCTTCCTTGTTCACCTCTTTGACCATGATCACCAACTGCTGCTGCTGCTCTTTCCTTGCCTTGCGTGGCTCAGGCTCTTGGCTCCGCAGCTTTCCTGCAAAGAGCCTTCCAATATCTTCTTCAGCCTCCTTGATGTTGTGCAGTCTCTCAGCTCTCCCTGCTGCTCCTTCATCTGGCAGCTCAGTGCCCTGACCAGAGCACACCTCCCATAGAAGACACCCCAGGCCATCTTTGCAGCACCAAATCTGGGCAATGGCCAGAGCCTCTGCTGTGTCAAGGCCATTAGCATCAGTCCACACTGGAGCATGTGCCTTGTGGCATGCCGAGACCATCACTGCACCATCTCCATGTGGTCCTGCTCAGTCCTGAGCAGCAATGGCAGATCCCTGTGTGCCTCTCTTCACTAACTGCTATGACAGTGGCTATGTCCATCCACTGTCCTTCAGTTAAAGTGCCCCAGTCTGGCAGTCAGTGCTTCCCAGCCTGCCATTAGGCAAAGCCCCAGCAGAACGGGCAGTAGAGCCTGAAGTTGCTATACAAACTGAGAGCAGCAAGCATAAACAGCAGCACCAGCAGCCTTCAAGGCACCACACCTAGTCCTGCCAGCCAACCAGCACCTTGTCACCGTGCTCCCAAACCTACACTGCAAACAGCATCACCTGCGCTGTCCCATTCCTGCCACACTGCTTCTTTGCAAGTCCATCAGAGCCTCACCAATGCCCCTGGCTCCACTTGTGGGTGCTGTCCTTGGTGCTGCCCTCGCAGCAGTTGCCTCCAGCAAGGCTGACCTGATTGTTGCAGTCTGAAAGGCTTCTTACATGCAGGGTTTAGTCTAAAACACTCAGCTGTGATATGATGAGTAGCAAAACAATGTCTTACTGGGTGGTGACACTGAGTGGTGTCAGGTTGACAGGGAACGTGCAAAGGAGTAGGTAGGTTTTTCAATCTTACTGAACGCTAAATATCATTTCAGTGTTTAAATAGCCCTGAAAGGAATTTATCAGTGTATTCTTTTCCCATAAACATTTTCCTTCTGTAGGATTTTTATTATTATAAATTAAGATGAAAGATTTTGCCTGTAGTCAGTTTTAAACTTTTAAATGTTGTTTATCAATGATTTCATCCAAATACTACTGCAAGCATACATTTCAAGCTCTGTAGGATTCTGAGGGTGGCTTTTCATTCAGATTCTGTGTGTGTGCGTGTGTGTGTGTGCATGTGCTTAGCTTTTGTTTCTCTAAATACAAGGACAATGAGAACTCTATCTGTACATTTTTAAGTATGCTTGGGAAGCTCTTTTTCTACCTTTTGAACTCACTGGAGAAATTCAACATTTTTCAAGAGTGCCAAGATCTTGGCAATAACTCTCTTTAACATTTTGTTAAATTGGACAGCTGAGTAAAGAAAAGGTTGCAACTTGAGGACACAGTGTTAATAGATAAGAGAGAATCCACAAAAATGAACAGCATGCCCTTCTTCAAAGATATAACCTGGGGAAAAGCTTCATTCATAGCTGAGGCCTTTCTGAGACACCAAAGCCTGTAACCATGTGACACAAATCTATAGAAAATTATGTTGGATCCAGGGTTACAACTAGTCTGGCCCCTATCACTGACTGGCCCTGAACATCACATATTTTATTCAGCTTATATATCCTATTGTGAGCATAGGTAGGAAAGAGTTATAACTTCATGCCTTACCATTTGGAACAGTGAGCAGTGAAGTTACCTGCAGTACCTGCTAATGGATAGGTTACTTAAACATACAATGCTTTAAATAAATACAGGTTGTCGGTATTTATCAAGAGCAGCAGAAATAATGCAGATGTTATTTTACTGGTACCATTGACCCAGCATTTACTGACACATTTATCGAGAAAGACCATACACCTGGAGTATTAGGATTTTGTCATAAAGTGTACTGCTGCTTACTGCATAAAATTTGTCATATTTTCCAGATCAAGACCTTATTCTATCCATACCTAATGTTATTCCATTGGATTTTTTAATTAAAAATGAAAAAAAGCAAAGACCAAAAATAAATGTGAAAAGAGAAATTTTACTAGAGGGGGATCAACCAGGCTATCATTTAAAAAGCTAGAGGTCACCCGTAGACAGTTTAGTTTTAAGGGAGTAGTGCATCATACTGGAAATATTATAAAGATACTAGGGCTTTTGTAAACTTTCCTGATTCCAGAAGCAGCTTTCTCTAATTCCCTTACCTTGTTTAGAGCCTCTAGTCAACAAACCAGTGCTTTCACAGCTGGCTTTTTGCGTAATTTCTCCCTCACCTAGACTGTACAGCTACACTGTAGAATAAATGTTAGCTGCTTAGCCAGTTTACATCCTCCTGGCAGGTTTCTGCTGTTGCTCTCCTAAATGTCAGCCTTGGCCTCAGCTTCATTTTCAGGCTGTACCTCATAGTGCTTTTGCCTCTAACTCAAGCCTTCAGCAATTCCCCCGGAAATGAATGTGCTATTTAAAGATGATTCTGTTTTTGCTTCTGTTTGCTTTGCCACCTCCACCACCAAACTGCTTGTTACCTTCCTGCTATCTGAATTTAGCTTTCCCACAATGCTACAGGCAAAATTATGGCTTACGTCCTGTCTAATCAGCTAAAAAAAAAAATAATCTAGTTTAAACAGTCAAGAAAGGTGGCTTAAGAGGCAGATATTACCCACTCTACTAGAAGACCTATAGAGCTGCTCCTTTGGCTGGGGACAGGCAATAAGAACCAGGGTCAGTAATAGTATGAGTAAGTATATTAGCTATACAATTAGCCATATCCGTATAAGCTTACTGATAAATGTATCGGGTAGTTACAATAACTATTTAGTCACTCCTTTCCTATTCATGTTGTTGATGTAAATTTTCAAATAAAATCACAAAAGTTGTTTCACTGCAAGTATCTGATGCAATACAAACCTGATCAGCATTTGTTTAAAAAAAGTCAAACCAAAAAGTTATAAAAATATTTCTAAGATGTACAATTAAATGAAACAATATAGATCTATGTCCGACAAAAAAGAGGTAGTCTCTTAAGTATGAGAGATGAAAAAGACATTCTCGTGCTTGCTGCTTTTAGCTGAATGCAGATATTTACCAGGAATTTCTTTAATAATCCTGAATATTTTGTTGAATAAAATAGCTGAAACAAATTTATAAATCATATTCTCCAAATACCATGCACATAAAAGCATAGAGTAATTTCTCATTAAAATCCAATATAAATTCAGTCTACTTTGTGATTTATCACAGATGTAGTAAAACTACATGATTAGTGATATTTTTGTGTAACGTATTTGCATTCTACCAAACATAGTGCAAAACTACTGTTTGGGAAGGCAAAATTCTGACAGCACTTGAAAGAGGGTTAAGGTTTTCAGCTTATATTATATGTTTATGTTGAGATTTTCAGACACTCATACCTCAAGAGCAGATGTGCCCGTTGTCATCAAGAATTTTTTTACAGTATAGAACACACATCGCCTACATATTTTTTGCAATTTCTAGCATACACACTAATATTATGTATGATAATTGTGATGTGGATTTTCTTAGTTGCCAAAGCGACCTTAAAACTGTAAAAATTTTACTTGGCCATACACATATGTATGCTTTGTAGGTGTATACTCAAACACACCATATATACACTCCATGTATGTCAGAATACCTCTCTACACCATCCAGTCCATACCATTCTATTCCATACCATTCCATTCCAATTACTATGCATACCATGCATTGCAATGCACATCTTAAATGTAGTCATTGCTTTATCTAGAGTAGCAAAGACAAAAGAGTTGTTTTATGCAGATTAAACAGCACTTAGGCTAGCCATGCAGATTGCCTATCTGAAGTTATCTTAGCTTGGCACTGGCGCTGGTGCTCCTGAGCACTGGCATACTGAGTTGCAATAAGGCTCTCTGCCTGCTTCACAGATGGCTCTGAACGCAAGCAGCCAAGACACACAGAACCCTCTGCATTTGTGCAAGCCAAAATTCCCGCATGGTGTATTTGGAGTTGCTGTTTAGCCAGTTTGGATTTAGTTCTGTTTTGTGTTATCAAAACCATAGCGTCTGCAGCAGTCTGTAGCATGGCTGGGGTTTTCGCTACAATATTATGAGCCTACACAGCCTCAGTGGAATTTGTATTTATTCCTTTATGCGTAAGAAATTTTCCAAAATGTGGGCCAACCGCCTTGCGTCAGCGAAGTGCCTTTTACAATAGACCAGCCTTCTTGTCCCTTTTCTACATCCAGCTGTTTTGTTATTAAGCCCTTGTGTAATGATAATCTTTCCTGATGTATTCAATGACAGCTATTGAAGCCTTACTCAGATTTGTCAGTGTAATTACCCAGACATTTATAGCGGGTAAGAGGAGTGGATCAGAATCCTGAAACATAAAGCTTTCATCCAAATTTTCTGATAACGTTCATATCAAATTTTGGAAACTGAGCTTTCATAAATGACCTGAAAAAATATTTAACTTGGGTAATTTCATGCTGTCTCTGGTTCTTTGTGGGTGGTACTTATCCAGTGCCAAATATTGAGAGTAAAAAAACTTCACTGTACTCTTCTGATGTTGTCTGTCATGGTCCTTATTTTATTCAGGAACAAAAATACCCCAGCATGGGAAAATATTTTTACAAAGTACTTTTTTTGAGCATGTAATTCTTACCATGTTTTGAACAGAAATTTGATCCATTCAAAGAGAATGGCCTAAACCCTGTGTAATAACTCAAGCATGTAGTTTAGGTACTGAATATGAATAATTTAAGTTATTTAACTTTAGCAAGATCTACAAAGTTTTGTCTTTGAAACAGACATTTTCTATGGGCTACTTCAATTAAAATAAAGTATTAAAATCTTTTTAAGGTTATTTTCACCTTAACAATACTGTAAATGTGGAATTGACAGATGTTTTAGTAAGCAGACTAAGGTATTTCAAATGTGCTATAGGGTGTATATATATATATATAAATATGTAACTGTGATGATTTGTTTTAAAAAGGCTTCTCAAAGATTGCTTCATTGTTAAGACCATCTGCCAAATAATTTATCTGCCGGTCTTGATTTTAGAAAGGTTTGCCTTTGTAGCAGTGCTTCATCAATTACAGAAATGGAAAATGTTTATTTTTGTCTTTTGATTTCTGCTGAAAAAAATAATTTTCTAGTTATCAGCTTGGCATGACTGATTTGAATTCATCCTAGGGGGAAAAAATAATTATTATTGGTCTCTGTTAACCTTAATGTAGCCTGATAGCCAACATAAAACTAACAGTTCTTGCAGGGATTTCTGCTTGCATCAAAGCTCAGAAGGAAATAATGCCATTTTCTGGTGGTGGTGATACAATATTTCAGTATAAAGTGCTCATGGAGTTGAAGGAATATTAGTATTTTTATTAACCTTAGTTAATAAAGCCTCATAAACCTGATAAATCACAGCCTATCAGCTTGATTGTTCTATTTTTCTGAAGTCTACAGGACCAAAGGCTTTTCCCAGTTAACAGCTACCCCGTAGTTCTCTTCCTGCTTGCCTCTAGTCAAGTTTTTGGGTTTCTGTTTCTGAACCAAATATAAAATTAAACATAAGATAAGCACTGAGGGTGGAAGAAGGTGGAACTGATTGCAAATTTTGAGAGAGGAAGGTGGCACGCGGTTGAAAAGAGAAAGAGAAAATGTAGGAAAGGCTTGGTCTCTCACAGCACAGGAATGAAGATATTCGTATATATGTGCGGAGTCAGAGCCTGAAGAAACATCATTCACGAACAGAATACCATTGCACTGTGTCTTTTGCACTAAAGAAGCAGCTCCTGAGAACATGCAGCTGTGATACATCACAACATAGAACAAAAGATATATTTGGATGAGAGAGGATAAAGGTGCTCTCTGATCGTATTAGTCATCATCAAAGACATTAGGCTAACATTTCAGCGACCGTTATTGTTGCCAAAATTTCTCCTGGCATCAGAGAAAAGATGATAGAGTGGATAATGAGTTAGTTGAGTCAGTGTGTAAGAAGGAAATCCTCCCAAATGAGAAAGCACCACAGAAGAAATAATGAAAAAGCTGCTTTGAAATTATACCTTGCATACAGTGTGGGATGATACCACAGGGCAGCTTAGGATAGAGTTGATATTTGCACAGCATTTGAGAAATGCTTTGAAAGAGTGAATTAATGATGGAAAGATGAAATGATGTTCTGATTTGAGAAAGGCATAGCAGTTTCAGCTTCTGTTGTTTTAGCTCTTTTGCTAAAAATCTCTTTAGTTCTTTTTGTGTAAAAACCCCATTTTGTGTTTTAAATAACTTTCTGAGACGTCATTGTAATAAGGTATAAATAGTATTATTAATCTCCAGGAGCCATAACTTGAGGTGTCTAAAATTGCAATTAATTAGTAGTTTTGCCAAAAAGCAGTACCTTGTGAACAATATAGTTTACAAATTTGGAAATTGCCACCCAAAAAGTATTGGGATGTGCCATGTATTGATTTTTTTCTAGTAAAGTAGTACTTATTTTTTGGTTAATTATATAATGGTTATGAAAGGGATGTTGCATAGCAGTTATTTCTGTAAAAGAGCTCTTTATCTGCTTGCTTCTCCATCCTTGTCGCCCAATGACATGTATATAAATGCATATATACAAATACACATAATACCAAATTGTGCATATACAAATACATAGAATATTAAATCATAGCTGATGCTGGGTATGTGTCTCCCTGTATATAATAATTAGGCAATCCTATTGAACCCATTCAAAATATTGCTGTACAAAATGTGGTAGTCTTGATTTTGGATTGCTTTCCATCACTTTCTCTGCTTGTCCCATCTTCCTCAAGTAATTGCAGGAAAAAATTACCATTGCAGAGGCAGTCATACATCTTTCTTGATCAGTTATTCAAGCAAACATATACATTTGTATCTGCATTTCTTAAACCCAAAAGCCTATAATCTACATTAACTTGTTTAATTCAACAAGGGGCAACAAAACACATAACTTGTGTTAGAAAACTTCATCTGTTCAGACACAAAAAAGCTTTCTGTTGCAGAGCATTTTAAACTTCCTTTCTTTCCAAGATTAACATTTGAGTACTGAAATATTTACAATAAAATCTTTTTTTTTTTTGCTCTGCTTCAGTGTTTTACCAGGTGAAACCCATGAATGCTCATTAGAAGTTGTTCTTTTCCTCACCTGAAGGAGATTGGTTTCTTACTCTTTGACCTGACTCTATAAGCTTTATGTTGAATTATATTGTTTCATGCAAGAAATCACAAGGTAGTCAATTCAGGAAAGTCTTAACACCGCATATGTACCATACAAATACTCCTCTTAGTACATTAAGACAACATATAAAAATCTTGGTAATGAAATGAGTCAAAAATCATCTTGTAACATATCTTTCCTTTTCTAAATGATAGCTGCTATCTGTATGTGAATAATACTGTAACTGCACTCCTTGTGATCAAGTCCTACGTGTCATGTCACCATCCAAAAGGAAATGATCCAGCAGCTGATAGTAAAATCTGCAACTCTGTTAGACCCCTAGAACCTCAGAATTATAGAAAAATTATGTTTACTTCTATATTCTAGATAGATACATAATAGCTGTTTGGGCTTCACATACCCTTATCAAATAATTATAAACATGTGTATTATTGATTGCATCATGAATTCCTGTAATAGGATGAGGAATGACCATGTGCCGAAACCGTAAGACATCACATGGTGGAGTAAGAACTAAAATTTGGCATTGAGATAGTACAAACTCTTATTATGTAATGTCTTCATAATTTATAATTCAATGACCTTTAGTCTCTTCCTACCTATTTTGAATTTCCATACATCCATTCTCCTTCCTGTTTGCCCCTCCTTCCTTCAAACTTAAGCAAAAGTTGTTTAACAAAAATGTTTTGTGTTTGTGGTTTTTGGTTGCGGTGTGGGGGGGAGGATATTCTAGGTGAGGGGGGTGGGTACCATATCATAAGTCTTTTCTTGCCCTTCTATTTTCCTCTTCTCCTGGTGTACTAATTCTCTCTCTGCACATTTTGTGTCCTTGGCCACACACAAAATCTAATAAAGACCCCAGACTAGAGAGCATTTATGTTTCAAAGCAAGCAGAGACATCTAAAAATGACCTTTCCTTTCCAGTCAGTGCTCTGGATAGGAATCCCTACAAGTACACGGCTTCTCTGTAGTTGCAAGAAGGACTCTTTTAAGCATAAAACTGTCCAGATTCTAATCTCATTTTTGCATGTATAATAAAGAGCTTTATTATATCTTGCAATTGCGAAGAGCTAGATGAGGCAGCTGGTGCATAATGGTATACATGTCCTTTTTTGTATTGAACTGGCATTTTGCATTGGAATACAAATGTCTTGGCATTACAGAAATAGTTTCTCATACAGGGCCAGTTATATTTTAAAGTTACAAGATGTAAAGACCAAGTGCCATATAAGGCAGTTGATGTGTAATGGCATCCTGTGCAGAATATGAAGACTCCATGGCTCCCAAGAGGCAGCTGGTTAATAATGCACAGATTTAAACATATTTGGTGACGGTTGCTTCAAGAGGCACTATAAGGATATTAAGCTTAAAGATGTTTTATTCATCATTTCTTTAACCTTCATTTGGTAGAGTCTGATATCATATATATACTTTAGGTATAACTTGCTGCCTCATTAGTATTCCAGTAGGTTGAGCACACTGAACGGAAATGGGTGAGATTCACCAAGTCCCCACATAATTCATATGAATTCAAGGTCTCCTGTTACTTTTGGATGGGAGAATCTAAGAACTAAAGCAAAATTACAAGCAAAAAACCAGGTTGGTTAATTTTATACAGCAGATTATCTATGCTGATTGTATGGTAAGTTTAGTTTGATTTATTTCACAGTAAAAAGTCATTTTTTCCATATTCCACTTAAAAATTAAATAACAGCTACCTTCAAATACAGTAAATGCAGTGCTGTGTCTATCATCTCTAAAGGGGTTTCAAAGTTGCCAATTTCAGACCATTTTTGCTTTCCAGAATAGATAGCGACAGAGAGAACAAATTATAATCAATTATAATTATGGCAGTGATAAAAAATGTGAGTCATTCAGGTTTTCCTGTTCAGTGAATTGCCTTTATGAAGGATTGGATTGGTATAGAGTCATGCATGCCTTAGAGGGTGTGCCCTCTAAATGGTGACGTCTGAATACACATGTATTATAGGGACACCTATTGGGCAATACAGTTCAGTGCTCCTCTGTGCTTAATTCTTTCTAATTATTCTCTTTTTTTTCAGGAATACATGAACAAATGTCACGGGATAAAGTCTGCTTGAAAACATCACTCAGGTAAGCAAGGGCTTTGGTCCTTCTGCCTGGTTCTAACACATTAGATGACAGGTATGTGCTATGAAAATGAGCTAATTCCTGGAGGTGGCAGGGTGGGGAGCTTGCCCAAAGCATCCAGACTACATCTGCCCACCTGTAATGGTTTAGGTATGCATGGAAAAGTAACAAAACAGGGCAGATGAACTTCTAGCTTTACATCTATGTAGCCCATTTGGAGTGGGAGGACAGAATGTGATAGTAACCCAGATAATAAGTTAACTAGAGAAAGTCAAAGAGATGGGCTTGAAGTGACAGGATAGATGAGGCCATTAGTGGCTTATGCTGACCACCTTGGTTAGAAACATACAACACTGAAAAGAGCAGCCCTTTGAAGGGAAACACATCCACATATTAAACACTGTGCAGAAGGATGAGCCAAAGGCCTGCTAAATGTAAAAGCCAGGTCACCAGCCAAGACTTGGATGCCTTGACCATCTGGAGTGACTGTCCAGTTTCCCTGTGTCCCTTGTACTAATCACAAATGGACCAGAAGCTCTGGTTTTGGTGAATGTGGTCTGTACAGAGAGTGTGTATGTGTCCGCTCACTATACCCACTTTGCGTAGTAAATAAAATCTGAAATTTATGTCACTGAGTGGTGCAGTTCTATTTTTGCAGCTACCCCACTCTAAGTGCTTCTGTGACAACAGGCAATGTGATGGCATGACTTGATATGCAGGACATTATTGTGGTTTTGACTTATTTCTGGTGGAGGAATTGAGTCTAAACAATTTCCGGGCGACCCCTGTAATTGTAAAGCAGCTGTAATTTACTCCAAGGAGAGTGGCTATGGAATCAGTGGATTTTTTTAAAAATCTATTTGGACTGACAGAGAGAAGATATAAACAACTCACAGTGAGAACTTATGCAGAGATTTTGAACAAGACAAAGACAAATGACCCACACAAGTGTTTGGGTCCACTTGGTCAAAAAGTCAGAATACAGGTAAACAAGTTGTTGTCTAGGATCTGTGAGCGTCTGATAAATGTTTGTCATGAGAAATACACAAGCCATAAGCATAGTTCACCACGGATGTTCCAGTGAGTTCCTCTCCCCATACTTGGGAATTAAAGATCTCTAGCATAGCTTTGCTGTTTACATATTTGTTACAATCAAGAAAATGACCCAAAAGAGCTACTAATCTGCTGTATAAGTACAGCACTGCGCATTGTGGCCACAGGAAAACTATCAGTTCACTTGGTTGTTTGTAGGTGAGAATTAAACAAACGTGACTTCAAGGAGGTTGTTTTGAAAACATCTGATGTCTTAATACAGGATTTTAGCCTCAAAGAAACAGCTACATGCAGTAGTCACAATATAACTTGTTATACATAAATCGGAATTTTGCTGGGGAAAGGGGTTACAAAGATATTCAGGTCAGACCCCTGTATGTTTTGTCTATAGACTTCAAAAATACAGCAGTAAGAAAGGTATGTAAGCTGTCCTGTATCCATACATTATCAAGACCAGGAACTATATGAATTTTGCCTTGAGAGTACTGGTGATTACATACCAAAAATGTTATCTGTTCTTGAGATATTCAGGGAAAACAAGACACATAGCTCTATCGGGAGAATATATATGTCTTTTTGGAGAGTGCTAACAGCATAATTGCTTTTACTCAGGGAATGCTGCTGATAGGATAATACACAAGCCAAACACAAATGTGTCTAAGTTAAACACTCCTTTTTTTTAATGGATCCAGTCCTCTGATAATCAGAAACTGGAAAATGAGAGAAGGCATTCCTTAAATAAATCAGAGAGTATGATTTGATTCCTGGGTGGGATTTGTCAGATAAAATGTTAGTTGTCTACATCTGAGCTGATCACTAGAGGCTCCCGTTGGAGTCTGTGGGACAAATAGTCCTGTGATATGATCCTTCAGATTTTGGCAACAAAAATTTCTCTCCATAAGTCAGGATGAATTCACATGTAAATGTCTACACTGCAGACACAGAAACTGCATCCCAACCCTAATGTCCAGTACAAAGATAATAAAACTTTTCTCCAGACAGCTCTTATACAGAGCAAGGCAAAGAAGGGAAAGGGCAGGGTATGATGTTAGTCATCCCACAAGTATTTACAATTAAGGAAGAAAGAAAGGCTCACCTCCACAGCATAACTTATTGCCCAAGCGTTTCAAGATCATTCTAGTATTAACATCTTTGTTGGTGACATCAGTGCACCCTCAGCAAGTTTGCCAACAACACCAAGATGCGTGGAACAGTTGACACGCTGGAGGGAAGGGATGCCATCCAGAGGGACCTGGACAGGCTGGAGAGGTGGGCCCAAGCCAACCTCATGAAGTTCAACAAAGCCAAGTGCAAGGTCCTACACCTGGGTTGGGACAATCCCATGCACAAATACAGGCTGGGCAGAAAATGGACTGAGGGCGGCCCTGAGGAGAGGGAATTGGAGGTGTTGGTTGATGAGAAGCTCAACATGAGCCAGCAATGTGCACTCGCAGACCAGAAGGCCAACCGTATCCTGGGATTTATCAAAAGAAGTGTGGCCAGCAGGTCAAGGGAGGGGAGTCTGCCCCTCTCCTCCACTCTCGTGAGACCCCACCTGGAATACTGCATCCAGCTCTGGAGCTCCCAACATAAGAAGGACATGGACCTGTTGCAGCAGGTCCAGAGGAGGGCCATGAAGATGATCAGAGGGTTAGAGCCCCTCTCCTATGAAGACAGGCTGAGAGAGCTGGGGTTGTTCAGTCTGGGGAAGAGAAGAGTCTGGGGAGACCTTATAGCAGCCTTCCAGTATCTGAAGGGGGCCTACAGGAAAGCTGGAGAGGGACTTTTTACAAGGGCATGTAGTGATAGGACAAGGGGTAACGGCTTCAAACTGGAAAAGGGTAGATTTAGATTTGATATTAGGAAGAAATTTTTCACTCTGAGGGTGGTGAGGTAGTGAACAGTTTGCCCAGAGAAGCTGTGGAGGCCCCATCCCTGGAAGTGTTCAGGACCGGGTTGGATGGCGCTTTGAGCAACCTGGTGTAGTGGAAGCTGTCCTTGCCCGTGCCAGGGGCGTTGGAACTAGATGATCTTTAAGGTCCTTTCCAACCTAAACCATTCTACGGTTCTATGATTCTAACTCAAAGAGCAACCCAGCTAATTCTTATTCATTATATCTATATTGTCTTCCCCTTTTCTCAGATAATTTAACATTTCCTACCTTAAGTATGTAGGAGCAGAAGCTTCAACTCGACTAGTTTTCCTGCTAGTCCCCAGAACTTCTTGAGAATACATCCATATCACAGAAATCCCAGCCAACGCTAATGTCAAGATCTGAATCCAGTGCAAGTGGAGGACTGTGACTTAAGTATCCTTCTCAGCCAGCATGTGTCAGTGATTTACCTCAGCCACAAGATCATGCATTTACTCAGGTGATACTGTACACTTTTAATCACCTCCAGAGGGACTACTGGAAATAATCACTGCTCCTTTCCTTTTTTCTAAGTTAGTTCTTCCTTCCCCATGAAGCATGACTGAGTAGAAAAGATTAGATTTAAATACCTCAGAAAATTAGTACCTAAGTTTTTACTGAACATAGACAAAAATGGTATTTCAAGATACAGTTGCTTGTTGTTTTCTAATGCAGCAAATTCTGAAAACTAATGAGAAACACCAATTCTCCATTTCTATATTGAATTTATTGAAAACCGTATTGTACTCCACACATTTTTCACTTTTAAACATGCAAGTTAGGTTTCCAATGGTAAATGAGTAGGTAATATGACTTGAAGTAGTCAAAATACGTCTCTCGTAAACTATGAGAAGAGGATAGCAATACATTTTAGTACTTTGCTTCCCAAATGACCCTAATGCTGCTACAGGCAAATAGCATTTCATCTACCTCTGAAGGACAGCTGTCTCTGACAATGGAGGAGCACAATTGCTGACTGCAATGTTACACAGGCTTTTAAGAAAAGAAATGAGTGTCACATGTAATTGAAAAGCAAAGGAAAATTTATACAAATGTAAATTAATGGAATAGAGGGAGTTTGTGGAGGGAACCACAGCTTTATAACTTCTGAAAGTGATGACGTGGGTATTTTAGCAACAAAAGGCTGTAAGACTTCTGTTTAAATCTCATTTGAGATGCATCATCACTAATGGCATAGTGCCTTTTGATTATTTAAGGGGATTTTATCTTATTATATACCCCACAGAGTAGAAATCTGTTTAATCATTTGACTCTGCCAAGTTTCTGTTAAAACATCTACTTCAATGACCAGATGTCAGTGAGCCTAATTTGTGAGATCCGATAATATTTTAGTCTAAGGTAATGTGAATGATTTTCAGTGATATGTGTATGTATATAATTATATGCATGAAAATGTCTTGATTGCAATTACAGATCAAGTATTTGCATGTGGCTACGTCTGGCCAAACGCCTGGCTTCCCATGTTTGGTTGCTAATTTGTACTGTATGAAGACTCAAATCAGGCACCACAATCTTAAAATTTTAGAATAGCATCTGAATAGGTGCTGAATAGATAA
Source organism: Vanellus vanellus (assembly GCF_965231255.1). Classification (NCBI taxonomy): domain Eukaryota; kingdom Metazoa; phylum Chordata; class Aves; order Charadriiformes; family Charadriidae; genus Vanellus; species Vanellus vanellus. The sequence goes on along the minus strand of NC_138906.1, from coordinate 84,040,266 downwards.
CATCCAGAGGGGAGAATATTAAAACATTCCTTTTTTTCCTCTGTTCCTTTGCTAATAAAAACTTTGACATTATCTAAAGCTATTAAAAGCATAATTATTTTGGAAGAAAATCTGGAGCTGGCTCTGTACATTGTGTTTGAAGCTAACTGCCAGGTCTGGATTCAGTACACATAGAGTGGTGGCAGGTCAGCTGTTTGCTCTGCTATGAGTGATTTCTGGATCAAGCAGGAAGGGAGATGGCAATATGAAGATTTCTGGCACTTTTGCCATAACTTGGTATCGAGGCATGAAGTACTTACTGCCAAGTGGCACCTGCATCTGAAGAGGAGCTTATGCTGACTGCTTGAATGAGGGTTGGAATCAAGACATAATATATCCTATGAGTGCTGCAAATTGCCTGCAAGAACCCATTTGCCCATTTATCTCTTAATCTAGTTAAATGGTTAAAAGTATTTACCCCAGGAGGGGACAATAGTCTTCTCTTGGAGCAAAGTTAGAGCACTCCCAAAGATTTCAGTGTAACTATGATTTTTCATAATACTCAGGACCCTCTCTGTGTCGGAGCCACATGGTTCTTTGCCCCAGAAGAGGAGATCTCCTACCTGGGATGGGATCTTTTTTACAGAACCCTGACATTTGATGAGAAGGTCTTCTCCAAATAATAAAAGCAGCTATAGACTTGGTTGTGATGCCTTTGGCATAGATCATAACCTTGAGTTTCATCCTTGAGATGAACTGGCTCCCTGCAAGGGTGTTATCAGGAATCCTTCTTCACCTCTGGTAGAATGAACTCTGAAGAGGAGTTGAATGAGGGAGTAGCTTTTGGTAACACCTAGCTTGTCATGTCACATAACTGGAGAGTATGGAACTGGAGAGTATTGGATGCATATATCAATTTTGACAAGGAGGGCATGGTCTCTTGACGGCATGAAGCTTAGTCTCTCTGCTGTGTTCTATCGCAGAGGGCGTTTGGTTAACCATGTGTCCTGAGCTGGAGGCAAACATGTTTATCCCCTTTAAATGTGCTAAGGGATAGACGGGCAAATGAGGCGTATTATCTGCCCTGACTGCACCGCATATAAAATATTTATTTTGGTGTACTGGTCAACCTTTCTACCAAGGTGTAAAAATGGCTTCCATGCCAGAAACTACAGTTTGCTGTAGTGACTCAGAAGACTCATATTTGCTCTACGAGTATTCCAACTACAGTAATTCACTGTATTAACCATGTTGCCCTTTTTCATAGGAAAACCTGGCTGTCATAATTGTTTTGCTTCCTTACTTGCTTTTAACATTCTCTGTTAGGTCATCTGCCCCATTTTAGGAGCTTGGGAATGAAATATTTTAATTAATAGACCTCCAGAAACTTTAAAACCTCTGGCCTTTAAATCCTGCAAATAGGACTGACAGTAGGGTTATATAAGCACGTAGTGAAGTTCCAGAAAAACAATTGCATTCCTTGCACTCAGTAAAAATAGAAGGGTAAGGATACTAGATACTGGATACCAGTAACTAACAGTAATGTTGAATTATTAGACACATTTATTGCAGGCCTTACAAATGACGGCTGTATCTATAGGCCTAGATTTGGGTTATATGTTATGTTAGCCCATTAGTGGGGCACGTAGGCTCCCTGTACAATAATTCATCCTGCAGACCTGGCATCACCATAAGCAGATGCAGAAAATGCAGAAGAAAAGTATTTTTAATACACTTTGGCTTTCTCTGAAACAGAAGGATTTTCATTCTAGTCATGTGCTTAACTTTTCTTGACTTTTACAGGTTCATGGAGGTGTCTGAAATTCTATCAAAACCAAAGAGGTTTCAAGCCCTGACAAATTTGTTTCTAGCTATGTTCTGAAGCAGAACTTTATGTCTGGAGTTTTAATAACAGTGGCTTGTTTGATCATGGCCTTTGGGGTCTGCAGACTTAGAGTGTGCTTGGGGATATACCTGTGAGTCTATAATGTTCTTTTGTGTTCCATTTTAGATTCTTAAGCTTTTTTTGTGGAATCTGCCCTTTAGTAAGAGCAACAGCATACATACATGAAGGACGCCAGTACCATGCGTGACAGGCTGTGTCTGGATTGCTTCCTCTGTTAGTCTGCCTACTGGGTGTGCTGTTTACCTGATCTTATTTGTTTACCTCCTGAAAACAACTGAAGAAGTTGTGCTCTTATTGACCAATACAAACAAGTATTTGAAAATCCACTATAGTACCTGGTGGTTCCCCGGGTTTCGATATCAGAATAGAAAATCTGCTCCACTGTTGTGCATCAGTAGTAATTCATTAAGGAGTTAAGGCTGTGATGTAGGAGTGACAAGTATGAGCCTAAAATATCTGTGCAAAGAAGCCCTGGATTTCAAATTAAGGAAGATTTTCAGAGTTTGTGTAAGCACTGTTTTTTCCTGTAACAGTCCAATGAGCTTTTCTGGATGTCAAATTTTTTGAGGGACATATTTTAATTGTAAGATTATGTATGGCATTAAGTACATTGTGTGACCTAAATAATTTTCAGAATGAGCTACAATTCAAAGACAGAAGCAAGAACAGGGACTGTTAAAAATGCTTTTCTCACAAGAAAAAATATGTGAGGATCCGTCAGCATCAGCTGTGAGCCAACATACTGACGAAACCTGACATGAAATATCAAATATCATTATGTACTTGCTGGGAAAATGAGAAAACAACGCACAACTCATCCAGAAAAAAATGATGTTGTGACTGAGACAAAGCTTCTCTGCTCTGTGACTCACAAGCAATGCATGAAGACCGCCACTTCTGACGGTGATTTAATTTGAATTTGGAATGAAAGTTAGAGTATAATAACACTTTGATTGCTGCTATCCTAATTCCTTATAAGAAAAATGTATTCTACGTTATTCACAATCCCAACTCTGACATTACCATATGATAATAGGTAGAGGTTTATGATGTTAAAACTCACTTTACCCTGTGATGCCGTCATAGTAGCAGAATTTACAGGGAAAGGCTTTTTTTTTTTTTTTTTTCTTACGCTGTGGTCTATTAAGAAATAGTGCCATTAATTTGATGTGGGTATAAAAGGAATAAATTACTTCTTCCTCCTCACAGCTTATCCCTAAGGAATGTATCATTAGACATTCTTGATGTTGCTCAAAGTTGACAGAAAATCAGAAACACTCTTCCAAATATGGTCAGCCTTTCTTCACATTCTTGATTCATGTTGTCAGCTTCTATTTTCAGTTGCACAACTTCTTTTTTATTATTATTTTTCCTATTTTAGATATATGAGAAACATTTAATAGTGTGAACTGACATAGAAATGGTTAAAAACATTGTGATTTCTTTGAGAAGGATATACTGGAGTTTTGTCCTGTTATTGAAAAGGGTTTTTAAAGTACCCTGACATAAGTGGAGTGATTGTAGTTACTGCAGTGCCTCATCGCAGGAAAGATAGCTTCTTCTAGCACTATATTAGCTCTCCGAGTAATTTCTAAATCAATACCAGAAGCAACTTCATTATTGAGTGGAAAGCTAATAGGAAGACACTCTCCCTACATTTAATATGATATTTTTGGTAGTCCACTTAAGAAACTTACTCCTTAGGGTACAAACTACATGAACTCCATCCTATTTATTCCACATTGTACTAGTTTCAGTACAACATTCTCTTAGATGGCAGAGGGGTTGGAATGGAAAAGAGTCTTGGTTTCTCCCTAGATCTTGGTATGTTAGCATATTTTACATTAAAGAACTATCAGATAATGCTATCAGGTAAAATATAGTGTTGGAAAAGGGAGTAAAGTGCCACACACAGGGATATTATAACGCCTTCTCTTTTTGATTTTGTGCATCTTGCACTCCTTTGCACAGCTTCAAAGACAGACAGACTTTGGATAGATAACTATACCATATCAAAATATGTTTTTTGATCCTCAGACTTTCAAAAGCATGGAAACTCGATCAACATGTTCCTAGCCATGGAAGTTTCCTATTTTGAAAGGAAGGGACCAATCAGTCAGATGTACACCAAAGAACAATTTAGGAGTCAAACAGAAGAAGAAATTCAGGCTCTGATTCCTAGACTCAAGAAGTCACATAATTCAGTTTGCACCCATGTCTGGTCTAATGGTGGAATTTCAGAAATAACGTTTTTTTACTGTTTCTTATTGGCCAATTTAATCAGCTTCACTTTGCAACGCCATTCTCCTCCAAATATTTTGACTAGTAAATCCTTGTTATAAATGTACCTAAGTGTGTGGCCAGAAGATTTAGGTGTCAGCTGAACTCAGTATTTGAACCATGCTATTTTTTGAGAACGTATTTGAAGCTGCTCCTGTATTCTTTCCAAGATGAGCATATGCACTCCACCCCCCAAAAAACCCAAAGAAGTAATCATTGTATATATAATTTGACTTTTGAACTATAAAAATAAAAACAAAAGACAATTGAATACTTTAATGGAAGTGTTTTTCAGTTATTTGTCTTTCTCCCCAACTAATGTTATACAACAGTCCTCCTTTTGGAAAGATGGAACACTTGATCTCTTTTGAAAGCTCCAAAGATAAGATGCAACACTGAATAATACTTTATCAACAGAATATTAAAAAAGACCTTTTGCTTGATTTTTCATTGTTCCCATCTATGTTTTTTATAAATTTATAGCAACAAGAAAGTTTATTATTCAGAGTCTTTACACTGTTTTACCTATTGAAAATAATCTAGATATGTCTGGTGTGACTCCACTAGTCTCTCTCAATATATGTGCTCCACTTCATGGTCATCCTCAGAGATTAAATTTCTGCTGAATAAAAGAATCTACCATTCTATCTTGCAGGTCAAATTGTATAGGTCATGGATTAAAACAAATAGACAAACACAAAGCACTTTTCGTATCACAGTCACAGTCCACAGACTTTCCCTCTTCCTCATCTTTGCTTGCAATCTACACTTTAGAAAAGAATAATAAAAAAGTAAAAAACTTTGATGAGCCTGTGCTGAGAACTGTGTCCCTGAGGTTGTCTAAAATTCAGCAGCACAGACTCATAGCTTTCCTTCTACCGTGCTTTCCACATCACAGGGTATTTTCTACCTTCTTAGGTATATTTTGCTATATACCCTAGTCTCCTAGGTTCCCTTTCTTGAAATGGAATCTGCTATTTGGGGGGTTGTGGAGAATAATTCAGGTGGAAAAAAATTAATTTAATTGCCTGTGAATGCAAAATGCACTCTAATTCAACAATTCAATCAAAGTACTGGAAGCTGTGGATGTTATCTACCTGGATTTTTGCAAGGCTTTTGACACCGTTTCCCATAGCTTTCTCCTGGAGAAACTGGCTGCTCATGGCCTGGACAGGTGTACTCTTCACTGGGTAAAAAAGTGGCTGGATGGCCGTACCCAGAGAGTGGTGGTAAATGGAGTTAAATCCAGTTGGTGTCCAGTCACGAGTGGTGTCCCCCAGGGATCGGTGCTGGGGCCCGTTCTCTTTAATATCTTTATCAATGATCTGGATGAGGGGATCGAATGCACCCTCAGTAAGTTCGCAGACGACACTAAACTAGGGGGGCGTGTTGATCTGCTTGAGGGTAGATTGGCTATACAGAGGGGTCTGGACAGGCTGGACAGATGGGCTGAGGCCAATGGTATGAGGTTCAACAAGGCCAAGTGTCGGGTCCTGCACTTGGGTCACAACAACCCCATGCAGCGCTACAGACTGGGGGCGGAGTGGCTCGAAAGCTGCCTGGCAGAAAAGGACCTGGGGGTGTTGGTGGACAGCCGGCTGAGCATGAGCCAGCAGTGTGCCCAGGCAGCCAAGAAGGCCAACACCATCCTGGCCTGCATCAGGAATAGTGTGGTGAGCAAGACTAGGGAAGTAATCATCCCCCTGTACTCGGCACTGGTGAGGCCTCACCTCGAGTACTGTGTTCAGTTTTGGGCCCCTCACTACAAGAAGGACGTTGAGGTGTTGGAGTGTGTCCAGAGAAGGGCTACAAAGCTGGTGAAGGGTCTGGAGGACAAACCTTATGAGGAACGACTGAGGGATCTGGGGTTGTTTAGCCTGGAGAAGAGGAGGCTGAAGGGAGACCTTATCACCCTCTACAACTACCTGAAAGGAGGTTTTAGAGAGATGGGAGCTGACCTCTTCTCCCTGATGACAAGTGATAGGACAAGAGGAAATGGGTTCAAGTTATGTCAGGGCAGGTTTAGATTGGATATTAGGAAGCATTTTTTCACTGAAAGGGTTATTAAACATTGGAATAAGCTGCCCAGAGAGGTGGTGGATTCACCATCCCTGGAGGTGTTTAAGAAAAGGGTAAATTAGGTGCTTAGGGACATGGTTTAGAAGTGGTGGTGTTTTTATCAGGGTAGGTTAATGCTTGGACTTGATGATCTTAAAGGTCCCTTCCAACCTCACTAATTCTATGATTCTATGATTCTATGGAAAGTCCTTTTTTTTTTTTTCTCTTTAAAATTTAATGTTATACTGTAGCATTGTTTTGGATGCAGAGGTTTGGTACACTTCTAAAAACCAGAACAGCAATAAATTAACTGAACAATAAGCTGTTTTAAATTATTTCTGATGTGGAAAACTAAGATTTTAAATATTTTCTTAGCAAAATTTGCCCTTTAGATATGGTATATAAATTAATTGGGCAATCACTGCAAAGAGGTTTGCTTGCTTTGACTAGGTTTTTATCATTATTTACAATCACAGCTTATTCAAATAAGAAAAAAATATGTTTTCAAGCATTAGCAAGCTGCATAAAAACATTTTAATGTACTGGTTTTGCTGAAGATCTCTAAGCATATTTCTTAGGTAAGAACAGGGTCTGAAACCAAGGGAGGACTTTGTGAAGTAATTCTGGTTTTGAGTGTCCTCAAACTTTCAGAAGAGCACTGTGACTGAATGAGCCTTTGAAACTAAACTCCCTCTGGAGCATCCGCAGTACCACTGCAGTGAATCACAGAATAATTCAGGTAGGAAGGGACCTGCTGAGGTCTCTAGTTCAACCCCCTGCTCAAAGCAGGGGTCAGCTAGATCCAGCTAGGTTGAGCTTTGCTGGCAGCTGTGGCCAACTACCTGAGACCTAGAGACAGGGTAAGCTGCTTTCCATGGCGCTGGAGAGAAATTACACGGGGAGAAATAGTCCCTGATAGATGGCTTCACTATTGTGTTTAAGGCTGCTTGCTTATGACTCATGTTTTGAATGCTTCAGTACCTGCAAAAAATGTCATTTCTTAGTTGTAGTCATTAATAATCCTCATGGTTACCTTGTAAAAGATCTTTGTAGGTGTTTTTCTGTAGAAGTTTTGATGAGATCAGAGAAGGCTGATTTAAATGAAACTCTCACTGGTTTTAGTACTTTACTAGTAATAGCCAATATAGCGATTCCCATAGGAAATATTTCCTCACTTTAAATAAAGAAAAAAAAATTGAGGTAGAACTTGGTAATAGACCTTGTATAAAACTGAAGAGTGGAAAAACAAGGTGTAAGTCTTAGTTCAATGAATTGCTAATGCCCTCAAAAAACCTGAGGCTTTGAAAAACCAAAGACCCACAGAACACTTGCCAAAATTATTTCATTATTTGATGAAAATTTGTGTAGGAATATGTTTCTTACTTGAGTGTCAACTCTTTTGACTTTAGGCATATTTAAAACTGGTTTAGTACAAAATTAATTACTCCATACAAAATCAGGTATCAACTGGTTGCATTTCAATTTTTGCAGATGCATACAAACATTAAAAAGGTTAGCTGTGTATTTGTCCTGGTTTGAGAGACACAGGACTAATTTCTCTTCTAATGCTTGGGAAAACTGCACTTTCAGAAGACTCCAGTGTCTGAATTTGTGAAAATATTTACTTTACAGCCAGCTATGGTGTGTGGGCCTCAAGGTCTCAGTGTTTTTGAGCTAGCCAGGTGCAGGGATGAGGAGGAGCGAGACCCGGCACTTGACCCAAGCTGGCCAACAGGATTATTTCATACCATCAACGTCACACTCATTATAAATTAGAAAGTTTGCTGCGAAGTTTTCTCTCTCCCTTGATGGCTGCCATCCTGAGAACTTCGTGCCTTGGTGCTGGAGCCCTGAGGCCTTCCCTTCCTCCTGAAGCCGTAGCACTCGCAGTGTCCGACATTTCCTGTTCACTGCTGGGAGTGCAGAGCTTCCTACTGATAGAATTGGCTGAGTTTAATCTTTGCATATTCCGTATTGGTGTTGGGATCAATATCAGTTCTTTAGTGCTGTTAATGTTAATTATCTAATCTTATTTTATTAAATCTGCTTATACTTCAGCTCTCGGGTTTTCTTGTTTTTCCCGATTTCCTTTTCCCAGGTGGGGAGGGGTCATCGGGTGATAGAATGATTGTCTAAATGACAACAAATTGTTATGGGTCTCTCAAACCATAACAGTATTTAAGGCACCTTAAGGATCTGGTGGTGCTGGTATTTTTCCTTCTTACTATTGTGTAACTTGTTTTTTTTAATTCCTTTTTATTTTTTTGACAAGGCAATGAAACTTTTCTAAGTTGCTTTTTCCATTTGAAAAGGCAAGATAGGCTTGAAGCTTCTTTCCCTCAGCATATTATTAAGTACCTTGCTGCTTATTCTTTTTGGAGGAGTGGAATAAAATTGCAAATATTGATACAATTCATTCAGCAGGGTGTCAACAGGTAAGCAGGGCACTTTGTAAAATGTGATAGGCATCACAAATGATATCTTTTCATTTCTTTGTGCTAGGCCTTTGATAATGTCAGGTAGACTTACTCCTAGTTTGCTTTTAATACTTTCTTATCTATCTGCTTAACATGAAAGCTTCTTTGCAATTTCTTTCGAATAGAAAACAAAAAAAAACAACTTGTTTACTACCCAGGATTAAGAATGGGGAAAAATGCAAACTGAGTTTGTGCAGCTGGTTACCATTTGATCATCTTGAACAATGGTATAAGTGGTTCCAAATCAGAACTCCAGGTATCCTTATCTTTTTCCCCTTTGGAAATTCAAAATCTGGATGGGCACTTAGGCTAACACTTTTAAAAGCATTTATAGAGTTAGATACCTAAATAGATATCAACTTCCACCTCTGCCCCATCACTATTTGGGAGCTTCTCTCATGTGCCAGACCAAGTGGTAGTGCTTTGGTCGGGGGTCTGACCTTTCCTTGTGCTGGGCCTGAGCTGGCCCAGCAACAAGGACATGACACAGGTGGGCAGTGACCACAGAAACCCCTGAGGAAGGGTGTATAAACTGTTCTCTGAGAGCCCGACCCGAGTGGTCCTGAGGAATGGCTGGCCCGTGCCTCGGTGATCACCCCTTACTTGGGACGCCAGGTAAGGATTCCTGGGAAATGAGTGATACCTACTGGGTAGATCTTAAGGAATTTGTAACAGAAGCAGAGTCCCCACTCGCAGGGTGGTGTAATTGTTATCTACTTAGTAAGTGCTTTGCCTTAACCTAATAAACCTCACTTCATGCCTTGAACTTCAAACCTCTTTCCTTCAAGGGGCAGACAGTGGCAGAGGGTATGACCACAGCACCTCAGCTATTTCCTTAAATTAAAACAATGAAATCTGTCTGTTGAAAGAGCACTACAGAGTATACTGCAGAGGCTCTTTTTTTTCCTTTTCTTTTTTTTTTAACCACTTTCACCAATAAGAATATGGATTGCCGAATTTTAATCTAACATTCAGAAGTCAATTTGAGGGGGCAAAAATGAAACTAAAGTTGTTTCCTTCAAGGCTTATCTATTATTTTTTTAAATAAATTATTCTTTTTTTCTACAAGTGTGCTGGTACTGTCATAGTTAACATGCAACACATTAGTGGTTAGAAGGCTTTCACACTTAAAGGAAGAGCTCTTATGACATTGCAAGGAGCCCCTTCACTCTTAAAACATCCAGTGTGTCTACCGCAGTGAAAGTGTGCGAAAGCTCTCATAACAGGAAACTTGCTTGACCTGTTCTTGGCAGGAGATACAAATAGATCAATGTCTTTCTAAATGACATTTCAAACACTGAACTGCTTTGTTTTAATATGGTGATACTTGGAGAGTAGTGTTATATAATAGTCTGCTTTTTCCACCCAAAATGAATATAGTAGAACCCAGAAGACTCAGGAGATTTACTATGTGTGAAAAATGTGATGAGGATGCTGCCAAGCCTCTTCTGTTGTCAGACAAGAGTGAGTTTTATCTTTTTGTGTATTTTGATTATAAATATTTATGTATTCTTATGCATTGGTTATTCTCACCCAAAATCAAATCCCCATGAGGTATGCATCGGACCTCCCCATCCTCTCGCATCACTCACCAAGTGCACCCGGGTCCTTATGCAAAAGCAATCCCACGGATGAGTTTGCCTTTGCCTGAGGCAGGGCTAACCCAGACTGTCTTCCCTAACATATTCTTCATATGCACTACAGGGACTTTATCCCCTTCTACTGTACGTGGAAGTTTTGATTGGGCAGGGCCAGCTCGATTGGCAGATCCCCTAGTGTTAACTAACCAGGTGGCTTTTGCTAAATGGGCATTCCAATGTTTGAAGGTCTCCCAATGTTTGAAGGTCTCACCCCCCATGGCTCTCAGTGTAGTCTTTAGCAGTCCATTGTATCATTCTATCTTACCCGAGGCTGGTGCGTGATAGGGGATGTGATACACCCACTCAATGCCATGCTCTTTGGCCCAGGTGTCTATGAGGCTGTTTCGGAAATGAGTCCCATTGTCTGACTCAATTCTTTCTGGGGTGCTATGTCACCATAAGACTTGCTTTTCAAGGCCCAGGATAGTGTTCCAGGTGGTGGCATGGGGCACAGGGTATGTTTCCAACCACCCAGTGGTTGCTTTCACCATTGTGAGCAGATGGCACTTGCCTTGGCAGGTTTGTGGGAGTGTGATATAAGCAATCTGCCGGGCCTCCCCATATTTATATTTTAGCCATCATCCTCCATACCAAAGAGGCTTTAAATGCTTGGCTTGCTTAGTTGCAGCACACGTTTCACATTCGTGGATAACCTGTGCAATAGTGTCCATGGTCAAGTCCACCCCTCGGTCACGAGCCCATCTATATGTCGCGTCTCTTCCTTGATGGCCTGAGGCATCGTGGGCCCATCGAGCTATGAATCTTATCTTGCCAGTCCAGATCTACCACAGCCACTTCAATTTTAGCAGCCTGATCTACCTGCTGGTTCTTTTGATGTTCCTCAGTGGCCCGATTCTTGGGGACGTGGGCATCTACATGATGTACTTTCACAACCAGATTCTCTATCCGGGCAGCAATATCTTGCCACAGTTCAGCAGCCCAGATGGGCTTACCTCTGCGCGGCCAGTTGCTCTGCTTCCACTGCTGTAACCACCCGCACAGAGCATTTGCCACCATCCATGAATCAGTATAGAGGTAAAGTACCAGCCATTTCTCTCGCTCAGCAATGTCCAAAGCCAGCTGGATGGCTTTTACCTCTGCAAACTGGCTCGACTCACCTTGTCCTTCAGTGGCTTCTACAACTCGTCGTGTCGTACTCCACACAGCAGCCTTCCACTTTTGATGCTTTCCCACAATTCGGCAGGACCCATCAGTGAACAGGGCATGTTTCTTCTCATTTTCTGGCAGTTCATTATATGGTGGGGCCTCTTCCACGCATGTCACCTCTTCCTCTAGTGATATTCTGAAATCTTTGCCTTCTGGCCAGTCCATGATCACTTCCAGTATTCCTGGACGACTGGGGTTTCCCATTCGAGTTCGCTGTGTGATCAGTGCAATCCACTTACTCCACATAGCATCAGTTGCATGATGTGTGGCAGGGACCCTTTCTTTGAACATCCAGCCCAGCACTGGCAGTCAAGGTGCTAAGAGGAGCTGTGCCAACCACTTCTGAAGCAGCTCAAACCCCCTCATATGATGCCAATATCTCCTTTTCCGTTGGGGGATAGCAGGCTTCAGATCCTCTGTATCTTCGACTCCAGAACCCCAGGGGTCAACCTTGAGTCTCCCCTGGTGCTTTCTGCCAGAGGCTCCAGGTAGGGCCATTCTCCCCGGCTGCAGTGTAGAGCACATTCTTAACATCTTGTCCCGCCCGGACTGGCCCCAGGGCTACTGCATGCACTATTTCCTGCTTATTTGTTCGAAAGCTTGTCGTTGCTCAGGACCCCACTTAAAATCATTCTTTTTCCGCGTCACTTGATATAGAGGGCTCACAATCAGACTGTAATTTGGAATATGTGTCCTCCAAAACCCCACAACACCCAAGAAAGCTTGTTTCCTTTTTACTGGTCAGTGGAGACATAGCTGCTATTTTGTTGATCACATCCATTGGGATCTGATGGCATCCATCTTGCCATTTTATTCCTGTTCCAGTGTGGTCTGGATCAGTCCATGACAAATGGTGGGGCTGTGTTTCCACCCCTGGGGCAGTCGATTCCAGGTGTACTGGATGCTCTTCCAAGTGAAAGCAAACTGTGGTCTGCACTCAGCCGCCAAAGGGATTGAGAAGAATGCATTGGTGATACCAATTGTTGCATACCACTTGGCTGCTGTAAACTCCAGTTCGTATTGAAGCTTTAGCATGTCTGGCACGGCAGCACTCAGCAGTGGTGTGACTTCATTCAGGCCACGATAGTCCACTGTTAGCCTCCACTCTCCATTAGATTTTCGCACTGGCCATATGGGACTATTAAAGGGTGAGCGAGTCTTGCTAATCACTCTTTGAGTCTCTAGTTGATGAATCGACTTATGGATGGGAATAACAGAGTCTCGGTTAGTGTGATATTGCTGCCGATGCACCGTTGTGGTAGCAATTGGCTACTGTTGTTCTTTGACCCTCAACAACCCTACCACAGAGGGGTCCTCTGAGAGACCCGGCAAGGTGGATAACTGTTCAATTTCTTCCGTCTCCAAGGCAGTTATGCCAAAAGCCCACCGGTATCCTTTTGGGTCCTTGAAGTATCCTCTCCTGAGACAGTCTATGCCAAGGATGCATGGAGCCTCTGGGCCAGTCACAATGGGATGCTTTTGCCACTCATTTCCAGTTAGGCTTACTTCAGCTTCAAGTACAGTCAACTCTTGAGATCCCCCTGTCACTCCAGAAATACAAATGGGTTCTGCTCCTCTGTAATTTGATGGTATTAAGGTGCATTGCACAACAGTGTCCACTAGAGCCTTACACTCCTGTGGCTCAGATGTGCCAGGCCATCGAATCCACACAGTCCAATAAACCCGGTTGTCCCTTTCCCCCACCTGGCTGGGGGCAGGGCCCCTCTAATCCTGATCATAGTATACGTTACTCACTTGTTGCAGAAATTACTTGGAAGTCCCTTCAAGAGGATCGGAGGTGAGATCAGGCCTTCCATTCTGTCTGGGGAGCTGTCTGCTGGAAACAGGAGCTGCACTTTTCCTGGAGGGATCCCCTTTTGTGTTTGTTATTCCTTGCAGCTCATGTACCCATGCCCATAGGGTCGAGGTAGATTGTCTCCATGGTCACACAGGTAAAACCACAGGATGCCTTGTGGTGTGTACCGTCTATACTCTCCCTCTTAAGCAGGGAAACGCCTGCTCCTAATAGCTGAGATGCTGGCCTGTACAGGTGGGGAGTAGGACATATTCTCTTCAAGTTGCTGGACCTTCTGGGACAGCTTCTCCACAGCTGAAACGAGGGGGGGAGAGAGACTTCCTTCATATTGATGGAGTCGTCCAGCTACCTCATCCACCGTTGGTCCCTCTTCACCTCTCCATCCCATCACTACCAAGGAATTGGCATATGATGATGGTGTGCTCCATACAAACTTCCGCCATATGGGCCTTGTGCACTGGACTTCATCAAGATCTGTGGGTAACTGCTCATTATCTGGGTCGAAGTATAAATCATCTTCCGTACAGCTAATTCCCTCAGGTACTGGATATCTTTTTCCATGGTGGTCCACTTGCTTGGATGACATACAACATCTTCACTGAAAGGGTACCTTTCCCTTACACCTGACGGGAGTCACCTCCAGAGGCTGAGGGCTCGTATCTTTTTCCCAATCACCTTGTCAATGCCCGCTTCCCTAGACAGGGATCCCTGCTGCTTAGATTCCCTGCCCTCTAATTCCAAGCTACTGGCCCCGTTATCCCAGCATCAGAGCAGCCAGGTGACAATGTACTCACCAGGAAGTCGACTGAAATCTTTTCGCATATCTCACAGCTCACTCAGGGATAGGGATTGGGTGATTATCTCTGGTTCCGTCTCTTCCTCCTGTTCCTTTGATGGCCTTGGTTTGTCATCATCCCGTACTACGTGAACTGATTTCTTGATGTATTTCTTCTTCTGTATAGGAGCAACCGATACTGGCACAGGTTGGTTGTCTGGTTCAGCTGCAGTGCCTGCCACTAGGATTTGAGTGGCCGCATTGCCTGCTACTGGGGTTTGACTAGCCACAGTGCCTGCCACCAGGGTTGGAGTAGCCACAGTGCCTGCCACCGGGGTTGCAGTAGCCACAGGGCCTGCCACCGGGGTTGGAGTAGCCACAGGGCCTGCCACCGGGGTTTCCCCCTCTTTCCCCTGAGGGTCCTGCATAGTACTGAGCAGTGTTTGGTAGATACTGGCCAGGGCCCAACAACACAGTGCCGTAAGTTGTGCCTCTCTGGAATAACCACAGCATTTTCCTTTCAAATATTCTATCACTTTATCAGGGTCCTGTAGTTGTTCAAGGGTGAAGTCCCGAACCATTGAAGTTGAGAAGTTCTCTAGATACCTGCCCATATTTTCCTACATCCCATGCCACCCCTGACTATCTGGCCTTGGGACAGATCTCTGAGTGGTAGTCTTAAACAGTTGTTTAACCCTAAACAAGATCTGAAAAATTCAGGAGGCATAGCAATAGGAACACACTGGTTTGAGCATCCCAAGGATATTCAAAATTCTCAAGAGGTGTCATACCTGGCCCAAAGGAGAAAAGGCAGGCAAAAGAGCTGGGGAAAGTATATCCCCCTGTTTCTCCCACAGATTGGGTGTGATTATTGATAACTTCTGAGAGACGGTAACCAAGGTACGGACAGGACAGTAATAGTGCATAGACAACCCAACAAAGCCACCTGAACAGTGATGTTATCATATCGTAAACTGATATTGCACAGGACAGCAAAATTATAATCCTGATCCATCTCCCCGAGATAACAAACAGCATCATAGGGAGGACATAGAGCATATAAGAATTTACATAACACAGCTACGCAAACAAACGAAGCAACATTAGAACCAGCAACTATCTAACTAATATGAGAAATGCATATAAAAAGTTCATTTTAACAAGCTCTGGTCAGGTCTGTTGTTATCTCAACCCTTCGAGCCCCATGTTGGGTGCCAAAAAGGACTGTTGTGGTTTGGCCTCAGCCAGCAACAATCACTGGGCCACTTGCTCGACTCCCACTGCCGTGGGAGAAAGGCAGAAAAAGGCAAAACTTGTGGGTTGAGATGGTGCAGTTTAAAAGAACAGCAAATGGGAAGAGAAAAAACAGTAACACTGATAAAGGGATGTAGAGACATGACGACAATACTGCTGCGCACCAACATGACCTGCAATGCCACAGCCCACCCCCGAGTGGCTGCGCCCCCCCCCCTCCCCCGGCTAGCGACTCTTATAGCTGGGCATGGGTCACATGGTATGGGATACCTGCCTCCCCTGCCGGATCCTTGGGGAAATCAACCCCATCCGTGCCGGAACCAGGACACATTAGTATATACTTCCTGTCTTAAACAAAAATAATTAACAGTGATAACTGATTCCCCCCCCCCCCCCCCCCCCCCAAGCTAGATATGTTTGTAGGCATACTGTGTAGTAACATGTTAACAGGAAGATAATTCAGTCGCACTACTGTTTGTACATACTTGCTTAGGAATACTGAATTAAGTCACTCAGAATATATCTGAAACTTCGGAGTAATTTTTGCTTTGTCCTTATCTGCAATATGGAAATGTATGTTTTCCTTCATCGTTTTTCTTAACTCCTGTTTCTCAATTTGCCTTGAATTCATAAATCCATTTCCCTGACTTTTACACACTTTTCCATTGTGAAATTTGGGACTAGTTTTCTACTTTCTTTTAGGAATTTTACACTATGTGCCAGTACTGAAGTAAATTCAGTGCATAAAACAAATATCAAAATATCTTCATCCTTTAGAAGTCTTCAGTTGACTGATCTAGCCCTTTACATTAAGCTTGTAGCACAGCTGAAACGTAAAGGCAAATCTGTCCTACAAATAATTCTTTAATGACAAGAGGAAATTAAATATTCTGTGGGGAGAAAAAAAAAATCCACTGTATTCTGAGATTGAAATCTTGGTGGAGCTGTTCTGAATAGGGGCTTGATTCTCATTGCTTCAGCATAGCTCCATCAGTGTGAGCAAAATCTGTTAGCATCCTGCACTTGAATATTCTTTGTACAAAGACCAACTCCTGTTTCTTGCATCTCCAGGCATGCAGACAGCAATTGTAGGGCTTCCCTGTGCTGGGGAGGTGAAGATACTGTTTCTCCTTTAGTACAAGATAAGTTTGGAGGCTTGAAGAAGGACCCAGTGCAGCAGAGACTTTCATAACATTAGGTCTCAGCAGATGTCTGAACACAGCAAGTCATTAGTTCTCAAGTACAGAATCAAAATATATTTAAGAAATATCCACTGTGAATCATGTCTTTGGGTTCTTCTATTCAAAGTGGAAGATAAGAAATGCTAAGTATGTGACTTGTTAAACTATAATTACTGAGGGAAATAAAATAAATAAATAAATACATTTGTTTACTTTGCCACAGTTGTTTTTTAATTTTATTTTCCTGGATTAAGTTTAAAGGATAATTGAGATGAACAAAGTCCCTTTTGTCCCAATCTTACCCTTCCAGGGGGGAGAAGAAGTAATAAGAGAAACTGAAGATCAGAGTTGCAAGAAATCTTCCTTTAGACTGGTAAGATCAGGTAATTTAAAATAGCACTAGTCTGCCTAGTCCTATTCAGAAACTTAATATAGATTATACTTTCTGACACCCATTAATACATTTGTTTTAGTTGTAATATGCTTGCTTTTGCAACTGCAGACATCCAGATATAACTTCTGAAATTTTTCTGAGACTTGAACAGATTACAATTTGATTCTATAGGTATTTTGATCTCTAATATCATCACTTCTCTTGCATCTGAACAAAAATACTTCAAGTGCTTTGTATCAATTAATCCTGAGATACTTTTCAAGATAAAAATAAAAGTCATGCAAGTGATTAATTAAAATGGGAAAATAATTACTTGACTTGATCAAGTTCAGAAGCAAATACCAGCTTTCTTCCTCTAGAGACTGGTCCAAATATCAGTACTGGAGTACGTCTCAGCAGCTCAAACGCACATTTTTGAATCACTACTTTTCTTTCAACCCATCACAAAATTAGAGATAGCCCATTGCAAAATTAGCGACTGTTTATAGACTTGAAATCTTTAGATTTGTTTCTGGTTTGGGTGTATTTCTAAATGTGACATGCTTTTATGAGCAATAAGCTATGTGCTCTGTGCTAAATTATCTCCCATGCACGCGAGATACTAAAAGCTGAAAGTGCCTTACAGATCCCCATACATGCTGCTGTCAGCGCTTTCCTCCTCTTTTAAAGATGTATTATTTTCCTAAGTCCCTTCCTTGCAGTGTTATTAAATCAGGGGAATAGATGTAGCTTATATAACTTGCGAATGAATTTTAATGAATTCCCATCAGTAGTTATCAAAACCTCTTTTCATTTACTCTTCCAAGCGTTTACAAACTCTCTAAAATTATCATTTGTTCCCCAAGTCACTAGAAATCTTTGTGATGTTTCTTTTTCAACTTTTCAACTGTCAATATAGCTGATTTTTGTTTTTTAAAAATCTTCCCTTTGGTACCAGTGATAGGACAACCGAATTTTGCTAAGCAGTAGCATGCTGAAAATTAATAGACTTTGTTTCCTACTGACATTGTAAGCTATTCAACACTCCAGGCTGCAGCTGGTTTTTATTGTTGGGATTTTTTTTCTTGTTTTTAAGGAAAAAAAAAGTATCAATTTTCTTCTGCATGTGTCTCATTTTGTGTCTCGCATGTGTAAACTGCTATTAATCTGAGTTATATAATACATTTTTTTTTTTCTTAGTGTGGCACATAGAATTCTTTAAGTAGTAATAGTCAAAGTACTGGCAAGGCACATAAAGGAAAAAGGGCTATAAATGAATGAACAGACATGTATATTTCCCCCTCTTTTTCTTAAGGATTGAGCTATTATAATTAATCACATGAAATTATTGTTTAGTCTGTGAGTAAAATTATGATTACTGTATTGTCCTCAGGGAAAGTTAATGAAAAAAATGGAACTAAATTGATCCATTCTGGAACTCTGAATATTGACAGGCTGTGATTAAAACTCAAGCTAAAAGTAATGTTGACAAACTACAGATATAGTTAACCAAGGATCTCAATTGACTGAAGGAAATTTTTAAAATTCCTTAGGAATGGTGCATCTGATAAAAGTTCAGCGTGAAGTTAGGACAAAAAAATCTTTTAAAAATTCCAAACTAATTAAAAGGCTAGAATGTTTCCTGGCTTTTGTTTTCCAGTCTTTTTATTGAGGAAGTAGGTATGTTACCTTTTACACTTCAGAGATACTATCCAATTGCTCTATGTGTCATATAGGGTAATTTCCCATATAAAGTTCCCACTCCTCTTTCCCCGCTATACCTTTAGATATTCATGTGCTGCATAGCTTTACTTCTAATTTTTATTTCCAGAAGGAAGGAAAACTAGTTCTCTGGTGATTCTCTAAACCTTATAATGCCACAGATGGTAAAGGGTTTCCATTCTCTTTGCATGGTCACCGAGTTGCCCTACTCTTTCTTAAGGTTGTGTTGCTGCTGTTTTTTGTTTTGTTTTGTTTTGTTTTTTACCTGAATAAATGATTTATTAAAAGCAAAGTAGTTTCTGCTATGGTAGTTAAATTCTCTGGAAACAGAGAAATTGCTTGGAAATTGCTTCCTAACGCCAAAAACAGTCACAAGGTTTCAGTCTTTTATAGCCGTTAGTGATACTGCCTTACTCGCTGCCTGAACGAGCTACGTTATAGATCAGCTTTGAATTACCGCAAACCACCGAGGGAACCAGCTCCAGTGCAGCTGGAGAAGGGAATGGCAGCGGCAGGGGCCAGCAAAGCATGCTTTTGGGGCCTTTTCGAAGTTTCTAGAAAGCAGGAGGATGGGCCGGCCTGGGCCGGAACCGGCAGCGCGCTGGCAGGGCTGTGACGTGACAGGGGCAGAGCCACACCACCACCACCACCACCCCCCGGCGGCAGTTATAAACAAGCCTTGAAAGTGCACTCAAGGAGTGTGTGTCATCTGGGGGGTTGCCCGGGGACCCTCAGGAGAGCCCACAGAGCCAGAGTGGCACACAGGCATCTGTTCCTGTAGGAGGGCAGGCGGGTGGGCAGGGGGCTGAGAGCGCTGCCAGCTCAACAGGTTCATAGAGTGTGTTGAGAACAACTTCCTTACTCAGCTGGTGAGTGAACCTACCAGGGAAGGTGCCCTGCTGGACCTCCTCTTTGTGAACAGAGAAGGACTGGTGGGTGATGTGACAGTGGGAGATGGACTAGAGCACAGCGATCATGAAATGTTTGAGTTCTCCATTATTAGAGAAGTAAGAACACGGGGGGGGGGGGGAGGGGGGGGAGGGGGCAGCAGCTGAACTGCCATCTTGGACTTCTGAAGGGTGAAGGGCAGACTTTGACTTATTTAGGAGACTGATTGACAGAGTCCCTTGGGAGGCAGTCCTGAAAGGTGTAGGAGTCCAAGAAGGCTGGACACTCTTTAAGAAGGACGCCTTTCTAAGAAGGAAGGAAGGGAGGGTTTTTAGGAAGGAAGGGAGTCTTTTTAAGAATAAAGCCGTTTTTAAGGAAGAAGCCTTTTTAAAATAAATAAGCATTTTTAAGAGGGAAGGAAATGTTTTTAAGATGGAAGGAAGCCTTTTTAAAAGAAGGTAGAATTTTTAAGAAGGAAGCCTTTTTAAGAAAGAAGCCTTTCTAAAAGAAAAAAGCCTTTTTAAGAAGGAAGCCTTTATAAAAGAAAAAAGCTTTTTAAGAAGGAAGTATTTTTAAGAAGATTTTTAAGAAGGAAGGAAGACTTTTAAAAGAAGGAAGCATTTTTATGTATAATGAAGCCTCTTTAGGAAGGAAGGGAGCCTCTTTAGGAAGGAAGGGAGCCTCTTTAAGAAGGAAGTCTTTATAAAAGATAAAAGCTTTTTTAAGATGGAAGCATTTTTAAGAAAGATGGAAGCATTTTTAAGAAAGATGGAAGCCCTTTTAGCAAGGAATCAAGCCTTTTTATCAAGGAAAGAAGCCTTTTAAGAAATGAAGGAAGCTTTTTTAAGGAGGAAGGAAACATTTTCAAGAAGGAATGAGGCCTTTTTACAAAGTAATGAAGCTTTTTTATGAAGGAAGTCTTTTTAAGAAGGAATCCTTTTTAAGAAGAAAGGAAGTCTTTTTAAGAAGGAAGTAAGCCTTATTAAAAAGGAAGCCTTATTTAAAGTGGGAAGCCTTTTTAAGAAGGAAGTATTTTTCAGAAGGAATTCTTTTTAAGAAGAAAGGAAGCCTTTTTAAAAAGGAAGTCTTTATAAAAGAAGGAAGATTTTTAAGAAGGAAGCCTTTATAGGAAAGAAGGACGCATTTTTAAGACGGATGAAAGCATTTTTCAGAAGATAGGAAGGCTTTTTTTAGCAAGGAAGGAAGCCTTTTTAAGCAGGAGGGAAACTTTTTTAGGAAGGAAGGAAGACTTTTAAAGAAAAAGGAAGAGTATCTATGAAAGAAGGAAGCTTTTTTAAGAAGGAAGCCTTTTTAAGAAGGAAATATATTTAAGAAGGAAAATGTTTTAAGAAGGAAAACTTTTAATAAGGAAGCCTTTTGAAGAAGGAAGGAAGCCTTATTAAGAAGTAAGCCATTTTAAGAAGGGAGGAAGCCTATTTAAAAGGAAAGAAACCTTTTTAAGAAAGTAGCTTTTTTAAGAAGGAAGGAAGCCTTTTTTTAAGAAGGAAGGAAGCCTTTTTTTAAGAAGGAAGCCTTCTTAAAAAGGAACAAAGCCTTTATAAGAAAAAAACCTTTTTAAGGAAGGAGGACTTTTTAAGAAGGAAAGAAGCCTTTCTAAAAAGGAAGTCTTTATAAAAGAAGGAGATTTTTAAGAAGGAAGCCTTTTTAGGAAAGAAGGAAGAATTTTTAAGAAGCATGGAAGCATTTTTTAAAAGAGAAGGAAGCCTTTTTAAGAAGGTTGGAAAGCTTTTTAGAAGGAAAGCTTTTTAAGAAGGAAGGAAGCCTTTTTAAAAAAGAAGAAGCCTTTTCTAGAAGGAAGGATGCCTTTTAAAAAGGCAGGAAGCCTTTTTAAGGAATGAGGGAAGCCTTTTTAGAGAATCAAGGAAGGCTTTTTCTAAAGCAAGCTTTTAGAAAAGAAGGATAATTTTTTTTAAGAAGGGAGCCTTTTCAGGAAGGAAGGGAGCCTTTTCAAGAAAGAAGGAGGCCTCTTTACGAAGTAATGAAGATTTTTTCAAGATGGAAGTCTTTGAAAAAAAGAAGGAAGCATTTTTAAGAAGGAAGAAAAGCTTTTTATGAATCAAGTTTTTTAAGAAGGAAGTCTTTATAAAAGAAAAAAGCTTTTTTAAGAAGGAAACCTTTTCAGGAAAGAAGGAAGCATTTTTAAGAAAGACGGAAGCCTTTTTAAGTAGAAAGGAAGCCCTTTTAGCAAGGAATCAAGCCTTTTTATCAAGGAAAGAAGCCTTTTAAGAAATTAAAGAAGCCTTTTCAGAAATTAAGGAAGCTTTTTTAAGGAGGAAGGAAACCTTTTCAAGAAGGAAGGAAGCTTTTTTAGAAAGGAAGCCTCTTTAAGAAAGAAGGAGAACTTTTTAAGAAAGAAGAACTTTTTAAGAAAGAAGGAAGCCTTTTTATGAAGTAATGAAGCTTTTTTCTGAAGCAAGCCTTTATAAGAAGGAAGCCTTTATAAGAAGGAAGCCTTGTTAAGAAGGAACTAAGCCCTTTTAAGAAGGAAGAAAGCCTTTTTAAGAAGAAAGGAAGTCTCTTTAAAAGGCACCGTTTTTAAGAAGGAAGGGAGCCTTTTTAAGAAGGCTATGGAAGACGGAAGGCTATGGAAGACGGAAGGCTATGGAAGATGGAAGCCTTTTTGACAATGAGGCCTTTTTAGGAAGGAAGGACGCCTTTTTGAGAAGGAAGGACGCCTTTTTGAGAAGGAAGGACGCCTTTTTGAGAAGGAACAAGCATTTTTAAAAAGGAAGGAAACCTTTTAAAAAAAAAAAAAAAGAAGGACGCCTTTCTTAAGAAGGAAGGACGCCTTTCTTAAGAAGGAACAAGCATTTTTAAAAAGGAAGGAAACCTTTTAAAAAAAAAAAAAAAGAAGGACGCCTTTCTTAAGAAGGAAGGACGCCTTTCTTAAGAAGGAAGGACGCCTTTCTTAAGAAGGAAGGACGCCTTTTTAAGAAGGAACAAGCATTTTTAAAAAGGAAGGAAACCTTTTAAAAAAAAAAAAAAAGAAGGGCGCCTTTCTTAAGAAGGAAGGACGCCTTTCTTAAGAAGGAACAAGCATTTTTAAAAAGGAAGGAAACCTTTTAAAAAAAAAAAAAAAGGAAGCCTTTCTTAAGAAGGAAGGAAGCCTTTCTTAAGAAGGAAGATTTTTTTAGGATGGCAGGCTTTTAAGAAGGAACAAAGCCTTTTTAAGAAAGAAGTGTTTTTGAGAAGGAATCCTTTTTAAGAAGGAAGGAAGCCTTCTTGAGGAAGATGGAAGCCTATTAAAAGAAGGAAGAAGCCTTTTTAAGAAGGAGGCCTTTTTATGAAGGAAGGAAGCCTTTTTAAGAAAGAAGCCTTTTTTAGAGCGAGGCCTTTTTAAAAGGAAGTAAGCCTTTTTAAGAAGGAACCCCTTTTAAGAAGGAAGGAACCCCTTTTAAGAAGGAAGGAACCCCTTTTAAGAAGGAAGGAAGCCTTTTTAAGAAGGAAGGAAGCCTTTTTAAGAAGGAAGTATTTTTAAGAAAGAAGGAAGCCTTTTTAAGACGAAGCCTTTTTAAGAAGGAATGCTTTTAATAAAGGAAGGCTTTTTGAGAAGGAAGGAAGGCTTTTTGAGAAGGAGGCTTTTTTGAGAAGGAAGGAAGCCACAGGAGCAGGCTGTCCCCATATGCTGTAAGTCGTGATGGCGGCAAAGAACATGGGCCTGGCTGAACAGTGAGTTTTGGCTGCAGCTCAAGGAAAAAAGAAGAATCTATGACCTCTGGAAGAGAGGGACATTGAGGTGTTGGAGCGTGTCCAAAGAAGGACGATGAAACTGGTGAGGGGTCTGGAGCACATGTCTTACGAGGAGCAGCTGAGGGAACTGGGGTTGTTTAGCCTGGAGAAAAGGAGGCTCAAGGGAGACCTTATTGCTCTTTACAACTATCTGAAAGGAGGTTGCAGAGAGGTGGGAGCTGACCTGTTCTGTCAAGTAACAGGTGATAGAACAAGAGGAAATGGCTTCAAGTTGTGCCAAGGAGAGTTTAGATTGGATATTAGGAAGAATTTCTTTACTCAAAGGGTCATCAGGCACTGGAATGTGTTACCTAGGGCAGTGGTAGAGTCCTTATCCCTGGAGGTATTTAAGGGTCATGTAGATATAGGGCAAGACCTCACCTGGCCACTCTCTCACTCTCTCACTCCCCCTCCTTGACAGGACAGGGGGAAAAAATACGGTAACAAAGGTCATATGTCAAGACAAAGATGGGGACATTCCTTACCAGTTACCATCACTGACAAAACAGACTTGACTTGGGGAAAATTAATTTGATTTGTTGCCCATTAAAACAGACTTGGATGGTGAGTAGCAAAGGAAAAAGCTAAAACATGTTTCCCCCTGCCCTTCTTTTTTCCCCAGGCTCACGTTCATGCCTTCACTCCTGACTCCTACCTACATCTCCTGAGGACACAGGGGGATGGGCAATGGGGAGCTGCAGTCTGGTCATGACAGCTCCTCTCTGCTGCTGTAGCCTCCTCATACTTTTTCCCGTTCCAGCCTGGGCCCTTCCCAGAGGTTGCAGTCCTTCAGGATAAGCTTGCTCCAGCGTGGGCTCTCCATGGGCTGCAGCTTCATTCAGGGCATGTCCACCTGCGCTGCCAGGGTCTCTCCCTGATGGGGCAGCTCTGTGAGGGTACCTGGAGCACCTCCTGCTCTCCCCTTGGGGCTCGCAGGGCTGTTTCTCCCCCAGTTTCCCTCAGCCCTGGCTGCCGGGCAGCGTTTTGCCCTTTCTGGCACAGGCTTTCCCCGTGGCTGAGATGCTCAGCTGTGCCCTGCAGTGGGGCCGTTGGTGCTGGTGGGAACCGGCTGTGTCTGGCATGGGGCAACCCCAGCCACTATACACAGGGGGTTGCCGAGCAGCACCACCACGTTGCCATGGACATCCAATACATAAGTATACTGAAAAGTAATTAAAAAGTTTTAGTCAGGGCCTGTCACGCATCTTTTGTTACAGATTCAATTTTACAAGTTCTGTTTTGTAAAAATTTTACTGTAGAATTCTAGAGTCTTTTTCCAAATTACAGGACACAGACTTTTGAAAACAACACATCTTTGAAACTCCTAAACTCTTCACTTACCACCTCTCCAGTACTGTGAATTTTTATTTAGCTTACTGTGGGTTTTTTATTTTGTAGGTTTATCTATTAAATTATGATTTGAGATTTGTTGATGATTAGTTTCAAAATTGGTTTGCAGTGATGGCTGTTCATATAGCTTGTAACAAGTCATATCTGAATTTTCAACAAGCTACCCTGAGGTAAAACAGTATTGCATTTACTGTCAGGTCAGAGAACATTGGCTTAAATTCTCAGCGGTATATGTTCTACCTGACCTTGCCACCAAAAAGCAGCTTTGAGTCCCTAAACTTGTCAAAAGCTATATTCAGTGATACTTGCTTTTTTTTCAATGCACTCAAATATTAAGATGGTGTCTTAACATATTTGGACGATACTAGTTACAGCTTATGAATTCACTTCTGTTAGAACCTTTAACTGGAAAATAGAAATACTTCTTAAATAGATCTTTAAGGTATTGGAAATGCTAAATATGACACAGGAGCTGTGCTCCTGACATATTTCAGGATGTCCTGTGCCTAATGTAGTTATGTTCCTACAAATTTACTTCTGCTCTGCCTGCTTCAAAGGAGAAAACTTCCATTTACTGTTTCCTTCCATGAGGCTTCTGTAAATGTGCTAAGTCCAGGAATATTTTTTTAATGAAAGGTTTAGTAAGAAATAAGCTTTAGAGCACAGTTTAACTACGGGGACTGAGGCAAAAGAAGGTTTAAGTATGGTAGAACTAATAGGGAGGAATAAGCAGCTGCAGCACTGTTTTGGCAGGTGATGAAGTTGTGTGAAACTACTCCCTAGATAAGGAGGTGCTGCTCACAGGGAAGAGAGATTCCCTTTTCGGTGGAAACACGATCTTTCAGAGTACGCGATGGTGTAAACAAGTAAAGTAGAAAATTACTGGCCTTGGTAGAAAAGTATATAAAGAGCACACTTGCTTAATAAAGCTGATTTCGATCCTGCATATCGGAGTCCATGCCACTTCATCTCCGACATTTAACAAAGGTGCTGACTGTGACAACACGCAGGAAAATGGTGGTGGACAGTGCTCGTGTCAAGTTATGACACCACTGAGAAGAAAAGCTGTACTACCTCTCAAGAACAGAACTGAAGCGTGGCGTCTCCATGTGTAGCCCAGCAAATGTTGTATTTTTTGCCATTACTAGCAGAGTCCCCTTGATCCCCCAGTGCCCTGGGGTGCAGGGTCTGGTGCTGGCAGGGCCTGGGGCTGGTACGGGTGGCACTGGCTGCCTGGGGGTGACTCTCACCTCTCCAGGGTGGGCTGGGGCTGTGTGATACCATCTGTGCTAACAGTGTGACAGCTGTGGTTATTGTTGCATGACAAACCTCAGCCTGGGGTGGCCCAGAGGCTGGGGATGGCCAGTGAGCACAAGCCATGCTGCCCTGGGTGCCTGGAGAAGGATGTGGAGGGTTTCTGAGGAAAGATATGAAAATAAACCTAAACTTAGGCTTAGGGCTGAGAAGGAGGAAAGCCCTTCCATGGATAGTGAATACCACATTTCTCCTGGGACGGACCTCAAGAAGGTGATGCCTTGGCACAACAACCCCTACTCTTGTTGCTGGGCACTGAAACTCTCTGCTTTAGGAGCCAGAGGAGCCCTGGAAGGGTGAGAAAAACATCAAAACAGAGGGGTAGAGGCAGGGTTAGGGGATTTTATGTAGAAAAAAATTAATTGTATCATTGAGGCTTTCCTGTAATAATTCAAACTAGTTGTGTTGCATGTAGACTAATAATTTGCGTTACTAGTCTCTTAAAACATATATTAGACTATCAGTTCTTAACTCCATAGCATGCATTGTGCTCAACATCCCGCCATGAGACTCCTTCTTGCAAGTTGTTTGGATTTCTTTGAGATCTGCTCTTTGCAAAGAAAATTTCCTATCCAAATTTTATGCCAACTTATTTCATAATATGGCAATGTGCTTTTCCCATGCTTGGAGCATTCAGAGATATGTGAGCTGGAGAAGACGTCTCAGCTTCAGAATCTGCATCAAAAGTTCAAGTTATCTTGGGAATATCTGTTTGGAAGACCTTTTAGTTGTGTGAAGCTACTTAAGCAATAGGTAATACTTTGTGATGATTAATTCCTTAATCTGCGAAAATAATAGAAAGCCCTCAAGTATGTAAGGACTTTTTTGATGTATATATGGAACCCTACGTATAGCTGATTTTTTTTTTTTCTATAACTGTGTTACCGAATAAAAATCAGGGCACCTTCTGTCTTGCTGCTTAATATAGATACATAGCTATTAGCTGAGTCTTATGAATGTAACTTGTGTTTCTTGCCTTGGCGTATCCTGACAAACTCAAGCTGTTGAGTGACCTACTTTACCTGCCATATGGATTTTCTTTAAAGCCATTTCTTTGTTTTGTTTTGGGAAGCTAGCATGCACTTGTACTGGCACCAATATTTCATACGAGTCTATTTATATATGGTGTTTTGAACTGCCCCAATAAGAAACTTAGGTCTTAATCATACTCAGTCCTCAGTATTGATTCTTTAAGAGAGTGGAATTGGGTGTTGGAGGGGGGAGCTGAATGGGAGGGATGGAGACAACATGAATCATTTCTTAGTGACTTCTGTGTTTGCTTCTTTGTGCATTGTTCCAATGCTCATGTGCTGACACCTTAGTTAGATGTATCTTGTTCACTCTGTTATGGCAATGGAAACACGGTACTTTTTTTTTCTCTATTACCATGTTCATTTATTCAAACTTCATCATAAACGTCTTGGATATCTTAGCATTCCTGGTGTTGATGTAATAGGTTAAACTGAGTGTTGATTTAAGCAGGCAGTGCTGTCACCCCTCTTTTAGGCCTCTGTTTTCACGTATCTTCAGATAGAATCATAGAATATCTCAAGTTGGAAGGGACCCATAAGGATCATCGAGTCCAACTCCCTCCTCTTTGCAGGACTACCTAAAACTAAACCATATGACTAAGGGCGTTGTCTGGACACTCCTTCAACTCTGACAGGCTGTAGAGAACTGATACCAGATGTGATTTTGTCTCGACATTGCCACCATGCCACTGTCTTCCGGAAGGACCATCTTCTTCGTGGTTTTGGAAGTGGACGACTCCGTGCACCTATGCAGGGACTAAAGGTGCGAAAAGAGCAGGAAAAGGCTTGTAAGGGATCAGTGCTTCCAATCGATAGCAAGCCATATATAAGGCTTTTGGCGGGCTTCTTGGCTCTCTTTGTTCTCCTCGCCTCCCTGCTGCGCGCATTCCTGGACCCCAGATTCAGCCGAAAACTGTTGGACTCAGGGTGGCAGTAGCAAACTTTATCCCTCTTTCTTTGTTTCCTTCCTTACCCCCCTTTCCTTTCCTCTTTCCCTTCCTTTCCTCTTTCCCTTCCCTTCCCTTCCCTTCCCTTCCCTTCCCTTCCCTTCCCTTCCCTTCCCTTCCCTTCCCTTCCCTTCCCTTCCCTTCCCTTCCCTTCCCTTCCCTTCCCTTCCCTTCCCTTCCCTTCCCTTCCCTTCCCTTCCCTTCCCTTCCCTTCCCTTCCCTTCCCTTCCCTTCCCTTCCCTTCCCTTCCCTTCCCTTCCCTTCCCTTCCCTTCCCTTCCCTTCCCTTCCCTTCCCTTCCCTTCCCTTCCCTTCCCTTCCCTTCCTTTCCTCTTTCCCTTCCCTTCCCTTCCCTTCCCTTCCCTTCCCTTCCCTTCCCTTCCCTTCCCTTCCCTTCCCTTCCCTTCCCTTCCCTTCCCTTCCCTTCCCTTCCCTTCCCTTCCCTTCCCTTCCCTTCCCTTCCCTTCCCTTCCCTTCCCTTCTTACCATTCTTTCTCTGTTTTTGTTAAGAGAATTAAGTAAAAGGTTGTACGACATTTGACCGACTTCAGCGTCTTAATCTCGTCCTTGGGATTGTAACGAAACCTACCCGACACTGGATCGGGACACAGGCTTGATCCTGAGACTACTTCCTGGAGAGGCTGTTTCAGTTACTGACCACCCCTCTCAGTGAAGAGCCTTTTCCTAATGTCCAGTCTGAACTTCCCCTGATGCACCTTCATTGTGTCCTATCACTGGTCAACAGAGAGAGATCAGCACCTCCCCTTAGGCTGCCGCCCTTGAGGAAGTTGTAGACTGCAATGAAGTCACCCCTCAGCTCTTCAAGCTGAACAAACCAGGTGGTCTCAGCTGCTCCTCATAGGTCTTACCCTCAAGACCTTTCACCATCTTGGTTGCTCTTCTCTGGACGCTACCTAATAGTTTGATGTCCTTCTTATATTAAGGCACCCAAAACTGCGCACAGTACTCGAGGTGAGGCTGCACCAATGCAGTGAAGAGTGGGACAGTCATCTCCCTTGACTGGCTAGCTATGCTGTGCTTGATGCACTGCAGGACTTGGTTGGCCCTTTTGGCCGCCAGGTCACACTGTTGACTCGTATTCAACTTGTCAATAACCCAAACCCCCAGATCTCTTTCTTCAGGGCTTCTCTCCAGCATTGTATCCCCCAATTTGTACATTTAACTGGGATTACTCCATCCCAGGTGTGGAATCCAGCACTTGGTTGTTAAATTTCACATGACTGGTGATTGTCTAGCTGTCTAGTCTATCCAGGTCTCCCTCTAAAGCATCTCTACCCTCGAGGAAGTCCACAGCTTCTCCTAGTTTAGTATCACTGGCAGACTTACTTAATGTACATTTGATTCCTGCATCCAGATAATTTATAAAAACATTAAAGAGCACTGGCCTTAAAATCAAATCCTGGGGAACCCTACTAGTGACTGGCCACCAGCTTGATGTAACTCCATTTACTACAACTCTTTGAGCCCGACCCATCAGCCAGTTGTTCACCCAATGCATTAAGGACTTGCCTAGCTGTGTGCTGGACATTTTGTCCAGGATACTGTGAGAGACAGTATCAAAAGCTTTGCTAAAATCAAACCCTACCACATCTACTGGCTTCCCTTGGTCAACTAGAGAGGTGACCTTGTCATAAAAGAAAATTTAGTTGGTTAAGCAGGTCTTTCCCCTCACAAACCCATGCTGGTTATGACCAATGACTGCATTGTCTCTCAAGTGTTTTTCAATAACTTCCAGAATAACCTTCTCCATAATTTTACCAGGCACAGAACTGGGACTGACAGACCTGGAATTACCAGGGTCTTCCTTCTTACCCTTCTTGAAAACTGGGGCAACATTTGCCAGCTTCTAGTCAACTGGGACCTTTCTGGACTCTCAGGACCATTGCAAAATAATGGAGAGAGGTCTTGCAATGACATTGTCCAGCTCTTTCGGTACCCTGGGATGAATCCCATTGGACCCATAGATTTACGTGCATCCAGCTGGAGCAACAAGTCTTGAACAAGTTCAGAGTTGGCTGGGAGTTTATCATCCCCACAGTCAGTCTTCCAATACAGGGTTCCAGGGCCAGAGCCCATCATCGGTGTTGAAGACAGAGGCGAAGAAGGGATTAAACTTCTCTGCTTTGTCTGTAACCCTATTTGTGACATGACTGACCTCATCAAGTAACAGACCAATGTTATCTCTGATCCTCCTTTTGCTGTTAACATATTTAAATAAGCCCTTTTTGTTTTCCTTCACAGTGCTGGCCAGCTTGAACTCTAATCGAGCTTTGGCTACATGAATTTTCCCCCTACAGTGGCAAACAGCGTCTCGGTAGTCCTCCCGTGTTCCCTGTCTTTACTTTCGATGTCTGTACACTTTCCTTTTCCACCTAAATTCTAGAAAAAGATCCCTGCTCATCCAAGCCAGCCTTCTGCCCCACTTCCTTGACTTCTGACACTTTGGAATTGCCTGGTCCTGCACTCTGAAGAGATGGCTCTTAAAAAGTGACCAGCATTCACGGACGCCAAAACCTTCAAAAGCAGATTCCCAGGGGACCTCACTGCCTAGCTCCTTCAGCAACCCAAAGCCGGCTCTCCCCATATCCAGTGTCGAAGTTTTGCTGGCATCTCTAACAATCTGAAACTCAACTATTTCACGGTCACTGTGACCAAGAGAGCCATCAATCACCATTTTGCCAATGAGTCCCTCTCTGTTTATGAACAGCAAATCTAGGAGGGCACTTTTCCTAGTTGGCTCCCTTAGTACACACACCAAGAAGATGTCTTCAACATGCTTCAGAAATTTCCTGGACTTGTGTTTGCTGTATGATATTCTCAGTTGATGTCCAGAAAGTTAAAATCACCCATAAGGACAAGGGCAGTTGATCTAGACATACCCCTTAATTCCTTGTAGAGTAATTCATTGGTGTCATCATCCTGGCTGGGTAGTTGATAGTAGACTCCCACAACAACATCTGCTTTATTTGCTTTCCTCTCCATCCTCACCCAGAGGCTCCCAGCTGTGTCATCACCAACTGTAAGCTCCATACAATCCAACCCCTACCTTACATACAGTACAACCCACCTGCATCGCCTGCCCTGCTTATTCCTTCTGAAGAGCCTATAACCATCCATGATGGCACACCAGTCACAGGACTCATCACACCAGGTTTTGCTTATGCCAATGACGTTGTAGCTCTGGGATTGGGCTGAAGCTTCTAGCTTCTCTTGCTTTTTCCTCATGCTGCGTGCGTTAGTATAAAGACATTTCAAATGCACTCCAATGTACTCAGCACACTGTGGAGTGGACTGAAGGACCTTGCTAGCACGCTGTCCCTCAAACGTTCGTATGCTACCTCCAGGCTTATCTCTAGTGACACTGGTTTTATCCATTTCCCCCTTCAAATCTAGTTTAAATCTCTTTCAATGAGCCCTGCTAACTCCGGTGCAAAGATCCTTTTCCCCCTTTAAGACAAGTGTACCCCATCTGTTGCCAGCAGGCCTGACATTGTGCAAACCAACCCATGATGAAAAAATCCAAAATTCTGCCAGTGACACCAGTCTCCAAGATAGGTATTGATCTGCTGGCTCTTCTTGTTTCTTCCCTCAGCATTCCCTGCAGCTGGATGGATAGAGGAGAACGCTACCTGTGCTCCTGATCCCAAGGCCCAGAAGTCTCTCTTGATTGCCCTTGGACTTCTTAATGCAACTTCATTGCTGCCTACATGAAAACCAATAACAGATAATAATCTGAGGGCCATACCAGGGTAGGAAGTTTTCTTGTCACATCTTTAACCCAGCCCCCAGGAAGGCAGTAGACTTCCCTAAGAAGTGGGTCAGGTTGGCACATTGGGCCTTCCGTTCCATTCAGAACAGCATCTCCTATGACAGTCACCTGTCTTTTCTTCTTTATGGAAGCAGTTTTGATGCAGGGCATAGGCTGACTTAACCTTGGCAATACCTCCAACCTAGATGAACCATTGTCCTCATCATTGTTTAGTTCCGCTTGCAGAGCCTCGTATCTATTATGCAAGGACACCTCGGAAGGTGGGGTAGTCACGGAGGAGATGCAACTGCTGTGCCGGGCAGGAACTTGTCACCATTGCCCTCTGTCCCTTGAGTCACCGCATTCTGCCAGGCAGAGAGAGGATAGGGCATCCTCCGCATCATGTGTCTTGTCTGCCCGACAGGTCTGTCCCAGGGAACATAGCTTGTGGTTCCAGTAGTCTATCTCTTTCTCGGACTCCCTGATACTTCTCAACCTACTCAGCTCCTCCCAGAGCTCTGTCACCAAGTGGAGGAGTTCCTCTACCTGGGCGCAACTCCCACAAGGTATGCTCACTGCTGCTGTCTGATTCTGGCCTAAGAGTAGGGCACAACCTGCAGCCTGGCACCTGGGTGGCAGCATGTTCCCACTAGAGCTGTCGGGGACTCTTCATCAGTCGCTGTGGGTGCAGAGTTTAGAGAGGCCATGGCCTTCTGCTGGGTAGATACCATTGCTCCCTGGTTGAGCTGACAGAGCTTCATTGCCCTTCCTGTATGCCCTTCCGTGCAAACTGCCGCGCCACACCCTGGTCACTAGTGTTCCTTGGGGTTTTCATTTATAGGTGAGTGGGGTCTTGGCCACAGTTTGTCCTGGCCCACCTAGGTCTCATCAGCTGCTGTTACATGAGCTGCGGGCTCCCGGCAGGTCTCTCTACTCCCCTGAGGTTTCCTTAGTTCAGGAAACCTCACTGCGCACTGTTCTAGAGTGCCCAGCTGCAGGTTGTACAGGAACCTGAGCTGCTCGCTTGGCAAGATGAGCGCAGAGCGATTGTGCAGGCAGGATGTATACAACTTATATAAAGTAACTATTTCCTGGTACACACGTGTACATAAAAGATGGTCGGGGCTTAATGAACTAAGCATTTTTATGTTCACCATCAGAACTAAGCTATCCAAAAAAGCTTTCCTCATGTGAGGTCAGGAGGGGGAGGGCTGTCTCCGGTGTCCTCAACATTCGTGGGTAGCGCTGTACCACTAGGTCTGATGCTGATGACTTGGCCAGATGTTTCCCAACTAGCCTCCCCATTTATTTATTTTAAAATGATTTTATATCATACCCTGTTGGTGCTTTTCCTCTTGTACCTTTTAGCTACTGATGATCCCCATCTCACTCAATTTAACCTCTCTCTGGAGTTTTAGCTCCAAACATTATTTTTTTTTCCAAACATTCCTTCAGTTTTTCTCACTATTTAACAATTTTTAGTGAAATCTAAGGTAGGGTCACACAGCTTTGCCACATCAGAGCTGGGTCTTGGATCCTTGATACACAAGCAGCTAAACCTCTTTGTGGGGAGCAGGAAGCTTAAAGCAGGGGACTGAAGAAAGGATTACAGCTCCACCCTCAAAGACTTAGTGTATTTTGAACCATGGTGACATTGACATGGCTATGCTTGGTAATAGGATATGGTACCAGGCTGCACCTCTACTTGCTCCTCTGACTAGTGGGAGGTAGCTACCAGCAAGGTTAAGGATCTTCTTAGCAGTAGCAATAATAGCTAAACCTAGTCTTGCCCCTGTTACCATGGTTCATTCAGGATGTCGTGCTGTTGTGAATCCAAGTCTTAAGCTGTGATTTGATTCAGCTTTTCTTAAAAACAAAGACATATTAATGAACACTTGACAATTTCCTGAATGTTTGTTAGGACACCAAGATTAATGAAAATGTCTCTCACTTTAGTAGTAACAAATGTATTTACGATTTGCCCTGTAGTACATATATAACTTTAAGTACCCAAAAATATTGTAAAATACTGGCTTTTATATGTACATGTGTCACATATAATACTGAAGAGCGATCAGTGAGAAAGCAATTGTGCTAGGGAGAGATTTGAATAGATATGGAGGTCTATTAAATATGGAGATTGTTTCAGTTCACTTTCTGTGTTGGGAGGGGAGTAAGAGCTAAAGAAGGTAGCAAAGTAATTAGTGGAAAGGAACTAAATGGCGGGGGATTTACAGTAGGGAAAGCACTGAAATGGCAAACAGTCACTTTGGGATAGACTTTCTGTAGATGTGTGTCACCCATGCTGCTGCTGCAAAAGCGAACAATGTATGTGTTACACTGCTTTCAATCAGTCTGCAAGCTATCTCTATGGGGAAAAAAAGCCAACAAAACTTAATATAAAATATTCCAGTTCATATTGATAGATTCTGAATGTTTACCTCTACCTGATGGGAAAAAAAAACCAAAACCAGACTTCTATTAAAAAAAAAAAATAAAATTTCAAATATTAAAAAAAAAAAAAGGGAAATCAGAGTCCTTCAAAGGATCTTCTGCATTTATTAATAACATGAATGAGTTTGCAAGACAGAGAAAGATTCCTTCAATTATTTTTGTGCATAACATTGAAATGCATGACTGTTCAGACAACTGGCTGATGGTGATCTAATGTAATCAAGAATACTGTTTTACTGTGATAAAACTGTAATAAATGATTGTGTGTTCATAAAGGATGTTTAGGATTAGTGGATCAGTTCCTATGTTATCAAATATTTAAATTACTAGCATAATTGGCATTGGTATAACTGACAGTAGAAAGTTGGTAAGTACCTACCAATTATCTCAGTTGATGATTTTTTGGCAAGTTCAATTCAGGAGTGAATTTTGGTTTGTGTGCCAATGTTAATGGCCTTCTCCCAAATCGGTTCTTCTGTTGTTTAACTAAGGAGAATAATAATTTGGAAGGAAGCCTTTAAAAATTTCAGAAGGTGTGTTTCTAGAATTACTGATTTTAAAGGTCTTATACTTGCCTTCAGCATCATTAGTGATCTCTCTTTGTTCTGTAATTATAACACTGAAGACGGTAAACCTTTACATTCTCAGCTTGATATAGAAGTACTTTTTCAAGTCAAAGTACTTTACAGTGTAAGAATTTTCTATGTAAATTAATAGTTCTCCTTTACTCAGAATTTCTTTTTGGCTAGTGTGCATGTGATTTTCCCCTTACTCTTTTTAAACTGGCTTTTTATCTTCGGCATAGTCTTCAACCTAAACTTACAGTTGCAAAAGATCAGAGTGAACAATTACAGTGAGAGGCTATTGAAAATGAAATAGCAATATAAATTAGTTTCTGTTGTTATGCGTGTTTTTAGCTGATATATTGTGTTGCTTCAGGATATACGTAGCTCCCATGGGATATTTTTACACTTGGTCTTCTGCTTCCCCAAAGCATTCTGTCTCAAGGTCAGTTGTAGTTTATTCATATGCTAGCAGACAGAACATAGTTTCAAAAGCAGTTGAACTAACGAAATTCCATTTCCTATGGGTAAGTGCTTTACATCCCCTAGGTTTTCTATCCTCCCTTCTCTTCCCTATCTGTTCCTCAAGCTTTTAACTTCTGCCGCTGAACAGAAGACAAGAGTGGCTCTGCCCTTGTGGATCATTGTGTCCTTATGGCCAATGTCTGTTGCTAAACCGTATGTGATTCTTCTTGCTTTTCCCACTGCAGGGACTTGCTCTGTCTCTACAAAGCCTGTGGGAATTTGATTCTTATTTGGAGTCTTTATTGCTCTGTCAAGTCTGGTTGAATTAGTCCAATAGGTCAAAAGTTTACGAAGATTATGCTGAGTTGGTGTAACAAACTGAAGCAGGGATAGGCAAACAATCTTAGGAAACTTTGGAAAATTCTTCAGTTTATTTCATTTATCTGCATTCATCCAATAATGTGGAATAAGCAATGAAATTTCTGACATCTCTAAGAGTTTAATAGAAGACACTATTTTCCTAAACATTGTTACATTTACTATCAGCCCTGTATTAAGTTCCAGTTCAACAGCTCTTATAATTTAGTTTTGACAAATTGATATCTCACTTATTGTTGAAGTATTTTTCTTATCACATTGTGGTTAGTAAAGGCCCTCTTTTGTTACCATTTCATCACAGTTTTTTCCTAAACTATCACTTCATCTTATGTGCAATGATTTGCTCTGTTTTAGTACCTTTTAAAATGAGTACTAAACACAAGCCATAGATCTTACTGGTTCATATAAAAATGAGTATATTGTTCAATATTGCAGAGCATGATTGTACATGTCTGTGATAATTCCTGATGTGTACAAAGGCACTTCAGTGGCTGTCATTTTTGTGATCACTTAAATGAAAAAATCCTTATCTGCGCAGATGGCTTTTCCTATGTGTCTTTTAGTGATCTGACTAATTTCCTTTTGGAGTACAAATTGTGTCTGTTGGAGATAAAATAAGCTGGGTCTCATGTCTAATGATTACATTTTAAAGAAATATTAATATAATTTTAGTATCAATCAATGTGTTCTTGAACAATAGATGGTTTTAAGAGTTC
Organism: Vanellus vanellus; assembly: GCF_965231255.1. Lineage (NCBI taxonomy): Eukaryota > Metazoa > Chordata > Aves > Charadriiformes > Charadriidae > Vanellus > Vanellus vanellus. The sequence goes on along the minus strand of NC_138906.1, from coordinate 84,004,014 downwards.
AATGTACTTTTAACCATTTGACTGAATTCTGAATTCAGATCTTATTTTAAAATTATCTTTCCTTGATATCATTCGGATAACAAAGTCTTGGTGGGTGAAGTGAACTAAAAAAGTGAACTAAAAAAATCTCCCTAAGATTGCACATAATTGCAGAGCTATCTGTATGATAAATGTTTCTTTTGTGCTGCTTAAACTTAGGAAAAATAGAAACTAATAAGTCAGGACCTCCAGTTTGCTTATTCAAATCAAATGTACAGTGTGCTGCAAGAATATTAAATAGTCAGAAGATGTCCTTTTGAATTACTGCAGATGCAGATGTCTCCGTTCTTTTTTGGAATGAATATTCTTAGTAGTACTTCAGCTAGGCTGGGCTTCAGCACAAGCTGTACAAATCAATATGATGGAGTGTTTGTGAAGCCCTTGTCATCTAAACATGAATTCAACTTATTCAGACAGATTTTTCTGTGTTGTTTTGAGGGGAGGGTTTGTTTATGTTTTGACTTTAAAAATCCATGCATTGTGGTAAAACTGCTTCTCAAACAGCCTTCACCTTGCATGTCAATCTTTTTGCAATTTATGTTTGGGCCTTTTTATGTAAACGCATACTTAGAGCACAAATGTGATTTTGCTAGTTCACTTGTCTTCTGATTGTGTTCATATGTCACAGTTACTACAAATCTAAAAATATTTTTTTCTGGGGTGTTGTCCTTCAAATTATCTCTTTCTTGATCTTTTATGGGATAAATAATTTAAACACCCATGCTAGTTTAGATCTTGTGTGGAAATATGAGATGGTGCTCCAAATGTTTTCACTTCAGTTTTAAATGCCTCTTCGGAGAAAAGGAAACTTGTTGAAGGTGTATGTTTTATTCAGAGTGGATGCATCTTTGATCACACTGATGTTCAATAGGTACTGCAATATTTCAGCAGAGAAAGTGTATTTGCATCATTTGTACAAGCAACCGGTTTTGTCCAAATTTTCTCAGATGTCTCAAAAAAATAGATTATTTTTTTTTTCCAGAACCTCTTGATTGCATGCTAGGTTTCTAAATGCTTTTTGCTACTTTCTCTTCACTAGGTCTGCCTAGGCTCTACTCTTGGGTCCTCTTTTGCTTCCACAGCTTAAGACTGCTCTATGGCATTCTCAAATCTTCAATAATTTATGTAAATAAAATTAAAATAAAGATTATATAATAAAGAACATCTTAAAGTCTCCTATGCAAAGTTAAACTGGCAAAACAATTCAATAGATTTCAACAAAAGAGTAATTCTCAAGTTATCTCATAAGACAAGTAACGGTATTTAAGGAATAACCCAACAGGCTGGTTGGTTGGTTTTAATGGTTCACTAGTACTAATAACATGGCTATGTCTTTGTATAACTGGCCAGTTTAAGGAGCAGTACAACAGTTCTCTGTGCTGGACCTCTCTATTCAAATACATCTTGCCTTTCATCAGACATCTTTCTGTTCTCCTAGCAACGACTGGGGTAACAGCATGCTGTCATTCACAAATTAAAACCAGGTTTCTGTCCAGGTGCATCTATGGTTTGGATTGCCTGCTGTGATCCAGCTTGGGTCCCTGTATGGATGCTGCTACTGCTGGGATTCTGTGGTTTTCTTGAGCAGTGTCGTCTTTAAAAAAAAAAAAAAAAAAAAAATTCAGTAGCAAGGTGCCAATGTTGCACAAGCAATTTTGTATTGGCATTAGAGGTGACGGGAGCAATGCAGGAGCAAGAACAAAGATCTGAAAAGGCAAAAGATGGTGATGGATTTTATGAGGATAATAAACCACCAAATCACAGAATCACAGAATCACAGAATTTTCAGAGTTGGAAAGGATCTCTAGAGATCATCTAGTCCCACTCCCCTGCTAAAGCAGGATTGCCCAGAGCACATTACTCAGGACTGCATCCAGGCGGGTCTTGAAAAGCTCCAGAGAAGGGGACTCCACAACCTCCCTGGGCAGCCTGTGCCAGTGCTCTCTCACCCGAACCTTAAAGAGGTTTTCCCGTGTATTTGAACGGAACTTCCTGTGTTCTAACTTGTGCTCATTGCCCCCCGTCCTGTCACTTGGAACCATTGAAAAGAGCCTGGCTCCATCCTCCTTCAACCCACCCTTTAGATACTTGTACGCCATAATAAGGTCTCCCCTCAGCCTTCTCTTCTCCAGGCTAAAGAGTCCCAGCTCTCTCAGCCTTTCCTCATAAGGCAGATGCTCCAAGCCCTTAATCATCTTAGTTGCCCGAATGTGACAGGAATCTTTAGAACAGCAAAGATGAGGAACAGATAGTCTTATTCTGATTAATAATGTATTTGGTAAAGTCAAATAAGGGAGACATATCAAGATATTTCTCTTCAAAAGAGATTAGGATAACACACCCAACTTTAACTGACGTGTCAGGTTTTATAAAATTCAACTACACTCCAAGAGACTGATGTTGTCTTCTCTGGATGTTTCACAGAGTAGCAGATTGTGACGAAACGGGAAAAAGGACTTCACTCAGAGGTTCAAATTAATTTATTTGGACTTCACTCACAGGTCCAATATGTCACTATTGCAAGTTCTATGTGTACAATGGTGATTTACACTATTGCAGTTTAGAAGAAATTAGTGGGATACACTATTGCAAGCTACAAATGATCCCAACAAGTAACAATACAAACCACAAGCGTGCTAGATATTAATACCTTAAAAGAGTGCACCATTCACAAACTTAATAGCATGCCATATACAGTACATATGTCTCTTAGTCACTTACCCTCTCTCAGGTAAGGTTGCTCAATCCCTGGGAATTTACCCTGTAGGGTGTCCTGGATGGGGGGTGTATGGGAGCACCCAGCCAAACTGGTTTCCAAGCACAATAGGTGAGATGCAGGGAGTTGTCATCCAACTCAGCTTCATCTCCGCCTTGCCTTGTCTATGCAGAGATAACTTGGGGGGAGCTGCAAAACAGCTCAGCCCGGGGTTATCTCAAGATTGCATATGAGAACCGAAACCAAATGGCCCTTGACAAACAAAATGCCCTGAGTCCCATACCACCACTATTCCCATGACTTTGAGTGCTAGACATCCCAAATTGGCAACAGAGACTTAGCTATCAATCCACCAGAGGTAAATATCCCAGATGGTGTAATCCACTCAGGTATAATCCTGCACCCTCACAGAATCAGGAAATATGAACCGTAGGGTTTGGGGAGAAAAATGGGGAATCTTCCAATGATACAGCTGGCCTGTAGGAGATCCGTCCCCCCCCATCCAGGACGCCGTACAGGATAACTTCCCAGGGATTGAGCGACCTTACCCGAGAGAGGGTAAGTGACTAAGAGACATACGTACGGTATATGGCATGCTATTAAGTTTGTGAATGGTGCACTCTTTTAAGGTATTAATATCTAGCATGCTTGTGGTCTGTGTTGTTACTTGTTGGGATCATTTGTAGCTTGCAATAGTGTATCATATATTACCTGATATTTCAATTTTGATAATCTATAAAGAAGCATAACATTTACAGAGGCAAGATCTTTGAACACAAAATTCTGGATATTAAACCCTGTGTGCTCCACCAGCAGCAGTCCTCTCTCTGAGATGCAATTAGAGATTCTGAGCTTCACTTTGTAATACCATAGATATAGAAATAAGGTACAGAATGGAAATAACATCAGAACAGATTTTTAAAAGGTAGTGCATTTGAAAGTTTACTGGTTATGTTTCATATTGAGAGAGAACAGTAAGTTTTTTTGTTTTGGTTTGGTTTGGGGTTTTTTTGTTGTTTGTTTGTTTGTTTTGTTTTGTTTTGTTTTTTTAAATCCATTTAAGAATATATGTGCTTCCTTGAGGTATGTACACACATCAGAAGAGAATCCAAGAGTTCAAAACTTCCTTTGATTTCACTGTTTATTTCTAACAATAAAACCTGTTGTGTGATAATTTTTGATTGTCTTAGGTATAAACACTGCAAAATTACTTAAATACCAATTTACACATTCATCTGTCTTACGGTGATATTTATTTGTGTAGAAAATAATAAAATATACAGTTGGTGTATTAAGGGAGATAAAATCTGTTTGGATTCACATCTAGTAGTTGGCATACACCATTAAATGTGTGTATAGGAGAAAAGAAGAACGAAAAAAAGAGAGTGAAACATAATTCAGAGTGTTACTGAGTGCCTGACTGGGCAGGGTTGCAGAACCAAATTTGATTCCTGTTCTAAAGTGGAAAGTATATACTAGTGGTAAAAGCGGAAAGCTCGTATGCCACAAACTCTACTAAGGAATTTGTAGTAGTTGTGACAGAAACTTCAAGTTTGGGTAAAATGTTTGAGTTTTGGTTGTTAGAATATTTCTTCAGTTAAAGATCCAGACTCATTTGAGATTGGTAAGCAATACTGAAGATTTTTACATATAATGCAAAGCAAAGTGCTTCTTTTTCTACTTCTTTATGGCCCTGAGCACTCATTACAGATGTTACTCCAATAAAAAGCTGGTATTTGTAAATATCATATCTGATCATGCGATATTTAATTTGTACTTTCCAAATTTCAGCCATTTAAGTGACAGAGGTCTGCAACCCCCCCCTCCCAAAAAAAAACTTAGCCATTGTATCTCTCATTCAGAGTTCATTGTAGAGAGATATTTTCTTCTGTAGCTTATATGTGCAGCATGGAGTACATTGGGTGTGTTCCCACTTACTCATTTTAATATTAAACGTTTTTAGTAAACTTGTTTCATTTTCTTTCTGCAATGATGGGTTCTTAGAAATGAGATGGAATAAGGAGTAAAGGTGGATATGTGTGTGGCTTATGTTCATAATTGGCTCTATTAACCATCTTTCTTTGTTGGATTTATTCACTATAGTCAGGTTAGCCTCTAAAAGTTAGGCTTCTGTAAGGCAAAGAGGTGTTAGATTGATGGGTATCTTTTTGAATTTTTCTTTTGTTCTTTCTGATAAATAAATTTGTTCCCTACCTTGAAGTATTCTAGGTTTGGATTAACATCTATGAAACAAAAAAATATATTCAGTTTGGAAGATGACCCACTGATGTCAGTGAGCTTAATATGACTTCAACGGGTCAAGAATTGAGCACATCAGACACTTTCTTGAGGGGGAGTAGGGTTTTCTTCTGATCCAGATTCTTTGTATTAACAGAGTCCTTTCAGATGGAAGGAAACAGGGACGACAAAATCTATCAATACTTCTCCCAAGGATTGTGGAATGTGGCATAAATAAAAACTGAACCAAACTTCCACTGGAAGCTTAAATGCAGAACAGTTTTATTGCTGAGAAAGTACAGTAATAAGAACCATTTTTCATTTCTGTGTAACTATAAGAAAGAAAGATACAGGTAATAGCACCGGACTTTTTAGTATTCTGGGTTTGAATGTTTGCAATGTAATTTTTTACACTGAGATTGAAAATATTAATTTATCAAGTCAGGAGGTATATTTCAATATGTGTAATGTGCTTTGCTATATATATGCATGTTCTGAAAAGAAGAGGATTTATAAATTTTGTTTAAAAAAATGAAATGCAGAGAACTGATGCATACTTGTGGAAAATTCAGATTTGCACAGGAAATCTGACACGTGGAAGCTTAAATGAACTTCATTTATTTTTATTTTTTTAAAGTATGTTTTATTAAGTAGTCAGGGGAATGCTATGACTGGGAATGACTATTGTTAGACCACTATTCCAAAGAAATCAAACTTGGAGATAGACTTCAAATGGAAATATGATCTTTTCAAAAAGATCAGTTTGCATTGATGGCATCATCTACTTGTCACTGGTCTTTTCAGGACCAGAAAAGAAAAAAAGGGAAAAAAAAAGGAAAAGTCTGAGCATTGGCAATGTTTCTCAATACTGGATGATAAAGGCAGCTTCAGTAACAGGTCCATTGTATTTACGTCATTAAATTCTCTGACTTCAGTATTATGTTTGTCAGCTGCTTCTTCTGATTCAGCAGTCCTACATGCTGATGAGATGTAGCATCTAGTACATGTCTTGTAGCTTAAAAGAAATATTCTTTCTCATGAGAGAGTCAGTCATTTCCAGGTCATAACCACTACTCTGCACTTTGGAAAGGGAGTCTATCTCTAACAGACTGACTGTAGCATTAACTTCCACCAAAACAGCTTGCTTCTCTTGCATGCTAGCACTGTGGATCCTATAGGTAATTGTAACTCCTTCAGCCTGTAAGGAGACTCTAGAATTCAGAAACCTTCCAGTAGGACTCTGGGTCTGGAGAAAAAGCTTCATAGTGAGAATGTTCATATTTCAGATCTGATAATGGTCATAGGAGATGAACAGTTACAGTTCTGCAAAAGTACTACTGGCTGTTTGAAAAGTTACTGCAAAAGGAACAACTAAAGGCTGAGAGCTTTGTTCTTTCAACTTACCTAGTCCAGAGACTATGTTTCTGTTATAAAAGAAATCAGAGAGATTCTACTCTCAGCCTTGTCTTCACTGCAGGACTAAATTGTTAACAATGATCAAATCAGAAATTTGCTGCTTCTCTGTCAATTTCTATTGCTTGTACTTGTAATGAATAAATACACCATTAGGCATTGGCATATGGTTAATAGCTCCTGATAAGTAATAATCTGATCTGTATGATTCTGATTGTAGCCTTTTAAGAAAGATAAACGTGCTATTCAATAGTCATGTAAGTACTATGTCACTAAAATTTTTATGATGAAACAGTCCAATTCCCAGGCCTTCCAGAAGAATTTGGGCTGGCAGGTGTATACTCCTCCCAAAGTCCCACCTGTCAGTCCGACGCCAAGAATTTTGGGCAGTTGCATTGTGCAGCGTGCATAAAGGGGGCATAGAGCTCACACATCTGTGCTGGACAGGGAGGAAGTAACATACTATTAAAAATAAAAATTAAGTCTTTCCCTTGTATTCTGCAGAAAGCAGTCACAGCTGGCTGGATTTCTTCTCTAACATTTCTAAGTTATGCTTTTCACTCCCCAAGCATCATTCTAGGGATTAGTCTCTCCGAGGTATTTTTAATATTGGCTTTAAGCATCATCTTGATCTTATTGTAGGCTGAGGTAGTTGCTCGGTTTGTACTTACCATGTAAGTATACTTTAGAGATTCCTGTCTTAGAGTACTAATAAATGGAAGAACTATAATCTGCTCCAGAAACTGGACTAGTAGCAATGTTTCTGGAGCTTTAAAGCAACGATCCCTTCTAGACAAACACTTCAGAATTTAGCTGATTATATAAGGAAAGAATTCACTGTGGAAATGTAACTTGTCTTGGCCATGACAAACTAGTGACTCCACAGTCATGAGTTCCCAGAATGCTATTGCTCTTTTCCTGACAGCCAGTACAAAGTAAAATTTCATTCCAATAACCACCATGAATGGAGCTATTTTGAACTGCATGACAAGACATGCCAAACCCTCCTTTCTCTGTTGGCTGCATATACTGCCCTTCCTAATTACGGAAGAAATTCTCTGGATTGACTATTGTTTCCTGCAAATTTGGGAGACTTAAAAAACCTGGTTTGAACTTTGATAGAATGAGAGTTGGTTATCTGTTGCATTACCCATTACAAAGCATGAGGTCAATTGGTGTACAACTCTGTATATTAGCTGGTACTTTTAGTCAAGAACATGATCTAGAGTATGAGATGCAGGTGTTATATTAATGGAAATATTTTTTTTTTTTTTAAATATTGCCTTTCCTGTCATGGGAATAATCAAGTTTTAAAGCTCATGCTAGAAAAAAAATGGTGCAACATTATCTTTAGGTATGTATTTGGGTATGCTACCTTTGAAACAAGTCTAAGATGTCTAGTTATAAATCTGATGAGAGGCCAATTCACTGATTCCAAATAAGTCTCTAATATAAACTAAGACTACATTGTAATACATCAAATGAAAGTGTAATCAATCTTGTCCCTTCCCTGCAGGATCTTGTTTAGTTGGTCAAGTCAATTTAGCTTATAGATCCTAAAAAAGTTCAAAACATTATTTCCATGTATAAAATTTTCTACTTCAGGATTCCTTAAAAGACATTTCTCCCATTATATACAGGGTGATATAATGATTACCTAAACAGTTTTATAGTATATGACTTGCATTTTTTTTTTGTACTAACATTTTTGTTTACCATTCTGTCTTCTGTCAAGAGACCACAAGCAAATCCACAGGAAAACATTCAGTTAAGTCAGCTTTGCCCTTACGCAGCAAGAGCTTTTGAAATTAAAGATTATAAGCATCAATAATTATTCAGAGATCTAATTTCTTACTATACCTTGCTTTCTTGATTTTAATTTGCTCAGTAATCCCTTGTTTAAATCAAACTATTGATATCTAAATATCTGTGAAAGAAAACTTATTTTTGTTTTGTTTTTTATCTGTTACTCAGAGTTAGTACGCAGCTTTGTTTTATGGTGATTCTTGAATCAAAAAATAGGAAAATTAAGGTAAAAATGAAAAAAAATGATTCAGAGCTTCTTCATCTTCCTTGAGAATAGTCTGTGGTGTGGATGATCTAGGACAGACAGGAAGCACCCTGAAAAACAAGGGATTCCATAAATTCATAATAAAAGTTTATATCTAAGGAACTAAGGAGACAGTCTAGGTTTAGTTTTTACTTATATTCACAAGCATTTCCTAACATCTTTAAGTTCTTATACTTGGAGACACAGTCTCAAGAACAAATCATTATAGTTCCCCTGAGAGAAGCTCAACTATACCTATTTGCATTCATCATGATTTTGATATTACTTGATTAATAGTATTCCTGTAACTTAGTTTTGTGGTTATTAATATTTAATGACATAGAGACATATTTACTTATCTTGTGATTGACGCTCAAAAATTTCAGAGTTGTCAGTGCTTTTCCCCACATTTTTCTGCATTGCAAATCCTTTCCATAATTGACACAGTACAGGCACTGACTTTTTATAAAGAATCTTTCTTGGAAGTGTACTAGGAATTGGTCTTTAAACACATGGTGGTAACTGAAGATGTCATAAGCAAAAAAAGCGGAGTTCTTAAAAGGTAGCTTAAAATGATTTGCCTTTCAAATTTCATTTTTCTTGAATACTTTGATGTGAATTTCACAGTTGTCATAGATACTTCTATGCTGGCCAATCCTAAATTTATCATCCAAAATACAAGCAGGAATAAAACCCACATTATTTTTTTTTGGTTTCAAAAAAAAATCCATGATGACTTTATGCATAATAAGGTCATGTAAAACACAGGTGACACCAGTAGCAATCTAGAGCAGCCTTCTCCATCTAATGGTGGTTGATACCAGCTCTTTTATAGAAAAAAGTGACGGTTCATGATGAACAATAATAACTTTAAATGAAGTTTCTTCCAGACCCATTTCAAATGGTGATTGGTTTGTGCCTTTAGAAGAAATTTGAAATAAAACCTAGTATTGTCTGTTGTAATTTTGAATTATTGAGTCCTTTTCTGTCACACTGTGATAGTGACCCCCTTATATATATATTTAATGTTATGTAGGGGAATATACAGCTCATTCTGGTTGCACTTTGTCATATTTTTCCTTATAAATGTAAAAATGGGCACATTAAATTGGGCAGTTTTTCCTGTGTTTCTTGTGTCTTCTCCCAGTGACAGATATTTAAGTAATGATTTGACAGATATTTAAGTAATGATTAAAACCCTAGCTTTCTGTTGACTCGTCTTTGTTGCCATTCATCATGTCTTATTTTTTCTGTGGCTTTTAGAAAAAGATGTGTGTGGGAAGAAGCACAAGCTGATCTTATTTTTTCAAAACAACAAATACAATGAATGAGGTGTGATGACTATGCAATCCTTTTGTGTTTTGCTTTTTTGTGTACTTAGTTTCTAAGATTTTTAAGACAGGAAAAACAAAGGAAACCTGATTCTACAATTTCATCCCACTCACACTGGCCTGGAAGTGGTCCAGCATAACACTTGAATCTGGATCTGTTTTTTTCTTTTGCTAGATATGAAGTTCACTTGTCCATGTAATTGTTTCATCAAGAGACCTATTAAAGTAAAGCAGTTACATAATTTTATAAGCTAATTTTCAGGCAGTCTTACAAGGAAAAACATCAGCTCAAAAACTGGCAGTTTGAGCATGAGTGATTGAAAAGAGGAGTTTTATCTACACTGTAAGGACGTAATTTGTTGATATGGAAGTTCTATCAGTGTAGATGGCTTCATTGGAAAGATGGATTTTTTTCTGCTGATACAACTGCATTGCTGTTTCCATGTGATGTGTACTAAGATGTCAAGTTTTCTTCTTGGGAGGTGGTCTAGACCTCTTTGAAACCTGTTTATTAATAGTGAGAAGCAACATGGAGAGGAAAGAGAGGTGGGTTTTTTTTAGTACCTTCTGGCATCGTGCCTGCAGCACTTTGTACAAAGTTCATATGCACTGGGACCATTAGCACAATGGGAGAAAAAAAGACAAGCGTTCTCAGTTATATTTGTTGTTAATATTCACGACAATAAAAATAAAATATTTTTATAGACATTGTGCTTATTAAAAGATTTTAGATGGGATGGTTCTTAGATAGGCTGGAGTAAATGTCTTGACTTTTATGAAGTTGCTTTGGATTTGTACCAGAAATACATATGCATTTCTTTTTTCACACTGTATGTGTCAACCTGTCATTCTCCAAAGCTGTATTCCTGGTATAATTTACTGTGTACCATATTGCTGATGAAAGGTTTATTGCCTGATGAAACTAATTGCTGCGGATTATGCCATGCTATACAGCTCTTTGAGAAATCTAGCAGTTTTACAAGACTATAAAATTAGTCTTTTACTATATAATTAAAATAATAATGTCTTTGTCCCGATTACTTTATGGTTTGATTGACATGCCCACATGCATGCATAAAATAGTTAATACTTATAAAAATGAAATTTGCACTGCCAGCCTTGGTCATTCAGAAATTATATATGGCACGTGCAAAATCACATACAGTCTGGTGATTTAGAGAAAGACAATGAAACAGGAAACAGGATTTACAGAGCTCATCCTGTGCCATCTATTCTTATGGATATGGGAGGGAATTTATAATCCACTCTGCTTTTTCCCATGTGTGTAAACGCAAATAACAGAAGGATGGTTTTGTTTGTGACTGTTTGAAGATGGAAATTATGCCTTGAAAGGAAGTTTATCAACACCATGCAAGGCCTTTGCTGTAGGGAGATGTGCTACTGGAAAAATATATCTACAAATACATATATACACATATGTACAAATATACCTGCACATGTGTTTATATACCAATGGATCTTACTTTCTCAGCATGCCAGGGCTCTGACGAACTGTGTTACTATGGAGGAGTTAACAACGAGCAACTGAATTTCAATCCAAACAGGGTGATCTCCAGTGGTGCAGCTGCCTGTGAAGCAGAATCCACATTAATAACAGCTTTGCCATTCCATTTGGCAAGATCAAGACTCTTCTTCTGGCATGGGAGTACAAAAACCAGCAGGTAGGAGATGCTGATGGTAACAGTGTATATTTATCAGATTTTCATTAAAGGTATAAATGTTCTGTAGTCTTCAGCAAAGACCAGTTGCTGCAATAACCGCTGCTTTCCATCATTGCTTCCTCTTCCATTCTTCCAATTCCTGTCATCGTCTTCTGGATACTTAAATAGATTCCTTCTTCTTACCGTTCTGTTTTAAGAGGATTTGGGGGATGATTCTTTACTTTTCTTGGATTTACTTTTGTTTTTCTTCCCTTCTGTTACACCTTCCAGTTTCCTCTTAGGGAAGTTAATATCTTGCGCTGTAATTATCACTTTTATCTCTTCTGGAATCAATGTATTCTGGAAAGCTACTTATATATTCTTTGTCAAAACATTCACCTTCAAGGGTGCTAAAGTAGATGCAGTACAGTGAGGAATGCCAAATTCCTTTACCTTGAAACTATTTTAGTTCATGCTAGTGTAACTTTTTTTTTTTTTAATAACTTCGGGTGCTTGTAATGTTGAGGTGCAGCTTTCGTACAAATGCACCTTCAGTTCGGAAAAATTGCAAAGCACCACAAAGTGGTTTTAACTTCTTAAAGGACACCCCGTTACTAAACTGCTGAAATGGATTGTCTTCGTAACTGAGGCAGTTTCAAACTGTAGGGTTTTTTCTCAGACATTTTAGTCCAAGCTTTCAAAATCTGATACTTGGAATTAATTTGAAATAATTTTGTACGGAAGTGTCTTCTGAATGCTTATCAATGCATCCAGCAGTATGTCAGTGCAAATCATTTGATTTTAAGGGAGGGGGGGAGTGTTTGTTTGTGTTTTTTTTTTTTTTTCTTTTTTTTTAATTTACCACAGCTGAAATGGACCAAAGAGCAAAAACTCATTAGTGTGAACTCAGAGCAGTACAAGAGAGGAGAGCCAATATGGCTGTCTCTCCTGTAATGCTCATGGTAGCAGAAATAACCTTAGATAACTGAATGCTGTTGAGCTTTTTGGAGCAAATGGAATGCTTTAAAAGCCAGAATAGATGAGTGAGACTTAGAAATGTTTATTAAAATTGAGACAGAAAGAGAGCATACATTGGACCAGCTTAACTTTTTAATTCCAAATCTAAATTGAAAATGCTCTTTATGAAGTTCAGAGAACAACAGCAAGGTCTTTGAATCTTCCCTTATGTTCTGCTTTGTCATTAGTCGTTCTTTCGCCCTTGTAGTTAACTTATCTGCTTTTAAACTTCACCAATAATTATTAGGAAAGAAGAAAACAAACTGATAGCTCAGTAGATTTGAAGCAAATTTGCTTTGTTTTGTCTTTTCTAGCTTATGGGTTTGTTTTTTTTTTTTTTCTTGTATTTGCATCAGAGTTGTTGCTGCTTCTATGTTTGCATCTGTTGCTGCTCCAAAGACATTTTAAAAATCAGAATGTTGCTGCAACACCTCATAAAGAATCAACAGAGGGGTTTCTTCTGAAGTGTACTGTGTGCACCTGGTAAGATACTATATCTGACTATTCAAAAGTTCAGAAGGAAAGAAATCTAGAACTCATATTTTCACTCATTGTTTGAAAGTTACATATGCTTTTTTATTTACACAGCCTATCATTCCTAGTTGGCTTTATTTAGATATGGAAAAAAAAAATCATACATTTTTTGAGGACTGAGGTATTTGATAGAAAATTGAAAGCATGTGTATGATAATGCTTTCAGACTTAAAAGAAAGCATAATGTATCATAGCATTTTTGAACAATGTATGCCAGGGTTTCTAATCAACTTTTCTTTGAAACAGCAGTGGTATGAATACTTGGTTGACTATCAGAGTGATAATGCTGATTTTAGAAATATTACAAAATTTTCCTAGGTTTCTAATTTAGCAATTGCACAGTTAAAAGTGGCTCTAGAAATACTATAATTTAAAGACTGTCAAGTTTTCTTATCTGAAACTTGATCTGTTATACAAAGGAATAATTTTGTTTATAATCTGAATGCTTTAAAAAGAAGTCATCAAAATGTGGAGGGGGTTATTCAAACTAGGACATGTACTTGGTGTTTTTTGTGGCCTCCTTATTTTGGTTGACAAACAGTTGAGGCATCTGTTGACATCAGCTAGATCTGGAGTGGTTTGTTATCACTTAAATTGGTGCAATTGTGAGAGAGAGGCTGTCATCAGAGTATATCCTTATCTTGATATTTAGGCCAGTGAACTTCAAAGAGAAAAAGGGTCATTAATTTTCTAGTTCTTGGCAGTGTAAGTTTGAGCCTCCCCTTTCCTGTCAGAATGAAGAAATGCTCAGCTTTTTTTTTTTTTCTTCTCATAGGGAAAATTCTATTTCTTTTCCTTCCAGCTTCCCTGATTAGCACAAAAGTAAAAAAGCTTCAGCTCTATCTCTCAACTCAGAGTAGACAAAGTACTTTAGAAAATAGAAATGTGTCATAAAGCAGCAAGGTGCTCAAGAAAGAAAGCATGGAAGGTGAAAGTGTCCCATTTGCATATGCTATGTAGGTCATGGCAAATCTGCCATGGCTCTTCTCGTTGGCTTTTATTGCATAAAATTGCATGGATCCTAAAGTAGGAAAAGGAAGAATTATCCTAGCCTTTTCACAGTCAGCTGTAAGCACTCAGTCTGGTTCACTTCTCATCCAGACAAGGAAGATCAGCTTATTTTGACACCTGCTGGCAGTTTAGATGATACCTTAGAAATTATATTTACAACATGATTAGCTACATGTACACGTGTGAACTTGAAAGTGTTTGGGGGGAGAGGGAGGGTTATTACTATTCTTCCACTACATTAAGTTGATTGGATTTTGGACTGGATTGAATTGAATTTTGTATGGAGCCAAGTAGTATACATTTGCTTACGCATATATCAATACAAATGCCTGTAACAGATAGCTTTAAATCTATTTTTTTGCACGTCATTTAGAATAGAAAGCACAGTGTGTTAGATTGTTAGACTCTGTTGACATCTAGTGGCTACTGGAGCAATGGCAAGCTGTTCAATCTTTCCGCATTGTATAAAGGAAGTTTGTGGGGAGAACAAGGCAAATTATAGTCCTTCGTAATATTTTTATTTTTTTCTGATCAGTAAGATATGTGAAAATAGTTACGCTATTTTAACACTCCTGGTGATAGGTTGAGATCTTCCACTACAAAGTTTGATTAGTGCTATTCCTGAAACTAGTTACCCTTTGAGAACTGAAGGAAAACTGATTCTTTATTCGCAGTGGTCTCTATCACGCTGAATGCCCTGTATTATTTCATCCTTCTCTGTGTTAAGCATGACTCTTTAATTCTTCAGTGATGGAATTTTTACTTCAGTGCACAGAATCAAAGTTCAGTATCAATTTTATCTGTTTTCATTTTAATGATGCAAGGCAAATGATTACCTGGAATTTTTATTAGGTTACCTGTGAGGCCTTTGGTAGGTGGCTGAAAGTATGTTCAGAGAAAATACGGTTTATTAGAAGGCATCCAGAGGAGTTGGTGTGGTTTCTGTCTGTACCTCTGAAAATACACTTATCTTTTTTAACATTAAGCATGTTATAATTTTTCTCAAAAATAACTGCAGTTGAAAATCTCTACTGCTTTTCTGTTTGTTTTTAATGATTGATGAAAAGCTTTTAATGATTTCTAACCTTTAATAGGTTTTATGCAGCTGTGATCTTCAAAACTACCCCTGAATTATCATCTCAATATTCTGATTTACTGCAGGGTTAAAAGAGATTAATGTGAAAAAGACCTTTCAAAAACTCAGTTTTATGTATCATGTTGACTATCCGTTCACTGTTTCATGCTTTCATTGTAAATTAACTTCATAAGAATAAAGGTTATGCTTCTGTACTCTTCAATGTGATTATAACAGCCACGGTATAAAAGTAGAAAATTGTAAACTGTTTCTCATTATCTAGCTGTCTGTGAAAGTCTAGACCAAAAAAGCAGTCTGGTTTTGGTCTTGCTGTCCTATTGCCTCAATCAAAATGTGAATTTATTTTGTAATCAATTTCTTTTTTTAGTTAAGGCTAGGTGGAAAATACCAACATCTATGGAAAATCACATGTAGTAATCATGTTTGAGTTTGAGTTATATTTACTCATATTTCAATAAACAGTTTGAGTAATCTGACAGTTTATATATTTATGTAAAACTTGGTGGTGAAGTTACCCTGTTTATGTATATAGGAGCTGTGATACACTAACTTCTGTTTATATATCTACTGCAACCCTTTTTGGTTGTGATAACTTGCAGTTATCATAGAATCATAGAATAGTTTGGGTTGGAGAGGCCCTTAAAGGTCATCTAGTCCAAAACCCCTTCAATGAGCATGGACATCTTCAACTAGAGCAGGTTGCTCAGAAGCCCCGTCTAACCTGACCTTGAATGTTTCCGGGGACGGGACATCTATCCTGATTGCCTTATATTTAAATTACAGTCAAGCAGATTAGTAAAATTTGTTTGTTACTGGAAAGGGAGAGGTAAAACCATTGTATAGAATATTTTGGGTTGTAAGAGCTACTATACAGTTTAATAGGAAATCATGCTTAAGTAAGTAATCTCTAAAAGTGTCACACTTTTCTTATGGTAGGTCAAGCTGTGGTTTCTGAAGGGCTGTTTTAGGGAGTGAATGTATCTGTTAAGAGTTGAATGACAAAACCACAGAACTAATAATTGAGTTGTCAGTGTCAGAAATGTTTCTGTTTATTTAACAAGCAATTTGAGGAATATTTGATGTCATTTTATATACTGGGAATAATGGTGATGGGTTGGTTTTAAAGGACAAGCCAAGTTAGTACAATAATGAACTCAGAATTTAAAACATTTTGCAAACTCCACAGTTTTTCTGTGCTTGGTTTGTGTGCACCACCATCTGTTTTCTATTTTTTCTTATAGCACAACAACTTAAATATGGAGTACAGCAGTACTATATAAATATTCATATTGAGGATACCAGCCTTTATTACATGTAAAAAGCCAACTCCCTGTTTTTATTATGGCTTGTAGACGAAAGTGCATGTTCCCACTCATCCAGAATGGGAACACATCTCACATCATCATAGGCTTGAAGAAAGATGAGAAAGAGATCCTGGTCTCTGGATTAGGATAAGCAATTTGTAAATAATAGGCAAATCAAGAAATCAAACCATATGTGTTTGAATAACTTGTACATTAGGAGGTATCAGTGAATCATTTCATGAAAGAATTAAACTAGTTTAGAAGTCTAGAGCTTTAGTTATTTGTTTGGAACTGGTAAGTTTTAATATATTAATCTTAGAATACAGTCTAAAATAAGTTTCTTCTTACCTAAATAATAATTAACACCCCCCATATATTTCCAGACAATTTAGTAAACCAAATGAATACTCACTGACCTGATTTCTTTTTCATTCTTCCACTGTATTTTTTGTTTAGGGTTTTCTGAATCTTTAGGTGTTTTTTTGCAGCCCATCATCTCCAAACTGGAAGGCAAATTCTAAAGTCTATTTACATTGTTTTATGTTGTTAAACAAAAAATAGATTCCTCTTGTTTTCTATTCCAGTTCTTCTTATGCCTTGGGTATGCATAGGATATGCACCCTTATGCAACTAGGATCCTTCCTACAAGAAGACGACAGTGACCAAGAGTATTATCTTTATTTGTATTACAGTATTGCTTTCTTCCTGTGCAGCAATGGACAGAGTCCTCTCATCTCATCAGGTAACAACTCTGCCAGCAGTTACCTGTGTCCTCTGGGGATCCCTCTCAAGCATCCTCTGTAGGAGAGCAGGCTGTGTGTACTGAACCCAAGCATTTCAAAGTTCCTCAAGATCAGCATATACTTTTTTTTCTATTTCTGTTGCTAGGCTTGCTTGCACTATGACCCTCTGGTTTTAAGATGAGTCATGTTGTCATGGTTTAACCACAGCCAGAAGCTAGAACCACACAGCTGCTCGTTTGCTCCCCCCAGTTTGGATGGGGGAGAAGATCAGAAGAGTAAAAATGAGAAAAGAACTCGTGGGTTGAGATAAACACAATTTAATAGGTAGAGCAAAAGCCGCGCACACAAGCAAAGCAAAACAAGGAGTTCATTCGCTGCTTCCCATTGGCAAGCAGGTGTTCAGCCATCTCCAGGAAAGCAGGGCTCCATCACATGTAATGGTTACTTGGGAAGACAAACATCATCACTCTGAACATCCCCCCCCTTCCTTCTTCCCCCAGCTTTATATGCTGAGCGTGACGACACATGGCATGGAATATCCCTTTGCTCAGTTGGGGTCCGCTGTCCCAGCTGTATCGTCTCCCATCTTCTTGTGCACCTCCAGCCTACTCACTGGCAGGGCAGTGTGAGGAGCAGAAAAAGCCTTGGGAGCTTAGCAACAACTAAAAACACCAGAGCACTATTACAAGTATTTCTCATCCAAAATCCAAAATATAGCACTATGCCAGCTGCTAATAAAAATTAACTCTATCCCAACTGAAAGCATGACATATGTAGATCATGAGTGGCTTTCCGCTTGTTGCCTACAATCATAGTGTTAGAGGTTGCAGAAATTTGCTATTGTACTGTCCTGGAAAGTCAGATCTGGCCTCTGTCAGACGGTCATCCTTGTAGCAATTCTCAGGACTTTCTATTCACCAGTTAAATTGTACGTAAATTACTAATTTAATTTGGACCTTTAGGGTGTTTTGTTGGACAGAATACATTTACAATTACTTTACAGCGTATCCTTACCATGAGGGCCCACTTCTTGGTTACTGGGGTTGGATGATAAAATCAGACCTGCTAGTTTCCTGACTGTCTTAATTTTCTGACTTGTCAGGAAAATGGTGTTTGATTTATTTTCTCTTTGCAGACTTTTGATGTATTTAGCATATAAATTATTCAATCTTGACAAATGTTCTGATGCTGTTTGATGTTTCTATAGGTTGAAGGAAATTTCAGTGTAAACTTAGTTTATTATCTTTATTTTTTAGCTAATAGTTCTGTATTTCATTTATCTGTGAGTATTCTAAAGCTTCATAAAAAAATAATATCAGATAAAATAATATGAGCTAAAATCATAGTGCTTATCTAGTATTGGTCTGGATACCAGTATTTTGGTGATACTGGAGCAAGGAAGCAGGTGGCAGCTTATATCAGTTTTTCAAACCTCTAACGGGATAAAGTAGAAGGATTCATGATACAGTCTCTGAGACTTCACATAGGGCCTTAGTATATGTGTTTCTAAAGAAATAGACTACATCCAGTTTCCAGAGACTTAGTAAAGGGAGGATGTCTTTGCAGAATTGATAAATGAAGAAAGTAGTATAAATACAAAGGGGCAGATATAAAGAAAACATGCAGTGGAGGACCTGACTCTGAAATCACAGGAAGGCATTTCACTAAAGGAACTGTTCTGCTATAATCCAGATGAAATTCTGATAATATTTGAATAAATATTTGAAGACTCCTGTGGAGACTCCTGTGGAGAATGCAGTGGACAAAGCAGTATATTGAACTGTCAACAGATAGGTACTGTGAAGACATGAGGGAAGTTCTAACTATGTCTGGTACTCGTAGTAAACTGAAGACAAGTTAATCAACAAGCCAAATAACGTGTGTAAAACATACATTACGTTATAGTTCAGAAGGCTAAGCATAACAGCATTCTTGGTGGGAACTAATGGAACTTTCAGTGCAACAAAGTACATGAAGGTTTTATTTATTGGATGTAAAGTGTAATAATTAAGTTATATTTTTTTCCTATATATCTTGTTCCTGGAATGACTCCACAGCAGTGCTAAGGAAGAGAGTGATGAATAGGCTGAGACAAGTAAAACTATAAGGTAAAACAGGACACAGCTACCCTGAAAAAAGTGTTTTGCAGTGTTGTCTGTCGCAGTGACATTTCATTCAAAATACCTGGGGGCTGTGGTGGTGTGATGTGAAATTTTAATATTAGAATACTTCTAGTGGAGGACTTTATCAGTGTTTCAGGCGTTTGGATAGATTTTTTATTTTTTTTTTTTTAACATTGGGTTATTTCAAGGTGTAATTCGCCTTTATTTTGAATAATGATGAGAAAACCATATAGAGTTATAGTATTATTTTACTTTGTCAACTTAATTTTTATGGCTGGAAAGACTTGTTTTTATGTGCTTCATAGTCTACCCAGTAGACAGGGATAATTCATTGTAATGTTTCTGAGCTAAGGGCAAACTTCTTCATCTATCAGACTTCAGGTAGCTTTATCTTAGGTACCTGTCGTGGTTTAACCCCAGCCAGCAACTAGGACCATGCAGCTGCTCGCTCACCCTGCCTTCCCCCCAGAAGAAGGAGAAGAGGGAGAAAAGGAGGGGAAAGGGAAAAGGGAAAAAACAACGTGGTTGAGATAAAGACGGTTTAATAGAACAATAACAGAAAAGGAAAACAACAACAACAATAATAATAATAATGACACAAGTCACTCTTACCTCAAAGTGAATTGGCGCCCTCCCAAGAAATGATCATGGACCACCCCCAGCCCTGGCCAACCCCCATTTATATACTGAGCATGACGTCTATGGTACGGAATATTCCATTGGCCATTCCATTGTATAAACATTGCCTCGCAACAACAAAACCAATGTGCATTGCTATCATTCCTTTCAAGGCTATAAAGAAAATTAACTCTTTCCTGGCTGAAACCAAGACAGTACCCTAGCTAGTTTTCTTAGGACTTGTTCCTTTACCTTTTACTGTTTGCTCAATTTTACTTAGTGTTTTACTCTTCTGCCACCACCAATCATCTGTGTGCTCATTATTTAGCAACTACTTTGTACTTGTCTTACAAAGACTGCCAGCTGAAACATCAGACTGAGCTCTGTATCTGTAAAATAAAAATTCAGCACCCCTGGGATCAGTAAAAACACTTGGAAAAGTGGTGGGCTAGTCAACCTCAGACAAACTAGACTTATCCTTCTGGTATACTGTGGTATACTTAAGGATACTTCTTTACATGATGTATATGATGAGGTCACTGCATTTCCTAATGACATGTCTGACCAGATGGTTGGTGGCAGATGAGGGATTAGCATAAGAACTGCTACATGTAGGGACCAGATACATCACTACTTCTTAGTCTTTGCTATTATAAGAAGAATGTATACAGATTTAGCAAATAGAAATACAGACATCTGGCATAAAATTACATCCTAAATATCTCAGCATTATGATTATTATTTTTTTTTTTTATCCAGCTAGGATTCCAATAAATACTGACCAACTACTTCAATGATACACCATTTTCTGTCATTATATCATTACCATGGAAAACAGATCTACTTCTCTCAAAAAAGCACTTGTCATTTCTGTACCCAGGTACAGGATTAAAATCTAGAAGACTTTTTGACTTTAACTTTTAGGGCTACCTTGATCTTCTCTAGATGAAATCCTGACCTTTGGACTCTGTTCAGCAACCGGTGATATGTTACTGATCCCTTATCTGACTTTAATACCTTGGACAGAAGACACTTATTTAAAACTCCCATCTAAGAACATGGTAGTATTCTAAAAGATAAAGTCAAAGAGCCAGTTAATAATTGAAAAAACCTCTACACGTAAATCATTCAGCCACTGCAGAAGGATCTGTGGTACTGCTCTATTAATGTAAAGATCCTAAGTGGCCTTAGGCCCTGAGTAACTGTAGAGAAAGAGGGACTGCAGTTGAAAATCTATGCTTAGATGCAAGTATTCATTAATACAAGTGGTGTATCCTGTTCCCTATAGGACAGACCTCCTCTTGCTCTCTCAACTAGATGAATTTCAATAGAGTATGTTTTTTTCCCTATCTTACATGTTCTAAAGCTGCAATGAGATTTGCTTGTCAGAAGAACTAGAGCATACACTGCATATTTAATATTAAGAGTGAATATATTGTATTGCTTCTAGCGTGTTTGCTGTATTACAGGATAGTATTACACATCTACTTCACTTTTCAGACCCTTTGTAACTATATCTGACACACTAGAAAAAATTCACTTCATCGTGTACATGTCAGCCTTTCTTGAGAATCAAGGAGTTACATCACCAAAGCACAAGCAGTTAATTAGTCTGAGAGCTACAAGACAGAAACATGGAGTTTTCCCAACATTATATACTTAGTAGCAGCAGCTAGGTCCAATGCCAAAACCAGGAGACTAGTAATTCATTGTTGTTGCTCTTGAAACCCCTTTTTTTTGTTGCCCAGAAAAGGGTACACCGTGTTATTCTCCTTTAGGATATTATCTCTGAAGGATTATTGACTCTATGTGCATCAAAATGTTTGATGCTTTAAGTGTAATGCAGCATTGAACACAGTAATTCTTTGTTAAATCCTTAAGAATAAGTAATCTGGGATTTGTGTGGTTTTTGCAACTGAATATATGCATATCTATACACATACAGGGATCACTGTCTTTAGAGTGTTTAAAAGACTGATGAGGTGAGTTTCAAATTTCAGAACAGCAGTGGATTGACATTAATTAACAACACACACTGCTAATTGTTAGTTTTTACCGAGTATCCATTATTGTTACTCCATATAGAATACAATCAGTCATTTAAAAATTTATCCACAATTACCTGTGAGTATGCTACACCAGGGAGTTGATGTCATGAAGTTAGCACTGATGGCTGTGATCCTTGATGGTCTTAGCTGTGGAGATCAAAGTAATGAGACTTGAGAGCTCTCAATGAGAGAATTGCTGTGGGCTACTTTATTCTCCGCCTTTCCAGTTTCATTGTTTTGTGTTCCTCAGTCTCCTTCCCAAAGGAAAATAGGGCGAATCTATCTGCTTCTGACATAGCTTATCTTAATTTTTTTTGGATCAGGACTAATTTTGGTTTTGTCAGTCATTTTCCTTATTTGTTCCGCAGGATTATTCTCATTGCACCAGATGTCCTTCTGCAGGATTATTTTGGTTTTACCACATATCTTTCCCGCCTGCTTTCATCCTTGGTTCTCATCTTGCAGATTTTCCTGTGCGCATGCTTTCCTCTACCTTGTTTGGACAGCTATACCACAAGTCCCTGTTTGTCCTTTTGTGGTTGCCTATTATTTATACTTAGTGGCATTATAGTGTTAACAAAAGCTTATGTACAGTCACCCGTTACGTGTGTTTCTATGCCTTGGTTCAAGGGAAGCTGTGGTGGGTTAGCCTTGGACAGCTGCCAGGTGCCCACCAAGGTACTCTCTTAATCCCCCCTCCTCAACAGGAGGGTGGAGAAAATACAATGAAAAAGCTCATGGATCGACATAAGGATAGGGAGACCACTTATGAATTACTGTCATGGGGGAAACAGACTTGACTTGGGGAAATTAATTTAATTTATTGCCAATTAATAACAGGGTAGGATAGTGAGAAATAAAAATAAAACCAAAACCACCTCCTCATCATCCTCCTTCTTCCCAGGCTCCATTTCTCTCCTAACTATTCTACCTCATCCCCATCCATGAGCGATGCAGGGGGAGGAACAGGGGGTTGTGGTCAGTTCATAACACTTCATCTCTACCACTCTTTCCTCCTCACACTGTTCCCCTGCTCTAGTGTGAGGTCCCTCCCACAGGATACAGTGTGGATATCTGCACCAACACGGGCCTTCATGGGCTGCAGAGGACCAACCTGCTTCACCATGGTCTTCTCCATGGTCTGCAGGGGAATCTTTGCTCCATTGCCTGGACCGCCTTCTCCCCCTCCTTCTGCACTCACCTTGGTGTCTGCACGGTGTTTCTCTCACATTTTTCTCACTCTTCTCTCACAGCTGCTGTACAGAATTTTTTACTCTTTCTTAAATATGTTATCACAGAGGTGCCATCGCCATCTCTGATTGGCTTAGCTTTAGCCAGTGGTGGGTTTGTCTTGGAGCCAGCCGGCAAAACCTTGCCATGTAAACCCAATACTGAAGCAAATGTCAAACATATCTTGCTTAATCTGTTTCTGCTTGTCTGAGAAGATACCTACTCAGGACTTGAGACACAAAGTCACTATTAACTAGTTACTAAACATTACATCAGAATCAGTGAGCTGACAGAGCTCATTCATATCCATTGTCCTCAACTCAGACACGAAATGTGAAGAAGAGTAGGAAAAGGTATAAGTAGCACTGTGGTTCACACTTAGTCTTCATTTTATTTCTGCTGGGGACCACTAAGCTTGAGTCCTAAGGCAACTGGGGAAGAACAACAGGAAGACCATATTATTTTAAAACAAAACCAAAACACAGAAAACCCCAAGACAAAAACAAAAAAAACAAACCAAACCAAAACAAAAACCCAACAGAACCAAACCCAACCAAATAGGGTCATAGGGGATAAAGGAATTATATAATTATTTTAACTACGTGATGAAAAACAGGTATGGGACTTCCCAAATAGTTACCAGTATGATAAAAACTGCATGTAGGATTTGCTTGTACTTCTGCATAGATCTAAAAATGAAAATAAACTGCGGTAGCCTTTGCTGGCTATTCAGTTTTATCCTATAATATGATTATGAGTAATATAGCTTGAAGTCTGCAAATTATTTGAAAATCAATTACTTTGGAATCAATTATTTAAGAACACGGAATGACACTAAATGAGGAATTAGAGCAAGCACTCGATGATCTTAAAGGTCCCTTCCAACTTCGACAATTCTATGATTCTACTATTCCATAAATTTTCACCACATATGCATCTAGTAGTTATATTTCCATGCTACAGATAGATGCAAAAAACCCTTATATTTTTAGTTTTTAATACATTATTTTTTCAACAGTTTTGTGACATTTATAACCAAAATGATAAAATCTACTTTCCAAAAATATTTTGTTATAATCAGTTGCCCTTTCTGTGCCCTTCTCTTCATGTTATAGCTGTAAGCTGTGGTATTCCCACTAAGAAATATGAAAACTGCTGAAGAGGTCTTAAAAAAACTTTTTATATTAAGGTATTAACTCATTATTTAAATGAACATTTTTAAAGAGCTGAGAGAGAAAAGAGCACTAATAAGCAATGGTCTGGAGCTTTAACGTTCATGAAGCAATGTAGATGCCAACTGACTACCTTTGACAAATAGACTTCTGGAATAAAAAAATCTGTTTCTGAAATGAACTACTTGAGCTCCAGAACAAAAATGCAGACAGGTTTGGTAGCAAATCAAGACGGCTGAATGCCTCTTCTGTCCTTGCATCACAGTGATTCCTTTCTGTCCCTCTTGATATTATATGTGAAATAGAGGGAGAAAACTGGTTGCCGCATCAGTAACCATCAGTTGATTTGATATGGTGGAATAAAAGACTTCTGAGAGGAAAGGACGAGGCAGGTAAATTGAGGAGGAAAGCAATATCAGCATCTAGAAGAGCAAGCATAAAGATAACAGATTTGGAAGTAAGAAAATCTGAAGAGCACTACTGATTTCATGATGAATAATGAAGAGGACAACTGCCTACTTCTGGTGCTGGAATCACTGCAGAATGTTTTCTTGCATTCAATCTTCCTTCTGTTTCTTAGTACCATTGTTCAGTCTGTGAAAAAATATTTAATAATTTCAGGAAAATACCAACTTTCTTAAGAAATAGAAGAGACCAATATGTGTGTATGCAAAAAAGCATGCTAATATTTCAGATCTTTTTTTTTAAGTTTTACTTTTATAGAACTATATTCCAGGGGAAAATCAAGCCTCAAAGAAACTGTTACTCATTTTTGTGTATTTCCTTACTATTTATATGATTCTGTAACTTATTCCCCTTTTTAAAAATCCTGGCTGCATCTTCTCAGTAACTCCTCCTAGATACTGAAAGCTGATTGTACTTCTCCGTAAGCCAAGCTGAACAAGTTCCAGAGCCTCAGCTTCTCCTCACGTGGCAATTGCTCCGGCTCTGATCTGCTTGGGAACCTTCTGCTGAACTCACTCCAGTTGGTGAGTCCTTCCTGTGCTGAGCAGCCAAAAAACAGACTGAGTATCCAGATGTGCTCTCACAAGTGCTCAACTGAGGGGGAAGATGCTTTCTCTTGATGTCCTGTTTGTGCACATATAAACACCATCCAGGGTGCTGCTGGCCATGTCTGCAGCCAGGGCACACTGCTGGCTCATGCTCAGCTTGTGTCTGCTGAGGCCCCCAGGTCCCTTCCCGCAGAACTGCTCCCAGCCAGGCAATCCCCAGCCTGTGCCCTTGCACCAGTGCTTCCTGCCCAGGGGCAGCACACAGCCTTTGTTCTTGAAGTTCATGAGATTCCTGTTAGTCCATTTCTCTAGCTTGTCTAGGTCCCTCTGCATGGCCTTGAGTGGATTGACTATTCCGTCTAATTCAGTGTCATTGCAAACTTGGTGGTACATTCTGTCTCTTTCTGTGGGTTGTTGAAAAATATATTAAACAGGTTGTTATAATGTTGCATTTCACTGAAGTCAGTCATACGTAGTTGCTTCTTCGTTGTCAATAGTAGTTATCAATATCATGTAGGAATCCTAGTCATGGAGTGAGAATATTGTCTTCAGACATTTTCCAAATGGGCAAACCAAAATTTAGTCTTTCTCCTAAACTTCCTTTTTGTTCTTTTTAGTTTTCTGCTCTGTGGTTAAGGATTCATAATATATTCTTTTTGTTATGATTTTTGCTTCTCTAAAAGATCTATATATCCAATTCTATATCCATCCTTTGAATAATTGAATGATTATATATTTTCACATGCACAACTCAGCTTGATTGTATGATCGGCCTCTTGTAATAATACTTAGAATTTCCCACTCTCAGAATGACTATGGCAGTAAAAATTATTTCAGTCAAGGAAGTTTCAAAATAACATCCAGTTATGACTACTTTTTTTGTGTGTTATTAGGGAGTCTGATAATGGTAGGTCATAGTTTCCTGTTATATGACTAAAGAACTTCTCAAGGCCAAGAGCTAATTTATTTATTTAAACACCTTGGGCATGGTCATTTAAATATGCACATATTCAATATCTTGAGTGTGAAAGGGAAAATTACTTGAGATCTGTATGACACTCAATATATGTTAGTCAGTCTTCGGAAAGATAAGAGGTAGGTTTCTCTCTTCCTTGCCTTCTCACTTTCCTGACGCTATTTAATTTCTCATATCATTTTCAAATAATGTCTTAACTGAGAGATTAATTTATGCTGCAGAATCAGTAGCCAGTTTAAATGTAGTGGAAATGTAAGTATTTTAATACTTTTAATGCCGGTAGAGGCTGGGAGGGTGGTAGCATTTTGGAAAAGGTTCTTAGAATCTAAAAAGAAGAACAATTTCTGTTATTTGTTTTTCAAGATTTGTATCTGTTTGTAGAAATCTGGAGTTAAAATTCTTGACAAGGAGAAAGTCATCATTATTTATCTGTAGAAAGATGTTTCAGATGCTTTGCTAATTTGCCTTGTGCTTAATTAATTAAACTTTAAAACTGCCACTTACACCTTGCTTGCAGTTAGTGGAGCACTTATATCAATGTTACGGCTTAGTGCTACCCATCATCTTCATTCTTTGACCAGATGCAGCACCTTTACTAAAGTACCTTTTACCAAGAATTAGTTTTCTTGTTATGGAATTATGAATACCAACGTGGTATTTTCATTTTACTTACTTTACTTCTTACTTTGTCTTTCTGGAGTAAAGCTTACAGATATCAGAAAGATTGTGCAACCTACATATTACTGAGCATGCCTTATATAGTAAAAGCATACATTTGGTTTCTCCTTTTTAATTCCTGCAACAATGCCATTTTGCTCTTCTGCTTTAGTAACGCATTCCTCCAGATTAATGGTTGGAAGATCTGGGGAAAAAAGTTATTTCTTCCTTGGGTCTCTTCTGTTTAGATAGCATATTGCACAACCAAAAATACCCCAAAGATGACCATTGAATCTTCTTTTACAACTATTACATATATGATGTTAGCTGTTACTTCAGCTTTTTTATATCAATACTATCATGGTGGATGCTGCTTGACCTTCAGCTTCAGTGAAGGGCTTGAAAATTTCTCCTGTGGTGGTAAAGGGTCCATGAATACCTGACTAATTCTCTTACTTCAAGAAGCATAGATTTTGATTCCAAAGAGAGAGAGAGAGAGAGGAGATTTTCCAGAATATGTTTGAGACCTATATAGTCTATAAGAGGCTTTAAATGCAAATTTGGAGGTATAATGGTTGAGATTATTGACATTTTATCACTGACAAAATATCTGGAATTTTGACTCCAAAATACTTGCCTGACCAAGATAATACTTCTAAAATTAACTTGTCTGTTATACTGATTTGCTTGTTGAATTAAGAAAGTGTAACTGATTTCAAGAGAAGTCTCAAATCTGCATTTTCCATGACTTTATACAGTTCAAGGTTGGTCATATGGCTGTTTTGAAGACAGCAATGTGACAGTGTGATTGATACAGTTAAGAATGCTTCCAGCTGGTTCAAGTTTCAGCATGAACTTGTTTGATTAAAACACTGCCTTACTCTTGAATGTTGCAAAATTAAATACTGTTTATTTAGGAGTGCATAAATTCTAGCATTTGGAGGGGATTTTTTTTCTGCATTGGACGCTTATTTTGCAGTGTAGTCATGGGTCATTGACAGCATTGCACAAGGCATATTTGCAAGAGAAGGTGATATTTGCAAGTGATTGATAAAGTAAGGGGAATTTTCAAGAAGTAATTCAAAGAACAAATGCATATTCACAATTACTCTTATGTTTTCTTCATAAGCAGAATAAATCAGGGTGAGAGCTAGATTTTTAAAGCATGAAGCACTCAGCTTAAACTGCAGAGACAAAGAAATACCTGGTATTGAAAAGAGGGAATGGTCTGGATTTTGTTACATGGAAGCCTGCTGAAATTCACTTTTCTTATGTTGTCTGTATTAAAATAAATAAAAAAAACCCAACGACATTGTAGTGGTATACATTTGTCTACACATATGTTTTTACTCTACAGAAAAATATTTATAAGATTAATTTGTAAATATCTACTGTATTTTGTGGGCAATGCTTTGAAGCACCTACATTCTAGTTTATTTCTATTTGTAACTGTGTGCTGGGAAGTGCCCACAGTGGCAGGAAGAAGGGAAGCTATTGTTTCTGCTGTTCTCAGGATAGTAGCAGCCTGCCTAACCCTTAGATAGGGCACAAAAATAGAAGAAATAGCAAAGTGTATTTTATCTCTGTGCACCAGGCAAAGGAAGCATTTCTCTTTAGGTATGATAAAAGAAATCATGTTTACTGATGAATTATTTTCAAGCTGGTACTCATAATTTATTGTCCTAAAAAGCCTGCAGCAGCATTTGTGGTCTGTTCATTCCCAGTGTCCCCGAACAGTCCCAATTCATAATGAAAAGAAGAATCAGAAAGGTATGTAAAAATGTAAAGATTTTTGCTTTTTATTTTATTTTTATACTTATATGTGTACACACAGTGTAGTTGCTTGTCACAGAAATACCTAGTAAAAGACATGAAAAGCAAAAGAAATAAGGGCAGCACATAAACACTAAAGATATTGTCGTATAAAATAGATATGAATTTTTAAATCCCTTCTGATAGAGGAAGCTTCTGAGAACTACTGAAAGAATATTTTCAGTTGAAGTTAAATCTTAAAGAGGCAAAGGAACCTGCCTTACTGGGACCACTTTAAAGAAATTTTAAACAAATCTACACCTTGTAAGTAACTTTTTCTACACTGGATTTCCTACTGTTACATAATTTATGCTAACTCTATATGTAAGGGCTGTGACCTTACTCACTACCCAAAAAGAACTACAAGATTAAGGTGCATATTAGCACCTTAACAAACCTGGTTTAATCGATTCGTGTTTGTTATTTTTCCTTGCAACCACTTTTCCCGAAAGGATGAGGTAACAGAGAATGATAATGTAAAATTGTTCTGTGAAACACGGTAGTATGCTGTAAATGTTTGACCTTTCCATCATTTAAGCAATAAGACACTCCAGGGTGTGCTGTTGAAGCATAATATTAACACAGCTCACCTACGTGGAGTTTAGTATGCATGCTGAAATCATACAGTAATGGGCACCCTGGAGTGTTTATAGAAGTATAAAATGCCAGATAAATCGTTAGAAGGGATTTCTTATGTCTAGAATATTTTTTAAATTATTAACACAGTTATATTTAAAAACAAAACAAATACCCCCCCCCCCACACTTAACCATGAAGAGCTCTTTAACAAACCCAAAGGTTTTCTAATTATTATTAATTATATCTATTTGTTGGTATTCAAAGGCCAACTTAGCCTAAGGCATGTTGCCATAAGCTCTAGTATAAACACATAGTAGTAGAGAACCCCTGTCTGGAGAGACTAATTGAAGCAGATAAGCTATCTAGTTTTGTATTTAAGTGCAATTACTAAATAGGATTAAACATATGTGCAATCACTTTACTTCCAGGTTTGTGTATTCTCAGACTACTCACTAGCTCAGTCACATTTCTCTTATTACTTTCCACGGCTTTGACACAAATGTATATTTTTATCTCTCCCTACTGTTTTACTGTGTCCCTTGCCACCATTAGTTGATAACCTCTTTCTTCATTTTTCCTCTTTTGCATGCTCTTTTTATGTATGAATTTCCCTTGCCTCTTTGTATTCAATAAGATTTGGAAAAAAGAAGAATATATCAAAAGTTTCACCTAATAATTTCATTGGAAGTCCTGTTATATAGGCCTGAATTTGCCTTTTACTTTTAAGCTGAAGCCAGTTATTCTGTGGATCAGCAACTTGGAAGTAACTATCACTTTAATCTTTGAATGCTCACTTTCTATGGTTGATTCTCTGAACTATACTACTTGAACTATAACTGTAATTATATTATTATAACTGTAAATTTTGTACCTTTTTTAACCACTTCTTGGGATGTTAATATTAATGGTGCTAGAGGAAAATTCTACTATACTACTTGAACTATAACTGTAATTATATTATTATAACTGTAAATTTTGTACCTTTTTTAACCACTTCTTGGGATGTTAATATTAATGGTGCTAGAGGAAAATTCTACAGGGATGTGCAGAGAGAATTACCAGCTGGGCACAGTATAACATACTGCTGAGCAGCTTCTGGATAGGGCAAAGACACAGGAAGTGCCATGTGTAAAGATGGATAAGGAACCAAAAAGCTGACTGCCACAGAAATGAGATCAGTTGCTTAAGGCATAAATTTCCTCCTGTCTGAAGTTTTTTCCTAAAGGCAATACAAGAATTTGGGATGGGGGGATGGGGGGATGGGGGGGGGTAGGACAGAGAAATATGATACCACGTTCACTGATAATGAAAATTGTTAGGAGTTCCATGGGGTGAGATGCATACAGGTGATCCCACTTAACACAGTGTAAAAGTTGTTGATCCTTTGGAGCTTGTGTTAGACAAGATATAAACAAATGTTAATTACTTTTATTTGTTTTTCTCTTTTCTCTCCTACAAACATTTTGAAACTGAAGATTTAATATAATGAACTAACCCTACAATTATTTATAAGCAAAAAATTTCAGTATTAAACAATGCATTTCCATACATTATTGACTGTAGTACCAAAGCAATCCACATGCAGATTCTGGATAATCCAACCACCTTCCTATAATGCCATGTGTAGTTGACACATATAAAGGAAAAGGTGCAGTGGAGGTGAGAGATGGTCTTGTGTTACAAAAGGCAGGTTCAAGAAGTATACCTTGCAATTGTAGCAGAAGGGACCTCAGCCTGCTATTACTGATTCTTAAAGAGAAGTAGTCTGTAGTTTCAGGCTGGCACTTTAACTGAAATGGAAGGAAACTGGGTTTACTGTCCCATAAAGACTTTAAAGAACTAAAATTTCTTCCCAGTAAGGGAATTATCATTAACAATATTATAAGAAATTATTCATCCTGGGGTAACCCAACAGTAAATACTTTCTTTCCGATCTGACCAGAAATTCTGGTCATTCAAACACTCAACCTTAGTAAAGTTTGTGAAAACTAATATGTTGTCTGTGGGAAATGCTCAAGATTCCTCTATTTTTTGATTTTGCCTTTCTGAAAACTCAGTGGTGTTGTTTCAGATTAACTTCCACTTGACCAAAAAGCAGTGCACTCTCCTCTGTTGATGAACAATTCCTGTGTGGAAGGCACATTTTTGCCTTAGGAACAGAGCTTGGCCACAGGGTGCATGTATTTTAGATGATTGGCACCAGCCAAAAATGTGCAGTGATGATCATGTTTATTGGTGGAGATCAGTAATGCAGCGCTTCTGCATTACTGAATGAAGTACAGGTTCAGAGCCAAAGCTTACATCCCTCTCCTCTCTGATTTAGCTTTGGCACACACCTGAGTGGTTAAAATCATTCACGTTTCCATTGTGGAAGCAAGACAGTTAACATCTCACGGGCCTTTGCAGGCCCCAAATATTAAGAAATATTTGCAGGTAATAGTCTTTCCAGTCAGCACCATCTATTTAACAAAGGAGTAGATTATTCCTGTCAGGCTGTAGTGTCTAGACCCCCATCTTCAGAAGCATTTTGATCACTCTTGTTATTTACCATATCCTGCTTATCTGGCACAGTGTTGGTGACGGATGGATTGCATAACCTAATGGTATGTAAACTCTGTCCCATATGGGAAGGGTTTTTATCAGCAGAATCTGACACATTGCTGCTGTGTGTTCTGTATTATAGCTGCAGTAGTACACGGCTTCTGTCCTGACCCTGCTTTTTTTTCTGCAGCATCATTAACTTTGATGAAAAGGCAGTTTTCTGCAACATCCAAATTGCTGTTCCTTTCAGAAAGATCAGTGAGACAAACCTTTATAAAATGCATGCCCTGAATGAGATATCTTGTTTAATAGTATGTTGAATCAGGAACACATGCCTACTTTTATCTAAATTCCCTGAGCTAGAAGAAAACAGTTTCTAATCAAGAAAACCACAGTTAGGGTTAATGTTGCTTCTATAGACACAATTTGCCTTATTGATCCAGTATGTACATACAACCTTTAACCAACCTTTAAATACCTGATCACGTGATGGTGTGGTTTTTTGTTTTAGTCTTTTTCGTAGGGGATATGCAGGTAGGGGGGTATGTTTTCTTGATTTGTGTACAGAAATAGTACAAGATATCTTAAACATTATGGGAATATAGCTGTAAGGCCACTGTATTTGTGCTGGTAATATCTATGCATAAGTGAAATGAATGCAGGTTGGGAAACTTCAAACAGCACAGAAACAGAAAATTACATATTAGTGAACATGTAGTCTATTCTGCTAGTAAATAGAATGTATTAACTTTTGTTCCTATTTAGCCAATCCTCTAAAGTGGAAGCCCAGGCAGCAGGAAAGTTTAGATTGGGACTGTGAAACTAGAGACCATAGATTCTTTGTCTGGTCACCTAAAATGGCTGCAAAGGATATAAAGCTAGTGATGAAGATATAGTAAGTGTGTCAAATGCTGTGGAATTCCATTTAAAAAAATACTGTGACATATCAATGACTGAAACTGGGTTATTAATTTTATTAAAATATGTATTTGTTGCAGAAGAACAGACCCCTATCTAGGTCAGATGCAAGCAAGAAAAAGATTAATTGCCTGGAAAAAGAAAAGTCAGACTCAAAGCCAATAATTACAGGGACAAGACCTCTTTAAATGAGGAGGAGAATGAAGATAAACGTTAAATTTCATTACTAAGCGATAAATGATGTATGATTGATTTAGTTTTCACTGCAGTCACACATTTCAAAATGTCACATTTACACTCAAATAACCTTTCCAGGGAAACAAGAATCTGTGCGGGATGTATAAATATTTTGCTAAATGGTCTCATGCTTCACTAAGTTCTCGCCATTTGCAATTCATTATTATGTTCATTTAAATGACAAGTGGTGTACTAGCTTTTTTAAATAAATCAAACAAAATTTCCCTTTCTTTTAAAATATGAAAATAACTTCCTTCTCTAATATAATGCCAAATATTATTAAACCTGAATAAAACATATAAACTTTCAATTCTGAAATAATATTCAAATGGATTTTTATATTTGTTATTTGTTAATTAGACCTTCTAGCAACAGTTGCTCTGTTTGCTTTTTGGGGGGTTCTTTTGTTGCTTTTTTGTTTGTTTGTTTGTTTGTTTTTGTTTGTTTGGTTTTGCTTTGTTTTTTACCTGAACTCTTCGAAGGAAATGCTAGGATTTAAGTAAACACGATGTCATATAAATACATTTGAGTAACTTTTAAAAAGCCTTTCAGCTTCAATGCAAATTTCTCTCCATCTTATGATTGCATGACACTGAAAGGTCATAGAGTCACTTATTTCTACTTTCTCTGACAATTTTTCAACATTTTGTTCCATCAACCTACAATATTCAGCACCACAGGGCACTAAAATAATACTGTAGAATAAAGTACTGGATGGGGGAAGGATGGAGGGGAGAAGCAGGAGAAAACCATGTACACAATATTTTTGTTTCTTCCTGTGATACTCATTTGCTTGTTAGCAGCCAATCTGTCACTATGCTTGCAAAGGATCTTTATTGTGAAGTTTTAAAAATAATAGT
The DNA here is from genome assembly GCF_965231255.1 of Vanellus vanellus. Classification (NCBI taxonomy): domain Eukaryota; kingdom Metazoa; phylum Chordata; class Aves; order Charadriiformes; family Charadriidae; genus Vanellus; species Vanellus vanellus. Next base: position 83,970,077 of record NC_138906.1, on the reverse strand, counting down.
ATTTGTCAGAGGCAGCAAACTTCAGATTTTCAGCTATGACAGAAATAAACCCATAGATTTTGAAAGACAGAGAGAGACAAGTTAAGTAAAATGTTCTGCCTGCCCTTCAGGCAGTTACCAAAGAAGTCGTGAAGCATTGCACCCTTTAAGGTCTATAAACTTTATATTTCAGTACAGAGGTGACGAAGGAACACATGTTTAGATGTCCTTCTCAGTGAGCACCTTAAAGTGTTTCAAGGGGGGAATTTGTGTTCCCAGAGGAAAATACATATACCTGAACTAATCCCATGGATTTGTTTTACTATAACAGAAAAGCTTCCTTGGTGCAATTGATTGCATTGTGGAGTAAAGAAATGAAATCTGATGGAACGTGTCCTAGAGGAGTGGTTTTGCTCCACTAACTGAGAAGGGAGACTGGGTGACTACCTCAGATGAGAAAATATAAATAAAGCAAGATTAACTATACTCCTGTACCTTATGGCCTTATAAATCGCTACTTAATAAAAAAACCCACAAGCAACCCAACCAACAAACAACAACAAAAAAACCCAACCTCAAAACCTCAAGCTCCATTTGTAACATGGTATCGTTAGAAAAAGAGGTGAAAACAATCCTAAAATAAAGAAGTTTCTGTTGTTGTAGCAATTTCTTCTTGGTCTCCAGTTGAGGTAATGGTATTATTTGCTTTTAGGTAATGTATGAGAAGGAGAATGCACAAGATGCAGTAGATCTTACTAGCAGGTGTAAAACCACAGCAATGTAGATGCTTTTATGTTAAGAAGAAAGCTCTTCCAATTAATGGAGAACTATTAGAACAAGAATATTGGGAAAGAAATGGTCTACTGTTGCCTTTTAAGCCAGGAAGGCAGAGAGTGTACTGTACTCCTGAAGGTGCAGTATCTCTTGTTTTAGCTTAAAACTGGAGAAATATTGTTAACTTAAAATGATTTCTTTATACAAAGAACATCTCTTTCAGCTCAGAATTTGGAACTATATAGGCCAGATTGCTCAGTATGATGTTTATTTATTTATTTATTTATTTCAGAAATTATTACTATTGACACTAAAATGAAGAGAGGAATAATTGGTTATTAGAACATTTGATAGCAGCACTGGTTGGGAGAGGCCATTGGCAGCATCTGGAACAAAGAAACGCAGCCACTTATTGCAGAGCTAAGAACCTGAAATAGAAAAATCGGGACTATCTCATCCTATCTGAGGGTTACCATTCGTCAAGGAAAAATAGATGCCTATCACATCTTGAGGGATTCCTGTCCTTTCCTTTGTTCTCTTCTTACCCAAGATCAAATTACAAACTCCTGTAAAAAGTAGAAATATATATATTAAAAAAATGTATAAAAATCAGGTTTTATGTATACAAATCAGTTTTTATATTTATCAGCTTTTGATAAAAATCAGTATTTGGGCATAATGTGATTCATGGATATTTCTAAAGCTGCAATACAATGAAAATTTGTACTCTCAAATTCTTCTCTTACATATTTAGTACACAAGTTACAAATTAATATGGAAATAATGACTTTAGTCTGTTGTATGCTAGTACTAGTACTTTTATATGCAGTTTTATACATGGAATACACAGTTTTTAAAGCATAAGCACGTATGAATTCCAACTTGCAAATTAAAACTTCACCCTTTACTCTGTCTTTACTATGTACTGAGACATTAAGGTTTTTAAGGCTCAAAGGTAGTGCAGGAATATTCTGAGCCTTGAGAGCTCTTGCCTCTTGTGCTTCTAAACCATCAACTTACATACTGATTGCACACTTGATATGTAGATGGGAGTTAATAGTAATCTTACTTGACAAGAGTGCGTAAGTTAAGCAAACAGAAGCGTTCTTTGATTTTTTGGCTTGCTCTAGCTAGAGAACTGTGATGATATTCAGTTCTGAGGAGGAGTGGCCTGTGATTTACCCAAATGAAAAGACAAATTCTAAGGTCCAAATGAGTTTAGCTGTGAAAATGAAATAAAAGTATTCTGACTCCAGTGAGTGAATGTGCATTACTGTGTCATAGAGGTCATTTAGATGAGTAATGCAGAGCGTGTAATAAAGATGAGTAATTTGATGAGTAATTTCCAGATCCTACACCAGTTCCTTTAGTTTAGATCGTGACTTGCTATATTTGGAGCTATTTTCTAGTAGCACATAAGCTCATGTCTTGAACAGTTAGTAGATAAGACCATGAAGAATTTCAGTCCTTAATACAGAAGCATACTGAAATGCGTTATAGATGCCCAGGTCTGTGCTTTCTGTCTCTGCCATTACCCTTAGCTCTGTGCTACTCCTGTCCCTTCGAATGTGTTTGGCTTTCTCAAACTCATTAACAAGGACTCAAATCCTTCCTTCTCCTGCAGTCAGTATGAATTTCTGCTGGTTATGTGCTCTCTATAAAGGATGGGGAAGTTGAAAAGGTCCTTTCTCTTAGAGGAGTGAATTAGTTTTAGGTTTGCACTGAACAGTTGCAAATAAAACTCTCAAACAGACATGTGATCTGTGTATTAAGTATGTATAATAGGAATGAAAAAGTTAAGATGAAATATCATAGGAATTTTGAAAAGTTTGTTCAGAAACGTCTGAGGAAAAGAACAAGTTGGATGGGGAGGGGAACAGTTAAGACATACACATTTAAAATCATCTGCAGGTATGACATAGAATGCTACCTTCTGTCCTGGGAACAGGCATGAGACATGTGAGACAGCTGTGAGTGCATGATGATACCTACTCATCTCAGTATAGCTGCATGTACCACATAGTATTAGCCTAAAAAGAAATAAGGAGTTAGCCAGAGCTTACAAATTGATCTTTCTAAACCTTTCTGTAGCACTGAGTTTCTCAACAGAACCCCAGAAGATTTTGAGACACAAAAAATTGGAATTTTTCAGAATATAACCCCCCATATTTGGAATTTCTAATAGGATGACTATGTAATGTATTAGAATAAAAAGGTCTTTATAAAGAAGTCCTGCCTATCCATGGATCACTGCAAGCTGGACCATGCTTCTAGGCTTAGTTTCAGTCTATTCAATGTCTGTATGCAAATTTACTGCAAATTCTGCAAAATCTTCTTGAGATCTTTTTTTTCCTGTCCCCACCGCATCCTGCCTGTGTGCTGCCTACTTCCTTCAGCAGTCTATGTCTTTGCATGAGCTGCAGTCTGGCTACGGGTGCATTGACTGCTTGCTGTAATTGGCAACATGGAAAATTCTCCTCTGGTGCATATTCACTGCCTCCAGGGATATCGCTGCCCTCTTTCCAGATCTACCTTGTCTGGTCACTCTTCTTGAAGGAACAAAGCACACAAACAGGAAGCCAACACATGGAGGAGGCAGTCTGCCACTGCACATACCGAGTCTGTTATAGTTAAAGGTTGGATTTGCAAAGAACCAGCTACCCACACGTGATGGACGGTGACGGTGCATTGGAAGCAAGCAAACATAAACCAGTCAAATATTAACGTAAGCAAAATCCTGCAGCATTATTGGTGCAAGCTTGACTGGAACAAGGCTGGACAGCTGGGTTCTGCACTATCACGGTTTGTTTTCTGTTGTTTGGGTGATGTGGATAGTATAGATCTGAAAAAGTGTTTGATTTAAAAAAACAGTCTTCAGGAGATGAAATCAGTTGTTGTAGTATAAAACCAGAAAATTTATCTTGGATTCTTGGAAGCTTTGCCTGTGTAAGTCCATGGAATTAGATTCATAATGCTTGTGTCATATTTTAGCACCTGATGCAACCACAGAATTGTAGAAAAGGTAAAATATTTTTCTCTTAGGCTCCAGCAAGCCTGGCATAACTAGGAAAATAATTCTGCCAGACAGGCAAGCTTGTCTGCAACTCACACTGCTGCCAGTGGATATGGAATATGATGATGGTGCTCTTTGTAATAAAATAACTGAGAAACATTCCGTAAATTACTGAAGAAATCTTCTGTCATAGTAGGGCATCTTCAACCTAATAAAACAGGTGGCATTTGGACTACTTTCTGTGGGAGAACCAAGATGGATGCAAGGAGAAAGACTCATGTGATGGAACATGGGTTAATATGCACAATGATGATAATTTACCATGTTGTGCATTTGTTGTAATTACTTGGAAGTAGTACTGTGTTGTATCAGATCAGTGCTACCTTTTTATATTGGTTTGAGAAAACTTTTTTTAACATTATTTTAAGGTTGAAGCTAAAATAAAACTTTCATAGGTATGTAGCAATGTTGCTTTTCATAACTTGTTTGGATTCCAAAGCAACTGATAAATATTGGATTTTATAATTTACAGTTTACTCTTTTGGATACTGGTCTCTTTCACCATGTGGAAAGGTGACGGACAAGAAATAGAAAAGAGATGATGGTGGCACTTATAAAACAACTCACTTGTGTCAAAAAATAATAATTGGCAGTGAATCCTGTCTAATCACTAATGTTAGTGCATGCAGGCGCAATGCCTCCATTTTCTGTCAGTACAGAAGGCACTGACAGTCCTCTTATAAATTTTTATAAGCTTTTCAAAAATACCAGGTTAGCTTGAAATATATCAAATTACTTTAGATGACTACTTTTACTCTTGATGTGCTTTTCAAAGCTGGTTTGGTTTGTTTGGGGTATTTTTTTCCTCCTAGTTGATGAGTTACAGTGGAGATGATTTGGAGGGAGTTGTTTGTTTTCTTATTTCTTTCTATTAGAAATTATTTTAACAGCGTTCAAGTAAAATATATCTGAGGCAGAAAAAAAATAGCAATATGGGAGGATGATAGAATGTAATCTACCATAGAAGAATACTATACGAATGTTTCACATGTTTCACCAAACAAATGAAATGGATATAAAAAGCAATTCTCTTTGGTCTGAGATTTCACAAACACAGCAGTTACAGCCTCATATTTGCCTTATGGAATGTATGGTGCTTCCCAATATGGATTTTTGTCTATATTAGTCAAGGTACAGTTTAACCTTCAGTTTTTCCTGTGCTTTTCTGTTAGTTGCAATTATTTTTCTCTGAAGATAAATTTATGTTCTAAATTTATGTTCTTCACTGGAAATAAATCTGCTGACCTTAGAAGATGGCAAGAAAATGAAGGCTTCCTTTTTTGCCACCAAAAGAAAAAATTACTTGATCAATTGCTCTTTCAGTATGTATGTGTCTGTGAGTCTGTGTATAAAAATTATTTTTTTCCTGAGAGAAAGAATTTGACAACCTAAAGTACTTATGTAAGTACCTCTCTCTATGCTTTCTTCTGGAGAGAGCTGAGTTTTATGGCTCAGTTGTATTTCCTCTGCACAGGCTTCCAGTCTGCTGTAAAGTTAAAGCTCCTTAGGATTTCTTTCTCTGAAATCTTCAGGCGCAGTTGAAAAGCTAGAGTGTTGGAGTAACTGGCAGAAGTAGACTAAAGCAAAACACAGTATAAGATGCCCGCACACAACTGTAACAGGAAAATACAGTGGCTGAGAGCTGGACTCTTGTCAGGTTAAGACACCACTGAGACTGTGGTTGTGGTTGTAGTGGTATTTTCCTTCAAGAGCGTAATGGAAGTGTGGGGTCTGCATGCAGAGCCTGTAAATACGATTTTGCCATTGTTAGCAGAAGCCCTGTGGTGGCCTGGGGCCTGCGGGACCAGGATCTGCTCTGGGTGGTGCTGGCCACCCCAGCTGCTGGGGGGTGAGTGACTGCCGCCTCCGCGGGGTGAGCTGTAGAGGTGAGGTACCACCGGTGGTGTGGGCTGTGCTGAGGGAAAGTACAGAAATAAACTCAAACAAGCCCAAGGCTGAGGAGGAAGAAAGCATCGACTTTCCTTGCATGTCACCTTCCCTTCTTCCCCCAGTGCTTTTCTTCGAGGAAGACTGAAGCTGCCTAGAAAAGGATCCAGAAGGCATTGCGAGGGTGAGCTTAGCACCAATAAAAAGGGGTCAGTATTAACATTTTTTCTTGTATGGTATTTCTAAAGGTGGTATTATTAATGAGGATTTACTGTGGCAGTTGGACTATGGATATTAGTATTACTGGACCAGTCATAACTGTTGTGTTTTGATTAAATTACTAATCTTTTAATCAGGCTAACAATGGTTTGGGGTTTTTTTTCCATATATGTGGTGTTTTCCCTTTTTGTCAGTAACAAGATTTTGAGTGTAAGACTGTCTAGTTGCTGTAGGTTTAACTAAAAAGTTAAGTATACTGGTTTATATTCTAATGAAATCTGACTTTTGAGTTTAAAAGGGGCTTTGTGCTTATTATAAGGAAATGAGTGACACGGGTCTTTTTCAGGCTTCTGAGTCCCATCACTACAATTCTGCAAAGATCTAATGAGACTTGTCCATTGTTCCCAATCAATGTGTGTCCACTTGAGGTATGGCATTCTTTAGAGGAAGGAAAAAAAATTATCTAATACTAGAATATTTCAGAGACATTTACAGCTTAGTATATTTTTTATTTTTTCTATTCTTCTGTCTAGAAAATATAATATTTTAGGGCATCCTGAAAATCTGTGAATATGTTGTCAAATGTTCTGTTGAAGGAGAGAAACTACTTTCAGTACTCTGAAACAAGGAATGGCAATTATACTTTCCTCTCCCACAATATAAAGGTCCTTTTTTTTTTGTCCTTCAGTACTGACAAGTCACATTTTAAATCTGTGCAGGACTATGTCCTGTTTCTGTTTGTCTTTGCATCTATGACGTCTTATACAGTATATTAACATTTAGGGTACAAGAAAAGTTGCTTTCTCTGGAAAGTTTTTTTTTTTTTTTTTCTTTCCAATTTTTCTTTTCATAAATACTGTCTTAATGTGAAAAAAGACCCTGGGAAGAGGATTTAGTTACCAGGTAGAAAGTGCAATTTTACAATCAGTTTCATAATCACTTTATTTTTTCTCAATTTGTTGTCAGTGTTTACACAATATATTTTTATGTATGTATACACAGACTGAAACCTGCCTGCTGTGGTTAAGCAAGGGAACAAAAAACTCACAAAAACCTCGTCTGAAATACTTCATGAGGAGATGATGATTTTTGTATTAGAATGTAGTAGGGTGGAAAGCCAAATGAATTTCAAATTTCTTTTCTAGAAATGAATAAAACCTTTGAGAGAATTGCTTGGATATTACTCCTTTTCCTAGTAATTATGGCCTCAGCCTCTTGAAGCAGTTTGATAATCCTCAAAGGAATTCTGTTTCTCAGATTAGGAAATCCCGGTCTAGATTATTTCCACTAGAGCATATCCACTTAATATTTTTCAAAAATAAGCTTTGGTATAGAATCTGATACTGTGAAATTTGCATTTAGAGGATTTGCCTATAGTAAAGCCTACTTTTGATGAAAAAATCCATTTATAAGATATGTAGTAACTAAAAAAAAATTATCTTGGGGAACCTGAAATTGGAGCAGGGGGGGAATTGTGTGTGTGTATATCATCATATTTCAGTTTATGGTTTCTTTTTTAGTACTGTGACTTTTTTTTTCTCAAATAGCATACTGTTCAGATACTGTCAGGGTTTTTTTGTGTTTTAAAAAACATTTCCTATGTGCATTTTTGAACTCATTAGTCTGAATTTTTTGTCTTTGGTGAATTGTAGGTGACTTCATGGCAGTGTGGCCTTTGGGAAAACAGTTTACTGTGTGTTATAAACCTTGGTATGTATAATAACCTGAGGTACATAAGTGTCCATTCCTCCACAAATCCTTGTCAGAATAGTTCTGGAAGCATTCATCAGTTCTCATCAAAACAATGACTAAGCTTAAGTTCAGGAGTGAAAACATAAAATAGTTCCTAAAACAGCGGCTAAATTAAAAATATCTCATAATCCTAAATGTTTGCTAATCAGACACCTATGAAGGTTTCTTAGTGACTGTATGAAGGTCATGACTAATTTCAGGCTTGGAGAAACAGTGGCTTTATAGTTCTTCAGTGGAAAGTGAGATGAAGTGCTCTCATTAGAAAGAGATACTTCAAAAACTGGAAGAGGAGTTATCTGGTCTAGAAGGTCTGCTACGTAAAGGTGACTTTTCAGTGGTACTGGAGATGTGAGGAGAGATAGTGAATTAACTTACAGCCTATTGACTGCTAGACGCGCCCCCTCCTTCCCCCAACCCAAACAGTAGGAAAATGCCACAAAATTGCAAGGTTTCTATTGCAATTTTTCTGCATAAGAGGGATCTTGTAGACATGTGTACTCTGCATGAATCTGTTTGTTCATTTTGCCATTAGTTTTCACGGCATAATTGTTCACATGCCACAATTTTTGTAAGTGATCTAATTTTGTCTACAGTGATTCTACAATGAAGTTATTCTAGGTGGAACAAGCAATAGTTATTGTGAACTTTTAGATTTGGCTTTGTCTGACCCATAATGTCAAATTCATTTTTTTGCTACTGGCTTAATGACCTAGAATTTAGAGTCGAAGTGGAAACCATTCAGATTGTCTATAGATAAATGGTCTTCTGCTGACCTCTAATGGAGAAGATAAATCTGAAACTACCTTGTAGGCAATTTTATGTTCATAGCTCAATAGAACAAGAACACATAGCAATAACGCTGTGATAATACTGTCATCCTGTTAAAAGCTTTCTCTTGTATGAGAGGATGTGAAGAAAATGATACCACAAAATAATAGTTCAAGAATTGACTTGTTTTGCAACTTCAAACCTGCTTTGGATTGAAAAATCTGTACCTGCTTTTAAAACTTAGAAATTTTAGACTGAAATTGAGAGTATATGTACTTGTGAACCTGGATGTTGTGCTAGAAAGCCCTGCACTCTGTAAGCTATTGCCAGTGTGGAGTTAAAGAAAAAAGACAAGGCACCTCTTGAAATTGTCTAGTTGTGGTGGCAGCTAAGCCCCCACTCAGTTCCTCATTCATTCACCCCCAGCAGGATGCGAGAGGGAATCAAAAGGGCAAAAGTGATAAAACTTGTGGATTGAGATAAAGACAGTTTAATGCGTGAAGAAAAGAAAAGGAAAATAAAAACTGATGCAAAGGCAATCACTCACTATCTCCCAACAGCACACCGATGCCCAGCCAGTCTCTGAGTAATGGCTGCCTTGGAAAAACACACCCTACCCTCACAGTTTTATTGCTGAGTGTGATGTTTTATGGTATGGAATATCCCTTTGATCAGGTCAGGTCAGCTCTCCTGGCCGTGTCGCCTCCCCACCTTTTGCTCACCCCCAGTCTACTCACTGGGGGAAGGGAGAGGTCAGAGTGAGAAACAGAGAAGGCCTCAATACTGTGCAAGCACTGTTCAGTAACAGCTAAAACGCTGGTTTGTTATCAACACTGTTTTGATCACAGATCTAAACCTAGCACTGTAGGGCTGCTACTAAGAAAATTAACTCTATCCCAACCAGTACACTAGCCGAAATCCCCTGACCAGAGCAAGGGAGCCCAGATCTAGATACAGCACTGCAGATGTGTCTCACCGAGGCTGACCAGAGGGGAAGAATCGGCCCCCTTGACCCGCTGGCAGCAACGCTCCTGCTGCAGTCCAGGATGCTGTTGGCTGCCTTTGCTGCATGGACGCATTGCTGGCTCGTGGTCAGCTTGTTTTTTCAGGACCCCGGGTCCTTTTCTGCAAAGCTGTTAATTGGTATATCAGCTTTTCTTTTTAATTGGGTACAGCTTACCTCCTTTATGCCAATTGTTTTTGGACTGTTAACTTAATATAACTCCATAAGCCTGAATTTCTTGTTAAACTCCCAGAAGCTTTTTAATCTGTTGGACAGTTCCAACAAAATTTTCAGAGTGTTTTATCCATTCCAAGAAACAGCTAGCACTTTGCCAAACAGCGCATGTACTGGTTGACTACGCACATAGCTGTGAACTAGCCAGAGTGTGAGTAGCTATTGTCCAGTGAAAAGAGAGCCTTCTTTGAAGGAGCCTCTGTGAAGAGAGCTGTGTATCATGCTGAAGAAGAAGGCAGGCACTAGTGACGCAGAAGGAGCTGGCAAATTTGGGAAGATTATGTGCTGGGAGACACAGTACACGACTCTGTTAGAAACCATGCCTCATTAGTTACTCTGCTCACAGAGCAATTTGCTAAGCTTGTTGCATATATAAACATTTATTTAACTGAAACTCAATGCTCTACTTTCACTGTAAAGAATTGTAAACGCTTCGTTTATTCCAGAAGATGGTGCTGTCTGCATTTGTTTTAGAATTTATTGTGCCAGAAACAATTTATATCCAATTCAGCCTTTGTTGAGTTGCAAATTATTGAGGATATCTTTGTAATAGGAACCGTTAATGCAGCCCTGCTCCTGAGGCTTTCACATTTACAAATAATTTGCATAATATTTCCACATGAGAGGTTAGAAAACACACTTCTCCAGTAGTCTTACATTAATATAACCTGATATGTTGAAGCAATCTCAGTTATTTTTCTACCACTAGAACATACATATTAAGTTAAAGAAAGACAAAATAGCATTTTATTCAATGCAGTAACTGCAAACTTGACTTTTTAACAAAAATATTTGTAAATTCCACTGTTGTGATGATTCTTTATGGAAGATTGGGGTCTTCGCTATAAATATTTGTACATGGTTATGGAAAGATGTACAGAATATGCATGTAACTTGCTTCTGATATAATGTATGAACTGCAATGTTACAATCAGTATAAGACGTTATGCTTTGCAATTCTGAAGTGCATCCTCAGATTTGTTACAAACTTCATATTGCAGTGTTACGCTTCTGCATTTGTGATCGATTCGCTACTCCTGTACAATTAAAAGCGGTAGAATTTTCTGTCTTTCTTTTCACCCTGTTTCCAGGAAAGATACATATACAGCTTGAAAAACTTTCTAAGATAAACACACATTTTATGTGCATATTACAGTCTGTGAAATATTGCAGGTAATTCACATTTGTGAGGGGTCTCAAAACAGATGACAAGCTCAACCCCCAAGATGCATTGAATTGCTGCCTACCTGTAGTCAGTAATCACAACTGTTCCTGATCAGCCTCTTAGGTACTGGTATCATATGTTTACTGTTTTATGCTATTTTGGTCATTTTCGTAGAGATAATGAAGTTGTTTCATGTCTGGAGTTTGGGTGAGAAAGCAGAAAGATGTGGGAGGAGTAGTCAGACAATCTGAGGAAGGAACACAGAAAGTGGAAAAAAGGATGTGACTAGAGAATATTCTATAGAATTAGAGAATGGTTGAGACTGGAAGGTATCTCCCTAAGTCATCTTGTCCAACCCACTCTTCAGAGCAAGGTTGATTTTGATGTTGGATCTGACTCTGTAGTTCGATCAGGTGGCTCAGGCTTCATCCAGATCTCCCTGGGCAACCTGTTCTGGGGTTTAACAGGCATTGTGAATTCGTTTTTCCAAATACCTAACTAGAATTTCCCTTGTTGCAGCTTGTACTCATTGTTCATCTTTTGTTGTGTACTGCCAAGAAAATGCTAGTTGCAACTTCTCCGCAACTATAGACTGAGTGGTTGAAGATACCGGTAGTTGAAGATACCTCCTTTAACCTTTCCTTCTTTTGGCTGAACAAATCTAGCTCTCTCAATCAGTACTTGCATGTCGCATATTGAGCCCCCCGATCACCTTGGTGACTACCATCTAATAGGAACAACTGAAGTGTGAACCTCCAAGATTCTGCTGTGATGTTCCACATCTCTCATATTGCTCTGGTGTTATTGTTTTGCAATATACAGCTTACTTTTACTTTTAATATATGTGTGAAATATTACTCTACCCTATGTATGCAAATTTTGTCCTGTCTGTGTTGGGCATAGCTCTGTTTTCTTGACTGTTGAGTGTTAAAAATAAAAATCCAAAGTTATATGCTTATTAGAAATCTCTCTAAGACTTGAGTTGCATGAAATTAAAATACGCTTTATCACTACCAAAAGACATTTTTAGTTACAGCTTTAAAATTAAAAAGGAAACATGCATGTTAAAAAACAAACAAACAAACAAACAAAAAACCAAAGAGTCTCCTTAATATATGAAAGAGAAATCTGTAGTTTTCTCTGTATATATCTGTGTTTATAGATATATAGAGAATCATCTATATTGACTTAGTAAGAATATTTCTAAGTTATGCTAGGTAGCCCAGGCTAACAACTATTATTTGAAATACTACTGTTCTTGTTTCAGTAGGTAGAAATGAATAGTCAGACTTTTAGGTTCTGTTCTTACAGGTAGGATATGCTTATCACTGATTAATAATGGTAACAGTGCCTTTCATAAAGGGTTAGCACATTTAAGAAATTCAGGTTTTTTTCCCTACTTTTTTTAGATTATTTCATATTGTGACCAGAAATCAGAAATTCAGAATTTAGAAATTCTCCAAAATTTTGCACCAGAACACATGCTATGCAATTTCCAGAGTATTCTCTGGGTTGAGAAACAACAGTAAATTTAAAAGCTTTGTTCTCCAATTCACCTGTTAGTGGTTATGCTGGAGCTTCAAAAACTGTCTCTAAAATAGTTCCCTTTAAAAACAAGGTAAAGTATGATGTAAATTCAGTCTCAGGCTCTAATGGAAAGTCCCAGTCCTCTACTTCTTAACTATCTGTATGGATATATTCATTTAAAAGCTTTCCAAGGTTTCAGCAGACTTTTTAGTCTGCTGAAGACCCCTTTCCTTCCTGCCTTTTGGGTTTTTTTTCCTCTCCCCTTCCCCCCTCAGATTTTTTGTTTTTCCCAAAGCTCAAATGTACATCAGATTCACAGTCACGGTTAAACTGACTTCTCATCATGTAAAGGCATTGGATTGATAGATATGCCATAATGTATATAATAAAAGACCAGATAAGCCAATCTTCAGAAAACAGCTTCACTATTAATAATAGTCTTGGAGAAATACGAGAAGTAAAGGGTATAATTAACCACTGTAAATAGTTTACAAGATGTGGCCCTTGAGAAAGAGCAGGAGGATACCATAAATTAGCCAAAATAAGGGAATACAGGGCTAAAGCACAGAGGGAACGGAACTGCCAACAATGCCAAAGAAGAAATCACTTGAACTATCACTATCCTAATCGACATAGTAAAATACCCACCCTCGGGTAGGGAAAGCCTCCTACTAACAAAAGTCCCCTCCTCACAGAGCATGTGTAGTCAAAAGAGAGGACACTGTGATTTGAAGTAGAGACAAGGCACAGCAAGAACCAAGGGGAATGAGGATGACTAAGCTTAACTGTAGAAAGTACTGAGAACTGTTGCTTAACTATTGCTCGAAAGGTATAAATGCTTTACCTTGTGCTAACTGAGGCACGATCGCTTTGTGGACGAATGACCTAGCACCCCTCTCTGCGCAGAAATGAGATAAAGAGATATCTCACCTCTGAGTGTATATTGGCTCCTTGCACGTCGGGTTAAAAGAGCCCAGATTTGGGACAACACTAAGAGTTTAAATAACTAGAAATGGAGTTGGCAGGTTGTGAGGCATTTGTGGAGGCATTCTCCATTTGTTGGAGAAAAACAATCCTGAGACCTGTAGTTCATTGTAGAAAGCTAGAAGATGATTTAGGATGGTTTGAATAAATTGAGAAAGACTTTTGCACTTGCTTTTGAACCACTTTACCTTTAGAACCCTTTAGAACCCTTTACTTTTAGAACCCTTTAGAACCCTTTCACAGCTGCTAATTCTCATTTTCTTGTGGCAGTGCTCTCATTATCACTTTACAAAATCACCTTCTTTGTGGAAAGAGTGATTTCCAAAAGAAGTCCACATTGTGCCATTGCATGTTCCAGCAACATAAAATGACTCAGAGATTTGTGTTAAATAAGAATGAGCAAATCTTATGGAGTTAAATGTTGAGTCATCTTCTAGGTTAAACTAATTTTCATACTTTTTCTCCCCTACAGCTGTAAAGCAAGCAGAATTCCATTGGTATTTGTTAAATATTTTCTGGCTTGCACTTGAATCTTCTTCATTTTTAACATAATTTTTTTTTAAACATTTTTTTCTCCACAAGTTGATCTGATTTGATAAATTAACGCCGTTGCCTAGTCCAAATTAAATATTTTATTAAGCCTAAGTGTGGAAGAGCTTTGCAAACCTTAGACTTAACAGTAATAATCCACATTTTATAAAATATCCAAAGGAGAGGTGTCAGAACATCTTTTCTTTTTATTTTGACAATGACTAGGAAAATATATTTTACTTTACACAGAAGAAAGTTTTCCCGATTTGGGAGAAAAAAATTGTATCCGTGACTCTGAATTATTCTACCTCAAAAAATAAGTCTTGAGAAATGAATGAATCATAAACATAAATAGTTACTAGAACACTAAACATTTCCTTAGCTTGGTTTTAAATAAACCTAGAAACTAGCATATTCTATCTACTGGGATAATCTATCTAATCTTTTTATTTAATAGGAGTAAGCCTGATAATTCAGTTACACCTTATAATTTTTAAGAGTAAATTTTGTAAAGGATGTAGAAAGATTACTTTGGATAGTGAAAATAAATTAATGAAATGTTTATATGTTATTGATCATAAAAATGATTTGCTTATCTAAGTATTTAAAACGAATAGGCTGTATTTTGAAAAATAAAAATGCGCCACCTTGCATTAGATAGAACAAAGATAATTCATGAATGTCATTTGGTCTCCCACAGTAACCTAAACACCTGAGATCTTTCCAGCTATATACAGTTTAACTGTGAAAAAGCAGTGACAAATGTTTATAAAGTATTACCATCTGAAAAGTACATCTGGGAACTACTGAGTTCTATCTTTGGAAACTTCAGTCCTGTGAAAGAATGTTCAAAAAATCTTTCTGTGGATTGCTTAAAGAAATAAATACCTCAGAAACCACACCTGGTGTTAGCAAATTTACATAGGAAAATTTATTTTCTTGCATAAAATAGCAGTTACAATAACAATGAGGTGAAATTAGGTATTTTTTAAATGACCTTTTTAATGTCTTTGTTATTCAAATTACCCATATCTGTAGATAGAATAGCAGGGCAAATCAATCAGAGGAACTATTGCATACATCTTTATTTTATTTAATTCTTTAGTGGACCATAGAGAAGTATTTTGGAAAAGCTTTAGAAACTGATTCAATATGCTTCATTTAAACATGATTAAAAGACTTTTAAATAGCTACCAGGTACTGTGAAAGAGTACCATAGAAATTTCTCATAATGATTTGATGAATAAGCATTGACATTTAATTTTCTTTCTCTTGTTCTTCAACTCTCTAAGTCTTGGACACCCAATATTATTCTCATTAAGGTTTTTCGTTCTTACTTCTGAAATTAATCAGTTGGTCTGAGCATTATGCAGATAGAGCCAGGTGATAGCTCCTTAAATGGCATGTTTACAAGGAGTTCTCAGGCCATTACTTTACTATTAAGGTTATATAACTGTCTCCCTAACATCTTGCATTTGGTAACTTAGATTTTTGCTGAACTGTAATTTTTAGGGAAATGAGTCCTTCTGCAAACTGTAAAGTGGGAAACTGACTCTCTGTGAGATTTTGCTGTGTGTTTTTTTCTGGTGCTATGAAAATACTTTCATTTTATATCGCTATAAATCTGCAGACACAAAAAAGAATGTAAAACTCTCTCCAAGCTTGGATCCTATTTCCTAGTTAATTCTGAAAATTAGTTTTCACATGAAGCAGTCTGAAAACATTTGCTGAAACTAAGCTGTATCACTAACTTAGGGATGACGATAGATTTCTGCAGGTGAGTTATTCGAACAAGTCTGCTCTGAGGATGATCCCTTAAAACTTCTCTTTGGGACTGGGGTTCTCATCGGACATTCCTACGACCTCCCCATTCCTTTTTGGAGAATTCTGTTTCTTGAGTTTCTGTCGTTAAAATGGAGGCAATTATAGAAGAAAAGCTTTGGAATAGACCTTAACATATCCCATTGTCTGTCCTCTGGACTTTCCGTATCTTTCTTGAAAGACAATTGTTCAGACATCTTGTTCTATAATACTGTATTTTATGTATGCTAATATGATTTAGTTCAATATCTTGATTCATGTTCAGTTTGAGCAATTAATTATAAATTCTTATTTAAAAAAAAAATCCTGTTTCACACTATTGCTAACCAATGATTTTCTTTGCTCTTCTCTACATATAGTTGCATCTTATTTTAAACAATTTCCGATCTTTCAAATAGTGCTGCATTTTGATCTTTTCTTCCAAATCCATGAAGTTCTTCCATCCGCAAATGCAAATATTTTCTGCTCCTTTCTCCTTTTCAATAATACATTGAATAGCAGTGATTGCAAGACCTACGCTGGCAGAACCTTACCAGATACAACCATCCAAGTTAACAAATAATATTGATCAGAGTTTTGAGTGTTTTCATAATTAATTCTGTGCCCACCTTTTAAGTATTTTCACCCTAAAATCCTTGAGAGATTCTCAGAAGTAAAATAAAAATATTTCTCATATTTGAAATATACTGCACCTATTTCTTCCCAAACTACCAAGTTTTATTATTCCAGTAGTTTCCTAGGAGTTTCGTTTGTTAAGCTGTCTGGTTTATAGTTTCTTGTGTCCTTTTCTCCTTCTTCCCCTTCACGGATACTGTAAATATTTGTCTTCTTCCAGGCTGACTCCTTGTTGGTTCTAAAGCTTAGCTGTTAACAGCTCTGAGATAGTCTCTATAGGTTTGCAGAGTAGTATTTAGCAATTTTCATGTCTTCCAGCTGTTTTGAGAAAATTTACTTTATCTAAGGAGTCTATACACCGTTCTTTCAATATTCTAGTTTATGTTCTTACTCCTTTATTCCTGTCTGTTGTGTCAATCATGTTCTGTACGTCTGTGATTTAGATTCAGTCACAGATTGGGACTGATGTAATAGAGGGTACTTTTAAATATATTTGCTGTAACCAGTGAATGATTCATATTCCAGAGTCCATGGTCACAGTTTCCCAAAATGGAAGATTTGATTGTACAAGTTTTTAAAGTAAAAGCCCTTCTTTTGCAATGCTTTTGGTCCTGCCCTTGTGCTCCAGCCTTTGCACAGGTCTTTCCAGCTTTTTACTGTCCCGTTCTGAGCCATATTTCAAATTTTCACAGTCTGAACCCTTTTCTTTCTTTCTCTGAGACACTTGTCTACGTTGTACCATGGAATTATCTCTCTTGCACTTTACATATTTCTTAAGTGGAGTTAAATTTGAGTCCATCTCTCCTGATGATTCTTAGACACACACACACAAAAAAAAATAAATTGAAGGAATCTACAGCAATTCTGAAGAGCTAATTTTTGACTGATACAAATACTACTGACCAAGTAGCTCTTCAGAAGAACTCCTTTCAGCTGACTGATTTTCTCTGATGTAGATACTCAACTACAAATCCAAATCTTGCATCTTTGGAAGCCAAATGCATGCTTCTAAACTCTTTTCCTTCTATTTGATGTCTATTTTTCTTCCCAGGAACTTCCACATGGGGGGAAAAAAGAGAGGGTGGAATCAGTAATTCACTGAGAAAACACTATCCATCCATCATCTTTACAAGGTAAAATTTCAGCTGGTCTTCAGGGGAAGAAGTCTTTCAGCTGTGTTGCTAATGTTAAGTTTTAGTCATGTAATTAGTCTTTTTCATAACTAAAATAAAAGAAAAAAGAGACATACTAAGTGCTTCAAAAATTTCAAATAATTTGTCACCATGTTGCTGTTAGCATTGAATAATATACTATTGTTTTCATTGGCTTTCGTCTTGCTGCTGTGGAATTTTAAAATATTTTCTGAACTTATGCATCTTTCGAGGAACATAAAACGTTAATTATATAACCTTATCTCGTACAGTTATGTGAAAATAGATGTGCTGTAAATGAAGAAATGTCATGGTATAGCAAGAAAACTGGACAAGTATTGAGAAGATTTTTAGGCTTTTTGTGTTCAGCGAAATACTTCAAATAAGACCTGAAGACTGACATGGAATGTGGAAGACAGAAAGAAATTGTCCATGCACTGAATGAGGCAGGAGCCTTGAAAAAAAATGAACACAAAGTCAACCAATCAGGTAATAAGACTATAGGAAAATGTGCATCCAGTAGGAAAAAATTAAGGAACCACGCCAGTAGCATTTCTGAACTTGTAAGTGTTTGACTTTGAAGCTTCCCATACAAGATATTTTGATATAATATGTTTTACAAGTTAGCGTACTAACACTCTGTGGACTTTTCATTCATATTTGAAAAAATTTTGACACTGTAAATGCCAATCTGGCTCCTGATTCCAGTGTAATTTTTACCATAATTATAGTTTTTGATTTCAATACAGATTAATTACAAGCCAATTACCTTAAAAAAGTAAAATGAAGTGCTATGCTTCATGTAAAGGGAAAACAGGAGATTGCTGGGATATTAAAATGGTAACTTGCACTAGAAAGTTGTTTGGTTTTTATTTTTTTCCCAGAAGAAATATTAAAACAAGATAATTTGCTTTAAAACATTTTATTTCTGCAAATCCTTTCTGCATAGCTGTTGTATAAATATTCAATATCTTCTGAAGAAAGGAAGGTTGTTGTTTTTCTTAATTCTGATTGTATTCTTTGATCTAGTGTAGTAAGATGTGTCCTGTCTTATTACGCTTTCACAGATGGCAATGTATTTTCCAGTGCTTATCATATGAAGTAATTATCAAATATAATTAAGATTATTACAAGTTTGTTTCTGCCTAATAATTCTTAGTTTTGAGAGAGATATAAAGAAATAAAAATAAGAAAACCCTCCAAATCTTATTGTTTGTTCTTAAGCTTAAAAGAAATTTAAAAATTGGCATGGGGTGGTCCAATATTTTTCCTGTCGTATGTTAATACACCTAATGGGCAATGAGAACTGTTCAAGTCATCAAGGGACAATTTCTTACATGTCCTTATACACGTACAATATTTGGCCCAAAGAAATATTGACAGAAATAATTCTGTTCAGCTTATAGTTTTCTTTTCTTTTTTTATATTTCTTGGTGCACTAAAAGGTTGTGAGTGTTGAACTGGTATGAGGTCAGATTGGTTTTGTCACCTTTTCAATAAGACATCTTCTTCATCATCTCTCACTGACTGCTTTCTGACATGAAAATTGTCATTAAGGGTGTTTTCCAAGTGAAGATGGAGAAAAACAAAGTAATCAGCTTAAAAACAAAGTGGATATAAATGGCAGAAATAAAAGGCAGTTCTCCTGATCTTCACTTTCACATCTTTTCCAACATATCAGTGATTCCCCTTTAGGTGCAGATAACTTCCCTAGGCTCTTATATGCCTCTGAGGTGGGAACTGGATCGATACAAAGACACACAGGGTTCTGGCGCAGATGCTCTGTAGTTATGTGGAGACCTACCAGGTTTTGGAGTTGGATCCAGGTTTTCTTAATAGTTTTTATATCATTGTTATTGCACCTTAATTTATTAACATTTCCCCAAAACCCAACAAACAGACAGGACATACTGTTCATATTTAGAGATATGCCTGTAAAAGCACTGGATTCAACAAGAAGCTTAAATGTAAGTATGGTGTCGAAACATCTACAAAAGGAAATAAAGATAAATAATGTGGTAATGAAGTAAGCATCAAGACTGTAGTAGTGCTTCACTGAATTACACTTCTTTTCTACTGGTTGAACAGGGTCAGGGGAATGAGAATACATTCTGTAGGTTCATTTTTTTGTGAAGAGCAAGTAATCTTTTTTTTTTTTCCTGTAGATAAAAGGAATACATTTACTAGGTGGAAGAAAAGAATGAGGTTTTAATCTGTGACACCATTGTATATGCTTGTTTCTCTCATCCCCTTATACTCTCTGTTCAATATCTATATTTTGCTATGTATTTTTACCTTAAAAAAAGGATGTTTTCTGTGCATTTAGGCCAGCAGCACAGGGAAAATATCATGAATGCAGTCACAGCAGTTAGGCTTAAAACAACAAAGAAACATTCAGTAGCAAGATTATGAAAAAAAAATGTTATAAGCCAGATGTTGCATCATCACCGAAGTAATGTTTCAGGCTTCTGAGTGACAGACAGTCCAGGACAAACAGGCAACATTAATCAACAAGCAAAGTAGGTAAGATCTACCAGTCTGTCACTGTGGAGTTACTCTGTTGTTATTTTATCAAAACCCAAGCAAATACTTTGATTTGAAAAGGAGTGTTACGTCTCTTGTCTGCGGCATTATTCTGTCAGTGCTGAGTATTTTAAACAATGTTGGTCAGTTCTCAATTAACATGAAATGGAACAGCTTATCCTTGGTGCCTTCTCAAGGCATATCAAGGATAAGAGGGTTATTAGGGGCAGTCAGCATGGCTTTTCCAAGGGGAAGTCATGCTTGACCAACCTCATAGCCTTTTATGAGGAAGTAACGAGGTGGATGGATGATGGCAGAGTGGTAGATGTGGTCTACCTTGACTTCAGTAAAGCATTTGACACGGTCTCCCACAGCATCCTCATGGCTAAACTGAGGAAGTGTGGACTGGATGACCGGATAATTAGGTGGACTGCGAACTGGCTGAAGGAGAGAAGCCAGAGAGTCGTAGTCAATGGGGCAGAGTCCAGTTGGAGGCCAGTAACCAGTGGAGTGCCTCAAGGGTCGGTACTGGGGCCCATATTATTCAATATATTCATCAATGATTTAGATGAGGGAATTGAGAGTACTATCAGCAAGTTTGCTGATGACACTAAGCTAGGAGGAGTGGCTGACACGCCAGAGGGCTGTGCTGCCATCCAGAGAGACTTGGACAGGCTGGAGATTTGGGCAGGGAATAACTTAATGAAATACAACAAGGGAAAGTGTAGGGTCCTACATCTGGGCAGAAACAACCCCAGGTTCCAGTACAGGATGGGGAGCTACCTGTTAGAGAGCAGTGTAGAGGAAAGGGACCTGGGGGTCCTGGTGGACAGCAGGATGACCATGAGCCAGCACTGTGCCCTTGTGGCCAAGAAGGCCAATGGCATCCTGGGCTGTATTAGAAGGGGGGTGGTTAGCAGATCGAGAGAGGTCCTCCTTCCCCTCTACTCTGCCCTGGTGAGACCGCATCTGGAATATTGTGTCCAGTTCTGGGCCCCTCAGTTCAAGAAGGACAGAGAGCTGCTGGAGAGAGTCCAGCGTAAGGCAACTAAGATGATTAAGGGAGTGGAGCATCTCCCTTATGAGGAAAGACTGAGGGAGCTGGGTCTCTTTAGTTTGGAGAAGAGGAGACTGAGGGGTGATCTTATTAGCGTTTATAAATATATAAAGGGGGAATGTCATGAGGATGGAGCCAGGCTCTTCTCAGTAGCAACCAATGATAGGACAAGGGGTAATGGATTCAAGCTGGAACACAAGAGGTTCCACTTAAATTTGAGAAGAAACTTCTTCTCAGTGAGGGTGACAGAGCACTGGAACAGGCTGTCCAGGGAGGTTGTGGAGTCTCCTTCTCTGGAGACATTCAAAACCCGCCTGGACGCCTTCCTGTGCAACCTCATCTAGGTGTTCCTGCTCCGACAGGGGGATTGGACTAAATGATCTTTTGAGGTCCCTTCCAATCCCTAGCATACTGTGATACTGTGATACTGTGAAATATTAGGATTTTTTAACCTTTCTTTAATAACAGAAAGCAATGATGAACTTAATGAAACAAGGCAAGTAGGCTTATATTAGTAATCTTCAAGGTGGCTCCAAATTACTAACTCATTGTGTATTTTCTGTCATGTTTTTAAATACCAGTCAAAACATAATGAAGATAGTTTGTGGTAATTGGCACCAGAAAAAAACTGCAGTCTCTCTGCCATTTAATAACTAATACTGTTAAAGATAAGCCGAGTGTTCAGTGATACCTGAAGCTAAAAGAAATCAGAATGGGGTTCTGTTCAAAATTCAGAGGCATAAAGTTGGATGTCTGAGTTCAGTGCAACCTGAAGCAGTATTCAGCTGTCACCTACCGGCTCACATTTTGGAGTGGTTGCAATCTCAAATCCGTATCATTTGCTGTCTTCAGCGGTGCAGACACATAAACTTTTACTTGATTTTTAAAATTATTTTCCAGAATTTATGAGATAACTCAAGCTTAGTTGTTAGCTGTGGGTTTTTGTTTGGGGGTTTAAGGATTATTTTTAATAAAGCCTGTAATGCTTACATCACGACGGTAGCAGGACTCTTGTTTTAATCCAGGTCTTTCTTAGAATATCGGCCTTTTCTTAAGGTATAAAAGTGAATGAGCTTTACAGTAAATTCATCTGTATACAAGTGAATAAAAAGTTCACTGGCTCTCTGCCAGTGAAATTGCTAAATTTCACAAACGTGTAAGCAGGATTTCCTGGAGGCAGATGGACTCTATAAACCTTTCCTTAAAAATAAGGAGGCTTAATGGAAATATTAGTCGGAAACACTTCTCTGGCTTATGTGAAGGATTCCATGTGTTTGTTGGAACTTGTACTACAAGAAAAGCTTTGGAGCTACCATTAAGTTCAATTTCTTTCCTCATCCTTCCTGGAGCCCTTTCTCAGTCTGAGCACTTTTTTGGGCCTCGCAGCCCTGCTGTTTATCCACTATCATTGGAAAATAAGGCAATCTTTTTAACACATCATAATGTTGTAATGTATTCCCAATAGGTGGTATTTGCTGTGGTACAAATCACAAGGCAGGCAACAGGTAACTTCTATAGCTACAAGGACTGGGAAGGAGAACAGAAGTGTATGGGTGATTTGATAAACCAATTTACTATTGCTCTCAGTGTCTTTGTATTTTGAGCATTTGTGAAATTCCGTTTTAAGTATCTGGGAAAGTTTTCAAGAAAAGTTTTCTGTAGGATGACTCCTTTCAATAGTGTCTTCAGTGTAATATTGTGCATGCCATCTGTCTTGAAACAGGTAAAAACCTAGTGAGTCTTAATTAGGAGACAGAATCTAAAGACCGCCTCAAATTGTAGCTATCTCACTGCAGTAATTTATAAATTCATTTTTTTTATACTGTTGACAGCAGGTAGGAACCCAGCCTGGTTGGTAACTTCATTATGCTGTGTAATCAATAGCTTTTCCTCACAAACCAAGTTAAAGGTATTTCAGGGGAAAGGGGGAGGGAGGAGGTTGGTGGTGACAGTGTTTGTGAATATTTGAGGTATACTTTAGATTTCCTGAAATATTTTAAGTAAAGAATGATTATTGTGGGATCTGTAATAGGAACATGAATATGTGTGCAGTCAGATGAGATATCTCACAATTGAGGATATAAGAATAGATCATTGGAAAAAAACCCTCTTCTTCAACACTTAATAAGAAATAAATCCAAACTGAAGTTATGGCAGATAATCTGGAAATAATTTTCGAGATTTCATAAAACAGTAAAAAAAAAATATTCCTATTTACAAATCCATTGCAGTTGAAAATGCTTATATTCTGTTTTCCTTTTTATAAAAAAAATTATTTAATATTAAGTATTTAAATACATAGTATTAACATTTGTGTAAATATGAGGAAGTCAAGTGAATGTTTTAGTATCTGACTAAGAACTCAGAACAGTTAAAGGAAAAAGCAGATTAGTCTTTTGACTTTACAGACTAACAGTGCAGTAGCATGTACTTTTGGTATAAAGACTTATTCAGGATCTACGTTTAGGTGCCGTCTTTGTGATTCGGATTTTTCTCTAAGGAGTAGTTACAGATTCTGTTGTAATTTGGGAAAATTTCTGCTACATTCAAGTTTCTGCAGTACAAGAAGTATTTGTAGAAGTTACGTAGGAACAGCAGAGAAGTTTATACAGGAGCATTTCTATAAAACGGGTGAAAAGTAACTATATAGTCATACTACATGTGTTTTTTTTTTAAACGGATTTAAAATCTGTATGTGTGTAGGAAGAGGACAGGATTGTTATTGATCAGGAGTAAGTCAGCTATTACGAAAGGCTATGGGAGACTAGGCAAGCTGTACAGATAAAAACACAGGCACTTTCGATAACCTCCTTACAGAGTGGTTAAATGTTACCTCACTGTGCAATGGGAAAGCAAAATTTTTTCAACAGTTCAAAATACTTAACTAGAAAAGAGCCACTCTATAACAGCAATGAATTCTTAGGAGGAATGTAAAGAAAAAGATACCCTTCAAAATGTAGGTGCCATGTCTAAACAAAAGAAATAGGAAAGACATAAATTTCAAAAAGACGGGTGATCACAGAAAAAAAAAAAGATTTAAAAAAGAAAACAAAAAAGCCTACAGAACTTGCTGTTAGAGGCATAAAATTGAGGTTTCTTCGAATGCATCATAGAAAAGTGGGTATGAGCATGGTTCAAAAAGGACTTTCAAGACTTTGATAGAAAAGATAAATTCTTTTTGTCATTGTTACCACAACCAATCTCAAAAGATTATCAGATCAGAGACGCTTCTAATGGAGAAAGAGATCATATATGAATTTATGAAAAAGATTTTAAAACAAAATTATTAATATTATAAAACAGTAAGAGTAGATGGACTTGCCAGAACTGATTGGTTTCTACACAGGATAAATAGATGGAAACTTCAATAAAGAATACAATTACAAATCTGTCATTGTCATTGGAACTTCTTTGTGTTGGTACTGGACCCCCAAGGCCTCCCCTTCCTCCCAACGCCGTAACACTCACAGTGTCTGACTGATGGGAGTGCACAGCTTCCTACTGATACACAGCTTCCTACTGATAGAATTGGCTGAGTATAATCCTTGTGTACTTTGTATTGATATCGGGATCAGTATCGGTTCTTTAGTGTTAGTAATGTTAATTATCTAGTTTTATTCTGTTAAATCTGTTTATATTTCAACCCCCAGGTTTCCTTGTTTTTTTTTTCCCAATTTCCCTTCCAGAGTGGGGAGGGTTCATCAGGTGATACAATAATTGTCTGAACAACAATAAATTGTTTTGGGTTTCTCAAACCATAACACTGCATCATGTCAAAAACTAAGTGCAATCAATAAGGGAAAACTTAGGCAACAGGGTTCATTGGAGGAATGGACTAGCTTTCATATAACAGATTAAGGATTGTTTAGTTTGAAAAAAGGTGATATAAGGGAGAGTATACTGGGTATCAATAAACTCATAAATGTTGTAAACATTCAAGAGTCATGTGCAGTTTTTATATCTGTTTTTTTTTAAATTTTCACAAATTAATTTATAAAAAACACAAAGCCTGATGCTCAAAGTCAGCTGAGATTCCCTAGAATGACAAGCCTCTTGATGTCATATGTATTTAGTAAAAGTGATTTACTCTCTGCATTTGGGTACCAGTTGCCATTATGAAATAGTACAATCTTATAGCAATTCTGACGTAAAGGTATAACTAAGAGGTTTTGATTGTTATTCCTTTATTTTTGTTTATGTTGGACCTTCATATGAATATATGTTTTTAGTCTTTTATTTAAGAGTAAAAAAGAGCATTCTCTATGAGTCTTTTCTTTCTCTTCGACATGTTTGATTTCTGATTCTGCTTCATTGTTTCATTCATGATACTATGTCCAATTCTCATTAAATCCAATATTTTAATCTCATTACCTCTGCCTTACTTATATTCTTGCATTGCAAGAATGTCATCTGTGTTCTACATGTTCTATTCATTCTTTCTGTCTTTCTTTGTTCAGCACCTCACTGTCACTTTTCTTCATGATTTCTCTTTATCTTCCTAATCTCTTTTCTTTTTCCCTCTTCCCATTACTTTTCTTCTGTTTTTCCTGTATTTTCTCTCATTCTTTAAATTCTTTAAGACATTAAATATTTAACAAGCTAGGAATGCTTCTCATCAATGTATGTAAAGGGTTTATTATCTTTTTAAATGATTTAGCTTACCAGTAATGGCGTGGTTCTCAGTCTAAGGTTTGAAATCTTTCCATTTCTATATAAATAAGGACATGCTACTCAATGAAACAGTTTCATTGTGAAAAGGAAGCAATCATGTCTTTGGTATCAAAATCCTTCTGATTGCTTCGGCCTAAACTACTGCAGTAAAGTCCTTTTAAAATTTAATATAGAAAATGTAGTAAATATCTTGTTAATCAAATAAACAAAAGCTTTGTTCTACAGAGCATACTGGGAACATAATTGCTACAGTCACTTTACATTTTTTGAAGGTATGTTACGTTACGTTACGTTACGTTACGTTACGTTACGTTACGTTACGTTACGTTATGTTATGTTATGTTATATGTTATGTTATGTTATATGTTATGTTATGTTATGTTATGTTATGTTATGTTATGTTATGTTATGTTATGTTATGTTATGCTATGTTATGTTATGTTTCTTTTTAGCAATGACCACAATTGCGCAGTTTGAAAACTGAATTTATGTACTCAGGAAATCGGATTTATAGAAGCCTTAAGAAATTTTGCTTTAGGCAGTTACCATGACTTTTTACTAGGGCATGTAGTGATAGGACGAGGGGGAATGGGTTTAAACTGGAAGAGGGCAGGTTCAGACTGAACATTAGGAAGAAGTTTTTCACTTTGAGGGTGGTAAGGCACTGGAACAGGTTGCCCAGAGAGGTTGTTGAGGTCCCATCCCTGGAGGTGTTCAAGGCCAGGCTGGATGTGTCCTTGGGCGACTTGGTCTAGTGGGAGGTGTCCCTGCCTATGGCAGGGGGGGTTGGAACTTGTTGATCTTTAAGGTCCTTTCCAACCTAAACCATTCTATGACTCTATGACTTCAGCAGGGTCGTGCAGGTGAAAAAGACAACCAAGTTTTATGCCTATTTTCGCCTCAAGTGAGTCAACTTTTCTGAAAAAAAAACAAAAAAAAAAAAAAGAAAGAAAAATCTGTCAGAAAATAAAAATTTGTTTTGCCTTTTGATAACAAAAGATGGAAACCTATAACTTGAAGACAAATGTATGATGAACCCTTCAGCTTGTGAAATACTCAGAGATACTGTTATTATAAGAGGGTCCCCTAAGAAAAGGTGAGCGACTCACTGCTGAACAGGCATTGTGATGAGCTTTAGCATATTCAAAATTCATTACCAAAGCTGTTGTTTCGCAATAGAGTAATCTAAGAACTGCACAGCCTTGTGCCCTATTCCTAGGGCCAAATTTTGCTGTAACATGCTAGTATTATTCTACTGGAAATAATGAAGTTACCCTAATTGCTTACACGAACAATGGTAGATTTTTACTTTTTTACCCCAAAATGCAAAAGTACATCAAGAGTTTTTTTTGGGATATGATTTTGAAATACACTTTAAAAACCTAAAGTCTCCCTTTTTCAATTTTGTCTGAGAAAAGACCATTGATGGTATCTTAACTATGGCACTGGTCCTTATGGAAGTCCACATTTTTTTATTTTCTATTTTTAAATAAAACATTTAAAAATCAAAATGGAATGCTAATAATGCCTTGACATTAACTTTCATCAGTCTATCTCTTAAAGCAAATTTAAATGATTCTTTTCTTGCATTTGTTTTAATACCCTTTTTAGTTGGCTGAGATTGCAAGATTTTGTCCAGTATATAGAAATAAAAATGTGTACAGAAAAATTAAAAATAATTTATTTTTCATGAGACAATTGGCAAGTAGTTGGGAGTTTTATTTGCTCTAATGGTTCCAGAATAGAACTTTCTAAATGCAACAAAACCAATCTTTTTTGAAGTGGTAACATAGGAATTGAAAATATTTTTGTGGACATTCACTGACCAAGCTGAGATGACATGCTGTACTTTCTTCTTTCTTTTGTGAGGAGTGTTTTGGGGTCCAAAAATAAAGGACCTATGGTTTCTTTGCTAAGAAGGATATCTGGAAGTTCAGCAGAGGTTCACTGATTTGGTGTTATCCCTGTCATATTTGTAAGTACACAGAACAATGTTGTAATGATTATACTGTGGAAAGTATATATTATGTTTTGCCATTTATAGCAGGAATCAATATTATACATAACATTTAAAAAACCTATTTGTATCCCATTCCTTTCACATTATATAAATAGACTGCCATTTTGAGTAGATTTGACAATAAAACATATAATATCTTGGCAATGCAGAGCTCATTCCTTTGTATGAGGTGTGTGCAGTATTGCATTTCTTATGAAAGCAGGATGATGAATTATAAAGCTTTTCTGTGCTTATCCTTTGTTTGTATATGTGCACATTATATTTTGGCTTTCACAATACAAAGGTACAGATTTGGTAGGTTTTAGGACTAAGGATTGGCAGAAGGATAGTTGGGGAAAGAAATGAATTGCAGAAGGGCAGTTAAAAGAAGAACTTGTGCGTCAGGACGCTTGGGTTTGGCTGCCAAAAATGTAGGGTATCTGTAAGGTTAGGAATGAAAAGGAAATAACAATTACTGCGAAAGAGGCAAATAAGGTAGAGGAACAATATCAGACTCCCAAGTCTTCAGTTTTTCAGCCTATGAAGCTGATTCTTTCCATCTATGGCTGCTCCTTCTCCTATGAATGACAGCAGCTGGCTTCCAAGGAAGGGAGAGAGGGGATTTTTTGTCAGTCAGGTACAGGGGTTGTTTTTGTAGTGAATATTTGCCTTGCTCATGGATTAAATACCTACAGAAAGACTGAGTATAACACCCTGGACCATGTGCTATAGAGGTTCCACTATGTAGAAATTACCAGTCAGATATGGTAATACAACTTCCACACCACTGACAATTCTTAAATAGCATTACTCAGCCAGATGTATTGCAGGTACATAAGCTTCCAGGTTGCCTATAGCAGCATCACTATCAAGCTACAGTCAAGTTACTGTTTCCTTATATGAATAATATTTTATTGTTCATGTCAAATCTTTCAAAGTCTGTCGTAGAACTAAGAAAACAATGGAGGAATGTGTTTCAGTTTTCAGTTATATGTGACATACAAGTAGGAACTATCATCCTTGAAAACAGAAAATAGTATTTCTAGCTTACATAAGTGAAAGTCAAGTAAATCTGCACATCTCTAGGAGGATATAATGCCAGTTCTGAAAGAGTAATTCAACTAAAATTAGAGGAACCCTTTTTAAAATTTGCTCTGGTCTTATTTTTAGGGATAAAACTATAGCAATTAAAATGAGCATATTCCTAAGGGTTCTAATTATATACAGGATATTTTGTCCTAAAGGTTCAAACCTTGAAGAATCAGATAGAATAAATTGATGAGCAAATCTTATGACTCCCTTGGAATGAAGAAGGAAAAAAATGCACATAATGACTAAATGATGGAAGACTACCACTGCTGAAATGCAGAACTTCAGTACTGCAAACTGTATGGCTATTATCAGGTGGGTACAATATAAGGTTTTGTGAATGGCCTAGGTTGTCCTTCTTGTAGGGCCTTGTATCTTTCAGTGTAATTCTCTGATCTGATGTAGCGTTAGTTTAAGCCAAAGGCATTTCAGGGGTATATGCTATAGCTCCATTATTATTACACTGAAAGAATATAATGATTCTCAGAAATTACAGATAGCATTTAAACAGAATTCATTTGATAGAAGAAGGGCTGTTCTGAGAACCTTCCTGTGGTGGAGGAAGTCCATAGACAGTTCTGGGGTTATCTGGAAGGAAAAGTTGCAATAGGGAGCTTTGATTCAGTGGGCCTTGGATCTCTTCCTATTTGCCAGTGGGACCACGTGCCTTGGGTTTACAAGCACAATTCATGGAGGATTTAGGAAGATAGCTTGAGGAAGCTTTGTTCTACCTTTTCTGCTTTCTTGGTAATGAAGCAGGACTATTTGGTGATTTTGGGGTAAACAGCTGAAAATGGGAAGACTCTGTAGACTGGATTCTTACACAACAGCCCAACACCACTGAATGTAAGCGCATCCAAGAATAAGAGTGGCAATCTTCTCTTTATTCCTTCCCTACAATAGGAAGGTCTGTTGTGCATCCTTTTTTTTTTATTTTCTGGGCTTTCTTAAGATGAAAACAAACAAGCTCCAATATTATATTTTCCAATGTAAACCATTCTATTTAAAAGATATGTTTTACCTATTTTGAGCTGTTAATTTCATTTTCCACGATGCTTTTAAAGTGATTGTCATGGCTTTGTACAAAGTTTCTCTGTGGAAGGCCAGGCCTTTTTCATTAACTGGTTCTTCCTTGTTTTATTGCTCTTTATTCCCTGTGGTAGGGATGAGGGAAATCACATCTTTTGACCTAGGATGTGGTATGGGGCATCGTATGCTCTTTGAGATGGTTTAGATATGTTTGTTTTTACACCCAAATGAACGTGTTGTGACAGATGGATTACTGTGCGCTTAAAATAATGTTCAAGAATTTTTAGGAAAAGAAACTGATTAAGGCAATAGATTCCAGTGACATGCAGACTGTAGTGATTAACTTCATAGACATTTGAAAAGAACTTCTGGATGCTCTCTGCAAGATGTTTAATTGAGATGTTGAACCTAGTGAGATAATTCAGATTCCTCTGTACTAGTTAGCAATGAATAACAGTGAAGTCTGTGTCCTTCTATTAGATCATTACTCACCATACCCTTGCTGAGGAGTGAAATTTGGAAATAAAACTGATTATTCCAGCTAATGAGTGCTGGGAAGGCCTAACACAAACCTGCATGAAAGTCTGGTGAGTGTGCTGGCATTGTATTTGTTTATTTAATTCTCCTGGGGTGTTGTCTGCTATGTTTTGCTGAAAGGGACGTGGCTGGACATCGGTAGGAGGCAGGCTGCCCGTTTACTTTGCCCTGTCTGCTGTCTTCTGGCTCAGATTGAAAAATCAGGAGTGGACACAAGTGGGGATTGCTAAACTGTTTTCAGGGAGAGAAAATGGTCCATGGGCAGGGAAGGTCAGTGACTTGGTAAGCAGCAATACCACAGCATAAGTACAAACTCAAGAGACTTGCAAAAAAGTATAGGGAGTGGAGCAAGTTCATCATGGATGGAACTAAAATGGAGGACACCTTACTTGAGGACACACTGAGTTCAGCAATATAAGTAATGCTATTTGACACTTCAAAGAAGAGATGCAATTATATTTCTGATTTTGAGATCATTCATTTGGAGGGATTTCAGTGTCAAAGTCTTGAATGAAACTTGTTTCCTGAAGACCTGAGAGTAGCTCAAAACTGAGCGTTCTTTAGGTCCATCATGAATAAAACCTTCTGAATGACCCTTTAAATGAATTGAGAACAGATTAATTTGAAACTGAATTGTGATTCTAATTTGACATTAAACCTGAACTGCAAATTGCAGATTTTTTTTTTCATAAACTAAAAGTTAAAGTAGGCATTTTTTGGTAAATCTGGGATTTTGATTCAGATACAAGTTTTCTCCTCAGTGAATGATACAGAATTTGATGTTTAGTTTCACTCTGCATTAGGATAGTTGCAATGGCATAAATGAAATTTATTCTAGTTTAAGGAGGAGTACTACATACTGGTCTGTACTTGTCTGTTCTAGGGGGAGGCAAAATTACATTTCAGGAAAATGTGTGCATAACCTAGAACAGAAAAAAACTATAAAATTTTCAAATTTGTCTATATACAAACAGATTTAGATGGCCTAAAGTAGCATATTTGAAATTAAGACTGATTTTTAGCAATTTAGTATGAAAATGGAACCCTGAAACCCATGACTCCTTATGTGATAGAGCCGAGTATGTTCACAAAAGCTCTAAAAGCATGAAGGTAAGGGCTATTTTTCAATTATAATAGGCCAAATACAAGTTTTGAGGTAAAAGCTGTCAGCTAGTTAACTCTTTCAAAATTCTTTGCCAACAGCATAAATATACAAAATAATAACAAACAACTGTGCCATTTCTTTCTCAGATGATTGCATAAAAGTATAAACCTTTCATGGTTCAGCATACAAATGTGTCTTTTGAAAGTGCTATGAGCAATGTCATTTGATCAAACATTTATAATTCTTTTCCTGAGTCATTTCCTATTTTAAGAATCCATGTTAATACGTTCCACTGATTAGTGAGGTCTGGTAAAAGATACCTAACAGGATAGGATTTTTTTTTTTTCTTCTAGCCATACATTTATTTCATAAAAAGAAGAAAAGCAGAGGTAAAGATTATAGACACAAATTTACATGAGTGGATGAAAGGGTACCTTTAACCTAAAGCCAGTCTGGGAAAATGAGCTGCTTGACATCTGGTTAGTAGGGCTGATCAAACAGTGCAGGCAAGGTAATATTTGTTTGAATGCAAATTACATTTGCCCCTTTACAATTTGATTAATCACTGTGATTGTAAGAATGTATTCTTGATCTCCAAATTCCTTGCTGAATAACTATTCATACATAACGGTGCTAATATTCAGTGGCAATATGGATTTGTGCAGAGATTTTACAAGAGTCAAGGGCTTTGTAGGAGAGAATAAATATAAGAAGACAAAGTAGCCTCTCTTTAGTGAAGACACACTGATGGGAAAAATAAGTTTTTTTTAACAACTTTGTAAGGTGCAGAATAAATTAAGAAAATAGCAAAATATTCAGAGATGAAAACTGAAAAATATATTCCAAAGATAAAATATCCAAATCTCCAGTTATTTCCCTATACTTCTGAATTTGTTTATATTCTGTGAAGATCTCTATTCTTAGAGGATAACATTACAGTAAATTCTATTTGTCCAAAGCAAAATATAGCAGTCAATTTTTCTTTGCTGATGTATTTAATGGAAAATTCATGTCCAGTTTCTTGTCTACTGTTATTCTAGTTTCTTTCACTATTAATGCTTTCCATGTTTTTCAGAAAAAATCCCAACTTAATTCTTGCTAAGTGCTTACTTCCTCCAAACAGTGTACCATACATATTTCACTGATAAATGATAAATAAACCCTTTCTCCTATAGTTGTAGCAATGAAAGGGAATAAAGATAACAGCAGTTTCAGTACTCAGCCTATGTTTGGCTGCTCTTTCCTGGATGTTCCATGATCCACTTTTCTCCCTTGCCTTCCTAATTTGATATTAAAATGATATCTAACTCCAGCAATTCTTTTGGTCATTCTTGTCCAATGTATGATGAAAAATGATCCTTTTGTTCATTATCAACTCAGCAAGAAAAATGGATGATCTTTGGGCAGTTACAGCAGAACTGCCATATAGTTTTCATTCAAGGACAGCCCAATACAAAAAAGTTGTGAAAAACTCATACCACACCTTAATTCCACTGAGGCAAACACATTAATTATCTGGGTTCTTCTCCAAATTGCATGACAGAGGGAAGCTAGGTACTCTGGTCATAACAAAGACTGCCTACTGCATCTTTTGTATCACCCTCTCTCTTCAGATTTCACCACGTCTTTCTGTTCACAACTGGGCTTGTGTGCACTCAGGTAAAAGAAGCATGAAGATTTACAAGATGCGTAAACAAACCCAAGATTTGAGAGGTCACACATGCAAGATGCATGTAAACCTGCAACAGGATCGATTGCTGCATCTGGAAGAAACAGAGTTACTTTCAGTGAGACTGTTTTTACTGATTCCATCTTTAGTGAGAATTCCTTCTAATTGGAGCAGTCTGCAGATTTTTTTTAAAGCTTGTTATATTTTTCTGTGCTTTTAAGAAAGCACAGAAAAATAGATTTGGCAATAGTCTCAGTATTACCTTCCCAAACACCAATTTGTTATTGCAAACTTACCCCTGTTTGATTTACTAATGCGATTCATTTATTGGCTTTGTGTCTGTGACATTTATAATTTACAGTCCTTCAGCAAGTTGGCAGATCTCATGAAAATATCACATTGAAGTCAGTTTGAATTAATTCATTAATTAAGGAATCTATCCTAATTTGATTTCTTTTCAACAATTGTCAGTGATAGTGTCTGCTGCCAGCTAATCTTGATTATTTAAAACAACAGAAAAAAAGGATAATGGCTAGCTAGCTAAGTAGAACTGCATTGCTTAAGGCTTGCAGCTGATCTTACAGCTAATAATATGAGCGTGTTGCAATTAGTTCTGATATGATGTTCAGATTGCATTTGCTTGATAAGGAAAAAAAAAGGCATCAGAGATTTGGCTATATAGGCTGTTAGTCATTATGCAGGTGTTGGGAATGGTTCTTTTAAATCAAGTATTCAGGTTCTGCATTGGGATTTATATAATGTGATCTTTGATTATATATGGACAAATCAAGCATGCTGAAGGCTCAAGACTGTCATGTCAGGAACAAATCCCAAGACAGCTGAAAAAGTATGATTTTGATTTAGCAGAATAAAATATTCAAATCCCAAAGCCTATATGTCTTTGAATATTTTTAGTGTTTAAGACTCTGATTAGCCTTACATTTTCCTTTGCCAATTAGTAGTTTCCTTTGTTCAGAAAAGACTGTTCTCCTTTTCTTCCCTTTATGATATTGTTTTCTCCAATCAAAGAGTTAGGATGTTTAAATATTCAAGAACAAAAATATATTCTCCAGACTTATATAGAATTACATGTTCTCTGGAATAATATACATGCAGGGCTGGTTTCTGCTCATGATAAATTAGTGTAATTTTGGAATGGCTTAATAAGAATAAATTATATTCAAATAGGAAGCAGCAGAACTTTTAGTAGCATTGCTCCCTCTCCCACTACCTATCGACCCCAAAACAAAGCAAAATACATGAATAATTTTATTGGGACAGGCTTCTGTTTATCCAACAACATTTTTTACACTGTGCAAACATTACCTTTTAGGTGTTTGTATAATTACATGGTGTCTGCTAGCGCTATCTTAGATGTAGACACCATTATCCACAGCTTACCCTTTCTAAAGAAAAGTCCTGGAAACTGAACTGTCTCATCTAAATTTGCTATGACTATACAAATTGCCATCACTTTAAAAAAAAAGAAATAATGCCAGTGAACCAAAAAGTTATATATGAAAAAATACTTCATGTCTAGATTTAAGCTGAAGAAAATTCAACTCAAATTTTATCACTATCTATATACTAAATAGTTTTTGCTTTATAAAACATTCATGCTGTACCATCTTTTTTCTTTTTCTTTACACAGAATTCCACATTACCAAACACAAATATTTTTGCAATGTTCTTTCACTGTCTTCCTCTGGCCAAACAAGATCATGAATTCCTCTTGGCACAGCATGCAGCTAGCACAGAGGTTTCAGTTATTCAACAAGAGCAGCTCCTGCCCACTCTTATTGAACCATTCCCAAGTTTAAAAACTGAAGACATATTTTGCTTAATCAGACTCTCAAAGTAAATTATATGATTTCTTTTTCTACTAATCTACTTTTTATGCTCTTCTTATCTCTATTTGTCCATGCTGAATTCTGAAGGTATTCTGAAGTTAATTCTAAAATTAGCTTCTAGGAATGGATTCACTATCATACAGTTTAGCCTTATATGCAAATTATAAGTTAAATGCAGTGCTTTGGCTAATATTCCCAGATTTTGCTGCCTAAATTATCTCACCTGCATTCAAATTTGACTCCAAGTTTTGTCTCATGCAGAGGGAAGGACCACTTGACTTTATGTTCAGGATCAAACTCTTTTTCTCTTGCAATAATGTTAATAAAATGAAAATAATACAAACAAAAAATATCTTTATTATAGTGTAACTGACCATAGTGAGCCATTGCCCTTTTATTGAGGCTTGGAACGTACAGTTACCAAGGGATAGTCTTATCTTAAAGTATCTCACACAGCATATTTTGGGAAGCTACTGTGAGATTTAGGGAGCTCAGTACCCATCTTGATCACTGCAGGTATGTCTGCATTTCAGGTCCTTGGAAACTCCTAGCTGACCACTTCTTTTAATAGTCATTGCTTGTCTGCTAAAACTGATAATGCTCCTTAGTTCGTGCTGGTAATGTGCTGTTATGTAGGGCCATCTTTATCACTTAATTCTATTTGTTCTCTCAGACCTGCATTTCCTCTCCCATAATCAATATGATTGTATGTTACCAGCTTGAAGACGTAGCATTTGCAGTGTATGATTATATTCTTCAGCATAATGCTGATACTGTCAGTGTTTACCTTTTAAGTTTGTTTGTTTGTTTGTTTTTCTTTCTGGCATGTAATTTTCTAAAACTGTAGCTTGGTTCTTCTTAGAAGAAGAACAAAGAAGACGACTATTAAACTTCTGCTTAGTTTAATATTCTCTCTAGTGTGTGACTTATAACTTTCTTTCCACAACTCGTCAATAGTTTTATCATAACACATTTCTGTAATTCTCTCAAAGGTAAATGAAGAAAAGTTTCATGAAGTTTTGCTTTAGTTATCTTAGATGAGAAAATCTTGTGGGATTTAAATGTTATTTACTGCACTGTTGCTTATTTTCAATTTTATTCTATTGCTTCTTAGTAGCTTTTGTCTGTAGCATTTTATGTATCCCTACCTGTGCACACAGCTCTGTAAAGACACTAATTAGTTGAAGCATATGTTTAGCCATAAATCTCTTGCCATGTTTGGGGCAGGGGGGAAACCAATGAAAAACCTGTCTCTATTGACTAGTAGTTTGAGAATTTAATCTGTTTACTCACAGAATTGTACCGCTATGAAGACACTCAATTGTCTCAAGAGATACTGACCTGCTTGTCATCTTGGGCAGTTCTAGGAGGCTGCAATATTATTCATGAGAGATATCCAGCTGTTGCAACTCCTACCTCACAGTATCAAAATCTTAGTAGCACACTGTTTAAATGAGGAAAGGGGAAATAAAGCTTTCATGACAGAGAAAAAGTCCTAGTATGCCACTAAGATTGTATACGTTCAAGCTGGTATAAATCCAGAATGTAGAAGGGAAATGAGTGCTGATATAATCATTTGAAGTTTTGAGATCTCCTCTGGCATACTAGCACATGTAGCTCAATGAAGTATTATGTGTAGAGCAATTACCATGTCAGAGTCATTAAAAGAAATCTTCAAATTAAGGCTTCTACTTCTTTCAACAGAAGAATTAAATCTTCCAGCATTAGTAACATGACAGTTACCTTCATATGCTTTTAAAGAGGATCTTTTATTTGGAGAAAGGAAAGGGTTATAAAATATACGGATTTAAAACAAGACATACTGCAACAATTATTGAATCAGGAAAAAAAATGAAAGGAACCGTTTAAGATAGGTACTGTTAAAGATAGAACACTAAGAAGAACTGACTAAGGATGTAAGATATTTTTTGAAACAATGATTGGTGAACTGAGGTCCCAGAAATGGAGTGTTGAAAAGATTAGGAAAAGACTTTTTAAAAGAGAGTAGGAATGAGAACTTCAAACTGATTTAAACAGTATGGATGATGAATGTATGTGAATTTGCTCTCTACGTTTCATTCTCTGAGTCTTCATCTCTCGAGGAAGACTTAACACCTTACCACCAGTAATAATAACAACTGTTTTCTTACAATCTGCATTTTGAATTTCTGTACTTGCCCTCCCCCCTTTTCTTTTTCTTCAAGTCTTTTGGCTTTTGGAGTGACAATGTTGCTGAACAAGAAAAAATAATGACTTTAACATCTGACAATTTCATTTTAGGCAAATACAGCAGAATTTAAATAGGAGGAAACCAATGGTGTTATCTATAACAAAAAGCTTTTTTGAAATCTCTAATCCCCTTATGAAAGTTACTTTATTCTTGAATCTTCTCTTTTGGTATGCTTGTTAAGTCTATGATTATGGGAATATATCCATGAAAATTTCACTTAAGAATTGTCTAGGGCTGAAATATAGCTACTGCATTAAATAGCCTGCATCATCTTGAAATAATTATAGGGCTACCTAATACCCTCATTTTAGCTGATCTGGTTTCAAATCTGATTACAGCTAACAGAAATGTGACCAGTTTGCAGAGGCTATAGAATATACTATTTGAAAGGAAGTCATGTAATTAATCTGAAATTTTACATAGTTGTCAATGCTCCTGGTATCTTCATCCTACATAGTGTATTGATCACCAGTCAGATAAAACAAACATTTTATTCCATGAATTTGTTCAAGAAGTTTGTATGGAATTCAAACTCACAATGCTTAAGAATATGTCTTTCCAGATGAGAATTCTACTTGCATTGTGGGTTTATGTAATCCTGTCACTGGTTAATGGATGCATCTTTCCCCAGAGCAGTTGATTTGTGCATTTGTCTACTTTATACATCAAATATGTGTTTGACCTACTGCATTTTAGAAGGGCTTCACAAGTCCACCTAAAAGGTTTCTGTGACTTTTTTTTTGGCAAGTTTCCACTATTTTTGTTATTGTGAGAGTAGTCCAGGTTTGATTATTCTCTGTCTATCTGTCCCTCAAAAAAATAATAAAAAAAATACCCCCCCTTCAAACTACCAAAAAGATTGACAAGACATTGTCTACCAAGACATTGAACATTATATGCAGTGATAGTGAAAGTGTAAAAATGCGTAGTTGCATCTGAATTGAAGGATGCAAGATTAACATTTTGTTTTAAAGATAGGCTAAGTTAGAATTGCTCTTTGTGCTGGGTTCTGAATTTTTAACCTAATTCTCATGAAAACTCTATTTCCTCCAGATGACAGGAAATGTTTTCCCTCACATTCTGTTTTTCAGTGAAGCAAAGAAATTGCAAGAGGAGAAGAAAGGATCTTTCAAACAGCTAAGATCTGAAACACATAGTGCTTTAAAAATCAATTCAGCAACCTTAAATGTTGGATTTGTGTGTGAGGAACTAGCGGAAACAGTTCTGTAGGGAGCAAAAAATACCGGATAATGATTTCTGAACCAGATATCATAGAATCATAGAATAGTTTGGGTTGGAAGGGACCTTGAAGATCATCTAGTTCCAACTCCCCTGCCATGGCCAGGGACACCTTC
This sequence comes from Vanellus vanellus, assembly GCF_965231255.1. Lineage (NCBI taxonomy): Eukaryota > Metazoa > Chordata > Aves > Charadriiformes > Charadriidae > Vanellus > Vanellus vanellus. Next base: position 83,931,480 of record NC_138906.1, on the reverse strand, counting down.
CACTGGACCGGGTTGTCAAAGTCCCATCCAGCCTGGCTTTGAACACTTCCAGTGATGAGGCATCCACAGCTTCTCTAGGCAACCTCTATCAGTGTTTCAAGACCCTCAGAGTAACGAATTTCTACCTACTAGCTAATCTAAATCTACCCTCTTCCAGTTTAGAATTGTTACCCCTTGTCCTGTCACTACACTTCCTGATAAAGAGTCCCTCCCCATCTTTCCTGTAGGCCCCCTTTAGGTACTGGAAGGCTGCTACAAGGTCTCCCTGGAGCCTTCTCTTCTCCAGGCCAAACAACCCCAACTCTCTCAGCCTGTCTTCATAGGAGAGGTGCTCCAGCCCTCTGATCATCCTCTTGGCTCTCATCTGGACTTGTTCCAATAGGCCCATGTTCTTTTTATGTTGGGGGCTCCAGAGCTGAATTCAGTACTCCAGGTGGGGTCTCAAAAGAGCAGAGTAGAGGGAGAGAATCACCTCCCTTGACCTGCTGGCCCCACTTCTTTTGATGCAGCACAGGACATGATTGGCTTTCAAATTGACATTGCTGGATCATGTTGAGTTTCTCATCAACCAACTCCTGCACGTTCTTCTTCTCAGTGTGGCTCTTTATCCGTTTTCCACCCATCCTGTATTTGTGCTTGGGATTGCCCCAGCCCATGTGCAGGACCCTGCATTTGGCCTTGTTGAGCTGCATGAGTTTTGCATGGACCCACCTCTCAAGCTTGTCAAGGTCCATCTGGATGGCATCCCTTCCCTCCAGTGTGTTGACCACTCCAGACAGCTTGGTGTTGTTGGGAAACTTGCTGAGGGTGCAACCAATCCCACTGTCCGTGTCGCCAACAAAGATGTGCTGGTCCCAATACCAGTTCCTGAGGAAATCCACTCATCACTGGTCACCACTGGGACATTGAGACATTGACTGCAACTCTTTGAGTGCAGCCATCCAGCTAGTTCCTTATCCACCAAGTGGTCCATTTGTCATATCCATGTCTCTCCAATTTAGAGGCAAGAATATTGTGCTTGACTGTGTCAAATACTTTGCACAAGTCCAGGTAGGTAACATCAGCTTCTCTTCCCTTATCCACCAGTGCTGGAATACCATTGTAGAAAGCTACCAAATTTGTCAAGCCTGATTTGCCCTTAGTGAAGCCATGTTGGCTGTCATCAGTCACCTCTTTATTTTCCATGTGCCATAGCAGATTTTCCGGGGGGATCTGCTCCTTGACCTTGCTGGGCACAGAGGTGAGAATGACCAGCTTGTAGTTTCCAAGGTCTTCCTTTTTGCCCTTTTTTTGAAAATGGGGGTTACATTTCCCCTTTTCCAGTCAGCAGGAACTTCACCCGACTGCCATGACTTCTCAAATATGATGGATAGTGCCTTAACAATTTTATCAGCCAGTTCCCTTGGGACCTGTGGATTAATCTCATCAGATCTCATGGATTTTTGCACCTTCAGGTTCCTTAAATGGTCTCGTACTTGATCTTCACCTACAGTGGGTAGTTCTTCATTCTCCCAGTCCCTGCCTTTGCCTTCTGTGTCTTGGTAGTGTAGCTAGAACACTGGCTGGTGAAGACTGAGGGAAAAAACTTGTTGAGCCCCTAAGCCTTCTCCATATCCTGGGTAACAAGATCTCCCATTTTCTTCTGGAGAAACCCCACATTTTCCCTAGTCTTCCTTTTATCGGTGATGTACCTGTAGAAGCTTCTCTTGTTGACCTTGATATCCCTGGCCAGATTTAATTCTATCACGGCTTTAACTTTCTTAACATGATATTTCTTTATATAACATGACATTTGGATAACAAGTACAAAAATGGACTCAAACAAATGACTAAGAAGCATGAGGTGAGCTCAGAAACAGGAGAGCTTTGGTAAGGAAAAGGAGCAGATTGACAATTGGGCAAGATGGAGAGTTGGGATAAGGTTCCTTTGTTTGCCTATGTATGTGTAATGCTGCTACTTGATAAGAGAATTAAAACAGTAAAAGATAACATAAACTTGCATTAAAAATAGTATATTGAAACTACAAGAAAACAGCCTTTTCTACAGACTTCCTTCCTATGGAAAAGGAACTCAAACATTTTGATCATTGTTGATGCATTCAACAAGACAGGACGTCTTGTTGCAAACCACAAAACAATTCAAAGGTCTTTTCCACAGAGTTATTTGGATTGTTTTATACTGATATGTGGTCTCTTATGGGAACAGCTCCTACAGGCTTACATGTGTGACAGAGTTCTTGGTTTTGTGCTAAGGAAGTAACAACAAAAAACTTACCATTGCATCTGGCACTGCATGTCACCCCTGGTGCCTCAAAAGTAAGACTACCAGGAATGTCTGTGGAAAGTTTATAAACTTCCCTTGTTTTGCAAATACATAGTCCCCCCACTTATGAAATAAGGTGACTCAATAGAATAATGGGAGGAAGCAAACTGAAATTTATTCTTTACAGAGCTGCTTACTCACCAGTACAACTATTCTGTTACTTCTTGAAAGCACTAAATTTTTGTTAAAAATTATGAAATCATTTAGCATATCAGTGCTTTTCTGTGATTCTCATATATCAAAGGTGTTAATCTCTGGGAGTAGATTCTTATGTACTTTATTAGTTGTACTCTAACAGATTTCATTAGAGATGAATTTTCATCTTCATTAGTAGTGTATCTATGGCAAACATAATAGAGAAAAAGCATTTTAAATAAGCCTCTGTATATTACAGAAAAATGGCATTGGACACCATAAATTTCCTTGAGTGCCTTCAAAATTCAAGTATTTTATGTATATTAGTGCTAGTTATTTGCAGTCTCTCTTATAAATCTTTTTCTAGAAAGAGTCAGATATTTGATCACAAACAGAAGTGCACATCGTGCAAATTTAAAAAAAAAACCAATGAAATAGTAGTTTAGCCAGACATTAATATTCACAAGGATGTATCTCGCAATTAAATTTTTAGAAGGAAAAGAAGTTGAAACTTTTTAAACCCTTAATTAATTTCATTAAAGTCAATGCTATGTTTTGATTATCTTCTCACAATATTTTATTTCATTTATTGGTATTTATTAGGTCATGGTAGTATTTTACAGGAAGTATTTTATGTTAGAACATTTTGAAGAGGTGTTAAGTATTGTTCTATAAGAAATTTAAAAATTAGGACATTTTATTCAAGTGTTTATTAAACCACGTTTGAAATGCTTGTTTTTCCAATTGAATGGAAACAGTAAATATAAAACCAACTCCCTTAACTGTGATTTGAAGTGAAGTTCAACATTACAATTAAGTTCCCATCAGTAATCTAATCATCATTGTGTTCTGTGCTGTTACGAGTCAGATACTTTTGAATATTAAATCTTGTTTCTGATCTGTGGTGGATCTTTTTTGTTTGTTTGTTCTATCATGCTCATTGCTACAACCTTGTCTTTTGATTTTTATAAATTATTCATTTATATGAATTCTATGAATAGGGTTGATGAATATGAAGGGCAGGTAACTCAAGAATGATGCATTTTTCTAAATCTTTGAAATTTATAATTGGTACTCACTAATAATTTTTGTTTCTTTTGAAATATGTGTGCTTTTTACTATAAATAAAACTTAATTACACTTATTAGTCAATTATTAAACTACATTATGTTTAAATTGTAAGCAGTATAACATTTATACATATATATTTTTTAAAAGTCATGAGAAATTGTACAATAGAAAAACTAAGAAAATGTAATCAGTATCCTATGCAGAGAGTCAAGGAGCAGAAATCTTTTCAATGGGTTGAAAAGAGGTATTTCAGTATTAACATACACGTTTCATTTTACTTAGCTTATTCTTACAGCATCTGTCAAAACTTACACATTTGAAAGCATTCATCTAGAGAGAAGTATGTATCCATGTAATTGCCTGTCAGGCTGAGTAATTTGTTTAATGGCCAGGGCTAAAAGATTCTCAATTAATTGTTTTGAAGATTAGAAGAATCTGTTACGTGTAACAAAACGCATGTTTGGGGCTAGACATCATCTCAAAACCAATCTGAATTTGTAATATCTATAAAAAGTAGCACCAATCATTCAGACCTGAAATCCAAATTCTGAAATTATATCTGCCTTGATCAAATGTTTCCAGATGAAGACAATAAAAGATTGTCTGTCAAATAAATAAATAAGACTGTGTTCTTTTCATGTCTGTCATTATCCACACCACTGATTCTTTTGACTCTTGTAGCAGGAGGAGTCTGAACTCCTGGAGGACCGATTCTGTTTCCGATGCCGAATCAAGCCTGGCCTCAGAGCAGGCATTCATCCAGTTGCTCAGCCCTTTGGCAGCTCAGTTGCAGATAGGTTAGACAAAGCTGGCTGGTGCCAGGGAGGGAAAGCAGGAACCCCCTTCTTGGGTGCTCTGACAGGTTGGTAGGATAGGCTGTCTCTGCTGGCATATACTATCACTGCAGAAACTGCAACTTTTATTCATTATTGAGAAGGAGGAAAAAAAAACAAGCAAGATGATAGATTTTTTTCAGGTCTGATCCTCTAATAAAGAGAAGAAGCAGTGATGCACAAATAGTTTTTAGTTGTTAATAGATAATTTGTGATGCGTATTACTGAAAACTTGACTTAACATACTACCAAAACGGGGAATTTTAATATGCAGTTTAAAAAAACGTATTTGGCTAAGGATGCACTGCTAATATCAAAATGTTGATTGCAGTATTTCTCAGTTATTTTCTGGGGGAAAGAGAACCTTATATTTCTTTGTGCTCATAAGCTAATTCTGCTGTGTAAAAGGCTGTTGTGTTAGGAATAGGGTGATGCAATTACCAACGTGTGGCAAGCTGACAACACTCAGACATTTTACGTTGGCATGTAATCTTGGCTGTGTGAATTTCTTTTCATAGTCTGCATCAAAGGGTCTCTGTTTGTGGATTGAGGAGGAAAAGATCTGAGTTTAGCAGGAACTTCAGAAAAGGCGTGTAACATTTTTTAAACAGAAATAATTTTACATGCAAATGTTTTGAGAAAAGGAGTTAGAATTAGGTAAAAGGGATGGGGGACTGGAATGGATGAGAGTTGTTGAAGACAGCTGTGAGGCTGTTGAAGACAGCCCATGCACGCAGCATGGGAAATAAACAGGAGGAGCTGGAGGCCATTGTACAGCAAGGAAACTATGATATAGTTGCCATCACAGAAACGTGGTGGGAGGACACACACAAGTGGAGTGCTGTAATTGATGGCTACCAACTCTTCAAAAAGGATAGGCAAGGAAGGAGAGGTGGTGGGGTGGCCCTCTATGTTAGGCGCAGTTTTGAATGTCTGGAACTTAACAGTGTGGATGACAGTGTTGAGTGTGTATGGATAAGAATTAAGGGGAAGGCCAATAAGGCAGACATCGTGATGGGAGTTTGTTATAGACCTCCCAATCAGGATGTAGAAGCTGATGAAGTATTCTATAAGCAGCTGGCAGAGGTCTCATGATCATCTGCCCTTGTTCTTGTGGGGGACTTCAACTTCCCAGACGTCTGCTGGTAATACTACGCAGCAGAGAGGCAACAGTCATGGAGGTTCCTGGAGTGTGTGGAAGACAACTTCCTAATACAGCTGGTGAAGGAACCAACTAGGGGAAGTGCCCTACTGGACCTACTGTTTGTTAACAGAGAAGGTCTTGTGGGGGATGTAAAGGTTGGAGGTCGCCTTGGGCAGAGTGATCACGAAATGATAGAATTTTCAATTCTTGATCACGTAAGGCGGGGAGCCAGCAGAACTGCCACCTTGGATTTCCGAAGGGCAGACTTTAGCCTGTTTAGGAGCATGGTCGAGAGTGTCCCTTGGGAGGCAGTTTTGAAGAGCACAGGTGCCCAGGAAGGCTGGGCATACTTCAAGCAGGTGCTCTTAAAAGCGCAGGAGAAGGCCATCCCCTTGTCTCAAAAAACGAGCAGACGAGGAAGACGACCAGCCTGGCTAAAAAGAGAACTTTGGCTGGACCTCAGGAAACAAAAGAAAGTTTACATTCTCTGGAAAAGGGGGTTGGCAACTTATGAGGACTATCAAGATATAACAAAGCTATGTAGGGGGAAAATGAGAAGAGCCAAAGCACAATCAGAACTCAGCTTGGCCACTGCAGTTAAAGACAATAAGAAGAGATTCTTTGAGTATATCAATAGAAAAAGGAAGACTAGGGAAAATGTAGGCCCACTGGTGAATGACACAGGTGCCCTAGTGGTGGAAGACACAGAGAAGGCAGAGTTACTGAATGCCTTCTTTTCTTCGGTCTTCACTGCTAAAGCTGTCCCTCATGAATCCCATACTCTGAAGGCAAAGGGGAATGTCTGGAGAGAGGAAGATTTTCCCTCAGTTGAGGAGGACCACGTCAGAGACCACTTGGCCAAGCTGGACATTCACAAGTCCATGGGCCCTGATGGCATGCACCCGCGAGTGCTGAGAGAGCTGGCGGATGTTATTGCTAGACCACTCTCCATCGTCTTTGAACGGTCATGGAGAACAGGAGAGGTGCCCGAGACTGGAGGAAGGCTGACATCACTCCGATCTTCAAAAAAGGCAAGAAGGAGGACCCAGGGGACTACAGACCAGTTAGTCTCACCTCTGTCCCTGGGAAGGTAATGGAGCGACTCATTCTGGACGTCATCTCCAAACACGTTGAGGAACAGGAAGTTATTGGAAGTGGTCAACATGGATTTACCAAGGGTAAATCATGCTTTACCAATCTGATAGCTTTCTATGATGTTATAACTGGTTGGCTGGATGAGGGGAGAGTCGTGGATGTCATCTACCTTGACTTTAGCAAGGCTTTTGACACTGTCTCCCATGACATCCTCATTAGGAAGCTGAGGAAGTATGGGCTAGATGAGGTGACAGTGAGGCGGATTGAGAGTTGGCTGTGTGACAGAACTCAGAGGGTTGTGATCAGTGGCACAGAGTCTAGTTGGAGGCCTGTAACCAGTAGTGTCCCCCAGGGGTCAATACTTGGTCCAATTTTGTTTAATATATTCATTAATGACCTGGATGAGGGGACAGAGTGTATCCTCAGCAAGTTCGCTGATGATACCAAACTGGGTGGAGTGGCTGACACCCCAGAGGGCCGTGCTGCCATCCAGCGTGACCTGGACAGGCTGGAGAGCTGGGCAGAGAAGAACCTAATGAGGTTCAACAAAAGCAAGTGCAAGGTCCTGCACCTGGGGAGGAAGAATGCTAGGCACCAGTATAGTTTAGGGGTGGACCTGCTGGGAAGTAGCTCGGAGGAGAAGGATCTGGGGGTCCTAGTAGACAGTAAATTATCCATGGCCCAGCAATGTGCCCTTGTTGCCAAAAAGGCCAATGGAATCCTGGGCTGCATAGGGAAGAGTGTGGCCAGTAGGTCGAGGGAGGTCATTCTCCCCCTCTACTCTGCACTGGTGTGGCCACAACTGGAATACTGTGTCCAGTTTTGGGCTCCCCAGTTCAAGAGGGACAGGGAACTGCTGGAGCGAGTCCAGCGAAGAGCAACTAAGATGATTAAGGGCTTGGAGCATCTGCCTTATGAGGAAAGGCTGAGAGAGCTGGGACTCTTTAGCCTGGAGAAGAGAAGGCTGAGGGGAGACCTTATTATGGCGTACAAGTATCTAAAGAGTGGGTTAAAGGAGGATGGAGCCAGGCTCTTTTCAACGGTTCCAACTGACAGGACGAGGGGTAATGGGCACAAGTTAGAACACAGGAAGTTCCGTTCAAATACACGGAAACACTTCTTTACGGTGAGGGTGACAGGGCACTGGCACAGGCTGCCCAGGGAGGTTGTGGAGTCCCCTTCCCTGGAGATTTTCAAGACCCGCCTGGATGCAGTCCTGAGTAATGTGCTCTGGGCAATCCTGCTTTAGCAGGGGAGTTGGACTAGATGATCTCTAGAGTCCCTTCCAACTCTGAAAATTCTGTGATTCTGTGATTCTGGGATTCTGGGATGGGTGGGTGGAAAAAACAGAGGTTTGGGGAGACCCGGCTGATCAGCTGGAGGAGAGGAGGATTTGAGAACATAAGAACAATGATAGGAGCATGCTGGAGAGAGAGAGAGAGAGAGAGAGATGGAGGATCAGGAATAAGGATCTGTCAGTTGGGTTCTGTATATGGTCCTTGCTCATGGGAACTGAGTAATGGGGGATTTTGTCCTGCTGGGGGAAGCGGAAGATTGGTGTTCGTTCTTTGTTCTGTACGAGAAAGTGTAGATGTTCAAGCAGTGTTCCATCATTATGGGGTGCTTGTTTTTCTGGCCCTCATGTGATCCACCATTTAGGAAAACTTTTCTGATTTAAGTTGACAGTAATCATGCTAGAGAGGCATATCTGAATACTGACAAGATGTTAGTCTTGCATTATGTGGATTAAGTAGACACATGCAGATCCCTTGCCCTTACAACAAGCATTGCATAACAAGGACAAAGACAAGCTTAAAAGGCAAAAGATATTGATCTTGTAATCGTTAATGGCCATAATAACTTCCTTGTGTAAGGCAGTTAATGTGTCCAATAGCAACATGAGAACATTTTACTGAAATTAAGATCTAGACAAATTCTAAGTTCTAGGATCTTTGCTGAGGAAAGAAAAAGAAGATCATATATATAGAAAAACAACCGGGTTCCTATAATGAAAGGAAGGATATATAGACAGGAAAATTCAGATGGCAGATAGTAGTAAAAATGGTCAGGTTGGATGAACATGAAACAACACAGGACCGGATTGCAAGAGAACATGTGAGAGGAGAGAGAGGAAGGAGCTGAAATCTGAAACAGGAGAGAAATAATGAGCAAAAAAGTGTTTAAGGAAAAACAAAGGGAACACCAAACAAGTTTTGCAGTGATAGTGTAAAGAATGAAGAACGAGGCTGAATTGTGGAGTATCTTCCTCATTAGTATATGAAAAAACAAGGTCAATGGTGCACATTACATAAGGAACACGGTTTTGAATTAGACCACTGGAGCAGGCAGAATATGCTAGCAGAAAACCAGAGCTGGCGAAGGAAGAGGAGGTAGTGGTACCCATTATTTCACCAGCTGTTGGAACTGGACTCTTTCTGCAGGGAGCAATAGTGCAAGCAAAGAAGTTACAGACTGCTGTGGTCTCTTCCAACCCCTTCCCCCCTGTTACCCCCCACTGATTCCATTGACCACTCTCTAATCTGTCATTCAAATACCTTTAATTTAGCATGTTTTGAACCAAACCCTACTAAAACTGAATGTCTTCCCTTATTCTTACCATTTGCAGTTGACATGTATTCTCATAACATTTGGAGTCCAAAGCCTGCATCCAAACACTCTGACTATCTGGTATTCAGACTTTGAGTTTTAATCCACAGCTACCTCACTGATACAGTAAACAATAATTTAAAAAGTGGAAATGTAAAGTGGTATGTTATGTAAGAGCAATCTCTTTGCGACTATATATATCTGTAAACAAAACCAACAGTATCAGTTGTATCCTTACTTTGAATAAACAACTTTTGTGAAAAGGTTTTGTGTCTTACTGGGATATTCTGAGGATAAAGGTGTGAAAAAACATAGGCGTCTATTTCCAGATCTCTTTAGTCTCCCAATGCTTTATGGTGTAGTATTTTATCATACTGCTTATTATTAATAAGTACAGCTTATGTTTAGCAATAGGAAGTTTCTTTGGGAGCCTTCTGAGCTTAAAAGCACTAAATTAAGAATTATCTTGCTATTTCTGTATTTTGCACAGTGTTTTATTTCGCAATCCAGAAGACCTTAATCTTTCATAGTTATTGAAAGGTGATAGATATGCCAAAGACATTATTTTCATATTCTTGGTAGTTAATGAGAGGCATTGTGTAACAATATGCCATACTGCAACCATTTAAGATTTTTAAGCATTTTTGCACTGCATAAACTGCTAATTTCTAGGCAAACATCTGCATTCTGAATTATTTAGAACATTTGTTCTTTAGCTAATTGACAGTTAATTGATGCTTTGAGAGACAGTCAGCTAAAGAGCATGTGAATGGAGTCAGGCATTCCTTCTCATGGATGCAAGAGACAGTTTATGAGCTACTTCCACCAGGTCAGCTATTGTCCTCTCTTGCCAGAGACAGGCTGCAGGAATTGCTGCTTGAACTACAAAAACGTTAACAATAGTCCAAACATCTGTTAAACAAACCTATCAGATATATTAGACTCTGGTATGCAAGAGTAGTTATTACCTTATAGCATTCTGAGAAACAGAAGAACAGTTTTTGAAATGAGATGTCAGAAAAAAAAAAAAAAAAAGAAAAAGAAAAGGACATAGGAGATCTGGACGATTTTTATTCTGAATGTTTTTCAGGATCACCAAAGAACATGGAATTCTTGTTGTGAAACTCGCATACAAAAGTAAATGATGAAGATGCAAATATGATTTTAGTTTAATATAAGTCAAATTAAACTAAAATCATATTTGGTGGACTAAACTCAGTATCGTCTCTTAGACTATGATTTAACATCAGGGGCTTAAGGAAGACCAGAAGAACAAGGGTAAGCATGTAGAGCTACGTCCCTAAAACATTCTCCCTTCTTCTAGGAGCCTGGAGTTCTTCCTCTAGAGATGGTGTCTTTTTTTTAAGGAATTACTGAAGTATTCAGAGGATAGCACATTTATTTATGAAATGCCTTGTTTTACCCAGTCTTGTTTTATCTACCTCTATTCAAATCTCAGATGTATGTATAGTAATGGCTTTGGACCAAATGATACAGCAGATGAGAACAGCAGCTTGCAGATTCCCAAATTTATTTTTGGCTGGTGAATAAAGTAACTCATTTTGTACTTCTAATGTATTACTCTTTTTTTTCTCTTTATTTTTTAATATGTTTTGTTAATTTGAAATACCTTGCCCAGCTTGGAACAGTGCCTTCCCTCTTATAGAACTGAAATGGTTGTCTTCTGTATTTCAGTACTCGTTTTAACTACAGTGCCCATCTGACTGAGACTTTATTCTCTTGGGTTGTTACACTGCCTGTTTCCTCAGTCACTCATTGTTAAGGTGTTGCACAGGATAGCAGGATTTATTGAATTGAAACAGAAAAAATAGAATCGGACTTACGTGGGACTTGTAAATCAAAGAGAAAATGCAGTGCTTAACCTATTTAGGTGTGCTTTTGACTTCATGGAGTACAGAGAAGCTACAGTAGTCGTGCAGCATTTTTGTAGTCTTAAAGATTTGCTTTGTATGGGAGAAGAGTGTGATTGTTTTCCTCTAGATGGCAGGTTTTGGCAAGCTTTGTTGTAGATATATAAGTAAATAGATAGTCTTTCAGGATAAATTACCCAGTTTAGGCACTAGCTTCGTCCTACCACTTTCTTTCACTACCCCAGGGGGGTGCGTGTGTGTATAAAAATTCTCTGTGGTAAGATACAGGTCTTGGGGCCCCACCAGCTCCCCTTACGTTCTGGACCCCAATCTCCATATTTGGTCTGTAGATAAGGTAGGAATTAAAACTCTTGTAGGCAAAGATCTTAAAAGACTCTTCTAAAACATTGTTGAATGAAATTGATCAGGAACACCTATTTTTATTTTAAAATGAGTATATAACTTAATGTCACAGGAAAAGTCAGAGGAAATCCTAGTTTTCTATCACTTTCTGAAACTGTTTAGCTGCTTATTAATGTTTGAAAGTTAAGCCATATATCACAATCTTTAAATGAAGCAATTTATAGCAATTGCATCCCAAAAGATGACAGGGTAAAAGAGGGTGAAAAAACTGTCCTGGAGTCTTCAGTTACTACTTATGAATTGTCACATCTTTCAAATACAAAATTCTAACTTTTAAGTTTTTGTCTAGTCTGAACATATATTTGCATATAACGGGGAAAAAGAACCTACTTCGGTTCTTAAGCAATGTTAGTGTTCTTTTTAAAAAAATGAAAATGTACTATATATTTAGTCCTTCACTTGCCACATGCCTTGTGCATAACTAGGTTTGTATGAATAAGGGAGTGTGTGTGTGCATGTGTGTGTGTGTGTGTGTGTAAAAAACAATACGTAAGGCAAAGCTCAAGATACAGAACAACTGCAGTTTTTTTTTTCCAAATGCGAATAAAATAAAAACTGAAATTCAGATTTATCTTTTTGTGAAACTTCTGTGGCATTGCTTTTTTACCCACTCTTTATACATTATTTGTGAATGTGAAATGACACTGATAATTTCAGTGATATATTGCCAGCATTTCAAAATTGGTATTTGGCAATATTCATTCCACACACAGTAATGAAAATTCAGTCATATAGTTTGCCATGCTCTTTGAATTAGACATAATATTCATACCAGCATTTCAAACAGGGCAGCCAGTGAACATATTTTCTAGAATATGTTCAGCTGCAGAAATGCGTCGTGACTGAAATGTTGCTAGAATGGATATTGATTGCTGTACCTGCAACCATTTCATGCAGTAATATTCCATGCAAGCTCTTTTGTACTTGTGTGTCCTGTATAATTTTCCATTCAGTACCAATAAGCAAGCCCACCGTTCCTATAATTGCTAAACTCTGGATCTTTCTGATGGTACAGGAAGCTAATGATGTTGTGACCAGGCTCTTGAAGAATAACTGCTAGGATTCTAAAGATTATACTTTGAAAATAAGCAGGATTTTGTGCAGTAAGATTGTATTCAAGAAGAATTGCAGCCCACCCTTTAGAGGGCAGAGAAATGAAAAAACAACAAAATGTTCAGAGGAAATACTTAATGGTTTTCAGGGAACAAAATATTTCCACAATATCATTATATCATTCAGGACTGGGTTTGTGTGTTGCCTCCACATGTGAAACTGCTTTTTCTCAGTGTTAGTTTTTAGTAAAGCGTTCTCTGTTTTTTGCAGTTTCTGCTGTGAACGAGGTTTCCATAAATACAATTACCAAAAAGCATAGTCAACAATGGTGTGGAAATGGACAGATTTGTGGCTAATAGTACCTTGTTCGCTCCCTGTAAAATGTCACAAAAATTAACAAGTTGTAAAAACAGAATTAAATGCCTATGGTTTCTCAGCTTCTCCAGTAAAATTTTCTTCTCAGATAAGATTTCTAGGTGTGATGGTAATGCCCAAATGGGGAAAAAAATAACACAACAGTAAACAACACAAAATCTGTCATTTCTTTGAGTGAGGCTTCTCCCTTAAAGACTGCTTTTATATGCTGTCCTATAACACAAGATAAGTTTAAGTACTTCGGCTTATACAAACAAGCACTAACCTAAGAAAATGGAGGAAGAGAGTTTTGTCTCTTGTTTACTGGTGTGAAACATGTGCAGCCTTCCTGTCACTGCAAGCATGTTTTTGATCTCTCTTTCCTGTAAGAATTATTTCCTGACCCTGAGGGTAAAGCAAGAGGTTTTTTAGAATACCCAGGTGTATGCCAAGAAACACTTAAATATTCAACAAAATAAATTTGTTACATTTGTGTACTGGGATTGTGTACAGGGTTTATTTTTAATTTAAAATATTATATAGCTTCTTTTGGGATATTTTGGTTTACTGAACTCTGCTTTGTAAAGGGATATATTCAAGCAATGATTCTAAAATAATATTTTAAAAATTAAAATTTCATCACTGTCCTGTACAAAGGGTAGTATTTCTGAATACCCCAGGGCATGGAGTAATCTGCAGTTTTAACAGCTTCCACTTTGTAATTCTTTGTTTCTGTGCCACCAAGCAGCAATACTTTTCCCTGCATTCATGATGACAATACTTCAGTGCCTCACAAAAGGAATTACCTGCTGTTATCATTGCATTACCTGTCATGTGCCTATCACAAATGTATAAACCCTAATCCAGGAGATCTTGCCTATTAACAGATTTTTAGCTCCACCTGTTCATCAAATATAGAGCTGCTAGAGATGTCACCTACATATGCTACCTATTGCAGCTTTTCTAGTGATGTTTGAGAAACTGCCACTTACTTTGAGGAAGAGTGATTGTTCCCCAGCTATCAGGATTTCACGGAATCACGGAGTTTTCAGAGTTGGAAGGGACCTCTAGAGGCCATCTAGTCCAACTCCCCTGCTAAAGCAGGATTGCCCAGAGCACATTACTCAGGACTGCGTCCAGGCGGGTCTTGAAAATCTCCAGGGAAGGGGACTCCACAACCTCCCTGGGCAGCCTGTGCCAGTGCTCTCTCACCCTCACCGTAAAGAAGTTTTTCTGTGTATTTGAACGGAACTTCCTATGTTCTAACTTGTGCCCATTTTATTCAATTATTTTAAGGAGTTACATCTCATGGTAACTAAATGAAAAAAAAAATTTACACGTGAAAGAAGCCAAACATTGTACTGTATATACTGAGTCAGTATAAGAAACATTGCATTTATTAAAATAATACATTTTTATTTTCCAAAAAACGTGTTCTAAATGGTGTCTTGTCTACATATAGGAAAATGAGTTGATTTCAGAAAATTGCATGTGCGAAAATTGCATGAGCAGGTTCATAGGAGTTGCTGCACTGCGCTGAAACAAGTCAGGTTCTTTATAATAAGAAAATCAGTATGGAAATTAATGCTGAACAGTTAATCTGTAATATTATTCTGCCTTTGCAGCTTCTGGCTCCACTTCATTTCCATTGCCTGTTTTGTAGTGCTTTTAGAGACTTGACCAGTGAACAAGGAGAACCAGGAGTTAAGGCACAGGAGGGGGGTGAGGAAAGGACATTCTGGGAGATAGTGAGCATGGAATTGAGAAGGGCACATTGTGTTGCAGCTCTGAAATAAACTATATCTGTGCCTGACGTCATACAGATGGGTACTCAAATCTTTGTAGAAGTAACATCGTTGTCACTGCAAAACAACTCCAGCTCCCAATAGCCTGCACAAGTAGAAGATAAATGGATGGGGTTTTTTGTTACTGTTTTGTTAGAAATATTAATATACTGGTGGTTTGATTTATTACTTTTGTAATTTCTTTTTTAATGGATCAAAATTATACTTTTGAGAACAACTACTGTTCCCATTACCTAGGTCTCTTAAGAGCCCTTTTGTGGCAGCAAAAGGTCTGATCAGTCAGTTCTTATATAGGTGTTTGTAAATAAATTAAAGACAAGATTTAGGCAGACATAGGAAAATAGTCTGCCATTGCATTATTTCTGTTCACACTGCTGTGTTTCAGAGCCCATATTGTTTTACCTGTTACTGGATTAGCATGTTCTCTGCCAAGCAGCCCAGGTACGTGATGGTTATCCATCTTTTCTTGTATATGTGTAAAGGGTAGCTAGTTGAATTGGGCATTAGTTTTGAGCTTGAAGGCAGTAAAGTTGTAGATGACTGTCTAAGAGCAAATGCTGCCTGGAGTTAAATTTACTGAATATGTTTCTCACCAGTGGTCTGTGGCAAGCGAGGTGCAATTTAGTTGCTTGCATGATATGTTGAGCAGAAATGCACAGTAGTTCCAAATAATCCGTGAAGACCATTTTCTCTGTTTGTAGTTCCAGTGAGTTTAGACAACTATGATGTAGTTAAGGACATTAGGATTTTGCCATTCCATATCACCCCTCACTTTTGAGTAGATTGTAAAGGGATTGTAATGACCATGAGTGATTTCAGCCTATATTTTGTTGTCTCATCCCTAAGTTAGTACTTTGACTTTGTCAGAACGTATCTGCATATTATTATCTGCTACCAAAAATATTAATAATGTACTCCCTGGGAAGAGAACTGCTGTTAACAGTCCTGAGATGTCCTTCTAGTTAGTGCCTTTTAAGGCTGAGAAAGGGCGTAGTCAATGGACTGTAACTTTTTTCTTGTTTTATAAATCTACATGTGCTCATCATATTTGGCATAATAATCAAACTAATAAAGTTTCCAGCTCTGAAGATGATTCTAGTTCATTGCACAGGAATGGCTGAATCCATAAGCTACCCTCTAAAACTAAATCATTAAGTAGCAACTAAAATGAAATATGTTTATAAAGCTATTTTCAGGTATTATCTAATGGATGCATATCATCATACCACATCATTTTATTTTCTCAGCAAATTGTTTTTAGGGGATATGTGCAGCAGAGTACTTATAAAATTTAATGCAATTCAATGTAATGAAGAAATTTGCATTTGAAACACAGTCACTTACAAATGTTATGGGACAAGCAGCATTCTATTAGAAGGCATTTCAAATGTTTCTGAACAGCAGCTGAGGAGGATATTTCCTGATGTGGCTTTATTACTGCAGCACATTTTCTCTTCATCTGTAACTACTTCTTAAAAATAGAAAAGGCAAAACGGAAACTTCAGTTACCGGAGAATACAAAGGACCTCAATTCATCTTTTGAGAGAAGTAATGAGCAGAAGGCAGCAGTTAGTCATCCACTGAAGCTTTCCAGTGGAGAGACTCTGATAATTTGATTGCTCATTTTGAAATAGAAGTTCTCCTTGTCCCCGGAAGGTTTTTCTTTTTCTTGGCAGCTCTGATAGGTAGTTTGTTTCATGAAAAAAAGGTAATGAATAATGGCTCATAAAATTTTCTCTGTCAGACTCTCTCTTTTCCCAACCTTTTGTTGCTTCCAGTTCTTTATTGGAAAAGGACCCAATACTCTTCCTGGACAATAGCCTGAGGAATCAGGCTCTATGTATGACCAGTTTGTAGAAATCTGTCATAAGTCATTCCTAGGCTACCAAAATTCCTGTGGAACTTCCCTGTTCTCATTTTTTGTAGTCTCCAGCTTTAATAACCTCTCTCTTCCTTATGTCCATGCACATGAACATCTTTACCTTTATTCTTGTTTTTGTTTTCTCTCATCTATCCCAAGTGTTTTGTGTCTTAGAGCCTTCTTCCAATGGTGTATTGTGGCATTCTGCCATGCTGCAGTTACTTTTGCTACTAATGTTTTGAAATACAGTATACAAGTATGCATTCTCTGCAGTTCATTGAGGCGCAACTGCCGACAAACCTTTCTATATCCCTCAGACAAAATTGGGCTTTTTTGACATGGAGTTCAGCGGAGAGCTAGTTGCTGGTATCAGTGTAAATGTAAAATGTTGCATGTGGAAAATTATTATTTCACCTCCATGATAATAGACATCTATCTACAGCTATATCCCTATCGATGTTTTTAAGATTAAATTTAGAAATCTGTTTATTTGCTTTGTTTACCATTTGGTTTTTAAACTGCCCCCTGTTAATTATCATAAACAACAGCTAAAAATTTAACTGCTTGCCCATAAAAAATGCAAACATAGAACACTTATTCCTTAATTTCTGCTGAACTCATTCCTATTTCTATAATTTACATAATGAATCTTGAAAGACCAAAGACGGGAATTATACTTTAGGAATTGAGGTTATTCAGTATATTAAAGGATCAAGATATCACGCAAGGTACAGAACAATCAGTCCAAAATGGTTTGGTCCTTCTGAATTTCATCATCTCAGGAGAATTATAAATCAAAGGAATGTAGCTATAAATGCACCCTATGGAAAGATATAGACTCCACAACAGTACGTTTCATCAGATTATTTGGCACTGTGGCTTAGGTGGAGTGACATTACATAATTTGTGATGTCTTTGTTCTGACATCTTCCCATCACTGGGACTGATGGACCAAAGTCACAGAAATGTCATCGGTGATAAATTCAAGCTAGACTTTAATCTTTCTCACTTGATGTAACATCAAAGAGGAATAACACAGCCTGCAAGATACGTTAGACAACTTATTAAAGAAAAAAGATTCACAACTGACAGATTGAGTGAAAATTGTATTGATAATTCAAGGTGTATTTTCGTTCTGAGTTTGTAAGGGCTTCGCATGTGAAGGCTCATGTTAACAAGAATTTCAGAAAAGATGCAAACCTCTGTAATTCTGCAGTGAGTGTATTTCCCATCTCCCTAGAAGATTTAATGTTAATTGTTAAAAGGGCTTTGAAAAAAGTAATCTATTCAGTACCTAATTTGAATAATAAAAATATAGTTATTATCGAAAACAATGCTGCTAACTGTTTGTTCTTGAAATTGGGACCCTAAAATTATACATAAGGCCTATGCACTTTGTCCTTGAAAACTTCAGGTATTTGCTTTAAGTGCCTAAATCAGAAATGAGGTTGTCCTTGGGTCTTACCATAATCAATGGATAAAGACAGGCAACTCCAAAGAATGAATCACTTCATAGTTAGGTACCAGTGACTTTTTAATGCAATGTGGTACTTGGATTTTACTCCTCCCTTTGCATATTAAAAATCTAATCTTACATTTCAAAAGTAGGAATTAAAATCTGCATGTACTGGTCAAATTCTGTTCTGATCACTGATGTTGACTTTCATCCTTCATGAAAACCTACATGTACACAGTTTGGAGGCTTTTTTTTACACCATTGCAGTCATCTGGAGTATTTCTGTTTTAATTGTCTTGATTGTCTCATTTCAATGACAGCTATGATCTCACATGCAGTAATGACTAACATATTGAATTTAATGTCAGTAGAGAAGCGGGTAATCAGATAGTAAAAAACTGGTATTAAATATTGATGCAACATTGTATCTAAAAATATAACCTCTTTACAACATTTTTTTTTTCCAAAGCTGATCTCTCCAAAACAAAAATAGAATTGTATTATATCCAGATCATGCAGAGCTCAAGAAGAATTAATTTTCTTTACATTGACTAAGTCTTTGAGATTTCTTTGGTAAGGAAGGTGGGAAGTCTACAATATTTCAGATTTGGGGTTTGTGGTTTGTTGTTGTTGCTGTTTTTTAATTGTAAATACTCATCCAGTAGAAAGTAATATGATATTGTTATATCATTTCACACATAAGTTACAGAAGACCTTTACTTGCTCTTAACTGTTGGCCAGTTCTAAATTGGGCTCTATTTGAACCCTTGACCTCAAAGTGAAAGGCTCCAGATCCCATTACTAAACTTGTGATCCATGTGTTTCTCTTCAATTTATAGGTCTTTTTGTCATTATAGAAGTTCTTTTGTTAAACTGACTTATATTTCAACGCAAGGAAATGGTCAGACCCAAATTTTAATATTCAGATCCCATTTTTATTTCACAAACAGTTGCAATTACTTCCTTTTTCAAAAGCTAGTCTCTGCCAGATTGTTTTTCATTATTTTTTTTCTCATACAAGAAACATCATGTTTTTCAGACTTAGAAACTGTTATTATAAGAGACATCTTTGAATATAAAGTTAAAATCTTATGGAAACCTTCAACATTTCTTCTTCAATTTAATCACAACAAGTTTGACTGAATTAGAATGCAAAACCACAACTACCTCATGATTTTTTGGGCTTTGTCTTTTAAAATGCACAATACTAGAGGATAGTATGATTAATATATTAAGCAGTGGTTCCTTTAAAAGTCATGTCATATCTGCTTCTGTAAAAATAATACAAGGCCTGAAAGGTTATTGACATTTCAGCAGAAGAAATAGATTTTGAGTTGCTGGCTAGCAACATGTTCTTTAGAATTTTTTTTTTTTTTTTTACATTTCATCAAAGACAGTGTAATTAACCTTAGAGCAATAGATAAAATCCACCGTCATCAACTGACAGAATAACTTTGTCTTCTAATGCTACTGGTCATGTAGTGTTCTTTCAATAACGCTTTCCTTTATGTAAAAGGTGTATCAGAACTTTTCACCACCACCTCAGGCAGAATTCTGCCCCCTCCCTCTCTACACAAATAGCTGCTTCTGTTGTTAAAGAAATGCGGCTTGTGCATTGAAGTTAAAACAATAACGCAGTCAAAAGGATGACAACAACAAATAGTTCTATTACATGAGGGACATAGCACCAGTGTCAGATACCCGTGAACTTTATGTGGTAAAGGAATAGTAGGAAGTTTTTATTTTTCTAATTTACTTAAAAACTTAGGACAGGACAAGAAAGGAAAAATCTTTTCTGGTTTAAATATTTGGTGGTATGGTGTATCATCCTTATAAATTAAAAAAGAAGTTATCCTATGCTGCATGATTTATGTCTGCAAAGATTTGCTGATGTTAAAAGGACAAACATACATGCATCTCTATGAGGGGAGTCTTATGAGAGAGAAAACATTCAAGAATAAATCATAACATACTTCACACCGTTGCTACAGGTTAGTCTATAATGCTAAATATTTATATAATGTAAGTAAATTTTATGGGTTTTTTTTTTTAAAGAAGATGCTTAACATGACTGGCTATATTGCATAACGACCTTTTGAATTTTTTCAGATTTGGGGTTTTGTGGTTCGTTGTTGTTGAAGGAATACTCCCTTCACAAGTGTGATTTAGGGTCATTCTCTCTTTTAAAATCTTGTGGTGACTTGTGTTGATGGTTTTCTTTACTCTTCAAAGATATCACTGGCTAGGAGACAAATTCAGTTTCTTGTTTTGACATAAAGCCTAATTTCATTGGGCAAATATGTTTCATTGTAGAGAATTTGTTCTGCTTATTTCTATCTGCTAACAAAACCTTAGGCTGAGAACAACAAAGGTATTCTAGGATATCATTTAGGAATTAGAAAAAATGTACAATTGTATTTGAAAATGCTGAGATTTAGAAATAGTTAATAATTTCTCCAGATCAATGAAATTTAAAAAAATGTTAATTTTTTCATGATAAAAAAAGAGAGATGTCTGTGAATGCTTTTTCACGCCTTTGAAATATTGGTAGGTAGCTTTTATTAGTTCTTAGATATTATTTCTTCAACAATCCAGTGTACAACTGTCAACAAGATGGTCTTAATAAAAACAATAAATGCAATAGCCAATGACGGAATCTTGTCCTTCCTTGCAATTTGTATCTTTTAAGTACTTCATGCTTCATATTGTACTTGGTATATCTTGCCATTAATTCACTACACAGTCCTTCTGAATTGGTCATATTTGCCCTATTTTAATTCTGCTTACCCTCTTACCCTCAGAATTATCATCTCTCCTAACCTGAGCTGTTCACAGACTGCGCATCCTAACTTGTAATTAATCTCTTCTTTAGAGTAAATAGCTTTTCTGTTCAGCCTCTGCTTTCTGCAATTTCAGTAATTTCAGTAATGTCTTTTCATGCCCTAGCATATTTTATGACTTCTTGGCAATGACCATTGATGTCTCCAAAGCATTTCTCCCCTCCCTGATCCTTCTTGGACTCTCTGTCCCTGGGCTGAATCTCTGCATGGTCACAGCAGTTGCCTCATTACCTCATCCCATTCTGACAGATGCTGTTTTCTTTGTTTTTCTCTGCTGTGGTTCTTCAGTTCCCATAGAAACCTGTTTAGATGCACAGCCAATTCAACTTGATATTTTAGCGCTATCTTGTCTGGAGACAGGAGTGTTACCCCCAGGTGGAAAGACTGCCTGGGCCTGGCTCCCCCAGCCTGAGCACAAGGAAGAAACGTGCCTACCCCACAAATTCACACTCTCAGAGGGGCTGAGTCCAGAGTAACCAAGGAATCATTTAGTTCTGTGATGCTCATTACAGACCTTCATTTCTTAGGCAGAAGCCAAATCACAATTCCTATAAACACTAAAAATACGTAGTGCTTCCAGTGCTTTTAAGTTTTGACAGCAGCTGCAGCAATAACAGCTTCTCATTTCATGCCTTTATAGGGTTTCTTTACAACCACTATGAATAGAAACTCAGCTTTTCTGAAAACAGGGAGAGAATTTTCTTAGAAATCTATGATTTCGGGTCTTTCTTGCAACTTCCTATTTGTCTCAGGTGAGAAGGATTCTGCGGATCTTCTGTAATGCACCAAGTAGAAAGGCAAGAACTGCAGTGGAACATCAGTTTTGCTAGGCAAAGAGATACAAGGCGATATCTGTGTCTCTGCCAAATGTTTGGTTTGCCAGAATCAAATCCAACTTTATGAAGTCAAAATAAAACATATAAGAACCTGGAAGTGTAAATTAAAGCATAAAACTTTTAATGGTTAGTAGTCTCTCTGCCTCTGCTGATACACCTGTACATTGAACATCAGAGTTTGCAACTACATGTCTTCACTTGGCACCAAGTCCCACATACCTTTTTCACATGACTACCCTGCTGAATGTCAGCAGACCTGCACCTATGAATAACATTGTAACATTTGATTGGTTGATTTTGACGTTCTTGAGATTTTAATGTTGTGTAAATCCTATGCAGATGTATGCTGCTATAAAGCAATAATAATTGTTGTTGTTCAGGAATTTATTTTCAACTATTGTGAAAATGTTATTGAAATATGATAATTACAGGAAAAAAAAAAAGAATTGTATCTAGAATAGACTGAAAAGCGTTTTTCATCTGCTTACTGCTCCATCTCTGGATAGTTTTTTATTTTCTTCAACACACTGTGAAATGTGGTCCTGAATACTGATAAGCAGTAATGCACTGGTAGTAAATTTAAGACACAATAAAACAAATTTTCAATGAGTGGTGCTTGATAAGGCAGGATACCTGTTGCTATTCAGGCACCTGTACCTTTTTTGGTCAAGGTCTTTCAAATAAATTTTAGGCTGTAGAATCCACAATTTGGATGTACACGCAAAAATTGTAGTTTCTTTTGTTTCTTCTGTTTCAGAGACTTGCATATGAAGAAAAAAAAAATTATATTAAAGCTCTGTTTTGTTTGACCTAACTGTAGCTGTCAGGTGAAAAGTTCTCACTCATGATTCAGTCTTTGTAATTAAAGTTAGTTGTTTTTATAAATGCATTGATCTTCTGAAAAGAGAAAATAGGTGACGCAAATTCATTGCTGGAAAACAGAAAACACAATACAGTAGGAAGGATTAGATGCCTAAATTGCTTAATGAACATCTGCAGATCCTAAAAACTTGCTTATAACAGCTGACTCATTTTCCGAGCATCTGAAGGAGAAAATTATAATTTCTTGGGTTTGTCTCCTTTACAGCATGAGACAAAACAGCTCTGGGGTTTTATGTGTCTCTTGGATTCTTAATGGTGGAATTATTGAAAAAATATTTGCTACTTAGCATTTGTCAATCTCTGTTTTCTTAGTGTAATTTTAAGTGTTTCTCTTCCTCTTAAAAAGTAAATAGGGGAAACTGTTGTAATGATGAGAACCATTCTACAGTACACCATAGATACAGCTATGGGGAATAAAGTTGGAGATTTTTCCTCTTTTCAGGGGTAAATTGCACTGGCCATGAAGGTAACTGGACAAAGGAACAGAAAGATGTGAAGTTCTTCATTACCTCAGTACCTTAAATATTTGGGGCTTTTAATTGGGTTGCATTTTTTGTTGTGCATTTATGAAGAGGTGCACTTTCTTCTCTCTTTCGACAGGATCCCATGACCAGTCAGCTCAGCAGCTTTCCAGCTTAGATCTTTCCTTAGAATTATTTTAAGTCTGTGGAGCAAGAGAAAAAAGTCCTCTATTCTTTAATCAGGAAAAAAAAAAAAAAAAAGCGTGAGGGGTGCAGAAGTTAAAAAGCAGAGGCTTGGGTCATTGTAGAAAACCACAAGGAGGAGATGAAAGGGAGATATTTGAGGAAAAAAGTGAGAGTAGGAGTTTTTGAGTGGAAAGGAAAGAGTGAAAATAAGGCTAGGTGGAGAAGGAAAACACCAGGTTTTAGGGAGAGGAAGAAGCGAGTAAAAATAATTTAGAGAGAAGAAATTGAAATTTAATGGAAGTGGATGAGCAGAATTGTGTCAGAGAAGAAAGAAGCAATGAAAACATACGCATGGAAGTGGAGAAGCCTAGGAGAAAAGTCCGGAGGGAAGAAGGTATTAGTGGTGTTGGGAAACAGCATGAGTCTGTCAGATTGCACAGCATGAGAGAAGCAAAAGAAAGTGTATTTGTACTTGAGGAGCTGGACAATGAAATGTGTGAACTTTTAGAGTTATAAAGAAATCTCTTATACAATGTAATAAGCAAAATTGTTCTATCCTGCCACACTTTATTAAGGTTCATATGCTCTAGTGAGTGCTTTCATCAGTATTGTGATCCTCCCACACTTATAAAAGAAGAAAAGGAATAACACCCTTCCTTGAGCAAACAAAGTGCTGTAGGGTTGTAAACAATTTCAAGACAAAAATAAAAACAAATAGGCTTGTTTTGGGGGGAATGGTAAAATAATTCTAAAGTATAGTCTAGTCTATTAAAATTCTTTGAATCACCTGTCCATCACCTGTCCACCAGTTTAAAATTAAATACCAGGGTAGCATTTGGCCCTTTTGCAGTTAGATGTCAATGGTGTCAGAATGTAACAGGATAAAATAGCATTTCAATCACCTATACAAAGAGATTATACAGACAAAATAACTACCTATTTAATCCAGTAATATAGTCCTCATGTGCTTTTTTTGAGGAATATTCCCTGAAGTAGAATAACAGCTTGGGCAGCATCTGCGTTTGTTAGAATTTCAATCAATGTTGTAGAGTAATTTTTTTTTAGAGTAATTCCTAGTAATTTTTGTTGCCATTGTATTTGATTGCTTTAGTTAAAATTCATAAATGTTGCCTAAGTGATAAAATGTCTGAGAATTGTCGGTGGTATGTTCTTTTTTTATCTTCTTACTAGTAATAATCGTAATGGAATATGATAGACTTTTCAGCTCTTGTTTAATAGAAAGCCAATTACATTGGAATTGTTCTTGAATGATCAAAAGAAAATAAAATTTCATTCTAATGGGCTAAGATATTCAAATGTATTTTGATGAATGAGGAGTATACTGATGGAAATTGCACAATTTAATTAGTTCATGCAGATGCCATATCCAAACTGCATGGTATGTACTGGTAAGTGACTAATACGTTGCTACTGCTGCTTTAATTCATGGATAAGAAGAAAATATTCCATGTCAATTTAGCATATAATAATAGACCATGCAGAACATTTTTCCTTCATCTGTCTAAAAAAAAATAATTTTTTTTAGGGTAGATATAATCTAGTAATCCCTTAAACAGCAAAAGTTCCCAGGATAAACATTGATTTTTTAACTTTTCTGGACCAAGTGAAAAAATTTGAAAGCTAAATAAACTAGCATTGATTTTAAAAAAAAATGTATGAGTATAGACCTTAAAGTGACTACATTGGTATTGTATTACTGAAAGCAAAATAAAGCTGAAGTTTAGTTTAGAATAAGAGACAGCTTCCAATGAATAAAAAAGTTTAAATTGTATGTTTTGCCACCTCAAACTGTAAAGATGTTTTCTTAGTAGTGATTACATACAAGCAATCCCGCACCACAAGTACATTCACTCACTAATCATGCAATCAGATTTTTGCATCATAAGTTTGCTGGTTTTATGTGGTGCTTGTTTCTCTTTTTAAATCGAAGTTGGTAAAAGAACATGCAACTTCACTTTAAAGATTTTCAGAGATCTGGGCCATAGCAGCTTAAATCTAAAAGCTCATATATTCCACAAGTACTCTTAAAAAGACTTCTAAAATGTCATTTCTGGTGTAGTTTAAAAAAGGCTTCATAGCTTAAATGTTCTTCCTCCAGCTGTAACTTGTATAGCTCTCAGATTTTTGTTTAATATTTTACTATCTGCATTATCATTTTGAGAAAAAGGAAGAAGCAGCTAGAGGTAACTATAATATATCCTACTGTGCTATAAGGTACAAATAGACAAGCTCATGACTGCAGTGAAGCACTTACAAATATCTTTGCAGTTGGAAATTTGAAGTAAAAATAAATGATTATTTCGTACAACATTTAAGCTTGTAGTTTTGTTCCCTTGTTGCAGGCAGGAGGAAAGAAAGAAGTAAAGATTCTGTCCTCATCTTCCAATTATGTGATACAGATGCTGAAGAGAGGTATATTAATCATCTGTTGAATTGTTACTTAGCTAAAGACCCAAATGATATTTTCCAAACTAACACTCTGGGTTTTAGACTATTTCGTAACTAGTGTAATGATCTAAAGGTCAGTTCAAATAAGAAACGTCATTTTCATTTTATTTAATGACTCTTGATACTCAGAAGCTTTACCTCTGGCATATTTAAGGGAAAATAATGTGTCCAGTGTCTACTAGTAGAGTTAATCTATTTACTTGAACAGTGGCTACTCATTTTTCTGAATCCTCTCATCATTTTCTGAATCCTCACATCAAGAATGTGGTCATTACAATGCTTACTGCAAACTGACAATCTACTACACTATTTGTACTCTTTCAAGTGAGGTATAAGCAAAATGCACTGCTCACAAACCTGTGCTCTCTCAGTTGGCAGTTTGTTAGCTCTCAGCAGAACTTAATGATACCTGATTCGGTCTCATGATTGCTAACAAAATAGTCTGATTTCTGCATTGGAGAAGCTTATGTCAAGCCAACTTGAGGCAATCCTGATATCCTTCTTTCTTTCTAACTTCCATACGCAGTGTGCTTTTTAGAAAAAATATACCACAGAAGGCTGCAGAAGGAAAAATTTACTTGAAGGCGGGCAAATGTATACCTTATTATTAACTATTGTTTTGACCAAGCCTAGTGCTTTCCAGTGAGAAGTAGTACAATCATTTATCACAAAAAGTAGCCTGCTAATTGTATTGGTATATGTATACTATGTAAGGTATACTCTTTTGTGTATGTTTTCAGATTTCATTTTCATGTATTCCTTGTTGAAAAACTATTTTTTTTCTCTTGTTCAAGATTTGATACATCTTCTAAAATAAAGTGTGCAACACTAATACATCATGTGAACATGTGTCTTGATAAGGTCACATACAAGAATTACTTTTACAAACAGTAGCTAAAGGCTTGTTTTAAAATGACCTTGCTCAAAAGAAAGTTCAAAAATTCTTTTAATTAAGTTAAACAATGTACAGTGCTTTGGGAGAATACCTACAAATATGTTCTTGCCGTTTCTTTAGTGACATTATCAGCCACGGAAAAGGGAAAACTTAGAAAAGCAAAAAGTTGGAAAGTGGATTACATGGACTGGGGAGAAGAATAAAACATACCAAAGAAAAATTGAAATGACTACGCTACTTCTATTACTACTACAAAATTTTACCTTCCTAAAGGGTTTAGCACAAACTCAGATATGAGGTATTAGAGAAAGATTTTATTTGTAGTTTAAATAAATAACCCACAAACTGTGAACACTAAACAAGCAAAAGCTTCTAATAAAAACAAATGACATGCCTTGAAAGTATGAAAATTATTGGTTAAAAACAATCACCAGTTTGTTAATAAAAAAGGCAAGAATACCACAAATCCCTTTGATATTTGTGCTTGCTGATGTACATGTGTAGAATATGCTCCCTAATAAATATCTGCAAATATCTCCAAATATTTGTAACTTTTTTCTCAGGGACACCATGAGTTATTTGTGCATATTAATATGAAACATGGATTATCTTTTAAGTCTTTGAAACACAACTAGGCTCATAAGAAGACTTGAGCCCTACAAAAGGTACCTTTTACATTGTATGTACTGAATAAATACTACTGTGATCAACCTATTAATATCCAGGTTTAGTAGAGAATGACTTTTTAATATGGTGGATATAGGCATGCAATTTTGTCTTGACAGTTCTAACTTTGGCTAATTTCTTGTGATTGGGTTATAATGTAATTATTATACCTACATGTTAAAAATGCATTCATTCAGTATGCAGAAAGTAGAATAATGATGAGCCACTAGAAATCTTTCAACTTTCTGCTATTGTGAAACTGTGACAATTGCCAAACTGTGATTCCACAGTCATTGCAATGTAGATACAATGCAATTAAAATCAAAGTTAAAAGTGCTATTGCGTGCTGTTTTGAAAAAAACCTCTAAGCTTGTGGAACAATCTTAAAAAATTATATCAGACAAAGTTTAAAACAAAAAAAAAATCTGAAAAAAATCATTTTTTTAAAATAAAATTTAGATTAATTATCAAATTATTTCCTGGATGAAAAATATGCTAACACCTGAGGTAATATTAATCAACAAAGATTACTT
Organism: Vanellus vanellus; assembly: GCF_965231255.1. NCBI lineage: Eukaryota > Metazoa > Chordata > Aves > Charadriiformes > Charadriidae > Vanellus > Vanellus vanellus. The sequence goes on along the minus strand of NC_138906.1, from coordinate 83,903,681 downwards.
TAGGATATCTTGTTATAATTAGAGCTCAAATCCTATTCCAGGGAGTCAATAATTTTGTGTTCTTTTGGGAGAATATGATATGCATTTGTGACCTCTCAGTTTCAAAAGAGGACACAAATCCATTGGGATATATAATAGAAAACAATCAGAAAGTTAGAAATAATGAAAACTGAGGAACACGTGAACTAATTTGAGTTATTTAACCTAATGATTAAAAGACTTTTTCAGGAACAGAATAACAAGGTTTTAAATTCATGAAAGTGGATGGTGGAAAGGTAAGGACAATCTGGTTTACCATACTGCATGGAGTAAAAGGAATGTAACCTTCTATTGGCTCTGGCTGAGGTGGCGTTAATTTTCCCCGTAGAAGCCCTCATGTGTACTGAAGCCCTGCTTCCCAGGAAGTGGCTGGACATCACCTGCTGATGGGAAGTAGAGATTAAAATCTTTTGTTTTCCTTTGCTTCCGCATGCGGCCTTCTCTTTTGCTTTATTAAACGGCCTTTGTCTCGACCCATGAGGGATTCTTCCATCTTATTTTCTACCTTCCCTGTCAAGCTAAAGAAGGTATGTGATAGAACAGCTTGATAAGCACCTGGCATCCAGCCAAAGTCAACCCACCACAAACCTGCAGCAGTAAAAAATATGGGTTATATGTTAAGAAAATATTTCTAATAATGAGTGAGGCAAAGTAATCATGCATGGTTTCATCTTTGCTGTTGTTTAACACTGGTAGGCAGCTAAGCCCGGCACAGCTTTCTGCTCACTCCCTCTCCATTGAGATGAGGAATAGAGTCGGAAGAATAAAAGTGAGAAAACTCATGGGATGAGATAAAGCTTAATAGTGAAAACAAAAGCTGTGCACATAAGCAAAGCAAAATAATGAATTAATTCACTACTTTCCATTGGCAGACAGCTGTTCAGCCAACTCCAGGAAAGCAGGGCTCCATCATACATAATGATTACATGGGAAGACAAATTCCATAACTCTGAATGTCCCCCCCCCCGCCTTCCTTCTTTTTCCCCCAGGTTTTATTGCTGAGCGTGACGTCTCATAGTGTGGGATATCACTTTAGTCAGTGGGGCTGAGCTGTCCTGGCTGTCTCCTCCCAACATCTTGTGCACCCCTACACGACTTGCTGGCAGAGTAGCGTCAGAAACAAAAAAGGCCTTGATTCTGTGCAAGCACTGTTCATCAATAAACTAAAACATCAACACTGTTTTGGTCACAAATCCAAAACATAGGACTATATGAGCTACTATGAAGAAAATTAACTCTATCCCAGCCAAAAACAGTACAATCTTGCATTTAAGGTTTGCATTTGGAACATAGGAAAAATCCAAGCTTTACTGCTGGACACACTTCCCGTGAAACCTTGTAAAAACTACTTAAAGACTGTGTATCATTCATCTTTGAAACTCATTTCTTCAGAAAAATACTTGACACACAAACAGAAACTATTGAAAATAATACATTATTAAATGTGTATTTAACGAGATATAGTAGTTCCACTAAAAATTTAAAATCAATGTTTCTGCCAGAATATTGCTGATGATTTTGAAGTCAGGCCCCTTGCTCTTATTCACAGTTACTGGAGACGACTTTCTGCAATAGTCCAACTATATATACTCCAGTGGGGTGATATGCATTTGCCAGATATTTCAGGTGTGCAACACTCAAATGATTATACATCAACATGCTGGTTCATCTCAACTTGGATTTTTTCAGTGGTCAGTTTAACAGTGTAGTCTCTCAGAAACTTACACTGAAAAAACTAAGGAGATAAATAGTGAATTATTTGTGTTGAGGAAGGATTGGCAGCTGTGTGTGAGAGACACTGGGAAGCTGGCTTCATTTTCAAATACATCTTGTGTTGTGAATAAACTCTGAATGAATCCAAAGTCCCCAGAAAATCTTCCACATACAGAGCATTAATCTCCCAAACCTGTAGAGAATGGGGGGCATCTTGGAACCCATTTACACCTTCTATATTATTTAGCTATAACAAGTCCATTATGAAGTTTCCTTAATTTGTTGCTTTAGAATGAATTGATAATATGTATCAACTGATTAATGATCACTGATGGTTCTCCATGGGGTGATTGACCTTATGCAAACTTTCAGAAATGAAGTAACTTTCTAAGTTTTTAATATGTCTATTATTTCTTTTTCACAATCAAATAGGTTGAGTCATACTGTAAACACTGAAATGCAAATCCATATTTTAATAGCAAGCATGAGAATATATTTACTGATAGGTAAACAATGACTGAATGATCAATATTTTGTGGGTGAACACTTCATATCATTCACCTTTAGTAGCACAAGTATATCTGTTAATAGGAAAGTGAGCTTTGATTAAAATAATGATTTTGTGAAGTGAATAGTATATTTCTTATTGGTAATTTTTAATTAATTCCTTATCAAAATACATATGCCAATAGTATGTGTCCTGGTTTGAGGTGAAACAGGACCGATTTTGTTCAGTAACTTTTCTTCTTAGCTGGGCCTCTTCTAACTGCTGAAATTAACAGCATATTGTGCAGACAGTATTCATTCTCTCAGAGTGATAAGACCAATGTTTACAGCTGATGCCCAGGCATGGCATGCAGAGAGGCTCCTGCTTATACATATTGCTATAACCCCCAAGGCCAACCAACTTTGTTATTTGCCCCGTTGGAGGGTCGGAAGTGGAAAAGCGCAGTGGGGTCGCACCAGCGGGGAAGAGTGGACAGGACAGGTGACTCCAAACTGACCAACAGGGTATTCCATCCCATCTGCCTCATGCTCAGTATAAAAGCTGAGGGATCAAAGTGTCAGCCTTCTTTCTTCAATGGCTGGTGTCCAAAGATGACTCTGTCTGTTTGTCTGCCTTTGATCTAGATCTGGAATCCAGTTCCCATATGTTGCTGGGTCCAGTCTGGGACTTCCCCAGTGCCAGCCGGTGACGTGATTGTCATACTGGGAGCTTGATACGGTTTTGTATATATTTCATTATTTTCTTTTTATTTTATTATTAATATTTCCTTAAAGTAGTTTAGTTCCTTCTAAACTCATCTCTCTCTCTCTCTTCTAGCTCACTCTTGAAGAGAGGTAGGGGCGAGCATCTATCAGTTGGCTGGTGGCCGGTTCGGCCCAAACCACGACAGTATGAAATGAATTCTACCTATTGAATATTTTCATTAGCTCATCTTCTCTATGTTCTATAAAATACAATTAGGTAAATGTGTGCAATACAGACAGACTTCAAAACAGACAATGTCTCTGGTTCTTTCCTCCTCATTAACTATGTATGAATCTATTACCAGGAATGCTTCATTTTGCTAGTCAGTTAGAGAATTAATTCACCTGATAGGTCCTTTCATTGATAACACTGACTTGTCTTTTGAACAGTTCAATCTGCTTTTTATGGATCTTATTCAATAAAGATGAACATTGCTTTTTTCTGAGCTAACATTAAGTTTGAGACTGATACCTTTCTCTATTGCCCCCAAAAATCTGTGATGTAGAGGAAGGAAGACAAAGTAGTTTAATTTTCTTTGAGGTATTTTCATAATATTTCCTTCCTTTAAATATTTTCCAAGTGACTTATAAAACCAATCGTATTCTTGCTTCTGAAGCCAGATTATGAAGAATGCAATCCCTCCTCACCCATCAGTGATGCCATTAGCACCTCTGTGATACCACATTTAAGAAAGGCTAAAACACAGCTGCACAACAGCTGGGAGACAATAGTGAGAATATGTGACAGAAGGTCAGTGAAGAAGGAGGGGGAGGAGGTGTTCTGGGGGTAGAGCAGAGATTCCCCTGCAGCCTGTGGAGAAGACCATGATGATGCAGGTTTTACCCCTGCAGCCCACGGAGGACCACGGTGGAGCAGATATCCACCTGCAGCCTGTGGAGGACCTTGTCACGTTAGGTGCCCTGAAGGGAGCTGCAACCAATGGAGAACTCAAGCTGGAGCAAGCTCCTGGCAGGTGTTGTGGTCCGTGGAGAGCAGCCCACACACGTGCAGGTTTTCTGGAAGGAACTGCGTCCTGTTGGCAACCTATGCTGAAGCAGTCTGGTCCTGAAGGACTACGCCCCATGGAAAGTATCCATGATGGAACACTTCTTGAAGAACTGCAACCTCTGGGAAGGACCCACATTGGAGAAGTTCATAAAAGACTCTATGCTGTGGGAGGGACCCCACACTAGAGTGAGGGAACAGCTTTTTGTCTTATTTTCTCCCTCTGACCTGTTGAAGAAGGTGAACAATAGAGCAGCTTGGTGGGCACCTGGTGGCCATCCAAGGTCAGCTCACAACATACAAAACAGAGGGTCTTATCACAGAACTATAGAAGTGGAAGGAAATTCGGAGATGAAAAAAAATGTTGTCTTTGTCATTTCCAAGAGATTATCTACCAAACAAAGAATTTTTTGTTTTTCTTTAACTATGCAGTCTGACATGCACAGCACTGTCAAGGATTTAGGCTGCTGTTCTCAATCTATATGAGCAATGCTGAAATGTAGGTGAGACATACATACCTGTGTTCACTTTTAATTCATACTATAATAATGCAAGTCAGATACAATCATTATTATTCTTCTTGCTGATCGTGTAAAGAAAGTTCAGTAATTCTTCATATGGTGGTAAAAAATACAATGATTTCCCTTGTTCTGTTTGATTTCTTAAAGGCTTCTGATATTTTGGTAAGTCAGATTAAGGTCTGGCATGATACAATACAAGGTCTTCACCTTTTTCATAAAGGTATCAGAGACTATTTTTATTCTTCTGGGGTTCTTGCTATTGGTATGTTTAAATATGTAAAACCCTAATGGAAAAAGAGATAGTATGCTATAAATAATATACCTATTAAAGGTAATGCTTAATCCTAAGACCCAATTCTTTGTTCATCTCTGAGGAAATCTTTATTGAATTTGATTTAGGATTGCTTTACTGCTGGAGTAAAATAAAGACAATAAAATTTATTGAATTCTGACTTAAATAGTTGATGTTTTAAATTACATTAAATGTGAAGTGGAAATATAAATATTAAAAATAGATAAGAACAATGGATACTAACTATTTCTTTGTGACTGTGTGATTTGTCAGCTGCTGCAATTGCAGTTCCCTGTGTTACTGGTTTTATATTTTTTGTCAGTTATGATAGCTGTAACATTCATAACAATACAGATGACTCTACAGTGCAACAGGTTGCCATAACTTTCTTTTAAAAAACAATGAAATATTTTTTGATCCTGGATTTGGCATAAAAATATAGTATTTCAATATCTGGAGTAGCTGATTGTCATGGCAGCGTAGTAGTTCTGAGTTCATATAATTGATATGGTGTTTATATATAACGTTATAGAAAATCAGTGTTTAATTTGAAGCAGAAGTGAATCTTGGTATTTTGAGCCATGTGATGCCTGTGCAGAAGCCGCTATTACTCCCATACTCAGAAATCTGGACTATATGAATACAAATATGCATACCCGACACAAAGGCTGAATGTTGTTACTAAATGAATCCAAGACTAGTGTATTTTAATTTTGTTTTAAAACTAATAAAAAGCCCTCTTTAAATTTTATATTTATGTTGGTATAGTGGATTTTATTTCATGAACCCCAGGTTTTATAATTTTTTCATATCATTGTATCATTGACTCTTAGAATTTGAAAGATATGCACAGTTCATGCAAATGTCTTTGGAACATATTTTTCTAGATTTCCACATCCTGTCATACTGGTTTTGCACAGCTTTCTTTGACCTAGTGCTTGTGTACAGCCTGGTTCCTTTTGAGCGTTCAGCCACTCCAAATCTATTTTGAAGCTGGCTGATCATGGAATGCAGTTCCACATTCACTCAGGTTTTTATGGATGTGTACATTAAAGACAGCTGTATAGCAATAAGCCATTGGCTCAAATCACTAGAGTTAGTAATCTATAACAAGCTTTAACAATAGCACTATTACACAGCTACATAAATCCATAAATTTCTGTTCTTGGTCACTTTGAGAACCGAACTTCTCATATTGTACAAAATTTTCATTCTTCTTTCATACAACATTGTTAATCTGTGTAACTGTTCATCATTTGTCAGAAATTCTTATTGAGCAACACAATTAAAATTACTTAATTGTTACAGCACTGATTACAGTATTCTAGCCTCTGTTCTGTTTCAATTTCTTTTTGTGCTCTAAGAGTTCTGGATGAAGCCTTCTCCACCTGAGGGGAGGTGGTATATCCTTTCTTTAACCTTGAGTGGAATACAGGAAAAGAGACTTCTCAGTAGTGTTAAGGCATTTTCTCTTTGTTTGTATTGCTCTTAGGAGGTGCTAAAATGTACCATAGAACATAAAGAAAGCATGTAATCATCATAGATTTTTCCATACAATAAATCACAGAAGAACACTTCAGGCTAAAACCTAGTTTTAAACGATTCTGCTTTTACAACTGAACTTGCACATGACAAAATACTGTGTTGCTAGCTGATGGGGCTACACAAACTAAATTTTCTACTGGTAACAAAATGTTGCTAAATGTTATGTTTAACAAGTATTGTTGAAATGAGAGTAACTGACATTAAAATGTCAAGATCATGTAGGGCATCTAGGTTTTAACTTCACAGTTGTGCAGTAGGAAATGGAACAAGTCAGCTCTATTTTATTGAGTCAGAGCTGTTTTATTTGAGTAGTACATTATTGAAAGCAAAACCAAAACCAAACTGCCCAATGATATGGCAATCTAAGCAAGCAAATAAGTAAAATGACCAGGAAACATAAGTTAAAAATATTGTTTGGTATGACTGTAAATGAATAGTTGTTTCCTCACTGTTTACTAGTGTTTGCAGTGTTTTTTTCCGCTTATTGATAGAAACAACCCACAGATTTAAAAAGGACCTTTGAGAACAGATATGCGGAGGAAGATTTGTTTGGCTTTGACATGTTACTTATCTTTTATAATCTGTGAAGAAAAAAAACAGGAAGAGTACAACAGTGGGTTTTGCTAATGTTATCTCTAAGTGAAAACAAATGACATTAATTGCTGAAATTTGGTATGGAAACTTCAGCTCTGGCATGAGAAAAAAAAATTGCAGGGTTAGTTGAAAAACCCTGCAACAGGAGTATGAATAATTTGCAATCTTTGTCAGGAATAAAGGAAGTTATAGGAGAATATATTGGAATGGCAAAACCCTAAAAACAATGAATTAGCAAAATGAAATTCACACAGCACCATCCTGCTCATATCAGTTCAAAATAACATTAAGGCTAGAAAAGAGAATATTTCTGTTTCAGCTTGGACTTGAAATATGCTAAACACTGTAGGAAGAAAAGTTGTAGAGATACGGACAGATGGTAGAAGTTTTTTCCTAGGGGCAGTGTACGTAAAGATTTTAGACCATGGTTTCATAATGTTTGATCTGATAAAACTAGGATCTTCTAAAGTCTTGAGGAAAACTACTGATTTATACTTTTTTAAATAGCAATTTTAAGTACATTTCAGCATGTAGTATGAACACCACCATTGTCTGTTGCCGTCTTAAGTGCTTAATGCAAATTTACTTAAAAACTCAAGACTGTATCTCAGAGATTATTTTGCAAATAAAAAAATAAAGAAAATCTAAAATACTTTGAGATTGTATGTAGCTGGAATTTGCAGAAAAATATTTAACATTATAAACTCATTATCTACTTCAAGATAGTGATAGGTAACCATTCTTTTTTGGTGGTGTTGAAAGACTGACATTTGATAGTGCTATTTGGCAGAAGGGTCAACATCTTTGCGGGGTTTAGTCATATTCTATAGAGGTTTTTTTATCTATCTGCCATGTTTATCTAATTTTTTTGCACTGTCACTATTAATGTTATCTTTTCTGAAAGATGATTTACTCCTGCCACCTCACCCCTGCTTTGGATTGAAATGTAAATGATCCATGTACTTGTCTTCTGTTTCAAGTTCACCAGTCAAACTTGAGCTAGACTCATTGCAGACAAAAGTAAATAAATCTCCTTGCACCATTCAGTGTAGTGACCAAAAGACTTATAATGAGATATATATGCAGATGTGCAGCCTGCCATACCCACCCTAGTCATCTCATTCTTTGGTCTGTTAGATAGGTCATTGATAATTAAGGCATGACAGATTTTAAAACTGCATATAAAATGCAATCTAGGAAATTACGCTTTTTGACCTAATAGTGTTACACGCTAGTCTATCATTTTAAATGTTTTTGTTGTCTAGCAAATGGAGGTAAATGAGCAATTTAACAATACATTAAAATATTTTGTGCATTATGGTTTACTTCATCTGTAAATTGAAATGTCAGAAGCGCTTCTATTCCACTTGTTCAAAAGTCAGTAGGGATTTAACTCTTATTTAAAAAGCTGAAAATCAACAATATATTTTTGAGAGCGGAAGGGATATCAGGATGTAATCAAATGCTTGTTTAAGGTATCTCAGTAGTTTCATGGATTTGGCAGATCTTTACAGTCTTCTACATCTTTCCTGCTGTATTTTAGATCTTTTTTTGATATCAGTTGAATATATTGTGAAATACTGCAGAATTCTGTTTCTGAACTCTGATTAGGATTATTAATCTTTTGTATGGATTTATACTAGGTTGGTATTCGTAGTTCATACATGGAGCCTTTTGCTTCTTTGCTGCATTTTTCCGCTGTCTTCAGAAACAGTTCAGAAAGGGGGTAGTTCAGACCCAGCAAAAGAGGACTATTGCTTTGAGGGCTCCATTGCTGACCTGCAATTTTTCTAACCAACAAGCTGGCTCGATTTAAGGAAAAAATGATTTGTCAAAGGGAGACTGTTGACAAATTGACTAGTTCCGGTAATGATTCCAATCAAGTAGAGCAAGACAAAAGGTAAAAAGGAATGGAAGTGTAGCTGTTTGATTTTCAGTCATGTTCAGCAGTTAAGGCTGAGGAAGACCATCTGCAATCAGAACCAGAGATGGGGGAGGGATCCCTAGAATAGTCACAACACCAGTGCATACAGGGTTGAGCATGAGGCCCTTTATCATGGAAAGGTCTTGCACTTTTGCCATCAGGCAAGAGAGAATAAACTTGATGCTTTCCTTCCTAGCAACCCATCAGATGGCTACTGTGAGACACTCAACTATATTTACCCTGTTAATCTTATACCTTTATTCGTTAGGTTTCTAGGTAATATAGAATCATAGAATGGTTTAGGTTGGAAGTGACCTTAAAGATCATGGAGTTCCAACCTAGGCAAATGTTTGGTTTGGTTGGTTGACAGTGATGTTACATATGTCGAAAGTCTGTTATAATTATCTCTGGTTTGCACTGTCTTAAGCCACTGCCTTCTTTGTTTAAATTTTTACAGATAACTTATTTTTTCCCACACACATTTCCTATCCCACCTTCCATCTCCTTTCACTCTTAGTCCTCCTCCTTATCTATCTCCTTGTTAGACTTCCTGTTAGTCTAGAATCTGTAGCCTAATATGCACCAAACATGTCATCAACTGAGTGAGTGCAACTGTCATCTCAATCCTGGAATAATATTCTGACAGATCATAAATAGTGGTACAGCCAGAAAAAGTGTAATTTGCATTGATTTGTCACATAGTGAGTAGTCAAATTAAGTGTACAATAAGTGAGTAAGAGATATTTTAGCAGGAAATATAGTTGACAGGAGGAGGGGAAATAATCTTCGGAAGGAAATGGCAATCTATTACTACTTATCTCCATTTTTCCATCATCTGCAACTGTGGGATCCAATTTATAGCTGAGTTTACTGCTCGCCATCCCAGTTTTACTATAAAAATAAGTGAATACCATTTATTTTAGGTGCCAGATTTGATCAATATTGAGTGCAAATGTTTGTGGACCTTTGGAAACGTGAAACATACACAACTTTTTCTATACAGTTACACAAGCCCTTTTTTCATTTTACTGCACAGATGTAGTTTATTGCTTTTATGTACATGAATTATTTAATTGAGTTTAAACAGTCATTTCATACAGTCTAAAGAGTCATTTCACACAGTCTCAGGGATAAATTGTTAGATATAATAAAAATGGACACTTCCCACTTATGGCTGTGGATTTAATAGATGAACCCCACAGATTTGCAGTTGAAGATACACTGAATAAAAATACAGAGGAATAAAGATGTAAATTCTAATTTTTCCTTATTCTAATCTGAGTTTGTAGTAAATTACCCCTGGCCAGTGGCCAAACACCCACCCTGCCTGTTGTTCATTCCCCTCTCCTCTGGGATGGGGAGAAGCCAAAGGAAGGTGATAGGACTCAGATATGAGTCCTATAATGGCAATTTAATAAATAAACCAAAAGCTGTGTTTGCAAGCAAAGCAAAATAAAGAATTTATTCACTATTTTCCATCAGAAGGCAAACATCCAGCCACTTCCTGGGAAATAGGTCCTCAGCACCTAGAGATGTTTCTTGGGAAACCAGTAACTACCAATGTCCTTCCTTCTTCCTTCTTTCCCTGAGCTTTTCTTGCTGAGCAAAACGTCATATGGTATGGAACATCCCTTTGGCAAGTTTGGGTTGGCTGTCCTGGCTGTGTCCTCTCCCAACCTCTTGTGCCCCAGTCTGCTTGCCTTGAGAGGAAAGTGGGAAGACAGAAAGCCTTGATGCTGTGCCAGCACTGCTGAGCCAAAACACTAGCGTGTTGTCAACACTATTTTGGCCACAAATGTAAAGCACAGCACCATATGGGCTGCTATGAAGAAACTTAACTCCCTCCCAGCTAGACACAGTACAGAGTAGCTTGTGTTGCTGAAATGCTGTATCTATATGCTTATACTTAGGTCAGTGTTCACGAAGACAGAAACAGGAAGGCTGTATTAAAAGACAGTGGGGAAAACTGCAAATTGTTTACTCTTTCCAAGTAAACTATTCAGCAATTTTATGTAAATTTGTCTTCATAGAAACATAGAATGGTTAGAGTTTGAAGGGACCTTAAAGATCATCTAGTTCCAACCCCCCTGCCATGGCCAGGGACACCTTCCACTAGACCAGGTTGTTCAAAGCCCCATCCAACCTGGCCTTGAACACCTCCGGGGATGGGGCATCCACACCTTCTCTAGGCAACCTCTTCCAGTGTCTCACCACCCTCACAGCAAAGAATTTCTTCCTAATATCTAATCTAAATCTACCCTCTTTCAGTTTAAAATTGTTATCCCTTGTTCTGTCACTACACTTCTTGAAAAAGAGTCCCTCCCCATCTTTCCTGTAGGCGCCCTTTAAGTACTGGAAGGCGGCCATAAGGTCTTCCTGGAACCTTCTCTTCTCAAGGCTGAACAACTCCAACTCTCTCAGCCTATCTTCATAGCAGAGGTGCTCCAGCCCTCTCTGAATATATTGGATGTTAATGTATTATTAATGTATTAATGATACCCATGCTGTGTGTTTTGCAATGAAGGATCAGATTTTTTTCACATCTGAAATTGCGTCCATTTTGTAATCATCTTCTAAAAGTAGTCTATCGGACGTCAGTATTATTTCACAGAAATGTTTCCTTTACTCCTCTGTTGTCTTTATAAACTTGTGTGTTCAAACTTCTTTCTTTAAGATAAACTAAAATGAAGTACTGAATATTGCTGTCGTGTTCTGTAGAAGTAGAGGAGTTTCTTAAATTTGTACTTCCACTGCAAATAAGAAAATCATACTGAGAAAACAAAAGTTCTATGAAGCAGGATGGCATATTAGAGAGATACTTCCTAATTTTAGCATCATCTGTAGAATCTTTCAATCATCTTACCAAATATAAATTCTATTTGAGTTAGTGACAATAAGCCATAACTAGTTTTTGGTGTGCCTACTATAGGCCAGTCATTCTCACCTCTGTGCCTGGCAAGATCATGGAGCAGATCCTCCTGGAAACTCTGCTGAGGCACGTAGAAAACAAGGAGGTGATTCGTGACAGCCAACATGGCTTCACCAAGGGAAGTCATGCCTGAAAAATTTGGTGGCCTTCTATGAAGGGGTTACAGTGGCAGTGGATAAGGGAAGATAACTGATGTCATCTACCTGGATTTGTGCAAGTGTTTGACATTGTCCCACATGATATCCTGGTCTCTAAATTGAAGAGACGTGGATTTGACAAATGGACCACTCTGTGGATAAAGAACTGGCTGGACGGTCGCACTCAAAGAGTTGCAGTCAATGGCTCAATGTCCAAGTGGAGAGCAGTGATGAGTGGCATTCCTCAGGGGTTGGTACTGGGACCTGTACTGTTCAACATCTTTGTCAGCGACACGGACAGTGGGGTTGATTGTACCCTCAGCAAGTTTGCCAATGATACCAAGCTGTGTGGCAAGGTAGACAGGTTGGAGGGGAGGGATGCCATCCAGAGGGACCTTGACAGGCTGGAGAGGTGGGCCCAAGCCAACCTCATGCAGTTCAACAAGGCCAAGTGCAAGGTCCTACATCTGGGTCAGGGAAATCCCAAGCACAAATACAGGCTCGGCAGGGAATGGCTGGAGAGCAGCCCTGAGGAGAAGGACCTGGGTGTGCTCATTGACAAGAAGCTCAACATGAGCCAGCAGTGTGCGATCGCAGCCCAGAAGGCCAACTGTATCCTGGGCTGCATCAAAAGAAGTGTGGCCAGCAGGTCAAAGGAGGTGATTCTGCCCCTCTACTCCACTCTCGTGAGACCCCACCTGGAGTACTGCATCCAGCTCTGGAGTCCCCAACAGAAGAAGGACATGGACCTGCTGGAGCGTGTCCAGAGAAGAGCCATGAGGATGACCCGACGGCTGGAGCACCTCTCCTATGAGGAGAGGCTGAGAGAGTTGGGGCTGTTCAGCCTGGAGAAGAGAAGGCTCTGGGGAGATCTTATTGGGGCCTTCCAGTACCTTCAGGGGGCCTACAGGACAGCTGGGGAAGGACTTTTTACTAGGGCATGTAGTGATAGGATGAGGGGGAATGGCTTTAAACTGGAAGAGGGCAGGTCCAGATTGAACATTAGGAAGAAGTTTTTCACTTTAAGGGTGGTAAGGCACTGGAACAGGTTGCCCAGAGAGGTTGTTGAGGCTCCATCCCTGGAGGTGTTCAAGGCCAGGCTGGATGTGGCCTTGGGCAACCTGGTTTAGTGGGAGGTGTCCCTGCCTATGGCAGGGGGCTTGGAACTCGATGATCTTCAAGGTCCTTTCCAAACTAAACCATTCTATGATTCTATGATTCTGTGATTAAAGTTCCTCCCACTGGAAATGTTTAGGTTTTGCACTGCAATAGCTTTCAATAACATACCATTCTCCCTCCTTCAGCTTTTAGTTGAACAATTTACCAGCACTTTATAGACAGAGCTTCATAAACTCTTTATAGCCAGAAATGATTGGGCAGGAACAGATAGTTGGTGATGGGAGTTTTCAATGTCACCTCTGTTGCCAAAGAAAACATATAATCTGACTAGTTCCATAGTTATTATCTTCAAATAGTATTTTCATAAATACTTAAATTCAGATGTTTCTTTCTTGAATACTGTGTTATTTTTATCACATGACATTTTAGTTTGCTATATACATAAAAAAATAACTGACTATATATCAGAGCGCTATATATCTGTTACATGGCAGTACACAGTATTAATCAACTTAGAGAAACTTGAAGCAATAATTAGGACTGCAATAAAGACATAATAGGCCATATTGCAAAAAGATTATGATGGCTGGTGTTTTTTTCACCATCACATATTTTTCACCATTCTTTCTGTGACTGCCAAGTATGAGTTATGATAACAACATAGTTTTTGTGAGATGGATTCTTTTTCTTTCTGTGTATATGTGCATACATATGTATGTGTATGTATATGTATATGTATATGTATATGTATATATATATGTATATGTATATGTATATGTATGTGTATGGATACAAAGATACATATTTATAAAAGGCACAATGAGAATTTGATATTTTTTTTACTGATAGTTATATATTTATATTATAAAGAACAATTTATTTTGTGAAAAGCATGAAGTTTGTCTTCTGAAGAGAGGAAAATGGGCTACCATGAAAATTATTTTGCTATTGATTTTTTTTTAATCATATTTTAGAGTTAGAGAGTTGTTAGGGATATTAATTAGCTACTTGATATGTATATATTAGTTCAATGCAGGATTTGGTTAAAAGGTTGAAAGCATATTTACAGTAGAAAATATGGTATTGACCCTTGAAAGTACCATAGTCACTACTGACCACTTCGGTTCAACCATCTTTGGATGTGCTTCTACAGTTTTCTGTAGTAGCAGAAAGACTGAACACTACTCGGTAATAACACAGCAAATAATTGTATGTTGGTTACGTTATACATTGAGAGAGATTTTATCTTATAGGAAGGAGGATCAAAGTTGAAAAGTCAGAGCAGGATGATCTCTTCTGGCCATTGAAACTTACTGTTTCACAGGGGATGTATATTCAGATAGGGCAGATGGGAACATTTCTAGAAACATCTGTTGTCCATCATTCTTCTGCCAGGCAACCCAGATGTTGTTGACAACTTCTATGTAAATCATGCTAACAATTTGTTCAATGTCTTTCCTGCTGTGACTGAGGTTGTTCTGGTCATACCATCTATCAGATATAGAAGATATTGTGGTCCTGCAAGAGTAGCTCCACCTGTTTTGTTGGTCAATGAACAATGTTAATCATTAAATGAGTGAAAAAGTTACTCTACCAAAAATTTATCTCTATCTTACAGAAGGAATTGCTACCTCTTTCCCTTTTTCTATGGGAAAATCAATTAAATGTTATGCAGACTAAAAAAATGCTAAATGGTTTTCTATGATTGTTCTTAGCCTATTTCCTTTATTTTTTTAGTAACATTGGCAGATATTTCCCTGACCTTGTTTTTTAAAATTACTTTCATCTCAAGGATGTGACATGCTAGGGGGAAATTATGCATGTATTATTGTATAAATGTCAGGCTTTTTAGTTTGCAAATGCTGCTATAAAATCTTTACGTTCATAGTAAGTTGATTTATACCCCATATCAAGCTTGAATCTACATCTTCCTAATTTTGGACCCTAAATGAATCAAAACGATTTGGATATTGTGTTAAGGGGGAAAGGGGTGAAAGAAAGTCTAATGTTTCCTTAATTCATAAGGTTCTTCCAATAATGGATTTTCCACTGGATTTTCCTAGATTAATATAGAACTGATATACACCGTTTAAAAGTCTCCTCTATTGTGAAAAAAAAAAAAAAAAAAAAAAAGTAGAATTATATCCTACTTAAAGGCACTAGAATAGCATGGATATATTATTAGGTGGGTAATGCATAGTTCTTATGTGGCAATTAAGAAAGTCTTACAGCTTAGTTATGATTGGTTTTAGTATACCAGACATTAATGGACTGGTGGTGGGACTCCCATGGTCAAATGTTAATGAATACAAGTTTCATAAGATCATCAAAAGTATCAGAGAAAGACATTATATGTCGATCACTGAGTGCTTCCTGAGAAGTACTGAATATAATCCTAAATTTATGTAACCCTTGACGTATAAATAGTCTGAATAACTTGTAAGAACATGTAGAATTGGAAGACCAGAAAACATTATATAAATGCAGACAACCCAGTGTCTATACATTGTTAATGTATCTAATAATTTCAGTTCTTTTGTTCATGTGAATGTACTTGTTATCATTCTGTGATGCTACCTAGGTGAGTGCAGTAAATGAAATCTAGTTTTTATAATTCTGTTCAATTTATGTATATTAGACTATACTTTAGCTAATGTAAAATTACAATGCTTCCTGCTTAATGATGTAAACAATTAAAAACAATATTTTCATATCATTCAGAAAGAAAGATGTTCAGAAGGCCAGATAAAATGATCACAATGGTAACATAGTCCCTAAAACTTCACCCCAACATCTTTACACAATGTCCATATGCAGGACTAAAATATGTTTTAGAAATATGCCTTATGCTTAGTTACAAACTTTAGTTGGCTTTGTTAAAATAAAAAAAAAAATGTTTAAAATTGACTGGGTTTAGTCCAAATTTCAATTTCTCTAGCTTTATTTTTCCTTTTTTTTTTTTTTTTTACTTCCAAAATTATATCTAATATGGTCAATGTACGCTGTTCTGTATTTTTTGATCTGTTCTTAATCCATTTTGAATAAGAAAGGTAGAAAATACCGATAGACTACTTATTGTGAAATGCCATGATGTCATTGCTTTCTACTGCGATTATAATGGATTTAAAATATTGCTACAGTTGTTTTACAAATCAGCA
Organism: Vanellus vanellus; assembly: GCF_965231255.1. Classification (NCBI taxonomy): domain Eukaryota; kingdom Metazoa; phylum Chordata; class Aves; order Charadriiformes; family Charadriidae; genus Vanellus; species Vanellus vanellus. Next base: position 83,887,453 of record NC_138906.1, on the reverse strand, counting down.
GTCAATAATGGTTTGGATTCCAAATTGCAAGCAAGTTAGGGGTGGAAAATGAAGCACTTTATACTATGGGACAGGGTTTTTTCATAAATTTATCCTTTCAATAGAATATTTCACCACCTTGAATTTTAATATGTATGTGTAACAAGATACAGAACATGATTAGCTCTTGAAATGGAGGATTAATGCGGCATTATGGTTCTACATCTGACTGATCTATATGTGCATTATCTGAAAACAGGTATGAGGTCTGTACTCTGTAAACTTTTCTTAAATTAAGAAACCATGAGTTCCTATGCTTCCAGCTGCAACTAGACATAACATTTAAATTGCAATAATCATAATAATAATGTTTAAATTGCAGAGAATACTGAAAGTAAACTACATGGAGCAGTTAACCCATGGACTTATGGTTTGTTAGAGCTATATAAATCATTTGATGTATTTAATTTCTGTTAAATAGTGCATAATCCCATGTACTAAAAACATTATTCCATTGCAGAAGGTAGACAGAGGAGCAGGCATATAACACTTCAGGCATTTCCATGTTTTTGTAAACTAATGTCCAGTAATATACCTAAAAAATAGTGTGTTAGATATGCCTGAGAACAGCAAAAAAAACAAACCCAAAAATACGGGTTTATTGGTCTGTGCTTCTGTTTCATGAAAAGTGACCCTGAAAGATTTCCTAATTACTTGCTTGAATGTTTTTTTCTGTTCCAAAAATTTAGTTGGGTCATTTTGTTTGTCTGTTGCCACCTTCATGGTTTTGGCTGGGATGAAGCTGACTTTCTTAGTAGCAGCTGGTATAGTGCTATGCTTTGGATTTGCGATGAGAACGGTGTTGACAGCATACCAGCTTTTTTAGTTGTTGCTAAGCAGTCAAGGCCTTGTCTGCTCCTCACACCACCCCACCAGCAAGTAGGCTGGGAGTGCACAAGGAGTTGGGAAGGGATATAGCCAGGACAGCTGACTCCAACTGACCAAAGCGGTATTCCATACCATGTGACACCATACTCAGTATATAAAGCTGGGGGAAGAAAAAGGAAGAGGAGGGACATTCAGAGTGATGGCATTTTGGCTTCCCAAGTAACCATTACGAATGACAGAGCCCTGCTTTCCTGGATATGGCTGAACACCTCCCTGCTGATAGGAAGCAGCGAATGAATTCCTTTTTTGCTTTGCTTTTGCTTTATTTATAAAACTGTCTTTATGTCAACCCATGAGTTTTCTCACTTCTACTCTTCTGATTCCCTCCCTCATCCCACCAGGGGGATTGAAGAGCAGCTGCATGGTCCTAGCTGCCAGCTGTAGTTAAACCACAACTGATTGAAATGGCAATGCTAAACTTATTTTACAGTCCTTTTAAGAAGCCAATGAGCACCCTACTTGTGGAAAATTTTTCAGCTATTGTGGGTTCTGTCCCTATATTTGGATATATGTGAATATGTTGAAAGACTAAAGTGTGAAACAAGGAGCTCTATCAGGAGTGTTTCTTTCAATTCTGTATTCTGGTGATGGGTGCCCGTGCAATACTACCAACCGCATGCCCAACACCTACAGACCCAGTTGTAAATGGGGACTAAATAAAACATTTTGGTAGTTATTTACCTTCAAATTTCTGTTAGCATTTTAATATAAAATGTTACTGTTCCTAGCCTCTTTTTTGTATAACTCATTTAATCACACGCACTTATATATGTGATAATGTAAAAAATCAGGGCTTAATAGTGAATAATGAACATTAGACACTATGAATATTTTAGACAATAGGCTGTTTTTTAAAATATATATTAGATAAATTCTTTTTCTCTGTGGTGCCACTTAAGATATAATTATGGATATCAGGTGTTCTGCATTTCCCTTATTTTATTGTATCTCTTTTCTATTATTTGAAATTTATCTCTAATTTCCCAGGTTTACAATGCCAGGTGAAGTATCAGTGCTAGTATTTTATATCAAGTTTCTCCTGTTTATACTATATTGATTGAGTCCGAACATCTTCATTTTTCAAGAAGAAAAATCATCCCACACACAATTAAGAAAGTTCAAGAAAATCTTACCTTATGCTTATTTCAGTTGTGTGAAATACTAAGTTTAAATGGCTGCATTAGTAATGCAAATGTTTTACGCTCCTCTTAACAGAACATTTTGGCACATTAAATTCAGTTCAAAGTAACTTTGTCAGATTCAGAATGTATCTTGAAATTTGCCTAGCTTTTTAGCATTCACATGCCCTCATATTACTGTTATTTCCTTCAACATTTCTGTCATATGCACGCAGGTAAACTCCTCCAACATAACCTGCATGCTTGTTCATAGCCCTTTGAAAGAAGTCATCTGGAAGGGAAGACCCGTGATCAAAATCTTCAGAAGACAAGCTCTCAAAGAGGAACTCAGTATCAATTAAAAATTAAGATTTTTCAGTTTCCTCTCTAGTTTAATACGTTGATGTGAACTTCCTGTAGAAATTTTTGTTGGAAATATCTGAAATTTTGTTGGAAATATCTGAAATTAATCTGGGTCTGTCATTTTAAGGCATACACTTCCTTGGTATCTGCACAGAGGATTGGAAGTGTGTATCATTTTTATCTGGGAATTATTGGATAAAATGCATAAAAACACTGGGATCAGGGACTAAAATCTAGGTCTTTCCCTCAAGGCAAGCATCTTCAGCAGTGAGTTACAGACTAAAATTCTTTTTTTCAAACCACATAAAACTTACATGTCTATCTGCACTATGATCAAATTTCAACAGGCAGGGAGGAGAAGGGATCTCATCCCTGACTTTTCCAAAACCCAGTCAAGTCTGGTCTTATTTCCTAGACAAGCACTTCAATCACAAAAGCATTGTCTGTTTCTCCTCCTCAATTTTAAAAGCTGACGTGATGTTCCAGATCCTGTGTGAATACAGGGATTACTTGTGAAAGCTTGACTTAGGTTTCTGTTCAAGCTTACCTGTTTGCCTTATAGTCCTTGTAGGCAACAGTGTGCCACAGTTCAATGTAGAAGTACTAAATTTGCTTTAGAGAGCACAAAAGTTTCTATATAGCCAATGAGGAATGGTAAACATATTCCAATTAGACACTGAATCACTCCTTAGGGACCTATGTCTACTGCCATTGCCTATACGGGGAAGTAGAAATTCCTAGTTTAACAGATGTGAAGCACCATGATGAAAGCTTGTGTGAAACCTATGGTTTAAGTACTACAATCCATAGGTCAGGCAGCTAAATAGGTCTCTTGAGATGGCTAGTTTACACGTAGCAATGTGGCCCATTATTTTGAAGTGAGTTTTCCATTCTGCATTTAAGAAGTATTTTTTCATACTTCTACATTTATGAAGACTTTATTTTTAAATATATTTTGAGAAAATTCACTCAGTGTTGTGTACTTGCTATAGTTCTAAGATATACTATTGCAATTTCTTTGCAGCAAGGAATGGGAGTGAATTAAATCTCTGCCTTAAGCTCAAAAAACAACTAAATTTTGTCTTGGAGACTTCAAGTGATTTACTTCAGGAATTGTATCTAAATGTTGTCCGGTCCTATGGTAATATCTATGTTACCCTCCTCAAGGAGACCGACAAGTTCCCGTAAATAACAAGCTTCGGATGCACCTGGGGAGCAGGTCGGTCCTCATGCCATTTTCATATGGATCTGAAAAGGAAATAAAACAAAGCATGAAGCTTAATTGACATGCCTTCCTAGGCCTTTTAATTTATTGCAATATTGAAACTAATTTTGTTTAGAAACTGAAAAAGAAAATTTAAAAATGGGAATATGTTGTTTATTTTCTTGGAAAGCAATGAGATACAGTATGGATATTCCTCCAGATTTCACATACAGGTTACTTGTGAAATAGACTTTAATTATTCATGCAAACCATATGAGGTGAATCAAATTGATAAACAGAACGAAAATACTTTATTTTCACACATGATTGTTCTTTAATGTGTCTAACAGTCCTTTTTGAATAACCTACTCTATGAGAAAGCCACTTCATGTTACTCCTCGTTCAGCAGCAAAAGCTGAGCAGTCAGCTTTTTAGTTAATATATACAATTGTTCAACATTTGATGTTGAAAATATGTGAAAAAAATCTATAATTTATAAAAAAAAAATCAGAGAGTGTAATTGGATAATTTAATTATAGTCATTTAATGTAGTAGCTACTGTGTAGCCTTCACAGTAGCTAGTGGAGCAGTCGATTTCTTGCACCTAAGTAAGAACTTACTTCTATCAGTTCTGTATAGAAAACTTAAGTTCTTAAAGTTACAGGCTTGGGGAGGTGTGGCTGGAAAGCTGCCTGGCAGAAAGAGACCTGGGGGTTCTAACTGACAAGTGGCTGAATATGAGCCGGCAGTGTGCCCAGGTGGCCTAGAAAGCCAACGGCATCCTGGCTTGTATTAGAAATAGCGTGGCCAGCAGAAGTAGGGAGGTGGTTGTGCCCCTGTACTCAGCACTGGTGAGGCCACACCTCGAGTATTTTGTCCAGTTTTGGGCACCTCAATACAAGAGAGATATCGAGGTGCTGGAGCGAGTGCAGAGCAGGGCAACGAAGCTGGTGAAGGGCCCAGCAGTCAAATCATATGAAGAGCGGTTGAAGGAGCTGGGACTGTTTAGTTTGAGGAGGAGGAGGCCGAGGGGAGACCTCATCACTCTCTACAACTATTTGAAGGGACACTGTAGAGAGGTTGGTGCTGGTCTCTTCTCACAGGTAATTAATGACAGAACAAGAGGGAATGGTTTCAAGCTCCAACAGGGTAGGTTTAGACTGAACATTAGGAAAGAATTTTTCACAGAAAGAGTGGTCGGGCATTGGAATAGACTGCCCAGGGAGGTGGTTGAGTCACCATCCCTGGATGTGTTTAAGAGACGTTTAGATGTGGTGTTGGGGGATACGGTGTAGGGGAGAACTTTGTAGAGTAGGGTAGGTGGTTGGACTCGATGATCCCAAGGGTCTCTTCCAACCTAGACAATTCTATGATTCTAAAGTAGGCATTTAACTTAGTTTGAATACATTTCAAAGTGTCCAAGAAATCCCTGAGAGAACACAGGGAGTTAATTTTAGCTATTCTACTTCAAATAAAGAATGAATTAGTAAGGAAAAAAATCACTGAAGATGCAATATGCAGCTAACTGATGAAAACATTTTATCTTGCAAAGAAAATTTGTAGGTAAATACCAATACAAAAACAAACTGGCATTTCTTTTTTTTTTTTTTAATTGGATTTACAGGTTTGAACAATAAGTTGATAAACATTTTTCAACCCTAAAAACTTAATCTTTTAAGAATATAAAAAGGAATAGACATGTTCCTTTGTTTTACTGTTCTTTTTATAAATGTGTTAAAGAACTAAAAAAAATATCTAAAGAAATCAATACCTTCAAGGTTATTTTATTGTAAATCAGTAAAATATGAAAAACATCACTATTAAAATAAATACTTATTAGAGACTTTAAGTGCATTTTGAAACACATTTAAAATTTAATTTTAAAAGGATCTGGTAAGTCTGAACTCTCAGAAATAAAAGGTAATTATTTCAATGGGTTTGATAAAATAGAATTGAAAAGGTCCTAATGAAATTTTAGCTGATTACCTTGAAGAAGCTACACGGCTATTAATGCTGAGATAATGAAGCAATTTTATTTATTTGCTTGTTTGCTCTGAAACAACTTTTGATAGGCTCTCTTACACAGAACCATTGATATGCCTGTTAGGCTTGGTTCTTAGTAAAAAGGCAACTGGTGAGCAGTAGAGTGGTATTCAATTTCTTAGACATAGTTTAAAAAATGAGTCATATGTTACTGAGCTATGGACTGCTTTAGTCACCACTTAAAGTAGAATTTTACAGAGTCTCACCCCTGCTCGTAAAAGCCAATTTTCTTAGGAATCAAATTGACATTAATGTTTCCTTTTGTCTGATATCTAAAATTCTGATTATAGAGCTGTCAGCCACTGTTAGGTATTTAAATAAAAATAACCATAAAGTTCAGCTGCAAGGTTTTTTGGGGACTTGGCCTTAAAAATTAAAATGAAGCACTAATTAATCTGTGTCAATACACACACATAAGAATCATTGTACGATGATATTATGTAATATTGTATTTTTTAATTTGAGCTATATTTAAATAGCAAAGTATTATTGTCTCTTGACATTATAATGTTAATCAAATATTGAAACCTTGAAATTTCTTAATATAATTATACATTCAAGATATATTTTGCTACCCTGAAACCTGAAAGAGTTTTTGTTCAATTTTTAAGCCATATGTTAAGATCTGTTTTTAAATTCAAAATTAACAAAAGTTTTACAAAATATTATGATACAAAATGCAAACATATGGATGAAATTTCATAAGAACAAACAACAGCAGAGAACTAAAAGGATAATTTTGCTAATATTGTGTTTTTAATTGATCTCATACAGATCTTTGTGAGATTTTAATAGTTATCTCCCAGATGGCTTTAAAAAAGGCAGAAATTAAGATGACACATTTATCATTTGTAGAAAAGTAGTTTGTTAACTTTGGGCAGCTAGTATCAGAATAGTGTTCAATAAGAATGATCTCTTCTAACCTAATCATGACGCATTACATGTGAAAGAAATTAAAACAAATGTCTTCACCAGCAATAATTCCTATCTATGCAGTTCAGGTAAGAATGAGATTGCCTCTTTCTGCTCAATAGGTATTTTAAGCACAGCATTATGTGTCATACATATTTCAGAATAAATTCTCTTAGGAATTATTTAGTTAGCAATACTATAGCTATAGGATAGCACTACAGTTACTCCATAGTTACACTATGTTGAGATTTAGAGACTGAAGAATAGATGGAGTGATACAGACAAGGAACAACCAGCAGCTCTCTCATCCTTGTTTTGAAAGTAAAATTTTGTTATGCAAAATTAATTCATTGCTTTAACATATTGCTTATGTCTATGGAGAGACTTTTCATTCCTTTTTGAGCTTTTACGTACATAGGCCTTTGCCTAATTCTTAAAATTTTATTTCAAAAATTATTTTAAATAATATTCATAGGGAAGTCAGGGTAATTTTATAATCTCAAGTGGTAATTTGATGTACTTTGAGGATACTAACATTAGTTTGTCATGTTCATGTTTTATTTCTTCAATGTAGCATCTGTCAAAGATCTTCACAGGGATGTGAAACGTTGCTTGCTTTTGTTATTCTTCTTTCTTTTGCCCCTTCCCTTTATAGCTCTCACTATAATCTGTGAATGCCCTTTAGTTATTTGATTCTATGTCTGGCACAGTGAAACCAGGCCGCAAGAGAAAAAGACCATAGGAAAAAATGTGTACTTTGAAATATGGTTAAATTTCTTTTTCAAATTTATATTTCACAGCTGATCTACACTAAAGCTTTAGAGTATATTCCAGACTTGATTTTGGTATGTTAATTCATTTTACTTTTTTTTTTTTTTTCTGTATCAACCTTTACATTTTAAAACATAATTACTATAATTCCATTTAGTATTTGAAGAATTACTCTTGCAGCTAAATTGGAAGCCAGAGTGATTCTTATTCTGCAAAGCATTTATGCCTGGACTTGAAAATGATAGGTCTGAATCTGTTTTCTACTTTAGTCCAGCTCCATTACATTCAGATTATTTCATATTTCTGCTATGACATTAAATTCTTCTCTGTAATGGTGCTCATTACTTGAAACTATTTATATGAATATCTTTTTCAGTAACATTGTTTTTAATTTCAATAATGCATTTATTCCTAGATATGAATGCCAAAATCTTTATTTCAGCTTGTTTTATTGTCCCTGTAAAGGAAATGAAAGCATTTGGGAAATCATTACAAGTAGCCAGACATTTGTCGTAACTGGGTGAACAGCAGTAGGATTTCCATCACCTGTTCTCTTCCCAGAAGATTTAGAAGAGTTTTGGGGGAATGAGGATACTTTTAGCCGACAATAGGTCACATCTGTTATAGAGCTAGTTCTGAGGCAAAAGAGGAAGGCAACATAAAATTAAGGTTATATATAAGTATTGATAACAATAATAAGCAGATTCAAAAAAGTTACTTTTTTTCCTGCTGTGGATATATAAATGGAAAGAAAAATAATATTTTTTTAGAGACAAGTCTATTTCTACATTTAGTAGGTGCTGGAACACAACTGGTTCCTTTCTATTTCTATTTGGTCAGAGGTTTTTAGAAGTTTTCCTCTGAAAAGTTTGAAGAAAAGTGATGTTCCAAATGAGCCCCAATCTGATTGTCACAGCTAATGCTATAGGGAAATGTACACTGGAAACAATGTCATGCAGACATTGCTACCATTAAACATAATTTTTTTCCAAGAGTAGCTCTGAATGTGAGATGCACAAGTCACAATGGACTGTGACTCTTATTGCTAGTTACACTGGAGTATGAAGAACACAGTCAAAGTTCTCTATAAACTTGGGATTTTTCCTGTTGCTCTCTTAGGAGAGAAATTAGGAAATTAATTCCTGTCATCAAGAACCATGAAAATTGGATGAACTCTCTCACCAACTAAGCCACAAAGTTAACACCTCTTTTGATAAATGTAACTTTCTTGTCATATTTTACTTAAGAAAGCATAGTTGTTATTTTTTAAGATATTGTCGCATTGGGTTTATGCGGGAGGGTTTTGGTATTGGGGAGGCTACAGGGGTGGCTTCTGTGAGAAGCTGATAGAAACTTCCCCATGACTGATAGAGCCAATGCCAGTGGCTCCAAGAGACACCCACTGCTGGCCAAGGCTGAGCCCATCAGCAACAGTGGAAACACCTCTGTGATAACACATTTAAGAAGGGGAAAAAAAGTTGCTGTGCAACAGCAACTGCAGCAGGAGAGAGGAGTGAGACTATGTGAAAGAAACAACTCTGGAGACACCAAGGTCAGTGAAGGAGGGGGAGGATGTGCTCCAGGCACCGGAGCAGAGATTTCCCTGCAGCCTGTGCTGAAGACTACGGTGTGGCAGGTTCTATCCTTGCACCCCATGGAGGTTAACTGTTGAGGAAATATCCACCAGCAGCCCCTGGAGTTCTGGAACATGCCAGAGCAGGTGGATGCACCCAAAGGAGGCTGTGACCTCATAGAAAACCCATACAGGAGCAGGCTCCTGGCAGGACCATTGAACCTATGGAGAGAGGAGCCCATGCTGGTAAAGGTTTTCTGGCAGATTTATGACTCTGCTGGGGGACCACAGTGGAGCAGTCTGTTCCTGAAGGACTGCACTCCACAGAAGGGACCCACACTGGAGCAGTTCAGGGGGAACTGCAGCCTGTGGGAAGGATCCACTTTGGAGAAGTTCATGGAGGATTGTCTCCTGTGGGAGCGACACCATCCTAGAGCAGGGGAAGAGTGTGAGGAGTCCTCTCTCTGAGGAGGAAGGAGCAGCAGAGACAATGTGTGATTAATTGACCACAATCCCCATTCCCCATCCCTGTGTGCTGCTTGGGGGGAGGAGATAGAGAAAATCAGGACTCTAGGAAATTAAGTTTCATTATTACATTTGTCCTTGGAACAGCTTGTTCATTGTATGGAAAAAAAACATACTGGAGCTGCTCTGAAATGTGAAGTCTGTCACAATGGAGCTTTAATAAGACAGGTAACTTCTATTTCATGTGAATTATTTTATGATCCTGTGCTTCCAACCAAGATTTTCAGCAGTGATTAGTGATATTATGATTTTGATTATGTTAATAGTCAATAGTAGATTCTGTAAAAGCACTTAATTTTCGGAAAGTAATGAATACAACTTTTGAAATGAATGATTTTTTTTTTTGGGAGATAGAGTTAGGTCAGAGGAAACAAAGATTCCAGGTAGGATGCATCTTCCTTTCAGTCATTATCATGAGATAATTTATAGGATTGGTTACTGTCAAATGAACCATGTTCTGCTGTTATGTACATTCTACAATTGTCTTGTTTAGAAATTAGGATTCTTAATTAGCTAATAATTCCCAGGAAAGCTTATTGTACCTTACACTACAGCTACACTTAACAGTTATCTTTAATATGTTTTCTTTCTGATGATTTATTTTTAATAAAAAGAATAAATAATTAAATAGTTCTCAGATTCTGTCGTTTAAGTACTTAGTGTAACCTAAAAAGAGATAGTCTTGAAGTGCTGTTTGTAATATAAATGGGAAGAGAAAATAAATTATTTGAGATTTCAATAAGTAAAAAAAGAACAAAGGACTGAAAGCATCACTGGAGTCATCATACCTAGTCACTTTACTATGAATCAGTCCATGAAGCTGTGTAATACCTTTAAAAAAATCTCATCAAGTTAGAAAAAACATATCAAAAGTACTACATTATTAACTGAAGTGCAGTACAAACAGTAGAAGTTTGTTCTTACAAGTACTGGAATAACCTACTGTTTTTGAGTGCAGCGTTTTTGTGGCTATAGCAATAAACAATGAGGTAGGTTGCTAAAATGTTCTACTGTGGTCCATTCTCACCTACATAGCTTCTTTGAATGTGGTGAAAAGGTCTTACAGAACTTCAATATTTCTGTAGCCTGTGTTTCTGTATAATTTAATATTGTATTCCTGTGTGTACTTAATCAAAGGTTAATACAGAGGGAAGTAAAATACTGTATAATTATCTAGGTATCTATATTATCTATACTGTATAAGTATCTAGGTATAAAAGGAAATGAACAAAAAAAGAGTAAGAAGCTTCTTCTATTGGCTACATAGTCTTTGGTCATAATTATGATGAAGTCAAACTATTACACATATATCTTGATGAAGAAGGCATGCTTGTGAATGCCTTCCTCAAGGAAGCTCTGAATATCTCGATTCTATTCCCACTCTGATGGTTGTGGTTGAGTTTTCAAGTAATTTCATTTCTATCTGTCATTGTTGTACATTTTCTGAATGCATGTAATGGGAATAAATGCATTTCTGTCAGCAAGCTGGTCTTCTAAGCAATTACTGGATAAAAGGGTTCCTTTGGAGGATACCTTTGAACAGAACGCTATGCCCTGAATACTCATCAGGTAAGTGTTTTGGCCAACCCAGCTGCAAGATGTGTGCTATTCTTAAGAGAATTATTACCTCTGTTCTTTTCTTTAGAAAAGGAACCTTAGAAAGGAAAGCATGGAGGATGTGCTGTGTGGAAAACTGTTCAACAAGAAGACTTATAATTGTCTACTCACTAGTCAGTCACCCATTTTGCCTCAGGAAACAGGTTCCTACCCATCCACTCAGGAAAGACAAACTCAGCAGGGAGACTTTCACACTGTATTACCATTTTTTTTACTAAGTAACATTGCAAAAGGAATTCCTTCTGGGAAGGGCAGGATTGCTGCATGCATACCTGGGTTTTTCAGGCTCTCAGAGTATCAGCCAGCAAAGCCTGGACTTTGGGATAGGTATGAACCTTAGACCTCCAGTACTTTGGTCTCAAATTGCTTGCAATATTAAGGTATCTAGGTCACAGCAGGCAAAGTCTGGTACTGCAGGATGGACAGGGCCTCAGCTCTTAAAAGAAGATAGGTACCTAAGGAGGCTGCCCAATGGCTACTGACTAATTCACCTGAAAGATTTTCACAAGGCCAGGGGTTGTGAACACTGAAAAACAGATCCTGAGGATTACATCTTTAATTTGGGGGTTTCCAATGGGAGGGTGTAAGTGCTGTGCTGTTCCTTTGCATTGGACACTATCTGATCTTTTGGTGTATCATTTTCATGATGATGAAATAAATCAAGATGTGAGTTGTCAAATAAAAAAAAAAAAATCAAAGGCCTTGTGTGATCTCTTTAGATTCCTATCAAAAGGTGGGGGAGCCAATATAAAAGTTCTAAACAATGTTCCAGAGGAGTATAGTTTTCTCCACAAACAACCTCTAATTTACACATTTATTTTTTAACTTTTCCTCTGAAAAACAAGATGCTGAAACTAAAGCTGTGTAAAGCCTTTCTTGTCCTTTCTGCCACATTCTTGCATTTGTATGTTTGTAGACTTATTTAAGCCTTTTAGACAGAAAATTCTAACATAAAGATTCTGCAAAATTCAACTGTGAGCATCTTGAAAAACACTTATTTTTTTAAAGATTTCCGTCTTACATATTCACCACCTATTCTTTTTCTGTCTATACTCTCTTTTTGATAACTACTTCACTGATGAGTTCTGTAGTGTAGAGACTGTAGATCTGATAGAAGCCTTCAAAAGCTGCCACAGTACACATAACAAATTAATAAAGAATTACTTTGATTTCATTCTTGGAAAGCTGTATTCTGAATATTCCTGAACTTTAAGAAAATAATAGACTTTATATTAGTGGGAAATGTTTCTCAATATTTTTGTTTTAGATTGCTTTCACTAAATAACTAGAATTTGTGGGATTGTGCTTTTGGTTTCTTTTATTTTCTTCTCATTCATTGTTCTCTGTGAGTCTTGTTTTCAAATGCCCGCTTTTTCTTCTTCAAAATGTTCTATCGTGTTACTTCTTCATAGAAAAGAAGTTAGTGCTGCATTTGAGACTGGACAAAATGTTGTAGTATTTTATTTTTATTATGAATAAAACATGTATACTTTTAAAGGAATTTATTTTAAAATTAATAACCTAAACTATCTTGTAGCACAAATATTCAGCATCTATAAGTATGCTGTATAGGTCTCCTTTATTAGACATAATCAGTGACATCTCTCTACTGTGCCTTACAGTGTGCATTGTAACAGCTTATTCTATAGTCAGGAAAGTATTTAATATTCTTCCATCTTATAAAGATCTTCTATATATCTTATTAAAATGCAGTAACCATTGCAGAAACATTGTATATATCTTATTAATATTACAATAACCATTAGGAAGATGATCTATATATCTTACTAATATAGCAATAATCATTAAACTATTTTAATATTAATAAAAGTGCATAAAGATGTCATCTTGATATACAACCCTAGTGTCTTATATACACAGTACAATTATGGTACTGTTAAAATAAAAAGAAAATATTGGTCAATAAATAAAACAGACGTGAATTTTTATGTAATGTGAAGAATAGTTTGAAAGAATTCTTACTGTCCAACAAAAATTAAAAGCTGTATAAAGATGCATGCTATGCTTAGGTAAATATACTTCATATCTAGATTGATTAATCAGTAAGAACATTTGCATACCTGTTTAATGGATTGTTGTTGTTATTGCCAGGCTGTATAATTCTTCCTATTAATCCCTCTTAACTGGAACGTATATTAACACTCATAATCCTTGCGCAGCTACAAACAATCATCTTTTAAAAATAAGGGGAGTGGGAAGAAAATCTTGTAGGGAAATGTCACCCTTTCCCATATGATTTTGTATGTCTATGACAATTTTGTGTTAATGAAAATTTTACAATTTTATGGATGCTTTCTACCTAGTGAATAAACCCTTTTTACTTTTTGACTTGGAAATTAAAACAGAAAATTTCTACAATCAGTAGAACTACTGAAACCATTTTTCTGGTAGATTCAAGTATTTGAGGTATAGAGCTGTCTGGATTCAATGATGTTTTTTCTGCAGATTGGAGAATAAATACATATGTATTTTTCTTTTCTACCTGGATATTTATTTTCATGAAGGCTGTAGAAACAGTATCTTTTGACATAATTTGCATTCTGCAGATGTTGTACAAATCAGGTAGCTGATTTGCAAGTCACTAGTGGGGGATTTACTTACAACAGTCTTGCTTCTGTGTCTATATATGTGTGTGTGCGCACGTAAATATATAAATACCCTGTTTGCTTACAAAATTAGGCTACAGCCAGTAATAGCAAACAAATGAAATGATGATTAATACACATTTAAGATTTTTCAAACTATATTAGTTCTGGTTTTTCCACTTTCTTGTAGAGTCATGCACTTAGACCTACAATATAAGTAAATCATTATTTCAAGATGTGTTTTGTCCTAGTTTGAGGTAAAACAGAACCAATTTTCTGTTCAGTAATGTTACTTTCCAGCTAAGTCTCATCTAACTAAGTGAACTCTCTGAAATTAACGAGTTGTTTTTCAGACAGAAGTCCGCTTCCAGAATAAGACCTCATTGTTTGTAATTTATGCCAGGGCTTGGTATGCGGAGAGGCTTTTGCTTATACTTATTGCTATAACACCCAAGGGTAGCTAACTTGGTTATTTGCCCAGTTGGAGGGTCAGAAGTGGAAAAGCATAGTGGGGACACACCTACAGTGAGGAGTGGACAGGACAGGTGACCCAAAACTGACCAACAGGGTATTCCATCCCATCTGCCTCATGCTCAGTATAAAAGCTGAGGGATCAAAGAGGTCAGCCTCTTTCTTCAATGGCCAGCATCCGAGGAGGACTCTGTCTGTTCATCTGCCTTTGATCCTGCTCCATGGATTCCTGAATCCAGATCTGGAATCCAATCTGGGACTTTCCTGGTAATGGCTGGTGATGTGGTCACATCCTGGGAGCTTGATACGGTTTTGTATATACTGTATGTATGTCATTATTTTCTTTTTATTATTTTATTAATATTTTCATTAAAGTGGTTTAGTTTCTTTTTAAATTTATAGGTCTTTTTTTCTCTCTCATCCTTCTCTCCCCCTGAAGTGAAAGAGAGCATCTGTCATTCATTTTAGTGGCCAGCCCATTCCAAACCATGGCAGATTTATTGGTGTCCAACATGGGACATGACAGGGGCTCTGACAGATTGCCTGAATAGTTAGAATTCCTGCTTGCTCAGTTGAGAGAATATTGGATTTTTCTTACAATAATCTTAAGGAGTTGGAAATTAAAACAGACAGCTCACATCATGTTGTTCTTAAGACAAATGTTATATCATGCCTTTAGAGAAGCTAGGCAGCTGGGAAACTTGGCCAGAGATGGAGGTATCAATAAAGTGATTGGGAGAAACTCAAACACACTTATTCCCTGGAGGTAACTGGCATCAGCCATAAAGGGCATGTAACCCTTTAACGATCATATTGAATGCCATCCAAGAAAATGGACCACCATGGAGAAAGGTATTAAGTACCTGAGAGAACTGGCTGTGAAAGAGGTGATTTATGGTAACTGGCGAGTGGTGTAGACCCTGATGAAATGCCATGCAAATGACCTGTGTTGCAGAAGTTTGAGCAGAGTGCACCGTCAGTCTATTCCCACACATTGTCAACAATGGTCTGGGGAGGTTGTCATGTGGGACAGTGTGAAACACTTTGCATAAATCCAGGTAGATGACATCTGTTGCTCTCCTCTTATCCACCAATGCCGTAACCCCATCACAGAAGGTCACCAAATTTGTCAAGCGTGACTTGTCCTTGGTGATGCCATGTTGGCTGCTACCAACCACTTCTTTATTTTCCATGTGACTTAGCAGTTTCCAGGAGGATCTGCTCCATGACCTTGCTAGGCACAGAGGTGAGACTGACTGGCCCGGGTCTTCCTTTTTTCCCTTTTTGAAAACGGGGGTTACATTTCCCCTTTTCCAGTCAGTGGGAACTTTGCCGGGCTGCCAGGACTTTTCAAATATAATGGAAAGTGGCTTAGCAACTTCATCTGTCAGTTCCTTCAGGACCTGCAGATGGATTTCATCAGGTCCAATAGACTTGTGTACCTTCAGGTTACTTAGATGGTCTTGTACTTGATCTTCAGCTACAGTGGGTGGTTCCTCATTCTCCCTGTCCCTGCCTTTGCCTTCTGTGACGTGGTGATGTGGTTAGAGCCCTTGCTGGTGAAGACAGAGGCAAAAAAGTCATTGAGCACCTCAGCCTTCTCCATATCCTGGGTAATCAGGTCTCTTGTTTCCTTCTGGAGAGAGCCCACATCTTCCCTAGTTTTCTTTTTAACACTGATAAAGAAGTTTTTCTTGTTGTCCCTGATGTCCCTGGCCAGATTTAATTCTATCTGGGCCTTAGCTTGCCTAACCTGGTCCCTGGCTGCTTGGAGAACAGAACAGAACAGAACTAAACTAAACTGAACTGAACTGTTTCAGTTGAAAGGGACCCACAACGATCACCTGATTCAACTGCCTTAACAATTCAGGGCTGACAAGTTAAAGCATATTATTAAGGGCATTTTCCAAATGCCTCTTGAACAGGCTTGGGGCATCATCCACCTCTCTAGTTAGTCTGTTCTTGTGTTTGAACACCATCTCAGCAAACAAATGCTTCCTAATCACAGAATCACAGAATGGTCAGGGTTGGAAGGGTTGGTCCAGGGTTGGACCTCTGGAGATCATCTAGTCCTACCCCACCACCAGAGCAGGGTCACCTACAGCAGGTTGCACAGGACGGTGTCCAGGGGGGTTTTGAATGTCTCCAGAGCAGAAGACTCCACAACCTCTCTGGGCGGCCTGTTCCAGTGTTCTGCCACCCTCAAAGTAAAGCAGTTCCTCCTCATGTTAAGATGGAACTTCCTATGTTCAAGTCTGTGCCCGTTACCTCTTGTCCTATCACTGGGCACCACTGAAACAAGACTGTTCCCATCCCCCTGGCACTCTCCCTTTAAGTATTTATAAGCATTAATAAGATCCCCGCTCAATCTTCTTTTCTCTAGACTAAAAAGGCCCAAGTCCCTCAGCCTTTCCTCATAGGAGAGATGTTCTTTGTAGCCCTAATGTCCAGTCTAAACCTCCTCTGGTGCAGCTTTCAGCAATTCCCATGTGTCCTATCACTGGGTACCAGGGAGAAGAAATCAGCACCTCTCTCTCCACTTGCCCTTCTCAGGAAGCTGTAGAGAGCATTGAGGTCACCCCTCAGCCTCCTTTTTTCCAAACTAGACAAGCCCAAAGTCTCTAGTAGAGAGAGGTGCTTTCACTGGCCACAAATTTTCTTTATTGGTGGCAATTTTTATGGTTAACGTGCCATAGTTTACCAGTTGCATACCCCCCAGTGCTGCTTAGACAAGAGCCAAGATAACTGGTAACTTTTTTGAAGCAGTAACTTTGGCCTTGGACAGCTTTCCCTCTAGAAAATGGCTGCTGAGAAGACTTTGGCACTTGTTCAGATATTACATAACTAGGATAACTTTGGTAGCTGCTGTACATCCAAGACCTGCTGTACAGGCGATGCCAGGTGATTTTGCACATGGACAGTCAATTCAAAGAATATTTTCCATGTGAAGTCTTGGAACATACATGGAGGAGATGAGAAATAGAGAAGTGTATCCCACACAGAGGAAGAAGTAGTAATATTTTAGTCTGAATCCACATTTCATACTTCTACAGGTTGACAGAATATAAAGATGTATTGAAAAGTGCTTACAGGTAATTGAGAGCTACTTAATAGTACTGGGGAGGTTGAGTCAGTGAATGTTAGATTTTTGATCTAAAATATTAATTCTGTAATGATAATAAGGAAACTATAATCTTTCCACTCATATACACTAATATTCTGACATTTACAAACTATATGAAATATATTTTAACAGACAAGGTATGTTAGGAATACTGTGAATGGATAGTTGCAGAAACTGCCCTAGAAGATAATAAATTAATCTAATTTTAAAGAGATGCTGAGATGATCCTAAGTAAGGTATAAGCTTAGCCTACTTTTTCTCTCACATTTAACTTCGAATGCTTTGTTCTAGCTAATCAACTGATATTAATCATTCAGGTAACATGAAATACGTACAAGCCCTAGGGGCAGTACAGTTACATTTATCTTATTGTGACAGAACTGGTGCAGAACTGCCTTAAGATATCTGCATTCCAGCAGTGTGTATAATGTCACCTGGAGCTACCCCATGAACATGTGGCAGACTAATCAATTCTGTGAGCTTGCTCCTTCTCTACTAGGTGATGTATGGAGTGTAGAGTGCAGATGGGAAGAGAGGAGAAATTATGATCTTAACTCTATAGCAAATGTATCTGGAAGGGTGGAAAAACATGGAGAACTCTTCTTCCATTTGTGTTGGGACTGTCATATTTATACCCTGTCTCATAAATGAAAAACTAGTGGCTTTTCCTTTTTTTTTTTTTTTTAATGTGAAACTTACAATTATTATCAAGCTGCTGCTTCTGTAATTAATTGTTGTCTTTTAGTTTCCTCACTTGATGTCTTTTTGTGAAGAACAGGCATTTAAGAGGGGTTATATTTGGTCAGTGAGGTTGATAGCAAAAAGTTTTCATTAGCTGGATAATCCGTTTAGTACTTTAATGCATTTTACTTTGACAGTCTTTTCCTCCCTATATATTAAATGAGATTAAGTGTGTGGAATCCACTCCTGAACCACACTGTATCAAAGTGGACAACTTAACTTGAAATAGTGCACATGAAAACTCAATTTTTAGTGGTGTTTTGGTATTTGGCTTGCTTGTTTATTTGCTTCACTTAATCATTATTCACAAGTATGTGGTATTTCCTAGCTTTTTCCAGACTAAAAACTGTGGCCTTGTTCGTATCAATTCCAGATCAATTTTATTCTGTTTCGATTCTGTCAAAATGCTATGTAATGTGTTCTTCATAGGGTAGAACAGTGTTCTGACCCCTTGTGACATTTGTATATGTATATTCTATTCTACTAGT
Source organism: Vanellus vanellus (assembly GCF_965231255.1). NCBI lineage: Eukaryota > Metazoa > Chordata > Aves > Charadriiformes > Charadriidae > Vanellus > Vanellus vanellus. The sequence continues at coordinate 83,868,970 of NC_138906.1, read as the reverse complement.
ATAATTTTTTGTGCCTAAATGTGTTTTTTTCGTGTACAGACATGTATAAATTTTCCATCTTTCTGAATTTTCAATACCATTGGAAAACTGAAGATGAATCAATCTGGAGCTTGGTTTTAACATTCTTTGTCCTTCTAAATGGGGCTGAAAAATCAGACTTCAAGTACATACTTTAAGTACATCACTTTGTTCTGTAACACTCCTTGTCTTATTTATTTATCTGTTCTATTGGTCACAATAGTGTGCACATATTTCAGTGAATTATGAGTCAACAGAGATCTTCAGACTGCCAAAGACTGCTGAATCAAACCTATGCATCTTTTATTTTTTCTGAAGTTCTAGAAATTGCTTTGTACAGTGACAGAAAAATCTTGGTGAAGAAGAAAATTCAGGGCCTAGTTCGCAAGAAGGAAATTCAAATAGAAAGAATTCAAAGTAGTTGACTTCTCTTGCAACAGGTTTATGCTACTGCTTTTTTTAGCTTCAGCAGAATTAATCCTGATATACAATAATGTAAGAGTAAGCCAAATGATATCCCTAGTCTTTAGATATAATTTCAAAGAACAGCTTGATAAAAATATAGTCTGGCACACTTAACTTAAAGCAATTAAAGATTTGGAAACTAGAGTCTCAAATTGCTAAAAAGACTGCATGTATTTAAACGGAAAATTAAAATTAATTCTCAGTCAACTAATGTGTATCAATCAGATGAAAATTCAAAGCTCTTTTAGCTGTTCTAATTAGATATACTGTTAATACTAAGATTAATGCTTTAAGGAAGTATTTAGATGCTGCTAATTTTAAACTACTGGATTAAGTGAAAAACTGAAGGTTCTTTGCCATGTAATAATCTTATGGCTGTTCTTGGTTCTACACTACATAGAAAGGTCTGCTACGGTTTAGTGAAGACCTGCAGTCAGTGGAATGGAAAGGAAAAGGTATTAGACAAGCAAAAGTAGCCTCTAAAGGAATTGTGCCATCAACACAGAAGGCATAACTATTATATATAGAAGAGTATTTGAATTTCTTTTATAAATGTATATATATAGACATATATATAAAAGATATATACCATACATATATACATATAAAGAGAGTTTAAAAATAAAGTCTAGCTGTTCATTATGAGATAATTAAAATTAATTGTGTCCCAAGCTAACATGTGCTACTTTTCTACATATCAAAATGAGAGTTGTCCCTCCAGATTTACAAGGGGTAATGACTGTTTTCTAATGCTTGATGCAGACACATTAATAATCCAAAAACTTCTCCAGCCTCTTCCGGTGGACCTTGAACTAAGTCAAAGCATCCTAATCATGTGTGCTGCCTTCTATGTTGTCATTCCAATTCACCTGGTTTCTTCATGCTTAAACATTTTCTGAAAACTTTTGTCCTATCTGTATTTGGAGAGAAAAATGAAATACTCAGAATGATGAAAAACATACATCAAGCTCATGACTCAGTTTAGGATTATTCTTCTTCAGAAACCAGCTTCTCCTGTGAGTTACATTCTGACTATAAGACATATCTCCAACATTTACTAGATATTTCCACATTGCATTGCATCTTATGCTGAACTACTAGGTCAGATCCTGAGTTTATCTGAGCAACCTTAATATGACTGTTGTCAGATACAATCTTGCTATTACCAAAGATTCCCTCCAACAGAAGCAAAACATGAGAGCTATAGCTCTATTGATCCCCTGATCTCTTTGTGTTCCAGTTAAAAAACAATAACAACAACAACAAAAAAGACCAGTTTATTGCTGGGTTGCTGAGATGAATTTACTCACCTTTTGGTCAGTTCCTCAACAGTCAGTTTAAGAAGTGCCAGAGTTGGCATGTAGGAGGGGGCAAAATGTTGCAGAAATTCAGGACATGCACAGGAGAACCTTGTGAGGAATAAAACCTCTGGTTTTGGTACCAGCAAGCTATCAGCAAGCTACTAAATTGACTAATCTGTACCATTTAGCCATGTCCCTGTTTGCTAGGCAGTGATTTCAATACCCTTATATAAATAAACAAGTGTGGTATGGTTCAGGCTTCTTATTTATTCTACCTGTGAGTTTAAGAGGCTCTTATAAATACACCTCTGACTTCATCAGACAAAAGAAATCCACCCACCAACTAGTTCAGTACTGTACCTTTCAGCCTTGAAAACATATGAAGATATTAATATTGACATCTTGCCTAAGTTCATTATCACTGTATTCTCCTGAAAGGTTAATGTCTCCACAAATTCATTTGAACTCATTTAGCTCAAAAAAACCATTTTCACCTCCAACTGTGCAATGATATTGCACCATAATGCATTTCAAATTATGGGGTTCATATTGAAAAAAAACACCAAACAAACCAAAACTCATTTTCATTGTTTCCAAAGTTCTGATTTCCATTCGTGTCTTGTTGCCTCATCCAGAATGAGACTAAAAGCATTTGTTGAAGGAGGAGGCTGCAATGAAGGAGAAAGAGGAGCAGAAGACGATCCTATTCCAAATCCAAACAAGGAAGTTGTAGTGAGGTGGGGGTCAGTCTCTTCTCCCAAGTAACAAGTGATAAGACAAGAGGAAATGGCCTTAAGTTGTGCTGGGGGAGGTTTAGAGTGGATATTACAAAAAATTTCTTCTCTGAATGGGTTGTGAAACATTAGAACAGGCTGCCCAGGGAAGCTGTTGAATCACCATCCCTGGAGGTATTTAAAAGACAAGTAGATGTGGTGCTTAGGGACGTGTTTTAGTGGTGGACTTGGCAGTATTAGGTTAACAGTTGGACTTGACCTTAAAGGTCTCTTCCAACCTTGACGATTATATGATTCTTAGAGTATACTCATAGGGTTCCAGATCTTGGATAATCCTGGGTATTAATAGTCTTTAAATAAAAGCTGTGGTGATGTTTAAGAGATTTGATTTCATGTGGCATTTGGAGCTGTGTGCTCTAACCCACCAACTTAAGGAACAAAGACACTTTATCTCCATCTCTCTGCATTCAAACAGATATGACAAAGAATGTACCAAAGCAATTGTGTTCATATACAACAGCCTGATACAGCTTAGTGCAAAAATCAATTATACTTGCTAGCTTCTATTAATTTAATTGTGCTGTTAACAGACAGTTAACTAAATCCAACTTGTGACTTTTTAGACAGAGATAACTATACATGGAGAGAAAGTGGAAAAGGTAGGTAATAAGAGTTAAAGCAGTCTCAGCAGTCAGTCAAGTATTAATGCCCATCATCCAGACGGTTTTGTTTTGTACCATTATTGCAAAGTTTAAAACAGCTATTAATGCTTTATTTCATACTTCCCGGAGGCATTCCTAAGGTTCTTAAGTTGGCATTTGGTCAATTTTGAAGAGGCTGCTCGCATACCTGGTCAAATTAAGAGGTAGGGATTTTCCAAAGGTAAGCAGGAAAGCTGGGAAAGTTAACAACAGAAGCAGTGTTTAATAAGCTGAGAAAATTCATAGCGCGTGACTGGTCAGGATTGTTTATAGGAGCCTTGAGCAAGATATTGTTGCCAGCTGAAAATGAGCTAAGACAATTCTGAGACCTGATGCCTGAAGAGATACTAAAGAAGGTTGCAAGTTATTACCACACTTTTTTCAATCAGTGCAAAATGCATGAGTGAACTGGCACATACATACTAACTTGCTACATCTAAAAGGAACACCATCACCATATGGCAATTATCCATTACTTCTAACATTAAATAGGTAAGTACAGTTCTATCCCTCTCTGCTAAAAAGTTGCTCGCACATCGAAAAGCACAATGGCGTGAAAACAAGTGTTGGAGAGATAAGACTCAGACTTGGAAACTGAACACTTTGAATACAACCAAGTTGAACTTGGTCAGTTTAATTACTGTTACCTATGTTTCATACTTGCATAAGATGTGTTTGTATCAAGAGTGATCAATGATTCTTTATTCAATAAAAAAAACAAGAGCAGTCAAGAAAGGTGGAGCATTTTCAGTTGCAAACAAAGCTGAAGTTTTGTTTAACTAGAGTACAAAGGCTTCCAAATATCTATTGCAAACATTGGCAACTGGCAATGTTACAACAGATATTTGGTTTGGTTTGGTTTACATTAAAACCCAAACTGTCTGCAGTTTAGTGTCCTAGAACATATATTTTATGCATAAATAATAATGAGCTAATTTTCATATTCCTAGGTTGAAATGCTGTTCCATCCCCGCACCCTACACCTAACTCCCCACCTTACCCCCACCACCCAAAAAACAGCAACAAAAACCCCTTGAACCCAACGACAGATGTGCATGTACGGCCTCTGGTCACCAACATTCCTTGTCCATCTGTTTGAGTGATATTGTGTTAAATCACAAGTTAGCAAAATTTACCACAAGAGTATTGGGTTTGGCAAAAAAAAAAAGTTTGGAAGAAATATTTCATATTAAGATTTCTTATTTTCCTCTATGCTAGCATTGCATGTTAGTAGATTCTTCCCATATTTGATCACATCTCTTCATTTCTCAGCCAAAATCTAGTAAATGACCAAGAGAAAAGGGAAACAGTTTATAGACAATCAAGCCTTGCACAACAGCTTGCGTAGCAGTGGGTGTTTGAGAAAGTCAGAATTCAGTTTTTGACTTTAATAGAGAAGGACTCCTCCCTCACAAGATGATGCCATTCACTTTATAGTGCAAACCCTCACACATTGCCAGGAAAAAAAGAACTGTGAAAAATGTGTGAGGTAACTAATTAGCATGAAAGTAAGGAGCAGTTCATAGACCATAGCATCCACAGAAATAAGGTGTGAAACACCTTTTGAAAAGGGTTAAAGGAAATAAGGATTTGTGATTTTCAGAGAAAACTCCTGGCTATTTTTCCTCTAGTACTTAGAATTTTACTAACAAAGGATATTTAAAGAAAAAATCTCAAGTGTTTATCTGAAAAAAAACATGCCAAAATTTCATTCTTTCCTGTTAAAATCCAAAATAACTTAATTGAAATATACTTACTCTCCTTCAAAATTTGCATGGAGGAAAATGACATCAGTTTCACTGCTATAAGTGTTGTGATGGCAGAAGCTGAATTGGCTAAATCAGGTGTGCTGTTGTTTTAGAAAACATTTTATGAAAGATGAGATGGTATGCAAAATTACATTTTGTCTCAGCCTGAAAAATATGACTTCTGCAACAGCTGATCTAGCTTCTTTGGAGAAATCATGTCCTTCCTTTAAGACTGGAAATGCTATAATAAAGAATGGCTCACAGTTAATGAGAAAAGGGATAAGGCTTCAGGAAAGCTTTGAACACCATTGTATTTTCATATCTTGGTATTTGAAAAAAAGGTACAGGTCCTTTATACAGGAAGTGTACCTTCCGAGTGTTGGAAAGAATGAAAAGTCATAGTCACATGCATAGGATTTGGCTGACCAAGAATGTCTCTCAGGGTCTTGAGCAGGATGCCATTACTAGCTGAAAAAGAGCTAAAAAAATTCTAAGAGTTCAACCCAGAAGAGATGCTAAAGAGAGTCACAATTTTTTTGTTTTACTTACAGTCTATGTAAAATGTATTGAAAGGTTCTCAATAAAAATTTCACTGAGAGATGCGGTATGGGGGTGGGACATGAGACCTTTTGTTATGAATATAACATTATTTTAATATGAACTAAAAAATTATTTTTTTTATTAAAAAGAGCATTCTCACAGATATCTCATTAGTATGCAAAATCCCTTAACAAACATCTGAAGTTTGTCCTTTTTCTAATTCTTCCTTGTATTTTATTAATTGCATTGATAATGCTACTATCGGACATATAGTACTTGAGTATACTTTAAATAAAAGACCTAAAATAACACAGTTGAAACAACAATTATTCCAGCAATCTAATCTTTCATGTGGAATCCATTAATGCTATCATTATGTTATTGAGTACAAAACATTAAGGTGAAAGCAGTTTGGCAGCACTGTTGCATAATATGCTTCTGCTTAAAATGTCAGTCAAGTTGAAAAAAACCAAAAAATATTTGGGGGGGTAAGGGGGATGAAAGACCCACAAATCAAAATAGGAGGATTTGAAGCCCATTAAAAAAGAATCTCTCGATTTCCAAATACAGCATTAGATTATGTTGTGATTTTACTTCCTTTCTTTGTTTGGTTTAATCAATTGGCACATCAATTTTACTGAAAAGTCTAGAAATGTTTCACCATGTCCTGATTTGTTATGCTAAAGCAAAAACTCACCAAGCTGAAAGAAAATGTAATAAGGGTGCTTGGATAAGCTAACAAAAACATTTTTTTTTGTCTTCATATAACTCATTCTTTTCCCACTTGAAATAGTGCTGAAGTAAAATGTTATGATTGGCAAGTTGCTTGCTTGGGGATGAGAATTAATTTTCAATGGTTGATTTTATATTCCTTATCTACTACAACTTCTTTTCAAACTCAATCCCTCTCATGCCCAGAACACAGATTGGCTTACAACTATCTCTGCTGAAGAAGAGAGTTAAAAAATCCACAGTCCACTGTTTTTATAGCTCTGTGACCGTTTTTCTGTATTAAGGAACAAATGAGGGAATGGTAGATTTACAGAATGAATAAACAAGTCGATTTTTATCTTGTACATACTTGTTTCTTAGAAACAAAATATTTCAATAGAAGGTTTTATTTATTTATATGATTTTATCTTTGCATGTTCTCTCTGCTTCCTTGATTGTGCGTGACAAAACCCAACACAGTTATGAAAGAGATGAAAAACTCAGAAATTATAAAGTAGGTGGTTCTGATTGACTCAAATTGGATGATGCTGAAATTACATGAAAGTTGTCTCCTGATATATCAAACTCCTCCACCGGACTTAGTGCTCTACTTGCTTTAATATCGGGAGTGGAATACCAAGACACCAAGAGGGACTGGGGCCTAAAAACATTCAATTAGGCTGTGAATGACTCTTTTGTGTTTATCAGAACTGGACTGAACCTTTCAGCTGTTTGTTTAACAACATCCATTGTTAACATCAAAGAAATAAAGCCAAAATGACGACAGAAGGAAACATCTGCCATCTTTGCAGGTAATACAGCAATATTTTATTGTTATATTATTTTAACATTTTGTCCTGTGATAACACTGAACAAAAATCAATGAAACTCATTATTCAGCTTGCCCTATTTTATAAATAAGAATGAATTTATATTTAAGTACTGGTTGCAGCACGAATTTATGTTCATTCATTTCACAGCATTTAGGTGCTACGCAAAAACTAGACTGCTCCCCTTTCCTGTTTGACATTTTCCTTTTAAACATGAATTGCTTTTCCCTTAATACCTTATGTAAGATAATTGTTTGTGCATTAAATGGCTTAGAAATTTTTAAATAGCTTACAGTGACCAGGAGGAGTTATTTTCAGTGGGGTTACACAGACTGTATCTGCACATATAAATGTTGATTACTATTGCTTTTACTTATATTAATTAAATTAATGGATGTAATCATAAAAATGTTTTGTGTTCACTGAAATGAACAGAGACAACAAATAGCTACAAAGCTGAAACTTAACTATTCCAACTACGTATTTCCTTGTTAGGTCTGCGGGTTGTTTTGTTTATTCTTACCAAAAACTTTGAGGAACTTCAAAGTTACTCTCAAATCTAGTTTTAGGCATCTTCAATAAAGCTTACTGCCATTCATGTTAATGGTATTAAGGCATACTTGGGAAATAGATGGGCCTTGCTTGTTTTATAATACATGCTGTACTTGGTGCTGAAAGAACGAGCATCCTTCTGTAACGATGAATCAGGTTTATATCTCTGGAACTACATAGATTTTAACTTTGAAAGCCAATACTTCAGCGATGGTTTATGTGGGAGGGTTTTGGTATTGGGGAGGCTACAGGGGTGGCTTCTGTGAGAAGCTGATAGAAACTTCCCCATGACTGATAGAGCCAATGCCAGTGGCTCCAAGAGACACCCACTGCTGGCCAAGGCTGAGCCCATCAGCAACAGTGGAAACACCTCTGTGATAACACATTTAAGAAGGGGAAAAAAAGTTGCTGTGCAACAGCAACTGCAGCAGGAGAGAGGAGTGAGACTATGTGAAAGAAACAACTCTGGAGACACCAAGGTCAGTGAAGGAGGGGGAGGATGTGCTCCAGGCACCGGAGCAGAGATTTCCCTGCAGCCTGTGCTGAAGACTACGGTGTGGCAGGTTCTATCCTTGCACCCCATGGAGGTTAACTGTTGAGGAAATATCCAAATATCCACCTGTAGGCCGTGGAGGTCCACAGACCGGAGCAGGTGGATACACCCAAAGGAGGCTGTGGCCTCTTGGAAAACCCATACTGGAGCAGGCTCCTGGCAGGATCATTGAACCTATGGAGAGAGGAGTGCATGTTGGCGAAGGTTTTCTGGCAGGATGTATGACCCTGTGGAGGGATCCACACTGGAGCAGTCTGTTCCTGAGGGACTGCACCCCATGGAAAGAACCCACAGTGGAGCAGTTTGGGAAGGACTGCAGCCTTTGGGAAGGACTCATGTTGGAGCAGTTCATGGAGGACTGCTTCCCGTGAAATGGACCCCATGCTGAAGCAAGGGAAGAGTGTGAGGAGTCCTGTCTCTGAGGAGGAAGGAGCAGCAGAGACATGTGATGAACTGACTGAAACCATAAACTGACTGCAATGATGAACTGGCTGTACTGCAAAATGCCAATCTCTGTATCAAATGAAGCAAATCTCTACACAGAATAGCCATTATACAGCAGCATTAAACCATTCCCAAAACAAGTCTAGTCAGTGTGTACAGGAAAACAGAGTCAGATGAACTACATAGTGGAGAATGTAGGAGTTACCATAATACTTGGAGTATATGGAAATTTGCAACAAGGAAAAAGGTTTCTTCTTCTTTCTCTCAACAGTGCACTAGTATGGAAGATGAACCCTTAGCTAAAAAGGACTCTTCTTTTTACAAGAACTGTTTTTCAGATGATGTAATTAAAGGTCAGAAGAGAACCTTCAAGCTTTTCTTTTTTTTTTCCCTCTTCCAGCCTCATTTGTACCAAGGTTACTCCGGTCACTGTTTTGAGGTGATGATGCAGGAAGGTTTATATATCTTTGGCATAATTGTGCATAGTAGTTGTCTAAAGTTTCTCTGCTGGGAGTGGCATCTAGAAAGGTTACTGTGACATTTCCAAAATTGTCTCTTGTTAATATGAATGAAACAGTTTTTTTTCTCATTTCATGCACATATATTGTGTACACATATATGTATATTTATCTATAACATACATACATACATGTACATATATATGGAATATTGATATTAGAAATAGTATTTTCTTTATGTTGTATTCTGCCTTGAATACATCAATAAAGTGTAGCAAGCAAACCAAACATGAATAATTTGAAGGAGAGAGAGAAGATGAACATTTCCCTTCCAACAGTACAGTTTTCATCAGCCTCTGAGTTATGAACAAGTTTCACCAACATTTGCTACTAAATAAAGTGTTCCTCATGGCAGCTAAATTAACTATAATATCCTTTACCTTGTTTGATGTACTTTCATGAATGGCAATTGAAATGCAGTTATGTTAAACTTAGTGATTGTTAGCTGTTATGCCAGAAATGTCTTAAAAATGTAGTCACTAAATTTTCTTCAAATAAATTCATATTTTGGGCCCACTCATATTAAAGCGTAACTGTAGTGAAGGCAAGGTTACTTTAGCTGACTAAGAGTAAAATAAAGTTTTTCTATCAATACCACCTACCATTTTTCTGGTCTACTTCTCTTCTGGATACTGTTAAAACATTTCCTGAAAAATTATCCCATGATGATTCAGCAGCAGTAGCAGGTATAAAGAAAGAATGTCAAGGATCACTGATCCATTTATATTCAGAATCATAGAGTGGGATTTGATTTTGAGGGCAGAGAGAGCGTCATAAAAATGAGTAAATATTAATCACTGTACCAGAAATCCAAAGGTCTATAGAGCCTGTCTTTGATGGTGGCCAGCTTTGGAGGGCTGGGAAGAGTGGAAGTATAAAGTCAGCATGGAGTGATACTTCCACATAGAAGTTACGTATATGATCTCTGGTAATGTCAAATTCTAGGGCTTCTTGAATGACCATAAATTGCACTGAGGAGCTTTTGAAACATTTCCTTCAACAGTTTTGCAATCCATGTAAACTATTTGCATCTACAAAATCTTGCAGCAAGGAATTCCACAGCTTTAGGTGTGTTTTGTGTCTGAAAAATAACCTCTTTTTCCTCTTTTTCAACCTGATATTTGTTGATTTTATTAGATGGTCCTGTTTCTTTTGTTGAAAAAGACAGTGAATAGTAGATCTGTATCATTCATGTTTTCATAGACAACTGTCATATCTACTATCAGCTGAAGAATCCTAACTTACCTCATTGTTCCTTGCAGGGAAACCATTTTCTGCCTTTGATCATCCCTCAGCCTCTTCTTTATCTTATCTAGTTTTAGAATATCTTGTCTGTGGGAGAATGTGATAGACCACAATAAACCATTCAATACAAGGACAAAACAGATAATAGCATAATAATTTTCTTTTCCCAATAATTCTTAATATTTTATTTCTTTATTTACTTAATACTGAGATGAGGTTTTCCCACAATTAGCTATTATAACTACAAGATGTGATTTATGAATAATCATGTCCCACCACTGCATCACTTCCCATTAATCTATAGTGGTTTTATCTGCTAGTTTATTGTCCAGTCATTTACAGTTGGAATGCGTCCCTTCATTTCTTATGAATGGCCCTTTTATTTACTGGTCTTAAACTTAATAACAATGTCAAATAAACTTTTTTACCCCATTATTCATCTTATTTTCCAGACCAAAAGATCAGATCATGAAGGATTCCACTTTTGGCTTTCCTAAGATTATTGAATATTTACTCTTATCACTGATATTCTGTCTTTTGCCCAGGTTAGGACTTTCCATTTTATACTCTGGTAGCTTAATTTCTTTAGGAGTTTTGGTTAGAGACCTTGTCAAACACCTTTTGACTATCTAAGCAGAATATGAAATCTGGAGTTCCCTCTTCTACGTGTGCAAATTCTGTCTGATTCATAGCAAGTAAATGAAGTTCCTGAAGGTGATCAGAGCTTCTGACTTTCTGTCTTCATGAAAAAGGAGATTACCACACTATCAGGAAATCAGCCAAAATTACAAATGTTCATTATTTCTGTAATTCTTTGTAATGATGAAATTTGTGAGGGGAGATGCATACTCGAGATATGCATTATGATGGACACATTCTTCATGCACCGTTGTTAAATATGCCAAAGTTCCTCTGTAAATTAAAGTTTGTCAACACTGTCATGACTTTCAAACTTTTCAGGAGTTATTGATCAATTAATTTCCTGGATTTGCTGTACTTTTTGTGACCATACAGCTGCAAGTCACACTATTTTGTCATCCAGGAGTGTGTTTGGAACATAAGAGATACTTTCTAGATTTAACTATTGGCTTTCCTCTGGCATTTTAATGGCTATTTTATAATTAGACTTTGTTGTGTTTCCCTCAAAAAGACAGATATAAGGGAAGCTTTCTGATAGTTACCACACATCGGACCTAAACATGAGTGCAAGTATATTTAGAAAACATTTTCCTTACTATGCTTAATCAATAATCAAAATATGCTTTTGCAAACATTAATGGGAAGATTCAGTAGCATTTTGCCAAGCATATGTCCAAAATATATCTGATCTCTGGTTTGTAGCCAAAAATCAAAGAAAGAGTATTTGTCATATTTCTTTTCAAAGAGTTTTTTATTTTCCATTGTTTATTGAGGTTGACAGCAAGTTAAAGACAATGAAGTTTTCTCAGAAGTTAAATGTTTGGTTTGATCTTTTTTTGTAAAAATGAGAAACTCGCATTCAGAAAAAAAAAACATTAGTTTAAAAACTGTAATTTTGATTTCATAGTTGACTGTTCCTTTAAAATGAAAACAAAAGTAGCTTTAAAGAAGGGCAAATAGAACATTTAAAAAAAATCATTCTATCTGGCTTATTTTATTTATTGATTCCCATGTTGTTATTACTATATTTTACTTCTTGAGTTATGTGGAAAGTGACTTTTCAGCCAGTTCAACCATATTAGAATAGAGTTTGTACAAGCTTCCGAAAAACTGGAGAGACCATAGAGAAGCCCATGACATTTTGTTGGGAAAAAAAAATGTGTTCATGTCTCCTTGTTTTTGCTATTATCTCCTTATGCTTACTATTTACATAATGTTCCTGGACATAGTAGATAACACTGTTATGAATAAGTGAAAGTGTTTTAGTTTGAATCTACCTGCTCATCTTGCTGTGAACAGATTACTGTTGGGTGATTTCTGTGCTATTCAAGTGAGTCTGATAACGATAATACAGTGTTTGAAGGCTTCTGGTAACTTTTATAGTCAGATCACTACTTCACTCATTTGACAAAAATTAAGGAAGCCTAAACTCTTTTGTTGATATGCTTATATCAGATATATAAAAGTTTGTTGATTTTTCTTTTGAGTAGTTAGTGATGGGCCAACAGAAAATATACAATATGTATACAATATGTAACAATGAATGAGTGAAAAACAACTGCATATACCGGGTTGGCAGCTGGTGGATATTGACCTGACGATGCACAATGTGAAGATTTTCTTAATTTAGGTGTTTGTTTTATTTCTTTTTAGTCTGTTTAAGCAGTTCTTGCCATCAACCTTTTCTCTGAATGCCCTGTGAAATATTACTCTCTGTGTTGCTGTCGTTAATGTAAGATCCATACACCCTTCACAAAATTCCTTTAAAAAAAAAAAATATCAATTTAATACAACAGACTCTAAGAACTCACTGCTTCATGTGGTCCAGTGGCGGCAATAGTTTTGATATGTTTCTGAATTTTTAAACATTTATACAGTCTGTCTTGTAAGTCATTTGTAGGTTCCACCTGAAATGCAGTATTAATGTATTTTCTCTTTATTTAGTGTGGTTCTGTGGCATTTTTGTTATAAGAAAGTATAGAAAATTCATTTGGACTAAGCAATACAAGGGTCTTGTTTACCACTTGTTACATTTTCTTGCCTTTCATGCACTCTCATGTGGTTACATTATGTTTTCTCCTTTTTGCATTGTCTGGGAGTTTCACTTTCTAATTCCTCACTATTGTAAGGGTGTAAGAAAGACAGTGGGATAGTGCCCTTGATGCCTTTCTTCTCCTTTTCCATGACATCTGATACTCATGGATTTTATCTTTCACTATATGGCCTTACATTTCACTAAGGTGTTATGACTCGTCTGTGGTATGTAAGAGCATGGAGAACATTGTTTATGGACCATTCTGTGACTGCGCGTAATATTAAGGACTGGACTCCGTTGCTTACATGATCCAGTTCCTAAAATAAATTAGATACAACAATGAACTATGACTTCCTGAATGCTTTTTTTGTGATTTGACTGCATGTTTCTATGCTCACTTTCACTAGGCTGAGATATTTGTACAATAAAATGATATATGTTTGTACAGTGAAGTGTTATTTGCACAGTAACATCTATAGTGCTGAAATGGATTTTGTTTTTCTTTTTCCTAAAATGTACTGAGAAATAAAACTCCAAGGATATGGCAAGGGGTAAAACAAATTTTCATTTATACTATTTATATAATAATTCTAGTAGTATGTTTATATATTGGTATATACTTCCACAATGTATACTACTGTTTTATTTAATAATGCATACAGGATTAAATTTTAAACATTAGGTTCAGATTATGCTGAACAATTATAAAATAATGTCCTTAAACATGGTGATAAACAAATATTTCCACATTATTATTCAGAAATAAGTACTGTAATACAAATCAAAATAATAGAGTCTTATTTGACATTTGTTGACATGCTTAAGGAAGGAGGGAGCTGTGTGTGTTTTGTTTTTTTTTCCTTCTGGAAAGAAACAGAGATTATTATGGAGTTATATGTAAAATTGTTGGCTAGACTTGTTTAACCAAAACCTTGTTTTTAAAAAAGAGGTAAACCCCAGCTTTATTACAGCCCATTTTATCTTCTGTCCTAATACATACTTAATAAAATACAAAGGGTGTCACTGATCTCAATGTTGCTGCAGAGAGAAAACAACATTTGAAGAGTGCCTTTTGGCTATTTATGTATTTAATGGATGAATTTTGTTTGTTTCTTCCTATTACAAGCTGTTGAAGGACAAATGGAGATTAGGATGGAAGAAAAAATTAGGTCCATTTCACTAGATAATCATAAAGAAGATCAACAGTTTGTATGACCTGTAAGACTTCTACAAAGCTTTGTAATGCTGATTATCTAAGATGTTTCTTAATATTCTCAGAATTATTTTCTATTAAGGAATATAAAAAGTTCTTAGTTAATGAAAGTACTATTGAGAGAAATGAAGAAAAATCTATAATCTTCACAGTTTCTTAATAGATAAAATAGTTTAACTTGATATCAAGTCAATAAAAATTTGGTCTCCATTGCACTGAAATAGCTTGCATAATGGCACTGTTTTCAGCTTTCAACTTAATTGGGTTTAATCACTCCATTAAGGCGAAGACATATCTGATCAAATAAGAATGCAGCATTGCACTTTTCAAAGGACTAATATATTTTCAATATCCGTAGATATTATGCCAGTAAGAAGTTAGGAGAGACAGAGGAGGGATTATGCTTCAGGTGTGTTTCTTCCACAATAAATAAGTAAATACAGACCCCATGACATCCTGCTTTTGCTCCGAAATTATTTCATCTCAGCAATGTTTTGAAATCTCAGTGCTTGTTTACTAAATAGATTTGTGTAATCTGAAGACTGAAAGAAGAAAGCGACATCTTAATTTTTTTGCAGATACCTACTTTGTTTTGTGATATCTGAAGTACGATTACTGTTAAAACCTGTTGCTCAGCTTTCCTTTTACTAGAGTTTTCCAAGCTATCAGAAAACTCAGTAAATTAGGTGCGGGGTGTGCTAATTTTACTGACACTTTGACATCCTTCAGCCTCACAGCTTTAAAGGAGAATAAGTTGCCCTCAGAAGGTTGCAATACAGCATACAGTAGTTTGTCATCAAATGATTTGTCTTTGGAAAAGGATGTTGCTTAAAAATGATTATTTAAACATCTCTTTACACTTTCTCCATTGCAGTTACAGATCACCTCTGATGATGCAATTCTGAGTCAAAATGGAGAACTATAGAACAAATAAACTCCGTTTTTTAAACTAATTCTTTGTGTTTGGATGGATTAGTTGTACCAGCATGGGTTTAGAATAAGGTAATTCAAGTTAAGACAAAATAGTAGTTCAACTTCCTAGAATAGAATATCATTAGTTCAGCTCAAAAATAAAACAACTTATCTCTTAAACATGACAACTGGAGGAAGTAGCACTTTTGAGCAAGTAAATATGTCTATAACTTGATCCTCTACCTCTGAGCACAAGCACTTTGGATTGTGTTAAATGTATGGAGAATAGTACAGCATAGAAGTATTAGCAGTTGGCTGTGCTGTCATCGGAGAAATTTCATGTTCTCTTCAAGCCTGGAATTGATGGCCAGAACAGGCAGGGAAGCATCAACATAGTTGTAAAACCTGGTTTATTTCTTAAAAATAAATACAAAAATATAAATATAAAACATTGGCAGATAGAATTTGATGAAATGAATTTGCACAAACTTTTTTTTTTTTTAAACCAGCTGCATATTACACTTATTAACACCACATGTACATTTTGTTTTAATTTTAATGTACAGAACAGGACATAGTGGATTTTTTCTTCTTTGCCATCTTAAAAGCTGCACTTGCAAGGATATGACATGTACCTAACAGAAGCGGCTTGTACATGAGGTTGCTTAAGGGATTATCACCCTGTTCAAATTTCTGAAGGTAAGGTATTGTTTATTTTACTTACTAAAATGGACAACACTGTATTTCCATAGCTTTGGCTCTTGGAAGGTGATTAAATAAAATGTTGTATATATTCCAAGTGGCATCCTACTAGAAAGAATAAACAACATTAATGGACAAATTAAAAACAATTTGTAAAAGGAAATCATTGTGCTGAGTGGCAGGAAAATTTTCCTGAATGTTAAATACTGTTGAGTGCAGAAGGTGTCTGTAAAATTACTTCCGCTCAAAGGGAACAAAAATGTATCCTACTGTAGGTCAAGAAGTGTCTTTGTCACTTTCTCCTCCACCATACATTTCGGCTAGCTTATTAAACCGAGGGCCCCATTCTCGGAGGTAATCATAGTTTTGGTCTCCTTCGGTAGTACCCGACTCTAAGGAGCTCAAGGATTCAGCTATTGAATCATTTCCTTCATAGGCATAGGTTGCAAGCGAGTCGTACGGCGGTGCAGAAGGATCAGTATCATGCTCTTTTAGCCTTTGGTTAATGAAATCTCGGACATCTGTGTTATCTGGTGCTGAAGGAGTCCTCCGTGGTACAAATAACGATTCAGGGATAATGTCTCGTCGAAGCTTCTTATCTTCGATAGCTGCAGGATTCCTCAGTGTGCCAATATCAAAGGCCTGGGTGTCTTCCTCTCCACCGCCTTCATCGTTATAGCTCACAATGTTGTCTCTGATGTCCTCTTTAGAGAGGATCAAAGGCTCCTTCTTTCGTTGCCTCTTTAGAGCAGCAAACAGCACCACTATAACTTAAACAGAGAAATAATGAATGGGTAAAGATCTCTATTTAATAATTTCTTAGTAGCAAATCCACCAGGTACAAGAGCTTTATTTCGGCTACGTTTTAGCAATTCATTTCTGTCTGATAAATGGATAAACATGTCTATTTGTATTACGGTAGCACAGTAAGGTCTATATCAAAATGTGCTATTTTCCACACACATTGTGTGCTCTGTTTTAAAGACCCATGAACTTGTCTACATGCTCCACTGTAACTTTAATGAGTTTTAAAATAGCCAAGCCTATTCTGAAGTTCTTTTCCCTTTTTTAAGCTCAAAGTATACTGTTAAATACTGCTTTTGAGGTGAATTATAGGTCATTAATGATATTCGGAAAGCTGCAAAATGGAGGTTTTACAAAATTCACTTTTTTTTTGTTACAACACAGAAACCTTTCGTTAGTCAGTGCTTTAATACAGAAAAAAATACTATTTACTGGCATATTCTGTGTGAAATATATACTGCATGTTGGCTTTAGATAGTTATTTAAATAAAAAAAAGAAACACTCCCTCAAAAAAAATTAAAATGAAAGACATGAAAGTGAATTTTGATTATGCTATTCCTCCTCTCTGATCTTTTTTTTTCAGACAACTTAACAAAAGAACAAAAATGAACTTCTGGTTGCACACTGATAGTTTAAACAGTCTGGGACTTAGAATTCTTATTTACAATGTCCAATTCCCAGACAAACAAGTTTTGCCTTTTTTTTTTCTTTTGTTTTAAATTGCAGTTGAATTCTCCTTGCAAACCCCGTGATCATTAATTTTACCAGCCTGCATAGTTTTGCAAAATGAGTCAGGCCTGAAGCATTTATTCATAGGGGGAAAGAGGCATTTCTTTTTCTTACCTAGCAGGATAATGATGCAGAGGAGAATGGCCACCAGTGCCCCTGTGCTGAGGCCAGCGGGGAGGAGCAAGGCCTCAGCGTTGCAGGACTGCATGTTCCCCCGGCTGTCGCAGGCACACACTCGAATGGTCAGTGTGCCGGTGCTGCTCTGGATCGGGTAGTCATTGTCCGAGATCACCACTGGCAGAAGGTAAGTACTGATTTCATGTCGACTAAAGCCATTCCTTCTCGTCAAAATTCTGGCAGTGTTATCTAGATTGATTAAAATATACTGTTGTAGGTAGGGTACATCAATATAAAATGTATCATTTATAGTACATGCAAACCATCATATTTTAGAACACTAGTAGCATTTTGAAACTGCTCCTAGTATCATAGTGATATCTCTCTTTTTCTAATGACATTCCCATTTGATTAGAAAGCTATTTATAATTTTTTATGTACATCTGGCCCGTTCCTCTGTGCCTCTGAACCACCTTCGAGTGTGATTTGAAAAGAGAAAGTCTCAAAACCTAAAATGGTTTATAGATTAATGCATGCAGTGCGTGACACAGTTCCAGTTCAGGGCTGAAGCCTTGAAATGAAGTGGCCAACAGAGAAAACATAACCTTCCGCTTCGCGCTGTTCAACAAGCACTCTGTTCTGAAAGATTCTTTCTATGGCTTTTCTCTGACAACACCCACAGGAATGCTATCTGTATACTCAGTATGAGATTTTCCATACCAAAACACTTTCAGCTTACTGTAGAACAATGAATTATGTACCTTAGCACGTGGAGTAGGTTTTGTGGGTAAAGATTGTCTCAGGAATTCAGAAAATATGAAAGGTGGTAGGTATTCCTGCACAGTTTTGAGAAGTGAATTTACTAAGCTGTATTAGTAGCAGACATATTTTGTATGCAGTATGCTTCAGCATCAAATGCTGTTCGATGAGTGGACAGAGGGAAGGGAAGGAACGAACAACAGGGAGAGGCGATCTCTTCTATCCTTAGGGCCACAACACTAGGATGTGAGCCAAAGCTAAAGTTGCTAACTTTGTAGGCCAAAAGAGAGAAAATACAGGTATATCCTCCATTATAAGGAGAATTTAATTTTCATCATACTTGTGGATCTCTTGAGGTAAGTGGTTAGCTATCTTGCCAGCCGACTTCAGGCTGAATTAAAATAACCCATGTGCAAAACCAAAGAAAATGATTACAGATAGAAAAGAAATAGCAACATTTATACCTCTACACACTCAGGACCTAGTCACCAGGATATAATCTTGCTTAAAATATTAAATTATATATTTTTTTCATAACCTTCATGGTGTGAAACACAAAGTTTTCTTTTATTGTATCCCTTCATTGCTTTTGGGAATTTGCATGCTATTTGTTTTCACTCAACATCAAAAACTGTGTGTCTTACATATCTTTAAATACCTCTGCTGCAGGGGATTTTATAAGGTGCCCAAACAATTTTATTTCAATTTTTTACTTTCCCTACTGTTAGAATTTTTTTCTTTACCTCAGCTAAAATTTTTCATGTTTGCAGACTATTACTTCCTGCTATCTTCATCAGGAAAAGAGGATTATTCCCATTGTCTTTATGCAATATATTTGAAGGCTGGTACCATGTCCCCCCTTATTTATTTCTTCTGTAATCTAGGGCCCTCTCAGTTAATCATACACATAATGAAGGCCAAAATGGGTGTGTAGTCCCCCTTCCCCAACAGAATCTTCTGAAAATTTTCTCTGATAAAGAAAGATTGACATAGGATCAAAAGAAATGCCAAAGTGGCTATGTTCTCAGAACTATTATTTTCATTAATGGTGAGAAAGAAGAAAAACAGGATACTGAGGGAATAGGAATTATGTGACAGAAGGCTAAAGTGAAAAATCTGAACTTGTCAGGTGAAGCCATTTTTTAAACCTTTATTCTTCAGTCAAGCACTTCGTCTACTCACCCCAAACCAACACTGTTACCAATTGTCTTTATAATTTGTTTTATCACATTTTTGTCATGCCAATTTTTGCCTCCCTTACAGAGATAAAAATGTAGAAATCCTAAACCACAAACATTGAGGTAAAACTATTATTCTTGCCAGCAGCCTCAATGGCTTCTCTACTTACTGATAGACGTCAAAAGCAAGTATATTTCAGGAATATATGTCAGACATCAAAGATAAAACTCCTTCCATGGAACAGGCGTAAATTTTACCTTCATTATCCTGAACAGTGAAGTTAGGGTTAACAGCAGCTAAACTGAAGAAAAATTTTTGTCCACCAAGAGGGTCATCTTTGTCTACTGCACTTATTGTTTGAATAAGCTGCAGGAAAAAAAGCAAGCAAACAAACAAAAAAAAAGAAAACCAAAATACACCTAGGTTTTTCATACAGCTGTCTGATTACTTTAAGACCAGAAGTGTTAAGATAAGTACATATTCAAACTATACACATATTGACTTAATCTGTAGAACATATTAAGTGAGCAAATGTTAAACAAGTGTACTGTATAAGTTTTTCCAACAAGAACATCCATATATTTTTCATGTGGTGCTACATGCACACATATAAAACAGCCAGCTTCTGTCTTAGTCCTCTTCTAGTTCTTTTTTTTTTTTTTTTTCAATATACATCTATATATTTTTATGACTGCATAGAGGAAAAAACTAGCCAAAAAATAGTTTTATCTGTAGTTTAGGTTGATTTTATTCTTCATCTCTGATCCATCATCTTAAATTCAAATCAACACCTAAGAGAGGAATTCAGAGGATGTTTCATATATTTGTAATAAAAACGCTATTTTATCAAATAGATGTTTCTGATAGGATACAATCATAGACTCTTTTTGGTTGGAAGAGACCTTTAAGGCCATCAAGTCCAACCGTTATCCTAGCACTGACAAGTTACCACTAAACCATGTCCCTCAGCACTACATCTACACGTTTTTTAAATACCTCCAGGAACAGCAACTCAACCACTTCCCTGGGCAGTCTGTTCCAATGCTTGGCAACCCTTTCAGTGAAGAAATGTTTCCTAATATCCATCCTAAACCTCCCCTAGTGCAACTTGAGGCCATTTCCTCTTGTCCTATCACTTATACTTGGGAGAAGAGACCAACCCCCACATCGCTACAACCTCCTTTCAGGTAGTTATAGTGAGTCGCCCCTGAACCTCCTTTTCTCCAGACTAAACAACTCCAGTTCCCTCAGCCGTTCCTCAAAAGACTTGTTGTCTAAACCCTTCACCAGCTTTGTCGCCCTTCTCTGAACACGGTCCAGAATCTCAATGTCTGTCTTGTAGTGAGGGGCCCAAAACTGAACACAGTATTCAAGATGTGGTCTCACCAATGCTGAGTGCAGGGGGACGATCACTTTCCTAGTCCTGCTGAGCACACTATTTCTGATACAAACCAGGTTGTTATTGGCCTTCCTAGCCACTAAGACACACTTCCAGTTCCTATTCATCCAGCTGCCGACCAACACTCCCAGGTCCTTTTCTGCCGGGGCAGCTTTCCAGCCACTCTTCCCAAGCCTGTAGCATTGCACAGCATTGTGGCCCAAATGCAGGACTTTCCACTTGGCCTTGTTGAACTTCATACCTTTGGCCTTGGCTCATTGATTCAGCCTGTCCATTCAGCCTCTACAGACCCTTCCTATCCTCAAGCAGATCAACACTCCTGCCCAACTTGGTGTCATCTGCAAACTTACCAAGCATGTACTTGATTCCCTCATCTAGGTTGTTGATAAAGATACTAAAGAGAACTGACCCCAGTACTGAGCCCTGGGGAACACCACTTGCGACCAGCCACCAGCTGCTGTAACTCCATTCAACACAATTCTTTGGGCCTGGCCATCCAGCAAGTTTTTCACCCAGCGAAGGGAAGGTAAAGTTTGAAATTAAATTTCAAAATAAAAACGTAAGTTTCTAAAACAAGATTTTTCTATTTATTGGTACGACAAAATGTACCAATAAGATTCCTGAGATGAAAAATGCCAGTTAGATTGTATATATATTACAACACTTGCAAAACATTGAAGCATATTCTACAGATGCACAACCTCAGAGTGGGATGAAAAACCGGTGTCACAATTCTCCGAGTAAGCTGCATCAGGTCAGTTCAATACTTATATTGAGTGTTTTCTGCAATGCCTACAAAAAAGTTTGGGTATTTTTGGGGGTAGTAATGGCAACCACTTTATCAACATTTGCTTATCTGTCAGGTAAATCTCCATGTGGCTTTTTTCCTATTAAGTTTTTATAACTAAGAGTGGCAAAATGTCATTTCCCAAACAAAATATATTTTTTGACATATTTATTGCTTTATTTCAGAGTGCTTTTTTCTATACTATAGCAATAAAAACTGTACCTATGGCCGATATTTTGTGCATGCATGCATGAATGTTCAGTTATGCTCTTAAGTTTAACTTCCAAAAATAGGTTAACCTTTAGCCTATGTCATTTTTATTCTTCATTTCTGATCCATCATTTTAAATTGCAGCGTTCTTTCAAGGATGGAATTACATCTAATTTTTGACACTACTTCCCTGTGGCATACTTGTTAAACACTTTTTGGTTTTCCTCTTCCAGTTCTTCCAAATACAGCCATTTCTCTTCATATCACAGCTTTTGTCAGGACCGATCACCTTTAACATCAATAATTGCAATGTGCTCCTGTTTGCCTTAACAAATGCATGATTACTCCCAACTTCTTTCTTGTCCATCCAGAATACAGTAACAAATTTCTTCATGTGGCAAGGACTGGATTTCTTTTAATGCAGTAGCTCATTTGCTTTCTCAACTGGAGTTTTGTCTTTCTCTAAATTTGTTTCCTCACATAAACATCCAATAACTTACTAGCTAAACAAAACATAATAATAACATAGAATATTATTTGTTTTTAAAGAATTAAGCTTTTAATTAGTTATTGAGTAATTAGCAAATAAATCTTTAGAGGTTTTTGCAAAATTAAGTCAAGAAAACACTATCCCGTTTTACTTTGCAATTGAAGACCATGAATGCAGTCATATATTGATGTTAAGCTGATGAAAATTAACTCCTCCACTTCTAAAAGTCTGTACTCAGTTTAAAAGGAGTATGTAGAATTTTTTATAGCCTAAAATCTTTTATGGTTTACAGGGATTATTCACCTACTACGGCACTACTGACCAGTGTTCCTCAGCAGAACAACAGACAGCAAGAAAAGCTCTCTTATTAATTCCTCCTTTCATAATTTGTTGTAGCAATTGAAGTTCTCTGGGAACTTCCCTGTTCAAATACTGATCACATTTAACCTTATGATACATTTTGCAAACAAATTCAGCTAATTTGCTTACATTAGGAATAAAAATGGGTTTTATTGGAAGCATCATTTAGATATTAAAATGTAAGGATAATTAAAAAAATTGGCTGACTAAATATTATGCAGTTTCAAGATAATTGCTGACAAGTTTCTTTAAAAGGCAAAGTTTTAAGGATGATCTTAGTGAAACAATGTGTTTAGATACTTTGTCACGTTTACAACACCTCTAAATTAAATTTTAAAATACATCACAAACAAAAGCATTATTTGCTTTGCTATTTTCAATTAGAAAATACTATTTCAAAATACTTATAAATGTTTTTGCAAATGAAGTTACTACTGAAAATTCACGCTGGAAGTGTCTTACTAGCTCATTTTCAAATGAGGCCATGTACACATTCCAATAGAGCAAGTACTCATCATCTCCTGTCTGAGCCTGGAAAGTTCTCCTTGTAGTATCACTGCTGCACTCAAGTTGCTCCTGTATGTCACCACAAGGAACACGCTATTCACCAGACTGGGAGCTCAGCATGGATGAAGTTTATTTAGAGTTTTGTCCTTTGGCCTTTGGTCTTTGGAGGGAGGAGCATCTTCCTGTTAACTTTTTGAAACACTGCATGATCTCTTGTGCTCTCTCAAGGCCTGTACGTGAAGCAAGCTTCAGACAACACATGGACACAGCACACAAATGAACAAGGGGGAAAGCAAATTCCTCCTGCATTGCTGGGAAGCAATAAAAGTACAGATGTAGGCCACAGTCAATGATATAGGTTCCTTTGGTGATTTCTTTGCTTGCTTGCACCATCTCTCTTGCAGACAATCATAGCAACATCACAGGTTTGGATGTCCTAAATAGGATATATTTGGCTTCCTGATTGTTGACTTGAGCAAAAGCAGTTATCACAACATCTATTTGAGAGTAGGTTGAGGTCTGGAATCCCTCTCAGTTTTGCTTTGTTTTGTTTTGTTTTGTTTTTGTTGTTGTTGTGGTGTTGTTTTTTTTTGTCAAAATAGCTTTGTTGTACTTTTTTGCCTCCACTCTCCTCTATTTCACCAGTGGGGTCACAATGAAGGTTAGCAGACACTAAGGTGTGGCACAGGGAATTTTGCTTTCACAATTTTTTCAGACTAGCTATTTGGACACTAATGGTTTCTCCTCTTCTCCAAGACTTGTCTAATTAAGATTTGGGTTGGAGTCAGACCTTTCTTCCCCATGGTATTTGTATCAGACAGTTCTTTGTGTTTGATTCTTCATTTTATTCCCTTGTGCAAGCAATTGCAACATGTGACAGAAAGGGCTTCCTAAGAGTGATACATGATATTATCTTCTGGACTTTCAGTGTATTGTGCTTGGTGCTCCATGTCTTGTTCCTCCAGCATTCCAGTCTCAGCCATCTTGGGGCACCTTATGGATCTCATAAAATTGGGTATTGGTTTGCTCAAATTTTTTATTATTTTCACAAATCTAAACACTTTCAGCACACTCTACCACTGTCTGACATGTAAATCAAATGGCTCTACAGTTTTTATCCAGTTACAATCCAGTTGTCTGGGGGTACAGAACTGACAGGACTAATTAAGATTGTAACTAACCATGGGAGCTGTTTTGCACGAGCTTTCCCTTTTGTGCAGTTGCTAGGCAGACACTTGCAATACTATCTGCGTTTTACCAAACCTCGTCTCATTCCTGAAGGTTCAAGGACTGATAAAGACTTCAATATACTAGTTTTTAGCTATTGCTTGCTTGACTCTTAACCTCCAGGTAGTAGTTGTTGGCAGGGTAACTACTTAGAGTCCCTTAAATATATGCAAATCCAATTGAAGAAAAAAGAAACATTTCTTACTGGGTACGCCTCTTTATTCATAACCAACACGTACATTAGCAGCCTTTTCCCTTTCTCAGTGGCTTTCAAATATAAATCTACAATTGAGAGGAACTGAAGTAGCAGAGAGTAAACTCTGCCTTACAGATCATCTACCACCCAATGCTACATTGTAAATATATACAGCAGGTGTTGCAGAATATCTGCTAATCTTAATGACCATTTTTGTTATTTCTTACTAAATCTGAATAATACTAATCATTAAAGGTTTTAGTCCTCAGTTTCTTAAGTTTGTCTATACCAGTTTGTACTGTTTTTCAAAAATGTAATTAAGCAAGCAGCAGCAACTATCCAGGAATGAAGTACTTAAGTCTTATTAGAAAAATCCTGTTTAGTTATAAGGGACCCTTCGAAGGAAGAAGTAAATATTATTAACTTCCACTGTCCCCCTGACTTGCTATGAGAAACTGATTTAACAAACTAGACTTCTAAAAGTGACAGACTCTCAGGAAATGTCTATTTTTATGAGAAGTTTAGAAGTTGTCAATACTATTCCAAAAATAGAAATCTGGGAAGTCTTTTGTTTCCCTGGAATTGCAATAAAATTATTCTCCATAGCCTTCATGGCTACAGTAGCTATATTGGCAATTGTACTGACACAAAACAGCTAGTTATAATCTAAGGGGGTTCTTATAAGATGTAACATATACCAGTATGTATATGATGCTTGCACAAACTTATTTAATGTTGGAGTTTTGACAAGAGGCAAGCCTAGTTATTATTCCATTTCTCCAGGCAATGTGTTCAAGTGCGTAAGTTCATGTTGGTCCTTTGTTCTGACTCTCATGGGACAGGTCAGGGGGAGTGCTTTTGGTTTACATTTAAAAAAACCCAAATAAACAGAAGTTGCAAACATTATATTGCGTACTACTTGCTGATGGTACGGGTAACTATATTAATGTGTTATATCCTGGTTTACACATGGTTTAATACAGTGTTGTTTTCCTCTTAGACCAATCAACCGTGGGATACCCCTATTACACCCACGGTAAGTTGCTTCTCCTTGCTAGCAATGCCACAAAGCAGTAACAACTGCAGGGAAGCCGAGGATGTTAATCTGTCTTCTACATCAGAGGAACTTCGGAGGCTGGCTGCTGAGCTGCCAGACGTGTGGCAGCTGGGAGATGACAAAACCAGTGAGAATCCATCAGCCCAGATGTCCAGCTCCCAGCTCTTCTCACCTGGGTGTGGAGGACATCTGAACTTCTTTGTGTACAGGGCTGGAGCACCTGAAGCATTTCTCTCCATTCTTCCACTCATCTCCTACTGACTCAGCCTTTCATAGCTCACATGAATGCTTCTGTCCCCTTTATGCCATCGCACCAAGATTGCCCTCATTTTTTGGGAGGGTTGAAGGAACAACAACCATCAAAATGGCATTCTGCCACAGGGGCTGCTTGTTTGTAGCTTGAGATTTTTGGAGCAGAGTATTCCCGTTGGAAGGCCATGGTGTGATCTGACATCAGCAGTAACAGCAAGCAGGAAAACAATCACGGGCCCTTTGAGTCATCCAGACTCCAAAAATCGCATTTCATAAAAAATACTCTCCCTCTCTTTCTTGCTATATATATGCATATATGTGTGTGTATATATATGTATATACACATATACACACTTATACATACATATTTTATATATGTAGTGTGTGTACATATATATGTGTGCATATATGTGTATATGTCTATTTTATATATACTTTTATATAAATTACGTAAATGGAAATTTTGAGGGAAAATAAAGATACTGAAAAACTATAATATTCATTAAAATGTTTGTCAGTAGGAGATAGGAAATACTTAAATGAATACCACAGAATTCGTGACTGATGAAGTATCCTAATAGTTTCAGTGATATAACAGAAGATTTAAATTTGATCATGGATCAAATTTAATTACGAAAACTTGAAAGGGAAGAAAAATAGCATAAATGTGGGAGGAACCAAACTTAGAGAACCATGTTCAGTATGGATTAATTAGATTCAATGTCTCAGGATGGAGTGAATTCCATAATAAAAAGTCTTATTTATGATCTACCAGTAAGCAAGAAGAATGTAATTACATTCAAACAGATTATTCATGTTATCCTGCATTGAATTTTTTTCTCTTCCTGTGAATTGTTTTCTTTAAACAATCATTTGCAACTCAGATTTTTTTTTTAAATGTTTATATTTATAGTCCTTTTAGCAAACTTGGCACTTTCTTTTCTGATAGAGGAGACACTACTGAGCCTTATAATAATTTAAATAAACGTTTATGGATATGTTCACTTCTCACATATTAGTTATAAATGATTAATGTGGGTTTTTTCAACTTTTTATCTGGCAGCCTTTTCTGAATGCGAACAGAAAAACAGTGTAACGCAGAAATAACTTTTATATTTACTTTTAAATTATAGTGTCCTCAATATTCTAGATAGCTCAGAAAAATAAAGTTCCTCAAAATATTTTTACATGAAAATTAAGCATTTCCTGAACCCCCTATAGTTAGTAACCTGGATGAAATAGATTCTAAAACCTCAAACAGAATAAGATTGGTGGATTAAAGCATTTAGTTTTTTTTTTTTTTTACACAGGATTTTCTTTTTTTTGTGAAACTGGAAGAGGAAAATTCAGTGTTCTACTTTTCCTATTCTTAATCCATATCTCATCTTGAAAGTGATTAAAATATTATTTTAACACTTATAGAAGACACTGCAACTGAGAGAAATTCTGGATGTTTAGCCAGTGACTTCAATTTATCTAACAGCTTGAATTATCTTATACCTCTTGTAGCAGACAAATGCCCTTGCTCAGTACCATTAGGTATTTTATGCATTATAAATTTGGAGCTTAAATCCTCTGTACTAATTTCCAACTGATGTTACTTTAGAAAGAAGAATGGTAACCTGAATGTGAAATTTGTAATATAACCTGAATACCACACTATGGGACTCTAACAGCTAAGACAAGATGGCACTTCTCCCACATTCTATTCAAAGATGTTAACATGATTGTACTGAGGTAGTACTGCTACCATTTTAAAGGATTTATTATTGGCTGACTGTGCTCTGGGATATTCTGTGCTGTAATAAGAAAATATTTTTTAAACAGTTATAATAAGCAGCTGCCTATTAGCCAGTCATTTCAATTAAACCGAAATACACATTCTGTAGCATTTAAGAGGCAAAAAAAAGAGTATTATGTTACCAGTTCAAAAAATGTATGTTTTGTATTTTCTTTGCAAAAATTTTTGGTGCAATAACAAAAGATAAATCTAACAATCAAAAAAAAAAAAAAAAGGCTATGACAGGTGTAGATGTCTGTAATCACCACGATCAACATGGATTGAAATATATCTGAGTTTTGCTATTTGGCACTTATTGAAAGTATAGATCAAACATCTTAGTAGTTACATATAACATTTTACTTTGTGAAAATAATGCTAAAACTAATTATGACCATATCTTTTGGACATATCTAGTCAGGATTTAACAGTAGTACAGGGTTAGGCAAAGAAAAGTCATAATCCCCACACTGATGCTATATATTGCAATATATTGATATTTCACTCTAAGCCTCACCTACAGAGCTACTTTGCTTTCATTTTTAACATTTCAAAAGCTATATCCGACATGATTTCTCCCAAGCAACAGACAATGACCTACAGTTGAGTACCATAGCAAAACTGGATAGTGGAAAGTGTTTATCAAAGGCATACCTGTCCAGCTCTTGCATTTTCACAGACAAAAGTATCGTAGAATACAGCAAACTGTGGGGCATTGTCATTAACATCCAAAATTCTTACATAGACAGGAACACGAGTAGTATCTTTAGGATTGTCTGACAGGAGAAGAGATAAGAATAATGAATTTATTTTCCAATTCAAAGTTTTCTTTTTTCTTCCAAATTTCATGAGCAATAGACATGCAAGATTAGGTATGAAACTGCCCAAAATTTAACATACAAACTGATACCAGGTAAGAATCAGGTCCTCTGAAAAATAAGGAGAAATTTTGCTTAGAGTAAAAAATAAATTAAAGTATTGGCATTTAGTAGGCAATTAAGACTTTACACAAAAATAGGGGCTGCAACTGTTAATCTATGTAAATATAGTATATGAAAAGTATGCCCACTACTATAATGATAAATTTCACTATTGGGTGGGCTCAAGAGTATTATTCTGCTGTAAGGTTGTGATTTTTAATTTTAAGTTTATTTGTGATCAGTTTTGTTTTACACAGAAAATACATTATTGATTTTGTGCATGGTATTATTTAGAGTGCCCTCTCATTAGTATCAGTTAATAAGGGAATACAAGAGTCTCTGTTCTCACTTGCTGATCTAGTTGCTAGACCAAGAATCTGAAATAATGCCTGGGAGTAAAAAAGTGCAGCTATTTCTTGGAATTCTGCTAGACAGTAGCTAAATACTATATGATTTTGCAACTTTGATAGAACGGGAAAATTAACAATAGAGATGATTTGAAACTACACATTTTTTATTTATTTATTTTATTTCCTTTTAAGTTTCTTAAGATAAAACAATAAACATTTAGGAGTAGCTGGCATTAAGTCCACTTGTTATTAATACCATGTTTGCTAAAAAGTGAGATGTGGATCTTTTTGACATCCTGAATTGTTTAAAATGACAGGTTTAGGGCACTTTTTTTGATGGTCTTTTGCATTTTTGTACTCACTTTCCAAATATTTTCTGTTCTTAATACTGCTTTCCCATTGAGTTATGCTTCACGGGTAATATTTTTAAAGTTTTAAAGACCTAAATCTCCCTCTTCACTTCTTTCTCCACAACTAACGTACTTCTTTGGAGAATGCTGACTACTCCAACTAGGTCCAGAATGTAAATTTGCTCAAAGTATCCTGACAAGGAAATAAGTTTAGCACTATGATATAAGCATACAAGGATACTAAGTTTTTTTCTTTATATAAATACTTCTGAAAAGCATTCTTAGAACATTGGACAGCACTGTGAAGGACTGTAAACTCAGCATCATGCATCCCAATGGAAAAAGGAAGGTTTTTAAGAAAAAGTACGTACTCAATACAACCAGCCTATTAGTCTGGACTACACAAATGGGGACAGACAGGCTAAGAATAGTTAATCGGCTGGACATGGTGTTCCTTGTAGTTGTCTGCAGTGTAGTTCTTGACAGCCATGTTTCACTGCTGATCAGCTTTTTTTTTTTTTTTTTTTTTTTGACTAATATAGAAATAACCCTAAAAAATCAGTGTCTTTGAAAGCAAGTGATCCTCATCAGCTGATTTCAAAGATCAGACTGTTGTCCCTTAGAAAATTTTTTGTCAGGAGATTAGCATTAATCTCAATATTGTAGCACATTTAAGAGGAGCTCTGCTTTCCTCTTTGTACTTTCAACATGAAAATATCTACAGAGAGCTGATTTAAATAGTCTAAGAAATGTTACAGCTTAGGGATCAAATTGAACCTAGCTTGTAAGATGTATTGATTCCAAGAGCTGAAGGTGTAGATACCATAGGAAGAGACAATGAAATTATTTCTAAGGAATGAAGAAAACAATAGACTCAGAAACATAGATTACCATCCTGAACTCTGCTACTTTAACATGCTAAATCATGCAGTTGTTCTCAAAGAAAAGGAAGAAAACAGAATTACTCCAGTGCTATTATTTAATTGGGTAACATAGCAGAAGTAACTAGGACATTAAAAGTCAGTGGTGTAAGTAGCTGAGGAAAAAACAATGAGGAAACAGCTGCTTTTAGCTACCCCCAATTTACTTTCCCAAAATATCTTACAGAAAGGGGCAGGGGGGAAAGAAGAGAAGTTTTCTCTCATGAAGTCCCAGCTGGAACTTTGCAGGCTAAGGAAAACTGAAAGTAAAGAGAGACCAAATTGGCTTACTGATCTCAGCTGCTATAACGCTAAGATTGTGCCATTGTGATATCTCACGGTCAAGTGGCTTAGAAGTATAGATGGATCCATTTCCAGAATGAATATTAAATATCCTGTCAAGGTCAGTGTGACGATCTAGAGAAAACCTAAATATGATAAAGAAAGAAAAAGTATTGTCAAAATGATAGAAAATGGAAGAAAGCTTATGTTTCACAAGAAGTCAATAAAGATTTTAGGTTCTATACATTACATTACAAAGGTTAGTTTTGAGAAGACATATATTTTGGTTCTGTAAGAACTTACAAAAATTCTCAAGGTTAGTTCCATAGAATGAGGAATAAAAATTGCAAGAATTTCAGAAATATGATACAACAGTGTAATATTTGATCATCTGAGCTTTTATAGACATCTATGAGAATCATAAAAAATAAGTCAGAATTTCAACATGATGATTATAGAATTGTTTTAATCCCGAAAGGAAAATTGTCTTTGATGTACTGTTCCTTCAGACTGAGACTGACAGCTAATTTATGAGCTTTTCAAAAGTATTTTTATAAGCTCAGCTTCTATGCTTTAGGATATATTAATTTACTAGAGATCAAGTTAAAAAAAAAAACTCTATAAAAATATGTTTGCATGCAGAATTTTCACTTTCATGAATACACTGATGTTAAAGGACCATCTATGTTGCTATAGTTGCTATATTTCTGCGGGCAAAACTTCTAACACAATATGGCAGAATGTCAAAGTAGAATTAGAAAATTGCTCTTTCCTCCATTTTTTCCAATATTTAACACTGCCTTCAAAGTTAGGATTGAACCTTTGATGTGGAATTAAATGTAGGATTTTGTGAAGTACAGAACATTTATCTAACAACCTGGCAGAATTGGGCCAAATGAAAAAAAAGGTCTGCTAGTATACTTGTACAGTGCAATAGAAACAATTGTTTGTGTTTCTATGAATTTTTATAAGTGATCTAAACAGTTCATCAAGTGTATCTGTTTTTACTTACAGTACTTAACTAAATTGAGCCAAATGAAAAAATGCTGCAATATGAAAGTAATGTCTATAACATTTTGGTGGGTTTTGCTTGCTCACTCTACCACACACAATGACATAAATATGTAAAACAAACAAACGAATAAAACCCCAACAAACAAGCCAACACCAAAAGGAATACTAAAACAAAACAAAAGGAAATTAAAACAGCCAAAAAGACTTCTGAAAGTGAAGGAAAGACTTGCTCAATTTTTTTTTTACTAACAGTTGACTATAATAACTGTTAGAATTAAACAAAAATCTGTTATTTTTCAGAGAAACCATATTTAAGACTTTTTGGTTTATATGATAAGCATTTTATTTTACTTCATCCATGGAAGGAGTTTTAGTGAGGAAAAGATCTTATTTTGACAGCACTCTAGCTAACAGTTTTCAATAAACAATAATCACTTCACTAGCTAATGAGAGTTATTCTACATTGTTTCAGTAAAAATTCCATACCATTTGATAATAGCCATGAGATAATCACATACTTTTACACCATCGTATTACTTCTAACGGCCTGAAAATGCTACCAAAATTATTATTTTCAGAAGATATTCACTGAACAGAAAGAGAAATTAGTGCAACAGGAAGCTATTGGCACTCAATTTATAGGAAGTTGAACTTATACAGAATTTTAATAAACAGAAACTAATGTTTTAAAATAAACAACTAAACAGAAAAAAAAAACTGAATAAATTCTACAATCTGAAGCAGTAAGATTTTTTTTTTAATAGTAATATTAAGATATTATACAAACTGCCCTAATTTCAAAGTATGACAACTTTCAAAATACTTTAGTTTAAATGTTAGCTTTTCACTTCTGGGGTAAAGCCATAGTACTTTGTATTTAATATCGATATTGTAAGAAGTAAATCTTGTAAAAACTTATTCTACGTAGTTGTTTGAGTAATATACAAGGTTGTTTTAGAAGTTGAGGAACAGAGCAAATACTAAACAGAATTCAGTCTATCCTACGTGATTGTTTCAAAGTTTTTGTCTTCAACTAGATAGCATTAAATGAAAGCTAAAAGAATGACTGTACTTTGAAAAGCATTTTCACATATAACTGACATTTTTCTTCAAGAGAACTAAACCTAGATTCAATAGTACATTTGAAATTTTAGAAATTTCTTTGCCCTTAATACTATTGGTTTGCTCCATCGGCCTCTTCTAAATTATTTTCTATGGGAGAACGAAAGAAACATCAACAACACATAGAAAAATTATATAAAATAATCTTTATTTTGCTACTCTCTATAAATAAGTGATGAGGGAGATACCTGCTACAGTTCTTCAATTCATCAGGTTGTGTCAGAAACAAAATGAGCGAAAGCCACAATTAAGAAAATGTAACTACTAAAATTGTCAGTTGTGTCATGCAATTAGAGGGGATAAAAGATGTAATGATAAATTACTTATATATTCTTAAATTTTAGAGGCTTGGTGTTATTTCTTATCTTTTCCATACACACGAATCACCATAGGAGAAAATTAGACTCGGTTTCATTTTGTAATCCAATTTTACCACCTGGGCCTCATTAAGAAGTATATGACAATTGACTTCAAAGTCAGTAAATAAGGTTCTTTTGCTGGAATATAACTTTTGTACTTTGTTCGGTATTTCAGACAACACATGTCCAACTTGGACATCATCTTACCTGTTTATCTTAAAGCTTATTATAGAAAAATAAACAAACAAACACAAAAAAAACAACCACACACCAAATTTTCGTTTACTACATTCAGCTATGTGTTGTAGTATGTAGGATCTAATAGTATATATAGGAAGGATTTTTAAAGATATTAATCTTTCAATACCTAATTCCTTGGGGTATTTAAGCACACACAAAGATAATTTTATCCTGTATAGCAATCACTCTGACAAACCTACAAAGCAGGAGGCACCAACCAGAGTAGGTGAGATAAGCACTGCATACATTCCAGGACTGCCCCAAGGAAGCATTAGAAAGCTCTGGGCACTTCCTGGGCCAAAGACGGGTTTGGCATTTTTTCACAGAGTGAAGCAAGAAGTAGTCCTTGGGAACCTACTTGAAATCAATGTGTAATTTTATAAGTTTTCTAAGATTTGAAATATAGAAAACATTTCCTATGTCTTCTCTTGTGTGCAAGTGAATGGTAGTTCCCTGAGGTATTAGGAGGCTTATGGATAGCATCATTCCCAATTCTTTCTGTCTCTGGAACACTAATAAATAACAGAAAAAAAAATAGCATCTTTTTCCTGTGCACAATGTGCACGTCCAAATTCATGTTGTATTACTGTTTCTCTTGATATCTTTAGCAAATGATGTGTTTACAGACTGGAGTATTACCTTATTGGACTTGAGGCCGAATCAGGATCCCGTGCCATTACTGTACCTATTATTGTCCCCAATTCAATATCTTCATGCACCTCAAAAAGGTAAGAAGATCTGCTGAAGATAGGAGGTTCATCTACATCTTCTACAGAGATTTTCACTATGGTTGTATCCTTAAAAGGCCCAAGATAATAAAAGCGTGGATCCACATGGGTATTCTCAGCTTCTACTTTCAAGGTGTAAAGTCGTCTCGTCTCATAGTCCAGTGGCTAAAAATAAAGATGATGATAAAGTTTATTGAATTACATTACATATTGACAGATGTTGACCTATGTACCTAATGGAAACTGAAGAGGACTCAAGCCTTGTCAGATCTTGCCCTGGGTTAGGGGAACCCCAATACAGTTCAAATTTTCCCCAGCATAAGGATCTCTAGTAAGATATTTTCATTGTTTCTAGAGGAAGTTTATCTTCCTAAATATTATTTGAATTATCATAGCACCAATAAGCAATGTTTCTCAGTGTAAATTTACCAATTATTTAGTGAATTTTGCAACTCTTTCAAAGAATATAGATTTGAAACAATCACATAAGCATTTACAATACTTGAAATACAGACTTGAAATACTGACATTTCAGAACAAGGTACTTAATAGTAACATTTCTCAGGAAATACTATAAACGCTTGGATACTCAAAATAGCCTGAGTACCTTTATTGTCAAAGAAACGTAGCTGGCCTTAAATATCAGGATTGGTTTTGGTTTCTTTTAAGGAAGGTGTGTGTGTAAAAGTTCTCTATATCTAGTTGTCCTGGTTTGAGGTAAAACAGGACCGATTTTGTTCAGTAACTTTGCTTCTTAGCTGGGCCTCTTCTAACTACTGAAATTAACACCATATTGTGCAGACAATGTTCACTCTCTCAGAGTGATAAGACCAATGTTTATAGATGATGCCCAGGCATGGCATGCAGAGAGGCTCCTGCTTATACTTATTGCCATAACAGCCAAGGCCAACCAACTTTGTTATTTGCCACGTTGGAGGGTCGGAAGCGGAAAAGCATAGTGGGGTCCCACCTGCAGGGAGGAGCGGACAGGACAGGTGACCCAAACCTGACCAACAGGGTATTCCATCCCATCTGCCTCACGCTCAGTATAAAAGCTGAGGGATCAAAGGGTCACTCGCTCTTCCTTCAATGGCCGACATCTGAGGTGGACTCTGTTCATCTGCCTGTGATCCCGATCCTGAATGCAGATCTGGAATCCAGTTCCCGTCCGTCACTGAGTCCAGTCTGGGACTGCCCCAGTGCCAGCCGGTGGCGTGATTGTCATCTCGGGAGCTTGATACGGTTTTGTATATATTTCATTATTTCTTTTTATTTTATTATTAATATTTTATTAAAGTAGTTTAGTTCCTTCTAAACTCATAAGTCTCTTTTTCCTCCTCTGCCTCTCTCTTTGAAGAGGAGTAGAGGGGAGCATCTGTCGGTCCTGTTTGGGGTCCCTCGGGTCCCCAGTGGTGGGTTTGGCCTAAACCACGACACTAGTGAAACAGTAAGAGCTTAATCCTGTTCCTTTTCATTTAATTTAATGAATCCAACATCAGAGATTTGACATTTTTGTCAGCAGTTCCTTTTTAAAACGAAAGGAGTAACGGTCCAGGGTTATAATTAGAAACCATTTTGGATAGAAAAGAACCTCTATTCCTTCAAATTTTTCTAACTGTCATAGAAGAAAAGTGTTAGCTAATTAATGATATTGAGGAAATGAGGAAGCTGAAAATTTAGCTTTCTCACACAAAGAAGACTTCATTAACTTCCCCAAAATCTTAGGGAGATATCAAGCCGGTGGTTTTCATTCATCAAAATGGGTGGTAGAAGACTTTTTTTTTTTCCTGCCTAACTGCTTTTAGATACAAATTAATGTTCATGAAAGATGCCAGAAATTTAAATATTCTATTTAAGAGCAGAAAAATGCAGTCCAGTAAAAGAATATGTTTCCCCGCTGCACCAAACCTGTTTAAAAAAAAAAGTAGAGGAGAAGAAAGGATATCTATAAATATAACTGAGAAATGCAACACAGTGCTGCTATTTGAGCTAGATCTGAGACTACTGGTGTGTCTATAAAGTGCAGCATGCTGCCGTTAAGGTATGCTCGCTTCAAGCCTAGAAGCAAAAAAGCTGTGTTAGTCCTGCTTTATTCTAATTAGCTGCTTAATTTGCCCAAAGGTGTGCCACGCAGATGTAGTTAACTTGCTTCTAGTACATTTACGTCCAATTTGGACATCTCTTTAGATTATGCTGCAAAACACGGATATAAAACGTGTGGATTATACAGGTATTCCAACATATCAGCAGTAATGAACAAAGCTGCTGCCCAAATGTACGGAATTGTGGTAAAGCAATTATTTTGTCTGAGAACAAGTATAGAAAAACTTGCATAGAAAGAGTTTTTTTGCAGCAAGTATTAAATTCAGACTTTTTAACTTAAGGGCTCAGTAAAGGAACACCAGCTATTTGTAGTTATTCACCACTGAAAATAGAACTGAAAATCAATGTGGCTAAATAATAAAAAAATAAAGAATATTTTCATCGTTGTCTGCTATTCATATAAACTACTTATTTATCAATATGAGAAAGCATCCTGAAAATAGCAAAATGTGTCAGATTGCTAATGACAAAATGCTTGTTCATTAGCATTTATTGGTGACATTTTTGGAGCTGCTGTGTTATAGCTTAAGAATTTTTTATGCTTGATCCTGTTATTAGACTGTTTTTACAAGACTGTATTAATTTAATATAATAGCAGTCTGTGTGAAAAATCTGAAGCAAGCAAGAAAGGAGCATCTCAAGAGAAGCCTTCACAAACTTCTAGGACAAGGAAAAATATTTGGCCCTAAACTCTGTATTTTCATTTCCTCCCAGCTAAACTACAATGCTGACTATGAACATAGAACATAGAGATTAAAAAGGAACACACTCTGATCTTTGCAGAACTTATCTTTTCCTTGGTTGCCATTATCAAGAGATGTGGAGATATATTTTACAGTAGTGTTTAATTCATCACGCTTAAGTTTTAAAAGCTAATATAAACATCACTTTATGTCAGAAAAGCTGCCTTAACTCCTTAGAAACACATCTCAAAAAGACAAAGAAAAGGACTGAGGGACTTCTGGAAGGGAAATTGTTGAGAAGCAGGAGAATGGTGTTTCTAAGAGTAAGAACCTGCACTTCTGAAAGTGCTCTGACATGCAAGACAGAGGGCAGAACTAAAGCTAGCTCTGAAACAGGGACACCATAATTATTCTCTGATCGTTTGTTAACCAGCTGATGTGTTGGATACGGGGACAAAACAGTACCGCTTCCAACTCATCTTCCGTGAATGTGTTTGTGTTCTGGCATACACTGGTCACCTAAATTGATGATAATCTTCTAGGTAATGGAAACCTACGTCTCTCAATAGTGAGTGAACCGCATATTGCTCACTAAAGAAAATAGATTGCATGAATACTAAAGAAGTCTGCATTTGAAATCACAGAGATAATTAGTACTAACACATTGGGGATGGTCCATTTTTTACATACTTTGCTGGCAATAAGGCTTTAAACATATGCTGCATCTCAGATATTGTTACCAACTCTTATTTCCATTTCATCTTAAAAGAAAATAGTATCGTTCAGTCACTGATGTAGGATGCTCGCAAGTGTTAAGGAGTTAGAACCTGGCATCACATGACCTAAGCACTTTATTCCAATGAACATTTGTGGCATAACATTGACACCAAAACCATTTAGTGGATGTTTTTAATAGACACCTTTCGCACAGTTATGATGCCTTCCTGTGTGTCCTTCTGCGTCACAATATCAAACATATCTGTCCCATCGCCGTCTATAATTCTGTATTCTACTTCTGCATTTTTCCCAGTGTCTGCATCTGTGGCTTTGACACTGCCAATGGCTGTCCCAACTGGGGAGGACTCAGGAATGCGGAGATGGATAGTGCCTGTCAAAGAGACAAAGAGCCACTTGTGAGCCTCATAAGTCATTACACATGCATTAAATAACATTGTGTCTCACAATAGCTGATTACATATTTTTGTGTATCTTTTATTCTTGAGAACTTGCCATTTTATTCTGGAAGGATGGGCAAAATGTGAGGCAGAGAACTATGCAAGGGAAAACTTTAGGTAGAAGATCGAAAACAGAATCGTAAAAACTCAAAATCGTCGAAAACACAATCATAGAAGAATAGGTTTGAAAAGGACCTTTTTTTCTCCTGTCTCAAAGAAGAATCAACAATGTTTGTACTTTTCTTGTCTATGTCGTTCCTGAAACATCATCTGGAAAGACTGTTCTGTGCTCTTTTCAGGCTTCACTCTGTTTTTTTTTTTCCCTTAAATGTCTAAGGTGAATGTTTTGGGATACATATGCCTACTTTGTCCTGTAAACAATACAAAGAACAGAACCCCCTGACTTCACTGGCCAATTCTAAGCAATTTCAGCTTTCAAAATCGGATAGTCAGACACAATGTTAAATAAAATTGAATGACATCTTAATTCAGGGATAGGTTTTCGAAAACCCACAAACAGAAAGAGTGCCTATACTTGTTAAAGCAGTTAATTGGTACTTAATAAGGCTTATAAACATTGCAATTTTTGTTTTGTGCTACTTTCTCTAGCTCAGTTGTATCCCTTTATTGTGGTGTCATACAGCTGATAAAAAAACATAGGAATAAAAGTGTCACCATTCAGATATGCTGCAATAAATTGAAATAAATATCTTACTATACTTTTTAGTATTCTCTGTCTGAGCCTTACTGTGAAAACTGTAAATAAGGGTTGAGACCTCTGTTCTCAGAAGAAGATTTTAAAATAAATGCAGATACAGCTGTCATTCCAAAGATGAAAGCTGTCATCAAAGATCTACAAAAAAACATTTTCTTCTCTAACCTTAGTTAAGTGTTCCAAGATTTGCTGTTTTACTTAGAGACTTCCCAAGGAAAGTAAAGTGAGTTAGAAAGATAGTTCAGTTAACAGTAACACAAAAGCAAAGTGGAAAAGGCCAGCAACCACAACAGGAAAAAGTTGAACAGGCTACCCAAAAGGCAGCACGT
Source organism: Vanellus vanellus (assembly GCF_965231255.1). Lineage (NCBI taxonomy): Eukaryota > Metazoa > Chordata > Aves > Charadriiformes > Charadriidae > Vanellus > Vanellus vanellus. The sequence goes on along the minus strand of NC_138906.1, from coordinate 83,829,965 downwards.
ATATGCCTTAGTAGAAATAAGAAGTACAGAAAGTCCATAAAGGGGGTTATCAGTTTTGTGCGATCAGGAAGAATTGTAGGGAGTGAGCAGTGGCAAGGCAATACGGGAAGGCTGTTGGCAATTGTTTTTTTCATATTGTCAGGAAAGCATAGGTCAGTCATGTGAGGATTATCAGTGTTTCTTAATAGAGTATATTAAAAGCCAGCTAGAGGGTGACAAAGGAACCATTTTTGGTATTGGGAACACTCACTGAAAAAAAACCCTATTATTCATTGAGACATTTGAGACTTTCATCCTACAGAACTAGGTTTTTCTGTTGCATTATGTTATAGTTTGGCAAACCTAAAAAATAAAAAAGAAGCAAAATTTAAAAAAAAATAAACACATACACATATAGTTTGTAATTGAATATTGAATGAAAAATATTGAAATTTAATTTCTTCATATAATTTTACTTAGGTAGCTTTTGATATGAAACTGATATGCAGCAGCAGAATTAATACTTTATAGCCATATACACTCCACATTCTATTTATATGAATTTATTTTTGCTCAGTTACATTTTAGTGTTTCAATCAAATGATTTATCTTGAGTTTGCTCTGACATTTTCATTACCTTTCTCTAATACCTAAATCTGTGTACTTTGCTACGTTAGTATATAATCTCCCTGTAATCGCCTAATGGTTAAAAAAACAGAAGAAAAAATAGCCTCTGCTCCCATTTAGTATTTATTTAGTACTGTGTGAGACTATGGTAAAACACCACTTTTTTTCTTAATTAATATTTATATGTTATAATTAGTTTTACAGTGTGTCAACTATTCTTCGCATTTTTTTCTGGAGTATTTAAAACTACATCCCCAAGTTATGCCTTGTGGACACTACTTTGACTCCCACTGCAATACCCAACTCATTAATTTAGTCTACAAAGTGGTAAGAGCTCATATCTTGAATTGCTAATAAGGTAGTGGAAAGAGCAAGTGAAAATAACCAGAAACCTGTCATCTGAAAGATTATTTTATGTCTAACATATCTATTTATAGAAATCTCAACCATGGTATGAGACACTTCATTTTATTATTTTTGTCACTGAAGACATTTAATACATTTGACTAAGTATGGGATGCAGTGCAGCTTTAGACACTGCATCAGAACACAAACTACACCAAACTAGAATTATTCTTGCAAAACTCTGTTGTCTATCCTTTTTCTCTCACTTCTCTTCTTCCTCAAGGAGAGTAATTTGCTGTTTGCATTTACTCTGGTGAGTGATGTTCTTCCATTTATCTGTCAGGAATAAAAATGGGAGGATCAAGGAAAGGAAAAGCTTTTCCATATACTAAGGAGAGTGGAAATCAGATGGAAGATTAAAATCTACACACTTGTGTCTGGAAATACTTCAGTCATAAAAATGAAAAAGCAATCTTATTCATGTTTACCCTTCTGCCTGTTTACTCTTGAATAAGCACATAATGTAAAGGTAAATATTTTTATAGAGTAATACAGGCTATAGTCTCACAGAAGACATGGGCTGCCATAACTCAGATGCACTGATCTTCAGTCAGACTCAGGCTCCTAAATCCACAAAACACTTTTTCCATTTATCGTTAGTCGACACCATCTACTTTCTTCTGAAAACACTTGGAAATATTAATTGAAACAGAGATCCAATATCTGAGGTATTTGATGGCCTTTCTGTGCAGAACCTTGACAACATTTTAAATTTTATCATGTTTCCTCAGAAGAACAGCCACTGCTACCTATATGGTTTTCAGGAGAACTGTAAAAAGGGAAAAATTTTCGGAAGAGTCCATTCTCTGTCAATGAAACAACAGAGGAATTAATTGTTCTTCTGGGGTTTTTTTTAGAAAGTATGACAAAATAAAAGCTGTAGAATTTTCCACAATTCTGAGTTCCTTATGGGAGAAGTTTAATCTGTTATGAAACATTTTATTTAAACATGTAGCTGTAGTATGCTGAGCCCTGTGAAAACATAATGGATCTTTTAATATTTTTCCTGGTAATTTATAAATCTGATATGAATATAATTGTTTCATGAACCTAATACACATCTGTTTTTTATTAATGGAACGGAATAAGTATAATTTAACTTAATCAGTATCAATTCCAAATTGAACTCAACTAAAATTGGGAATCATTATAATGTCTATTTGATTTTTGAGACTATATATAGAGATCTTTTAAAAAGTCAATAGTTATTTTTACTTTCTTATATCTAGTAAAATGAGTCAGCTTTATAAATGTTTCAGTTTTCATTCCAGTGAAACATACATTTCTCTCTAACAAAGCTATTGGCAGAGACAAAGTAGAGAAAAAAATGAAACAAAACAACAACAAAAAAAAACAACCATGAGAGTTAAACTAAAATTTTCTTTAAAACAAAGGTCACATCTGATTTACACTAACAGAAAAAAGCAGACATATTTCTGGGATGCTACATCAGATCCTCATCTGACTCAAATGTGATGTTGGACTGCCAGATAAGTCATGTAAAAATGTTCTAGAAAGTTGATTCCATCTTTCTAAGTATTAACTTAACATACTGTTTAAGAAACAAAAGAAAAAATAGAAGTGCATAAATATGCATGTTTGATGCTTATATGCTGCCTTAAATTTAGCTGTTGAAATTAGCTTTCCAACAAAACTTTGAACATGACACCTCTTTGAATAGTCTTCCAGAGAGGAGTAATAGAGCATTCCTCACCTACACAGCACTAGAATTACCATAATCCTCTATATACAAATGGAAACAAAAAGTTGTGGAAATATGAATAACATAAAATGACAAATTAATAATAAATTCTGTCCAGAATTGGGCCTGTGTGGAAACTGTAAGTACTCAATTATTCATGCTTTTTCTAGTTTATGCTAATAAACATCTTAGCTAACCACATATATGTTAACTACAATACTAAATTGAACGAAATTATGTACTCCATTTGTACCATGAAAAGCATGTTAAAATCAGAATCATTTTAAGCTGATTGTGTTCTTTTGAGCCTGAATGCGATCATCAGTAACTACTGGATTCAGTAGTTATACATGAAAAAATGAGTGATGAGGTTACTCTAAATCCTTTAGCTATGAAGTATAACCAAACTATCTTGCAAATATTACTTCAGTATATGCAAAAGGCTTCAAATGTATTTAAAATGCTTAACCTTTAACAAGTTTGATGTTACATGGTTTAATATTTCCATATTACACAGAGACCGAGAATGTTTTTATATTTTAGTTTGAGGGTACAAAGTCTTGATAGCTGTACCATTAGAAGTTAAAAAGTATTATAAACAGTGCTGGTAAACTTAATCTGTTAAAAAAAAAAAAAAGTTAAATGCCATTTACTTTACTTTGGGAAATTTTCTATTAGGTTCTGTACCACTATAACTGGAAAAGTACAAATCTGCTTGATTCCCTTCAAGTAATTTCTTATCCATGTTTTTCATGATTAAATATTTAAGCAGATACTACAATTCAAGCATTTTTGTATATCTAGAATTGCTACATGTTTTATTTTCCAGTGGGGGAGTATGTAGGATTTAAGCAATAGGTAAGGAACAAGAAAAACATTGCTTTAATGCTCTTAGGAGTCCACCTACCACCCCCTCCCATAGTACTGGAAAGTATTCCAGGTTTGCTGCAGTTATATTTGACCATGTAACTGTTTTCCTAACAAACAAATGCTGTAACATTTAATACGCTGCTTTAATAACGGTGAATAAATCAGTACATAAGCCTTTTGTTCATGTGTGCCCCATAATCTAGATTTACTGTAAATTAAACCAGATGGTGATTGCTTAACTCTTTAGTTTGAAGCTTTTACGATGCAAGACAACTATTAAATGCAGCTTACTCTGGGGGAATCGAGGTGGATTGTCGTTGACATCAGTCAAAGTGATGTTCACGGTGGTGGTCCCTGATAATCCACCCATCTGGCCTCCCATGTCCTTTGCCTGGATAACTACTTGGTACTGCTCCCTGTTCTCTCTGTTCATGTTTGGCAAAGCAGTCCTGATGATGCCTTAAATAAATAAATAATAAAAAAAATTGTTAATAATCTCTTTATTTTTGATGTGCAGCAATCTGTTGCATCTTTTTTTGTATAAGTATGTGAAATATATTTCTAAAGTATTAATTTCATGTCTTAAAGTACAAATTTCTGTTCGTAAGCTTTACAAATAGTCTTGAATACAGGCTGTTTGTTGAACAAACCTTAGTTCTACATCACAGCTTCCTTTCCAGTTTACATTTCGTAATAAAAATGATTCAAGATGTTTATGCACAAGTTTTACAAGTAGAAAGAACACCTTTTATTAGTCCAAGTAGAACCATTAGGAAAAAAAGAACAACATTATCTAGGACACAAACCTTTATCAGAAATGTTGTTACTTAGATCCTTAAGCTATCAAGAACACCACTGTAAAATTACTTATGCTTCATAGTCTCAGCTGTAAGAACTCTAAGGTTTTATATTCATTATAAGATATAAATTATGAGGAAAAAAACAAGTAATATTATTTCACTTCAGTTAGTTTTAAAAAAAATTTTATATGATCTAAGATTTTCAAAATGAAAGAAAAAGTCTACAGTTTAATGACAATGTTCCTGACCTGTTTCTGGTTCCACAGAGAAATATGGCTGTCCCTGAAGTATGCTGTAAATTATTCTGGCACTGTTTCCATATGAAGGGTCATCGGCATCAGTAGCTGTAACTTGCACCACAGAAGTACCTGCAATGTCCAAAATCAACTTACTTTCACATGGTACTCGGTGGAGGTCCCAGAACATAATTTCCATTCAAGTAGACCCTAAATAAAATTTCAGCTAATGTTGATTGGACTTTTCAAATATATTTATGATCTTATAGTCAACTCCAAGTACATTCTTTCCTATTTCAGGATCTCATTCTACATAAATTGAATGTAGATTTTCCTAATGCCACAAGCGTGATTAAGATCTAATTAGCTAGTCAACAATAGCTATAGTTAAGCTGAATTTCAATCATTTCATACTTATATACTCACTTTGTCTTTTCAGAAGGTTTATTTTTTAATTACAATAAATACCTGCTTTCCATTACCTAGAACAGATCTTTTTTTCTGCCCAATGATGTCAATATCATATGAAACTACACATGCAGTAACATCACAGAAAAAGATGATTCAGTAGGTCATTGGAACTTGGGAAAAACTAGTCATCAGTTTTCCCTATCTTATAAGTGTTAATATAGATAGATACTACTAGAAGAAATGTTGCCATATAGACTTCAAAATCTGCTGGTTATTTAGACTCCGGAAAATTTTATAATCTTAAAGACCATTTCTAAATTTTAGTGAAATATACCAGTTCTTCAAAATATGAAATGCTTACCATTGCTTCTCCCAGTTCTTGCTAAATCAAAATAGTTTCTACATACTGTTGATCTATTCCACCAGAGGAACAAAGTATCAACAAGCATCTCCCCTATTGTACCTCTATAAAGTGCAGATACGATTTTAAGTATATAGGAAAGAAGTGAAAAAAACCAAGGAAAACAAAATAAATCATCATATGCACGTGGCTATTTAGCCACTGGCTATTCTGAGGATCAAAACTTTCATATCTATTTTTCCTTTTCTTCCACCAAATACTGCCAAACATTGTGAAATAAAGCACCTGTAAAACCAAGACACTTGGCACAACTATTTATTCCCTCTCATAGTGTGACTACACGACATATTTATTCTCACATACACAGAAAGGCAAATAGAAGTAAATGTTAAGTTTCCTCTGTTTGGGGGTTTCACAAGACGATGTGTTTGACAAGTCATTGTTCCATCACATGAACAATTGCGCCAGTATCAATGGAATGAGCAAGTGCATAACTGTTGAATCAGAGATGAGTTATCAGAAACGTTCAGTTTTCAACTGGTTTAGAACAGAAACACTTGTTTCAGTGAGCTCCTCAGAGAACTTGCATCTTATAAAGAAGGCATAGTAGGAAAATTCTTGCTTATATTATTAAAATAGAATGAATAACTGATTTAACAGAAAAAAAGCCTCAAACACAAAATACAATTTAAAAAGATAAAAAACTGCTACACAAGTATACTGAAAAAAATAAGATAAAAATTACGAATACTTTCTACTGTGCTAACGAATGCTTTAGTGATCATCTAGACCTGGGCTGAAACTGAATATCTGAACATCTTCAAAATATAAGAGTGCAAGGGTGGTAGAGCTGACCTAAAAACTTCATCTGTTTGCAATTCACCAGTGTCTTATATCTCCAGCCACACTGAACTCCATTTGTAGATATACATCTATTTAACTATTCTGTTAAAAGATACAGCGGCCTTTTTGTTGAATATACTTAAGTTCTGAGGAGTATTGCCTTGATTCTGTAAGGCACTTTTTGGACCACCCTAGTATGTAGCAAACTGCAGTGCTAGAATATATACTTGCTCCTAAAGAAGATTTGCTCTGAATTAGCAAAGAGATGTTGTGTAACAGAAAGATAAGAACAAATCATGTTCAGTAACTTAAATGCTGCAAGTGGAAAAAAAAAAAAAAAAGGAACAGAAAAAAATCAAACCACCAAGTACAACAATCAACATGGCATTATCCAAGTAAAGTTTACAAATCCTCCATTTTGTATTCATAAAAACAGAGAACAGTCCTCATCAAGGCATCTACCACAACAGCACAATGTGCTAACCAGAAAAGTCTACATTGCAAACTCATGAAAGGTGATATTTTGTCTCTGTTACAAGTAACTGAATTATTCTAATTTCTAATTTTCCTTCATATATTCAAACTAGCTGTATTTATTAATAGGTCAATTGTATGAGATTGTTATTTCATTTTAGTTTAAAAAAAATTTAAAAAAAATCTATGTGCAATGTAATAATATATGTCTAATAGTTACTGCTGCCCCAGTTATGAGTTTCATAATGCACACATAATATTAATGCTATTTTAATACACATACACATGAAACAGAGCAAATCATATCAGCTATCCTTCTCTCTAGCTGCAGTGAGCAGGGCTGCATATACACCCAAAAAAATCTGTCAGACACTTCTTCAGAAAACTGTAGATTTGATCCTGTTCCAGTCTGTAGGAAGAGACTTGGGGTCCTTAATTTCATCACTATCCTACAGTGTGATTTACTCAGTGGGTTGTGCTCAGTGGGATGTACTCCCCGCTGCCCAAAAACAGTAAGGATGAACTATACTTTTTAATGCTGCCTCAGCTCTTTGCCTTTTTCTGGCCAGCCACTGGTCAAGCACCCGGCAGAAAAGGTGCAAGGGCTCTGCTACACTTCTGCCTGCCATTCAGGATGCAGAAGTCACCACTTTGATCTTGGCCCTTGCTCATTAGAGGAAAAGTGACATGCTCTCTAGGCTTCCGTTGAGGGATCAGTGATTCCTATGAAAAACCTGACAGAAACCATGCAAAGAAGCAAATCAGTATATCAGTTATGTTGTGCACATCAACTGTCAAACCATCAGCTTGTTTTGTTTTGCTTCAGTTCACAGAAGTCACTGATGGTCAATACTACAAACACATTGTTTGCTCTGCTCTGAAACCTGGACCAGAAATCCCAAGGCACTGAAGGTGATCACTCATGCCAGGGTTTAAAAACTACAGTGTGGATGTGACTTAGTCAGCACTACTTGGTTTGGGCCTCGCTCTGTCTTTTCCATAGGCACAGAGTGCTTCTGATGGTTGGTAAGAGTCTTTGGCCTACAGGATCTAAAGTCTAATCTGAACTCTAGGAGGGCATAAAAGGGGACAGCGGAGATACTGAAGAATATCGCACCAGCTGTGTTATTAATAAGATATATGAATTCTGTGATTTCTCCTTGTATACTTGCAAATTTTATTATACTATAAACTAGAATTACACATTGGTGAGCTAGGCCCAGAAATAAACAGTCATTTGTCAGATTATGGTAGTTCTCAGAAGACATATTTTAACATAATTGTAATTATTATGTTTGAATCTCCCTAGGGTCTGGTACTATAATAATAATTAATATATTTGGCCCTTTTTAATGTGCTCCTTGCAAGCATCTTCAAATACCATACAAGTATTAATGACTTTGACCTCAAAATGCATTTATGATGTAAATGTATTAGATAAGAATCACTGAAGACAATTAGCTAGGAAAAAGAATCCACAGAATATCCATTGCAGAGCTGAACTTGAAACGTGCATTTCCTTTTCTTTGCTCCCAACTGAGTTACATGATATTTAACTACAGCAAGAACCCTCCCTAGTAAATTATCCATATAAATAACAAGTTGACTTAATAGAAATTTTTTGCTCTTTCTAGCAGAATAGAGAGGAAATAATGACAAATGTTCCCTCCTGAAGTAAACTATTTAATGCAGCAGAATAACAGAGGAGTGGAAACGGCTGTATGTTCAGAGAAGTTGATGTCAGAAAGGTCTTTGGCTACATGGTAGTTCTGTAACTTGGAAAACAATAAGCTGGAAACAAGCATGGCAGTGGATATTCTTTTAAGATGTCCTTTTTAAAGAAAAGTAAAGTTTGATCTTGGGGTTCTTATGTTTTGTTTTTGTTTTATGTTTCTTTTTTGTCCCCTCTCCTTATGGCAGGATTTGTGTGCAGAGTGAAAATGAAGTTCGTAAAAAAAATAAAAACGTAATGCAATAATTTGGGTTTTCAAAATCTGTTATTTTTGATATTATGAAATTTTAAGTCAGAAGATGCAAAAAGGTTTGGTGAGAGAACTATAAAAATCCAAGATTCTAAAAAAAAATCTTTAATAGGAAACGGGAAGGAAGTGTTAGAAGATAAATGCTACAGCAGAGAGGACTAAGCATTGGGAATTGGTGGAACAGCACTAATGAGGGAGTGTAGAAAAAGCGTAGGGAGAAAGCAAAGCAATAGTAGCTCCAAATGCCGTCTGAAGAGAAAGACAAAAAGATAACAACAGGTGGACATGGCAAGCTAACTGTGCGACACCCAACCTGTAGTTCACATTGTAGTTCACATGTAAACCCAGCGGGAGGTTACATCTTATGAAGCATATATTGATATCCCTAATTCAGAAGCAGAAAAGACCAGCTAGGGAGCATGACAGGTAGTAGAAACAGCACTTAATATACAAGATGCAATAAGTATAAGGAGTGATTAGAGAATATATAGGCTACAACAGATGAATAGAGAAACATCAACAAATAAAAGAAATGATGTGTTGACAGAAAAAGAAAAAGGTCTAAATAGCAGAAAGTTCTGAAAGCTTGTCTAAAAAATACCAATAGGCAAAGTCCACAGGAAAAGCTGTATAGAGGAAAATAGACTCATCTGCAGCTCTGAAAAGAAACCTTTCAATGAGCAGAAAGAGATAGATAGGTGAATAACATGATGGACAGAGCAGAAGATTATCGTCAAAACTGTAAGAATATTCTGAGACATAAACTTCAAAAGTAAGGAAATGAAAAAAGTGAAAGAAGAGAAAATAACAAGTAACCAGTACAAAGACTTCAGGAGAACAAGATGTCTTCTAGGATATTGATCTAACTGCAAGATCCTGAAGTTGGCCCACTTACCTCTGCCTTTACTATGATTAATGAGCAGCAGAAGAAAGATGAACAAGACAACAAAGAATTTATGGGCCGTTGTCAAGACACTGTATTTGATAATAGAAATAACCACATTCCCAGGTATCCATCTGGCTAATACCATAGCCTGAGGAAGAAATCAAAACTTCTTTTGCTGGTTTGAAGGAGGCTGGTGTATGGCTACATCATGATCTGATACCTTAAGGATGGCACAGAGGGACTACCTAAAGACTTAACAGTCTTTCTTACCTGCTGGCCTCCTTTGGAGCACCTTATAGTTCAGGGCATTTTAGCATGGAGCAAACCTTGCACACCAAGGGGTGCGCAGATTTCAATTATTTCAAGCTGATGCTTTTTGCTTGTTTTTGCTATTGTGCCCCTTTTTTGATCATTTTTGTGAAGAAAGCAGGGCATTAGCCAATAGCAGCCTTCATTTATGAACTAATAAAGAAATACTGGTGATTAGAAGTCAACCAGTTTACTCATTTATTAAGTAACAGAGATATGGTTGTATACTGATGAAATGAATGATATATGTAATCTTGCTGAAAACTTAAAATGTATAAAGAGAAACCCAATAGCTCTGAATTTTAGCTGCTATCTATCTACATTACACAGCATAGCTCTAAAAGCCATGAGGCATATGAGTAAACTTACATAGTATGATATGCTATCATGTCTATCTTCTTTCTGGTATTCAGATGAGTGCATATAGAGTTAGTATGAACATCTCATCGCTGTGGTTGCAGTAAAGATGTGTATAAATAGACAACACAATTGCAAAATTCCAGACTATTTGACTATTTTTTTGACACTTCTTAAAATAGAGGTAGGATTAGGCCAATCCATTTGAAACAGTGATATTTAGTACTGGGATTGAGAGTGTAGGCACCAGATGATAGCAGAGGTCTTGAGAATGCAGAATAACAACAGAGGCTGCAAAGGCACAAATACAAGTTGGAAGTTACTATTCATATTATAAACTGACTTGAATTGAAAGTATAGCATCTGTAAAACGTCACTTGTATGGTGAAAATACAGAGATAATAAGTAGATGATATAAAAGATGTTGACAACCATTGCAAGAATTGGTACCAATGAACAAAAAGAATTGTTCCAGTGTTGACTCACCCAATAAAAGGCAAAACATCTGGTCAATGTTACCATCTATCTGCACAAGTCCTATTTTACCTTTGATAGGGAAAGAGCCATGCCTTTTCATTTGCTATTCACACCATTTTGCTATTACCAATCACCAATCACACATAAATAATAATAAAAAAAAAAATTATTCTCTATGTAGTTGTCTTAAATAAATTGTAATTTTAAAAATTTTGTGTATGTGCATGTGCTGTCTAGTGTTCCAACCTTCCCACCTGCTAAAGTGATTGATAGCAAACTAACAAACCTGGATGCACTGACAGCAGCAGGAGTGCAAGGAATTCCATAAATACATAGATACATTTTTAGTAATTAATTCTATCAAAATCATAGAATATTTCAAGTTGGAAGGGACCCATAAGGATCATCAAGTCCAACTCCTTCCTCCTCTCAGGACTACCTAAAACTAAACTGCATGACTAAAAGCAATGTCTGGACACTCCTTGAACTCTGACAGGCTTAGTGCCATGACCACTTCCCTGGGGAGCTTTTCTAGTGACCAACCACCCTTTTAGTGAAGAATCTTTTCCTAATGTCCAGTCTGAACTTCCCCTGATGCACCTCCATTCCATTTCCTCGTGTGCTATCACTGGTCAACAGAGAGAGGAGATCAGCACTGCCCCCTCCACTGCCCCTCTTGAGGAAGTTGCAGACTGCAATGAGGTCACCCTTTAGAACTTCTCTTCTTCAAGCTGAACAAGCCAAGTGGTCTCAGCTACTCCTCATAAGTCTTGCCCTTAGGACTTTTCACTGTCTTGGTTGCCCTCCTCTGGACACTATCTAATAGTTTGATGTCCTTCTTATATTTAGTTGCCCAAAATTGCACACAGTACTGGAGGTGGGGCCACACTAATGGAGTGTAGAGTGGGACAATCACCTCCCTTGACTCTCTAGCTATGCTGTGCTTGATTCACCCCAGGACACGGTTGGCCCCTTTGGCTGCCAGGGCACGCTCTTGACTCGTATTCAACTTGTCAACAACCCAAACCCCGTATCTTTCTCTGCGAGGCTGCTCTCCAGCCTCTTGTCCCCCAATTTGTGCATGTAACCAGGATTACTCCCGTGACTAGCATTCATGGACCCCAACACAGTCAAAAGCAGATTCCCAGGGAATCTTACTGACTAGGTCCTTCAGCAGCCCCAAGCCTGCTCTCCCCATATCCAGGGTCGAAGTTTTGCGGGCAGTTTTTCTCCTATCTCTAACAATCTGAAACTCAACTACTTCATGGTCACTGTGACCAAGACAGCCAGCAATCACCACTTTGCCAATGAGTCCCTCTCTGTTTACGAACAACAAATCTAGGAGGGCACCTTTGCTAGTTGGCTCTCTTAGCACCTGCACCAAGAAGTTGTCTTCAACATGCTTCAGAAATTTCCTGGACTTGTTTGTGTTTGCTGTATGGTATTCCCAGTTGATGTCTGGAAAGTTAAAATCACCCATAAGGAAAAGGGAAGTTCAATTGGACATATCCCTTAATTCCTTGTAGAATAATTCATTGGTGTCATTGTCCTGGCTGGGTAGTCGACAGTAGACTCCCACAACAATATCTGCTTTATTTGCTTTCCCCTTCATTCTTACCTGGAGTCTCTACACGGTGCTGTCACCAACTGTAAGCTCCATACAACCCAATCCCTCCCTTACATACAATGCCAGCCCCCTCCCTCACCTGCCCTGCCTATTCCTTCTGAAGATCCTATAACCGTCCATCATGGCACACCAGTCATAGGACTCATCACACCAGGCTTTGCTTATACCAATGATGTCATAGCTCTGGGACTGGCCCAAAGCTTCTAGCTCCTCCTGCTTTTTCCTCATGCTGAGTGCATTAGTATAAAGATATTTCAAATGCACTCCATTGTACTCATTATGGAGTGAACTGAAGGACCTTGCTAGCACACCATCCCTCAAACATTGGTGTGCTGCCCCCAGGGTTATCTCTAGCAAGCGTGGTTTTATCCTTTTCCCCCTTCAAATCTAGTTTAAATCTTTTCCAATGAGCCATGATAACTCCTGCGCAAAGATTGTTTTCCTGCTTTGAGGCAGGTGTACTCTGTCTGCCACCAGCAGGGTGTCATGTAGACTGACCCATGATCAGAAAAACTAAAATTCTTCCAGTGACACCACTCTTGGAGCCAAACATTGATCTGCTAGCTCTTCGTATTCCTTCCCTCATCATTCTCTGCAATGAAGGATAGAGGAGAACACTACCTGTGTTCCTGATCTCTTAACCAAGCTTCCCAAGGCCCTGAAGTCTCTCTTGATTGCCCTTGGACTTCTTATTGCAACCTTCATCTCTGCCTGCCTGAAAAATCCGAGGATAAAAATCCGAGGGCCCTACCACGGTAGGAAGTTTTCTCTCTACATCTTTAACCCAGGCCCCAGGGAGGCAGCAGACTTCCCTAAGAAGTGGGTCAGGTTGGCATATTGGGCCTTTTGTTCCTCTCATGAGAGAGTGTCCTGTGACAATGACTTGTCTTTTTTTCTTTATGGAAGCTGTTTTGACACAGGACATAAGCCAAATTAACCTTGGTAACACCTCCAACCAACATGAACCATCATCCTCGTCATTGTTTGATTCCACTTATACAAGGGCAGCTGGGAAGGTGGGGTAGTCACAGAGGAGATGCACCTGCTGCGCTGTGCAGGAACTTGTTGCCATTCTCTCCTATCCCTTAAATCACTGTGTTCAGCCAGGCGGAGAGAGGATTGTGAATCCTCCGTATCATGCATCCTGTCTGCCTAACAGTTCTGTCCCAGGGAAGGTATGGTGACGTTCCAACAATCTGGCTCTATCCTAGACTCCCAACATAGTGCAATGCCATACTATGTTGACTATGCTGCATTAGATAGCGAAAATATTGCAGTCCTGATAGTATAGTACTTTTTACAGAAGAATATAACTCCTATCTACTTGCCCAGGTAAGAGCCATTGTAATTTGGTTTTGTAATTCTCTTTCTGGTACCTATGCCTGAGACAATATTCATACCCTAAACTCTGTCTAATATTTTCAGACACTTATAGAGATGTTATATGTTTCTATATGCTCACAGAGGTGTACCACAGAAGGAGACATATTTGATACAACAGTGCAATTACACCCAAGATTGCAATTTCTCTCCGCATTCCTTACATCAGCAAGTCTGACACGTTCTTAGCCCATGGCCAACAGTACAGGACAAGTAATGGGCTACTAGCAATACTATAACTCAAAAAAAAAAAATCTGGAGAGAGCAAAATAGAGCAATGCAGGAATTTCTTCCTATTTTCCTTTTGATGGGGAAGAGCTGTCATCGTAACAAAAATATTTTTTGTTTCTTTTTTTTCATGGGTTTCTCATGCAAGATTCTGTACTAAAAATGCTTTAATTGCACGATGTCTGAAAAAAGATACCAATTTAAAAATATTTTGTATTTAATTATGTGATAGTATATTTAACTATTATACAAATATATGAACATACTGACTTTAAAATTTCTAATTAATTCTATTTGCCTCAAAAGTTTTATGCAGATTGTTCTTTTAGAACATTTCTCCCCTTCTTCACTCAGTCTTTAGTTTTGAGATTACAGAGTAGATTTGTTTAGGTTGGAAAATTAAATTAGTGCTATAAGGAAATGAATTAAATTTGAGGAATACCTTATATAATTGTGCCATCTACTCATGGACCAGAGGTGAAAATATGCCTCTTAAGATCAACCATAAAGCTAAAAGCCATAAAGCTAAAAGCAAATTCTACATACCAGGTAGTCAGTAGTCTAGCAACTGAAAGACAGCATTTAAAAAGTCCAGGAACATTGTAGATTTTAACCTAGTTAAAATTCTCTAAATTATGGTCATTTTATTGACAGAATAAAGTCTGATAGAATAAAGTCTGTTTGCACAATTATTTGTGCAATATACAGTGTTAATAGTTTAAATACATCCACACTTTTTTGGTTTTTTTTACCAAACACTGTAGTTTTTTTGATATTTTTCTTATCATCTTATCTCTTTTTTCTTATCATGTATTTATTTTGTTGCAGTGTTGCAAAATTTGCACTTTCAAAATTTGTATGATCTATGTGGATGTACAGATACACTGGAACCTTGCATCCTGAATATTTTAGAATCATTGAAATTATGTCTTGAATGTTTGAGAACACTTCAGTGAAAGATGATCTTTGTGGAACTGAGACTGACAAAATTAGGAATACATAGATTATAATTGAATGTTATATAATAGCATAACACTTAATGAAAACACTGAATCATTTTGATAGATCTTCCCAAGAATATTTTAAGCAATGCCTTCTGGAATTTATAGAAAGAACATGAGAAATAAAGTGGAAGCTCTAAGATGTCTTTTTTCAACCCAAGTGTAATTTTGCCATATACTTCTCCAGAAAATGTAGTAATGCTCTTTCAAGGTCGCTCTTTCAAGCTATATACATGTACTGAAATGTTTGATTCTAGAGAACTGTTCAGTAAATTAATAAACCAGTATTACATTTTGTTCTATTTTGGAACAGTAAGAAAGAAGACTTTTTAGTTCTCCTCTTTCCGTGGACTAATTTGATGGGATTCCAGTACAGCTCTGTGCAATCATCTGACAGATTTCTTCCTCTTTCTTTTTTTATCCTTTATGCTAAAAACTGCTTACTGAATGTTGGGACTTTTAAAAATGACTCAATCATAAGCTAAACGTAGTTTGAAATATATTAAGAATAAAATATTATTAGTATTATGCTTCCACATATTGCTGCACAGCTTTGCTGAGGCTATTCTCTTTCAATAATTAAGTATTTTCTTGCCCTTTTAGTATTTTCCAAAGCCCAGGAAATTAAGTACTAAAACTTCAATACTTGTGTATATAAAACATCTCAAAACACTGTTTGATCTAGTTCAGGCAGTGGTAGTAATTCCAATGGTAATAATAGCCAAAAGAGATATTGAAGTTATTGTGTGTTTTCTGAATATTTAGAAATTAGTATTATAGATACAGTTATACAAGGAATGAGTGAATATTAATTTTTAAAAAGAGACTCTATATATTGTTAAGCTTTTCAAAATTTTTCCTAAGGAATTGTATGCACCAATTAATAATAGCTCATATTCCAAAATGCTATTGTTTATGAATCCAACCAGCTGGCATGATCCAGGCCGCTTCTTTGAAAGTAAGGTAGGAACGGAAAATACATTGCAAACAGAAGAAAGATTAACTCAAATGGCTGTTTAAGAGTCTTGAAGCTGCCATTCATGAGTGAGTTAAGGACGGAACTGAAAGCACGAGAGAATTTGTCCATACAATAAAAAACTGAAAGCAAAGAGCATAGACTGCGTCTGCCTTCAGGCAGTGCATCAACAGCACATGAGGAAACGTGTAAGCCACAGAAAGAGTGAAAGTGGAGATAGCTCTCCATTCAGTGCTTACTAGTGGGGACCTCCAGTGAAAATGAAAGAAACAATTCGCTGAGCTTTCAACAGGCTAATTTAGTGATATTATTCTAACAGTTCCTAAGGAGGAGGGTGACTTACCATTAACTACTTTCTATTTATATTTATATTACAAATCACTGTAAATTAATAATTTGAAAATTCTAAGTAGAAATAGATCTTAAATCACAAAAATCCATTTCTGAGTGCAATTCCAGTACTTGAACAAACAAACCAAAAAGAAAGATACTTAACCTATCAGGCAGAATTCCAAACATGACTGACTTTTCAGAGGATGGGGAAATTATTCATCAAGTAACACAGAACCGGCATTTGTGCCTCAGTATAAAGCACTCACCCACTACTGACATTTCAGGAACACTAGCAGTGTAAATTTCTTCCGGAAACGTTGGTTCATTGTCATTGATGTCATGGATTTTGATGACAAACTCAGATTCAGGTTCCACTGGTCTCAGAGTTCTTCTATTAATAGCTTGGGCACGCAGCGTGTAAAAGGCTTTCTCTTCCCTGTCAATTCTCCGAGTAGCATGAATGTCACCTGTTTTCTCATCTATTATAAAAAGAGTACCAGCCCCATCTCCTGACAAAATGTATTTGAGGGATCCATCTCCCTTGTCCTGGTCAGAATGAAGCTGAAAAGGAAGAAAAATAAGAGGATTTTATTTAGAAGTAACAAAACAGTTTCCTTTAAAAAAAAATAAAATATATATTTAATCATTCTGTATGCAACAAATGCATTTAATACCAACAAAACAAAATAATTTTCAGTCACCATTGACTGGCAGTCATGGTGTCATACTGAGGCATTCTTTCTTAACTTAGTTCCAAGAATCTTTTAACTTGACTGTTGTGGCAGATTTTAGTTTTGCAGCAACACCTGTTCTCTGCTAAGAAACCTTTGCACCACAATTCTTAAAGAAGATATTTATGTTAATACTGACCTTTTCTTTCCTTGAAGACATCCCATTAAAAATTCACAACCTGCTGTGCTAGTTGTAAATTCACTAAGCAGATAAAGAACATGGCAGAATACATGACAATTAAAGAAAATAGGACAACTGGTTCCATGTCATACTATTCTTTTAATTATTTCTCATATTCTTTATATTTCTCCTAAATTAAAGAACATTTCATTTCAAGTCATTATCATTTTTACTCCATCAACTAATGTAAATAGCCTAAAGGAAAGAAACAAATTTATTAAGTATTCAGTACTGATTTAATACCCATTATGTAATATAAAGCTTAACTTCATCTATTAATGAACTGCAGTACTCACTGACTTTAGTACATCCATAACAAAAAAAAACAACTATTCAATTATGTTGCTTTGTTCAATGCAGTAATGTGGTTGGCTCATCGGATCTTTTGGACACACTTACCATAATTTCTGTCATCCCCTTTTTGGAAATTTCCTTCCAGTCTCATTGATTTCATAATTAACTGAAAGAATCTGGCATTCAGATTTGTTTTCACCATGAAATGTATACTTTATTTATTTATTTATTTGGGGGTTCAGCAGAAGGATCAAATCAAATAGAAGCCCTGATTACAAAAATGATATGCAAATATAAAAACTTTTCATACTCAAAAACATCAGAATGTTCCAAAAAGTTTAAGACAGTACTACTGCATTTTTTTCCTTTCTAAAAATAGTTATTTGAACACACCTTAACAGCATCAATTAGAATGGCAGTAAGATCATACTTAGTCATGTGAAGTTGTTTATTTAAGCAGATATTTCAGATCATGAAAAACATATATGTAGCTTAGTATAAATATCCCCTCGTATTGTCTTCCATAGCATCCATTTCAACTTATTATCTGAGGTAGAATATCCAACTATTGGGCATTTGAATGTGGCTTTCCTTGCCCTTTGCGCTGAAACAAAATATACAGAGTGGACTGCTGGGATAAGCTGAAGTCAAACAGTAAACTTCACTGCCGTAAAACATTTTCGAACACTGAATGTATCCCACATGCTTGCAATATGTGGAACAGAAGAAGCTCACGTGGAATCTTGGACCTAAGCCTTTATGGCAGAAATTTAGAAAACTATAATTGTTCTGAACTTTGATAATCTATATAAAGGTTTTCCTATTTTATTTCAGTTCAGAAATAAACCTTGAGAAACACTGTAAATATTTATCAAAGAATGACAAATTAAACTTTGCTTACATTACATACATGTATGTTTACTTTATAAAATACACATTTGCTTACTAATATCTTTATTTCATTCCATAATACATAAAGAAATAGGAAGCTCCACCAAACATGAAGAATAGGAAAGCAGATGTTAAGAGAAATCCTTTGCAAATAAATCCTATTCTTCCTTTTCCTTCAATTTCTCTTGCTGACTTCAAACTGAAGGCTTCAAGCCATTCTCACTCCTCTTTTGTGACGGAATTTTTACTGTGAACTTTAATTCCTCATGTTCATCTCCTGATGGCCCATTAAAGTTTTGACCTTTCACCCCTTCAAGTAATATATTTTTTAGGGGACTGGACAGTATCTTCCAGGCTGTGGCCTATTTTATAACGTCATTTAGTGTAAGTGTTTTCTTTTCTAGGTCTTCCTAGGATGCCACCTTATCTTCAAGAGTTTTGGTCCTAAGAGCTCATTGGTGGTGCATGACTGCTAGATACAATATTTTCACAGCAGAGTGATGAAGACCAGTTAGAGGACGCTGCTCTTCCTTAGACATGTGCACCAGAAATACAAAATAAAGGCCTCTTTGAGCAAAAAAGACGGGGAGAAAAATAATCTTTAAATGGGCACATTGCAGTTTTTCCATATGCTTTCCAAAGACAGACTTAGTATTATAAATGCTTACAAAATTTGATGTTAGTACATTGTGGCTGCAGCGCCTGTTCTTACTTGAAATGGCTTAGCAGAGTCTGGCAAAATCCATTCTAATAAATTATCTATGTCCAGAATAGCATAACCTCATGCAAACACTTCCCAGGAATAGTATCTAGCCAAATTTAACTCACAAATCATGCAAGGAAATTGTTTTGGAGAGGGATATTTAGCAAAAGTAAGCCAAGAACTTGTAAAATAATTTAGCAATCCCAGTAACTGCATTCTGGTGCCTGAGAATGTGTCTTGGCACTAGACGAACAAACACAGTGTAGTGAACAGAACGAAATCAGAAAATGAAGAAAATCCCTATGCTACAAACTATGAAGCTTTTGAACAATTATATTTCGATCCAATTCAGGATGTAAAGATATTTCAATATACTTATTTGCCTAATATGTAAGGTACTATAAATGTTGGTGGGTTTGCATTCCTTGTCCTGTAGCTAGTGCGTGTCAAAAATTCTTACTGAATTAATTTGGAACTGAAAAACATTCTTTTTACACCACTCACAAAATCATTAACCTCTTACCTCTGCCAAATTCAAACTTTATAGGGTTTTTTTTTCCCATCTATATTAGCCAAAAGACTGGAAAGGGAGCTGTATATAAGATTTTGAGACAGCCATACAAAGGCTTTTAGGGAGCTGATAGTTGTGCTTCAGGTAACATATTTTTATGGAATACAAGCCTGCATAGTTTGGAAGAACACTTTAAGCTACAACATTTTCCATTTTCTAAAACATGTTAATAATTTCACTTTGGATTGGTAATCCAATTTAAATTTTATATATACACATAACAGTCCACAGTTATTGTGGAAAAACTTCAAATTCGGAATGACATTTCAGAAGGTCTTCTTGGGTGATCAGGAAACATAAAGCTATACATATGATGAACAAGGCTGGCAGACGTAAATAAAGGAATGAAAATGTGTATTAAATATAAGCAAGGAAAGAGAATACCTCTCATTTAATTTTCTTAGCTCTTAATTCAATCTAGGTGTTATTAGAAGAATCAAGATGGCTAAAGACCACCCTATGTGCTTGACAACCTTGAACACTGAATCTTTACCCAGCTCTGAAATGCATGGGCAGTGTGCCAATCAGCACTGCAAAATTTTGACATTTCACCCTAGTATTAAAAAAAGGTCTGCAAACTATTTCTCTGCTACATTTAGTATTAAGTGTTTCCTATAGTTACTTTGGTTAATGGGCATCTGTGATTCATATCAGCCAAGCTGAGAAATGGAGAGACATCTGTTTCATTTAGCAATTTTATTGCACAAAATGATCAGCTGTGAAGATGTGATTTGTTTTCATATCTGTCACTAATATTTTACAAACTCTCGTTTCAGTGAATTTCTTGCTGTTCTTCCACAGAAATACTTCCCTTTTCAGCTGTCAGTGGTAGATGTACTTTACATATAATTTTTCTCACTGTATAAAAAATACAAATGTTTATTGGTTTTATTTTATATAGCCCTGTTTCATCATACAGTAATTGCAATTACTGTGAAAGACAATTTTGCATGTTTGGTAATCTATCAAAACTGGCTGAACAAACTTTTAAATTGAGAAGGATTTTATAAAAATGAAAAAGAAAGGTATTGCTAAACAAGATAATATTTAGACAGAGTAACAAAATGGTGTGTTATGTGAATATTTAAAAAAGAAACTGAGTTACCAATCCAAGACAGAGAGAAAAACAGGTTTTGAAAGATGGGTTTATTTTCTATTCAGTTACAATAGAAACTGAGTTCATTATGGACAGAATGTGAAGAGGTGTCTCTGAAGAATAGCCATGAGGAGGTTGAAAGCTTATGGGTGAGAATGGGTGAGAATTAGACACAGAGGTAACAAAGAGAACCTCGTAGTTGCTGTCTACTACAGGCCGCCTGACCAAAAGGATCCTATCAACAAAGTCTTCTTACTTCAGCTACAGGAGGCATCACGCTCACAGGTTCTCATCCTGCTGGGGGACTTCAACCACCCCGACACCTGCTGGAAAATTAGCACAGCGAGCTGTAGGCAATCCAGTAGACTCCTGGAATGCACTGAGGATAACTTTTTAAGCCAGGTAATAGACAGTCCCACCAGAGGGAATGTGATACTGCACCTGTTGGTCACCAATGCAAGCGAACTAATCAGTGATGACAGGACTGGAGACAGTCTGGGCTGCAGTGATCATGCACTGGTGGAGTTCACAGTCCTGAGGGATATGGGTCGGGCAAAGAGTAAAGTCAGGACCCTGAATTTTAGGAAAGAAAAATTCCAGCTCTTCAAGGAGTTAATCAATAGGACCCCCTGGGAAACTACCTGTGATGGTGTGCTCCCCCACAGGCACCAAGCTGACCTTTATCTACCATAACTCTGCCCAAGAGATAACGACCCATGGCGGTCATAATGGGTGCATCTAGTTGTGATGGCTGCATCCGGGGCTCAAAGGTGGTTTCAGGGAGACAGATAACAACACAATAGCCAAGGGCTAACTTAAGCAATGCGCCCACCTCACCACAATACTGGTACTATGGTCAATATGCAAATATGACTACAAGTCAGTCATCTTACCCCCAGAAATAGTGAACAGCCCAAGAGCCTTTGGAGCTCTCCTGAATGGCAGCAGGCTGTACGCCAGGATCTTCCCTTGAGTAGGGACACCTCTCAAGCTTATTCCTCAAGGTTAAGAGATTCCTTGCCGCAACAGATCCTCGGTAAGTGGTTTATAGCACGTTAAATATTGAAATTTGAAAAGTGACATAAAGGATTGATTGTGCATATATAATCCTTTAGACATACAATGTTGACCAAGTCTGGTATGAGGATTATATCTAGCCACACCTAGACTTCTCTCTGAGAACGAGTTTAGAAAACAAGGGGGTCCTTTCTGAAAACTTGACTCAATGGAAGGGTCTTCCTGACATTCTGTCTGATCCTGTCTTCTATGCAGTAAAAAAAACAAGTGTGCCTTGACATCAAATCTTGTTAAATCATTGTTTTATATTAATAAATATATTGCTGCTTCTCTCTTACAAGTGAAGTGCATCACTCCATCTGCAACACTGCACTCAGGGACAAGGGATGAGAACAGAGCTGGCAGATCTTTAAGGATGCTTTCCATAGAGTGCAAGATCTCTCGATCCTCAGGTGTAAGAAATCAGGAAAGGAAAGCAAAAGACTGTCATGGATGAGTCAAGACCTACTGGTTAAACTAAAGGGCAAGAAGGAAATGCACAAGCAGGAGAAGCAGGGACGGGTATCCTGGGAAGAGCATAAGGACGCTGCCCGGCTGTGTAGGGATGGAGTCAGTAAGGTGAAGGTGCAGCTAGCGCTGAACTTAGCAAAGAATAAAAAGGGCTTCTACAGGTATGTCAGCCAGAAAAGAAAGGTCAAAGAAAGTGTGTCCTCCTGATGAGCAAGACTGGAAAACTAGTAACAACAGAGAAGGAGAAGGCTGAGATATTCAACAACCTTTTTGTCTCAGTCTTCACTGGCAATCTCCCTTCCCACACTTCTTGAGTAGAGGTGTCCTGCAACACAGGGAGTGGAGGAGTAAAGTCCCTCCACCTGTAAAAGATGATCAAGTTTGTGACCACCTGAGGAACCTGAATATACTGAAGCCTATGGGACCTGAAAAGCTGCATCCCAGAGTTGCGGGGTAACTGGCTGATGTAGCTGCCAAGCCACTCTCCATGATGTTTGAAAAGTCATGGCAGTCAGGGGAAGTTCTCAGAAACTGGAAAAGGGGAAACATTGCACCCATTTTTAAAAAGGCTAGATATGATGACCCTGGGAACTACTGACTTGTCAGCCTCACCTCTGTGCCTGGGAAGATCATGGAACAGATCCTCCAAGAAGATATGCTAAGGCACATGGAGGACAGGGAGAGGATTTGAGACAGCCAGCATGGCTTCACCAAGGGCAAATCCTGCTTGACCACCCTAGTGGCCATCTATGATGGAGTGACTACATCAGCGCACAAGGGAAGAGCTACACATGTTGTCTATCTGGACTTCTGTAAGGCCTTTGACACGGTCCCCCACAACACCCTTCTCTCTAAATTGGAGAGGTATGGATTTGGTTGGTGGACTGTTTGGTCGATGAGGAATTGGTTGAATGGTCTCATCCAGAGAGTATCGGTCAACAGCTCAATGTCCGGGTGAAGATCGGTGACAAGTGGTGTTCCTCAGGGCTCTGTATTGGGACCAGTACTATTTAATACCTTCATCAATGACGCAGACAGTGGGACCGAGTGCACCCTCAGCAAGTCTGCAGATGACACCAAGATGAGTGGTGCTGTTGACACGCCCGAGGGACAGGATGCCATCCAGAGGGACCTGGGCAAGCTCAAGAAGTGGGTCCGTGTGAACCTCATGAGGTTCAACAGGGCCAAGTGCAAGGTCCTGCACCTGGGCTGGGGCAAGCCCTACCTGCTATCAATACAGGTTGGGGGTTGAAGGGATTGGGAGTAGCCAAGAAGGACTGGGTACTGACACTGGTGAATGAAAAGCTGGGCGTGAGCCGACTGTGTGTGCTGGCAGCCCGGAAAGCCAACCGTATCCTGGGCTGAACCAAAAGAAGCATGGCCAGCAGGTCAAGGGAGGTGATTCTGCCCCTCTACTCTGCTCGGGTGACATTCCACCTGGAGTGATGCATCCAGCTCCGGAGTCCACAGCACAGGAAAGACACGGACCTGCTGGAGCAGGTCCAGAGGAGGGCCACAAAAATGGTCACAGGGCTGGAATACCTCTCCTATGAGAACAGGGGTTGGCGTTGTTTGGCAGGTTGAGACAGTTGGTATTGTTCAGCCTGGGGAAGAGGAGGCTCCGGGGAGACCTTGTTGTGGCCTTTCAGTACTTAAAGGGGGGTTATAAAAAAGATGGGGACAAAGTTTTTAGCGGGTCCTGTTGCTATAGGACGAGGGGTAATGGTTTTAACTAAAAGAGCGTAGATTTAAGATAGATGTAAGGAAGTAAGTTTTTGCAATGAGGGTGGCGAAATACAGCAACAGAGAGGTGGTAGATGGTCCATCCCTGGAAACATTCAAGATCGGGTTGGACAGGGCTCCGAGCAATCTGATCTAGTTGAAGATGTCCCTGCTCCTTGCAGAGGAGGTTGAACTAGATGACCTTTAAATGTCCCTTCCAACCCAAACTGTTCTGATTCTATGATTCTGTGATTCTATGATATTACCTTGTTCTTCAAGGTAAATGCAACCATAAATAAGTCAATTAAAAGATGCACAATCAAATTCAGCTCAATATCTTTTTAGATCTGTTAAACATCTTTGTAAAACATCTTTCAGAAGGCTTTAGATTAATAATATAGCAATGCTGCTTTAAAAATTACTTGAAAATTGCAAAGAGGGAATTCTATGTTAATTAACTTCCAATGATCCAAATCAAACCCGCCAATTACAGGAGTGTGGATTTTCTTATCCCCACCTCTCTGAAGCCACCCAAGTCTGAAGTCTCCTAATTGAATATAAAGCTTGTGGATTTTTTTCTAGGAGCATACGAAGTGTTAATCCTATTCTCCCCCAAAAGCCAGAATATGCTACTGTGAAATACAGAGAGCAGATTAAATTAGTCAGTCCCATTTTATCATGCAAACTACTTCTGGAATTTGAAATGATTTATGACAATGCCAGATAAAAACTTTAAAATTTGTCACACCTATTTCTATTTGAATTTCAGATTCAGAAGTCCCTCTATGAATTTTCAATGATCGGTATTCAGATAACTAGAGACCAGAATATGACTTTATTAACAAACCAGCCTTTAGTTTGAATTCTTACTATAAGTATTAATATTCAGATAACTAGAGACCAGAATATGACTTTATTAACAAACCAGCCTTTAGTTTGAATTCTTACTATAAGTATTAATACAGTTCAAGTTGCTTTTTTATCTTAATTTAATATGCTATAATGTATAGGAGACTTTCCAATACAGTTTACAGTTTTTGTAGTCTTTACAAAATGACAGACTATTCCAATATTACCTCACTAAATGCATTTTTATTCTCATACTTTATAATAGTAATTTTTATTTTTACAATCTAGAAAATGTTTTTTCTTTCTTCTGCAATATATTTGTCAACATTTCAATTTAATCCAAGTATCACAGTAACAATGAGACCTAAGTACACTCCTGAATTACTCTATCATTTAGATTTTATTTAAATAAGTCCTGAATTTCTCTTATTTCTCCTCATTCTGAGGACAAATTTCAGGGCAAATTGTAACCTATTAGCTCTTTTCTAAGTGTCCTGTTTTGAGATAAAACAGAACCAATTTTGTTCAGTAACTTCGCTTCTTAGCTGGGTCTCTTCTAACAACTGAAATTAACTGCATATTGTGCAGACACTGTTCACTCTCAGAGTGATAAGACCAATTGTTTATAGCTGATGCCCAGCCATGGCATGCAGAGAGGCTCCTGCTTATACTTATTGCTATAGCACCCAAGGCCAACCAAGTTTGTTACTTGCCCTGTTGGAGGGTCTGAAATGGAAAAGCATAGTGGGGTCCCACCTGCGGGGAGGAGCAGAAAGGACAGGTGACCCAAAACTGACCAACAGGGTATTCCATCCCATCTGTCTCATGCTCTTTATAAAAGCTGAGGGATCAAAGGGTCACTCGCTCTTCCTTCAATGGCCGACATCTGAGGTGGACTCTGTTCATCTGCCTGTGATCCCGATCCTGAATGCAGATCCAGAATCCAGTTCCCATCTATCACTGAGTCCAGCGTGGGACTGCCCCAGTGCCAGCCGGTGACGTGATTGTCATCTCGGGAGCTTGATATGGTTTTCTGTATATTATGTTATTTCCTTTTTATTTTATTATTAATATTTTATTAAAGTAGTTTTGTTCCTTCTGAACTCATAAGTCTCTTTTTCCTTCCTTTGTCTCTCTCTTTGAAGAGGGATAGAGAGGAGCATCTGTCAGTTCCATCTGGGGTCCCCCACATCCTCAGTAGTCGATTTGGCCTAAACCACGACACTAAGTAATAAGATTAGCCATGTGATGCCAAAATACATCTGTGGAGGCATTCACAATTTCACTCCAAGTTTTCTAGAGCACATATAATATTAGCACCTCCACTGGATACTTTGTGGAATAATAATGATAGTCTGTCTAAACATAATCACAACAGTGGGCAGATTTGACCTGAAATCAGCAGAGAATAATTGATATAGAATTCCCACAATGGAGATATTTATTTTAAGCATCATGAACTGAACTATTAAGTGATGCACTTATTTAACATTAGTTGTACTTATTCTAAAAGATTTTTCAGACCAGCTCATGTTCTGTGCAGTATTTTATTACTCTCCAGATTTAACTGTCATTGCTTTGAGCCAGATTTTACTCATCAAAGAGGTTCACTTATTTCAATTTTTCCTTAAGGTAACATTGAAAGCAACTCTCTTCAGTGATGCAAGAATTTGCACTAAGTTTTAATGAGATATGCCACACATTAAATTTTCTCACTCAGTTATATTGTCTGTTTGCCAGTCCTGTGCTATTATGTGTTATTTAAAGGAGGAGACAGGTGGAAAGGAAAAAGGTACATTACAAAAAGAGAATTTTTTGAGATGAGGAAAGATAAAGGGAGAGCAAGCTAAAATGGAAACATAACAAGTAAAGCAAGATGAGGAGTGCTCTGAAATTCTTTTGCTTACTGTGAAGAAGCAAAACCAGAAATTAAAAACTCCAGTCTGCAGTGTATTTTCAGATTATATTAGTTTACTTTAACTTGATTCATTATCCAAAGGAAAGATAAAAATCATCTTTATCTTTTCTATTGAGAAAAATTACAGTAGTACCTTGTTGTTTCTACCAATGTTTTAAAATGGTATAATGTAATTTAAAATTAATATTATTTTTAGGATTCCTTTACACATCCCTGGTGAAGCAATGTCTATCACAGAATTAGAAATATTATTTTCCCAGGTCCCTACAATCTTCACTACCAAGTGATATAATCTGCAAGATTCTAAATTTCCAGAAATTAATCATACCACAAAGCTACTTTTTCATCACTAGACTTGCATCTTTTCCCCATTATTGTATCTTATTCTAAAAGGAGGATTCACAACCTGGAGAAAGTAGATGGTGCTATCACTGAAAAAATCTTCTAGGATTTCAGCTGATAAAGGCAGTTTCTTTTTTTACGACACATATGAGCAGCAAAAAGTCTTACATAGATGCAACGAGTCAATGTGCCAATAATGAAACTCCTTCCTCAAGCCAAGGTCTTTAGCTGATGTTCGGAGAGCTAGAACACGAAAGTTTCAGCTTCATTAGACTGTTGCAACTTCCACTCCAGAAGACACACAAGCATTGAGCTAACATGAACTAGAGACTAATTGAATTTCATACACCAAAGAGTTCTTGCATGAGCCAATATGCATGCTCTCTTACAATTTTAATGTAGTAAATACAGTCTGTAAATCAGGTGAAGATAGAAAGTAGAGAACTGTCAGTGAAACTGAAGTGCCCTTACTTTCTGGCAGCTTGGTCCAATGCCTCCTGTACATGACTGGGTGTGAATAAGTGGAAGGGAATTCTTGTGTCAAAGGGGAAAAAAAATGCCTGACCTATGTCTGCTGTTCAGTTTCCCATTCATTAAAAAAGTGGCTAAATGAAGAAACATTCTTTGGTCCTCCTCCTACTCAGCTTGATGTGGCACAAGCCTATATTGTTACTTCCAGGCATAGTCTCTGTACGCTATAACTTATGGTCTCAGGATGGAACTATGTCTGATAAGATTTTCCTCAGACTTGTTGAGGTTTTGTTGTGGGTTTGTTTTTGTTTTTGTTTTTGTTTTTTTTAACATACATATTTTTTGTTGTTTTGGATTCTGGAATAAAATAAAGTTCTGTACTAAATATTGTATAAAGGATTAAATACTTTCCAGAAGAATCTCCCTATTCCACAAAGAAATGGCCTAGGAAGCCTAATATGCCAGAATTTACTTGCTTCAGAACATCTTTTAAGTATTTGAAAGCTCGGGGTTTTATCTGTTTAGTTTTGTTCTTTTTAAAGGAAAAGTCACCACTAATACTCATGGTCTCTGCATTAATGATAACAAAGAGGTAATTAAGAAGCAATTTTACGTATTTTTTTTGTTAGCAAGATATTTTTTTATTATAGCTTATATATGTTTTCCTAAATTAGCCTAGTTATTAACAAAATAACCGTTAAAACAGCATTAGTTTTTATATATCCTAATGTACAATTTGTACTATACATAAAAAGCATTGATTTTTTAAAAACAAATGCAGAACACCATTAAGAATATTGATGCTTACTTCATTGCGCCTACTGATGGAGGCCATTTAAAAACAAGTTAAACAGGATTGTTTTTATTTCCATCTGAAATCACTGTAACATGTAAATTGTTAAGAGGTGTGAAGATTTTCTGCATTTATTATGTATGCATTTTGTCCTCATAAATATTCTAAAGTATATGTACCTTTGGAAGGGGTGTACTTAGGGATAACAACAAATATACCACAGAGAACCAAATGACCATGTCTGTCAACCCAAGAATTGGGAAATGTCAGCCAAGGTGGAGGGTATATATCAGAATTAAGGAATAAAAACATTAAAGTGATATTTTAATAGTATCCGAAACAGTGATATCCATGATAATATAGTATTATTGCTAAATTTATTCCTGAGGAAAGGAAGAGAGGGAAAGAGAGAGTAGACATATTTTTCGTCTGTCTTAGGAAACTGCTGATGAATCTGAACTGATGGTATATCTAATATTATAAGATTTCAAACGATGAGGAATGAAGATGTCTTAGATCAGTCCTGGCTTCATTTACATCACAGTGAGATCAGTGGGATTATTCATGTAATAGATGCATAGTCCAGGAGAGATGTATTGATAACTTATAATTCTACAGGGATAGTCAAGATATTAAAGCCGGTTGCTTCATCGCAGAAGGTTATCTATGGTGCATCCCATGAGGGCCCATGGATTTATGGAAGTCCAGTTTGCTCAATTATTCCCTAGTTTGATCCTCTTCCACCAAGTATATATGTTCCTTGCTCCAGCCTTTCCCCCCAGTCTCTGGGACCTGGGATTCCTGAAAGCTAATCTTGCTAGTAAAGACTGAGGCAAAGAAGGCATTCAGTACTTCCGTCTTTCCCATGTACTGTGTAGTCAGGTCCTGTGTCTTATTGAGCAATGGGACCACATTTCCCCTAGTCTTTCTTTTGTCTCCTATGCACTTATAGAAGCCCTTGTTGTTGCCTTTGACATTCCTGGTCAGATTCAATTCCACTAGGACTTTAGCTTTCCTAACTTCATCCACAGATGCTTGGACAACATTTCTGTATTACTCCCAGGTTATCTGTCCTTGCTTCCACCCTCTGTATGCTTCCTTTTTGTGTTCGAGTTTGGCCAGGAGCTCCTTGTTCATCTATACAAGCCTCCTGACATTTTTGCCTGCCTTTTTACTTGTTAGGATGTAGCTCTCTTGAGCTTGGAGGTGATCCTTGAATATTTATGGGCTTCTTTTCCCTCTAAGGCCTTATCTCACAGGATTCTTCCGAGCAGATCTTTGAAGAGACCAAAGTCTGCTCTCTTGAAGTCCAGGGTTGTGAACTTGCTTTTCACTCTGCTCCCTCCCCTCAGGATCCTGAACTCTATCATCACATGGTCACTGCAGCCACAGCTGCCTTTGACCTTCACATCAAAGAGGCTCTCCTTTTTGGTGACTATGAGGTCCAGCAGAGCACCTCTCCTTGTTAGCTCCTCAGTCACTTGGAGGAAGTCATCATAATACACTACATGAACCTTCTGGATTGCTTAAGAGCTGTTGTGTATTTTCTCCAACATATATCAGGGTGTTTGAAATCCCCCATGAGGACCAGAGCCTGTGAACATGAGGCTGTTCCTATCTTTACAGGGCATTATCCACTTGTTCTTCTTGGTCAGGTGGCCTGTAGCAGAAATCCACTATAATGCCACCTTTTCCTGTCCTCACCTTAATTCTAATCCATAAACTCTCCTCATCCATCCCCAAGCAGAGCTCCATGCACTCTAGCTGCCCTCTCACATAAAGGGCAACTCCCTTGTCTTCCCTTTATGTCCTTCCTAAAGATCCCTCCATTGCCACACTCCAATCATGGGAGCCATTCCAACACATCTCCACAATCCTAGCAAGAACACAGCTGTACAACTGCATGCAGATCTCTCACTCATTGTAGTTATTCCCAACACCATGTGCATTAGTGTACAAGCACTTAAGAGGTGAATCCCAGCATGGTGAGTACCCAGAGAGGGTTTGGGGGATTTATCCACAATGGTGCCTTGTAGACACCTTGTAAGCACCTCAGTTACATAGGGAATTACAATTACATAGTGAAATTTAACTGAAGTTAATCGTGTTTGTATTAAGACTGGGTAGGTAGCTATAATTAAAATTTAGATTAAAACTTCTCCTACCAATGCAGCATATTTTATTCCTATATTAGACTGTAAAATACCAAAATAAGCAGATGTGGATATAAATCTTGGCACAAATCATACAGAGAGTTACAGATTATGAGTGTACACATACAAGAAAGCATCATCAACCCAGTGAACTGTATTCCTCAACTACTTTTACTGGAGACAGAAAGCCTATCCTGATCTTTGTTGCTACAACTTAAGAACTGTAGTCCACAGTAATTACTTTCTCTTGCAAGTTAATTGCTGTTTTCAAAAATGTGTTCTGTGAACTACATCACTGATGAAAACTTATTTCTAATTTATGTGGACACTGGTAATCAGCTGATAGGCCCAGTCAATATTCCCATAAAGCTTCTATGACATTTTCTGGCATCTGTAAGACATCAGAAGCACTCTTTACCTAATCTCACTTTTCTTAATTTCCAATAAAATATACTGCCTTGGTTATGATGTTGGTGTTTGGGGTTTTTTTGTTGTGTTTTTGTCTTTGTTTTGTTTTGTTTGTTTTTTTTTTTTTAAATCTCCTTGGTGTGCCATAAATTACTGCTTTATCATTTGTACCAAAACCCTCTATTCTTTTTGTTTTACCTGTAGAAGCACAGAGAGCTTTTGCATTCTCTTTTTTCCAGAATTAAACTGGTTCCCTGGAACTTTAGTTCTTGCCTTGTGCACTATTAACTCCTACTTTCTTGGTGTTGGCAGTAAAAAGAGTTCTACATTATACCTAGAAAACTTCCTAATTCTCTTTTATAGTACACAGTCTTACACTTGAAATAGTATTCTTTGCTCCTTCAATGACTTTGTTTTCTACAGCATGTCATTACCCCTTCCTAGCAAATACATCTGTATGTCTGAAATCTCTACCATTATTCTTGAAAGATAAGCCTTGATTAATCCCATGCAGCTCTTTTCAGTGTCACACCACTCAGTAGTCCTCTAGTTATTACATTTATTTTACTCGGCTTTTACTAGACAACATGCCACACCTGACACATAGAGAATGGTCTGCCACATAACCTGACCTAACTAAAGAGATAATTAAGCAATCAATTTCCTTATCTTCCAACTGTATTACTTATATAGCAGACTCATTATCCTTTCTGAATGACCTAAGAGATCCTGCTGATTACTAAAGGTATTTCTAAGTCCTCTGAGGCATACTCTGTGGAGCTGGCATCCCCATAGCATCACTGTGTGAAAATGTGACCATA
Source organism: Vanellus vanellus (assembly GCF_965231255.1). NCBI lineage: Eukaryota > Metazoa > Chordata > Aves > Charadriiformes > Charadriidae > Vanellus > Vanellus vanellus. Next base: position 83,798,230 of record NC_138906.1, on the reverse strand, counting down.
TTCCTGTATTGTGGTTCTTACAACTCACAGTTATTTTTAAAGTACTAAAGGAGTGGAGAGTTCTGTGAAATTTTACAAGTACAAAAATTAATATTAATTTACAAAAGTCCTGTATCGTTCCTGCCTCTCTCCCTTATAGGTATATTTATCCGCTACTCGGCTATACCCATTTAGCTTCTCCTGAAGCTCAAGTATTCTATTTGTCACATTAATTTAGCATTTCACAAGTAACCTTCACTTCATTAAAAGTTTTCCTAACTTTTAGTGACATGGCCTGGAACATTGCATTAGCCTATCTATCTTTTCTCAAAACGGATAGTTTCATGACATTTCTTTAAATCCCTACTCTTTAAAACATAAAGTTTATATAGAACCTTCATTTTTTCTCCCTCTTTACTGCACCTCTTAAACAATTGTATTAGTCATTTGTCTCACTGTCAAAATTTAAAATATCAATATCATTTTAATCATTTAGTACTAATCTAGATAATTTATAACCATGATTGTGTAGGTAACAATAGTTGTTAATTATTATATTTACTCCAAAATAATATTTCTTAAATATTTATACTGTCCAAAGATCCCATAGATAGTTAGAGGAACTAACAATCATAAACATGGAGACCCAGAAATTTTAATTTAGGCACATTTTCCATCAAATGGCATACCTCAAAAGAGGGTATGAAAAAATTCTTATTGGGAGATGGGGTTTTTAATATAGATGGAAGAGATCTTTATTACTATTTCATGTCTCTGCATATCAAGTGTAATTTATTCTACTAATCACTATATTGTAGCATATGTACTTCTAACTTATATATAATTACAAAATACCATTAAAACTTTTTAGGAAGAAAATCCAGAAAAGAGTTTTCTTAACATAAACGAGTTTCTAAAGTAAATGGGAGGAAAGAGAAGGTGCTTCTTTACTCAGCTGTTTTTGGATTAGGAAGAGACCATGATCCTCTCTACTGTATCATGCAGCCACTTTACAAAATATTCAGAACGGCAATCTTCCAAATTCTTCTACAAATTAGGTTTTTCGGGTTCATTTGTTTTATAACCCCCCTTTAAGTACTGAAAGGCCACAACAAGGTCTCCCCGGAGCCTCCTCTTCCCCAGGCTGGACAATACCAGCTGTCTCAACCTGCCAAACAACGCCAACCCCTGTTCTCATAGGAGAGGTATTCCAGCCCTGTGACCATTTTTGTGGCCCTCCTCTGGACCTGCTCCAGCAGGTCCGTGTCTTTCCTGTGCTGTGGACTCCGGAGCTGGATGCATCACTCCAGGTGGAATGTCACCCGAGCAGAGTAGAGGGGCAGAATCACCTCCCTTGACCTGCTGGCCATGCTTCTTTTGGTTCAGCCCAGGATACGGTTGGCTTTCCGGGCTGCCAGCACACACAGTTGGCTCACGTCCAGCTTTTCATTCACCAGTGTCAGTACCCAGTCCTTCTTGGCTACTCCCAATCCCTTCAACCCCCAACCTGTATTGATAGCAGGTAGGGCTTGCCCCAGCCCAGGTGCAGGACCTTGCACTTGGCCCTGTTGAACCTCATGAGGTTCACACGGACCCACTTCTTGAGCTTGCCCAGGTCCCTCTGGATGGCATCCTGTCCCTCGGGCGTGTCAACAGCACCACTCATCTTGGTGTCATCTGCAGACTTGCTGAGGGTGCACTCGGTCCCACTGTCTGTGTCATTGATGAAGGTATTAAATAGTACTGGTCCCAATACAGAGCCCTGAGGAACAGCACTTGTCACCGATCTTCATCCGGACATTGAGCTGTTGACCGATACTCTCTGGATGAGACCATTCAACCAATTCCTCATCGACCAAGCAGTCCACCAACCAAATCCATACCTCTCCAATTTAGAGAGAAGGGTGTTGTGGGGGACCGTGTCAAAGGCCTTACAGAAGTCCAGATAGACAACATGTGTAGCTCTTCCCTTGTGCGCTGATGTAGTCACTCCATCATAGATGGCCACTAGGGTGGTCAAGCAGGATTTGCCCTTGGTGAAGCCATGCTGGCTGTCTCAAATCCTCTCCCTGTCCTCCATGTGCCTTAGCATATCTTCTTGGAGGATCTGTTCCACGATTTTTCAACCTAGGTGCTTGCATACAGTCTGTTTGGACATGCCTTTTATCATGCCAAGCGACTTAGTTATTCATTAATGCCTTTCAAAATTTTTAGACATGTAAGGTACCTTGCACCTGCATTTCAGGCAACTGGATGACCTGCTAATTGGTCTTTGAAGTAAAAACAAGAGAGCTTCTGTTCACAGACTTGAAGAGTGTAAGAACTCGTCTAAGGTTGTACATTTAAAATTGCTACAGACCACAATATTGTCAAATTAGAGGGTCCAGTCCTCCTTTTCAGCTTTAAGTAAATTGCTACTAAAAGACTTAGGAAATAGATATAATTTAATTTGAGGAAGTAACACTGATGAATTGGACAATTATAGTTTACTCCTGCAAACAAATCCTGCTTTGTCTGCCAGTGACTTCAGATACATTGACTGTACAACTGCTTACTGCCTCAAAACAGAAGGCATTGGAGGGTTTAAAAGAACTTGCCATTACAGTGCTTTTGGTTCAGTTTATTTTTAGTTATCGTCAAAGACAAAAATGGTCTTATAAATATAAGGAAATTCTTCCAGAAGAAAGACATTTTAAAAGGGTAAACTTCAACTTTTAACTTCTTCGAACTCTCTCCCTCATGGGTATTTTGTTGCAAGTCACCAATTTTCCCTCAGTATTACCCTCAGCTCTTCCTTGCTATCTGTGTATATAGGATATTTAAAAGGTCATCTGCATCTGATTTAAAAAGAAAAATCAAGAGAGGAACAAAAAAAGCCCCTAAAGCATCAGCTTTTGAATTGCTGTTGAAGCTATTGGCTGTTTATACATTTATCATTTCAAACAAGGTGTAGGTCAAACATTTCTAAAGCTCCCTTTTCTATTATGCTTTTTAATTCCTTGAGTGAATGAATGTATTGTGATGAAGTGGACTTTACTTTTTCTGAGCTACGGCTTTGAATATAAATCATTTCAGTTTTATCAGTTCTTGTCTTTTTGGAATATCTTTCTGTGAGAAGCAGATACAATTTTAAATTTGAAAGAGAAATTGAACTGAAAGGAACTGGAGAGTTCAGACTAAGCTACTTCCCTGTTTCTTACACTATTTTGAAGCACGATGCCATTTTAAGTTGAATGCATAATCGGGTACAAACTCTTGAGTTTGGAAACCACCCAAGAGAGCTATAACTCTTCTCTGTGAAGGTGTCAAAAATCATCTTACTGGTGATTTTACACCTGCTGGAAGGATGCCCATAACTTAGACTATCTTCCCTCTAAATTTTCCAAACAACTGATCGACACTGTTTCACTTTGTGCCTGCACAGAGTGGAATTGTCTGTTTTAGAAATTAGTTTCAACATGGCAGATCACTACTATTGGGATTATTAGGAAAAAAAAAAAAAAAAGTCAAGCATTTTAAAATAGTATTCCCAGAGACTGAGAGAGGCAGTGGTGGGAAATCCACCCCAGTGACTAGTTGGACCATACTGACCGCTCAGTCTCATTATCACTTCACTTCTCATCAAATTGATAAATGATTTGCACTCAAGTATGAGCGTGCAAAAAAAGCAAATGGGAGAAGTCAAATAATCTTCTTCACTCTTATATCAAAACTAGCAGGTTTTCATTAAACCATTCATACATTCCCAGTGGCTCACATTTACCTTGTAGCACCAAATACCATTAGATGCAGCTGCCAGTTACTTGACAGAAAAAAGAGGAAACAATATTCAGCTACTGGTCCCTACTCATATTTACATTTGTTTCTGCGTAGACATGAAAAGTATTTACATAAGGGGTAAGCACATGAAAGCAATTAGATGGATGTAGAAAATCATGAAGTGAAAATCCCACACTTTTTTTAAAGTATTAACTGTGAACCGGTCACAGCAGATTAAAATGAAGTATGAGCACAGCGTAGGATTCAAAAATACAGAGATCTATTGACACATGGAAAAGGAAAAGACAAAAAACTGTTTTAAAATACTTTAGCTAAGTATATTAACATGTAGGGTGTGGGTGCAGGGGGCATTGGCGGTCGGTGCGGGGCGGCCCCTGTGTGTGGGGGCCGGGGCCGCCCCGTGCCGGACACAGCCGGTTCCCGCCGGCTCCAACGGCCCCACCGCAGGGCACAGCTGAGCCCCTCAGCCGCGGGCGGGCGCCGCGGGGAAAGCCTGTGTCAGAAAGGGCAAAACGCTGCCCCATGACGTGTGATAGCAAATAGGAAATACATTTTAGTGCTTTACCTCAGAAGTTAAACATACCAGTAATAGTCTGTAAAAGCCATGCTTGAAACTGAAAGCTTTAAAATGCTTGTGAAGGGTCATTTTTGTTACGAAGAACTAGAAAGTTCCTTTAATTTTCACTGGTTTATAACTCTGTTAAGCAGAATTTAATGTTCCAAGATCTATTTCAATGAGCACTTTCCTCTACTTTGTACCTCCCACAAGAAATGGCATGCAATTTTAGTTTGTTTTCCTGAAGCGGAAATGTTTAATTTTTTGGTTTCATTCTGCTATCCTTGCCTATATCCATCCTTCCTTCTTTCCTTCCTTCCTTCCTCTTTCTCTCTCTTCCTTCCTTCTTTCTCTTTCTCTCTCTCTTTTTCTCTCTTTGTCTCTCTCTCTCTCCTTCTCTCTTTCTTTCTTATGTGTGCTGTATCTCCTCCAGTACCTCACTTGACAGTTTGAGCTACAAGTTTCTGATGAGGCCCTACTGGTTTTATGAAACGTGTGTCTTGCAGTCCTAGGTGGTTTTGGTTGAATGAACAGTCCTATTGACTTTACCATTCTAGAGAAAAAGCACAATCCCAAAGCAGTCTGCCTGTTTGGTCTTTAGGGACAGATTTTAAGCAGAGAGACATTCAATACATCAAGCATTTCTCCTTAACAGAACAAATACTGACACTGAACCTCCTGAGAAGGGAAAAACTTGCTTGGAACACCTACCGTCACCGTCAGCTCTATTAGATGTGGCCTGCACCCCTAAAAAAAAGCCTTAAAGGACAGTAATCCATTCCAGTACTATTTCACTGTGAAGCAGTGGAGTTTCACTGTAGGTCTCTGTTCTTCGTCACCCTTTCCAAGATTTGCACTTCCACAGACTTTGAAAAATATATCTGGCTTTGGATTCAGGAGCATAACAACTGTGGCTTCTTTGGTCTTCACTACAAGACTCGTGGATACTACAAAGCCTTTGAATTCCTTAACAACTATCTGTTAACTCTGTCCTGTGTCATCCAGCAAAACTCAGTATCTTGTAGGGATACATCCAGTACAATAGCTAACAAATAATTCATTCTTTATGGGAATAAAAAATTTCAGCCAGGTCAGCTCTTTGCCACCAATATCTTATGCTACTGTTTAATGAAGCAAGAAGACAGACACTCCAACAAACATTGAGATTTCTAAAGGAATAGTACTTTTGCAAACAGAAGATATAAACCCTCTGCACACTTCAATTTAGACTAAATGATGAATCTAACCAGTTATAGTCATAAACTCCTTAATAAGCTGGATCCCAATAGAGTTTGAGAAAAAATTTCATCTTAGCACTCACTGAAACTCAATCAGCCTCCAGGACAATCTTACAGGAAGCTTTTGATGCCTCTGATGTTATGGAAAACAATGGTGGTACCATGTATTTTGAGAAGCCATCATAGTACCTGTGTTCTGGACTACAAGAAGAGGTTGAAAAGAACTAGTCCTTAAAAAAAAAAAAAAAGAAATTGAAATATATTTCACTCTGACACTCTTGACCTGTGCTCCATCTAGGAGCCCTCACATGTACCCCCAAAAGAAATCTTTCATATCCTTGCCATAAATTGGTGTCTTAAATAACCCTCTTCACAGTCTATGTGTTAAGTCCTGCTGAGAAAAAAATAAATTTCTAAATGTTGTTGTCTCTCAAGTGTCAGTTCCACCACACTGCAATATCTTCAATGAGATAAGCGTTTTGAAGATATACAGATTTGAACAACTTTTTTTTTTTTTTTTTTTTTTTTGCATCCTATAGAGTTATACCAAAAAAATCCCAAGTGGAAACTGTTAAAGGACAAACTGTCCTCTTTCACCTTGGCAGCTGAGTCCTAAACACAGAAGATCACAAATTATTTATTCAGTTTGCAGAATATCATTCCTCCCTTTCTGCTCTTCTTTATTAATCCTTGTCAAAAGAATATGCTTTAGCTGAAAATTCAACCTCTACAGAACTTCAGCGCCACAGAGCTGATTTCATTCACCTGAAAGGGAAGGCATTTTGTGCTCAATCAGATCTTCACACCAAATATTAAGCCTGCATGTGAGCGCTTTTAATTCAAAATCCTAGTCTTCAGTCTCTCATGGCACCAAAGGTCTTTACAAGAGAAAGAGTTATAGTAGAAACACTCTTCAGGGATCAAAATGCAGAAGTTTTTAAAAGGGTTTGGTAAGTCTTCATCTTACCACTACAACAGCAACACTTCATTGGAATCTTTTTTTTTTTTTGTGTCCCACTTGATAGCAAACCCTTTGAAATCAAGACAACATGCTCTTGTGTATTACCCTCTCCAAAACGAGTATTTTTGGTACCTGCTTCATCAGAAAGGAAAGTCTATTCAAAACTCCTGCCCAGGATGGTTTCTGGCTTTCATTTCTCTCAGGAAATTATTTTGTTTAATCTTTCCTTAAAACTGATTGTTTCTCCAACAGCAACAACTTTATGCATGTCTGATCTTAGCTAATCTTTATCCTTTTATTTTGACAGAACACGGACTTCCAGGAAAATGCATCTTTTTACCTCTGATATTGCCAAATTCTATGTAAAATATTTCTCATTGAATTATGGACTATATGAAGCAATACTAAGCAATTCTAATATTAAACAATATGAAGGAATACTAGCAATACTAACGTCAAACAGTATATTTAATTCTAATACATATACATTTAACTAGAGTACAAGCAACATCTGAGACTTCCATAGTTCACATCTTCACAACATGGTGGTAAGCTGTCTTGAGCTCTGTTCACACTTTTGCTACACATTACGCCCTTGCCGAGATGTATAAAAGCAATCACACTTTTTGGGGCTAGCTATCTTTCAGGCTTTATCGAGTTATGCATGTGGGAACCTCCTTGGGGTACCAATTCTGTAGTATATCATCCACAGTGTCAATAGACAGAGATAGCCACTAACAGGAAAAGATAGGCTATTAACCAGTAACTGTTGTTCTTGAAACCGTGTCATGTATGCATATGTTGCTAATACTCCAAGTCCTTTCCTCAGAATCCTGTCTGTGTTGGAGTTCTTGAACTGAGAGGAACTAAATGAGGTTGACATGTTCTGCTCTGTACATCATCAAAGATAATAAGTGCACTTAGAAGCATGCAATTATGAATAGTCCTAGGATAATCCTTTCTGGCAACAGTTCTAATATGGCATATGCAAAATTATATATAAATTTATGTGCAAATAACTGATAAATTGTCTTTTAAGATACTAAAAACCACTGCAGTGTAACTAAGAACTTCCATCTCTCAAAGTACTGAAAAATTCATGTCGGTTGATCCTTTATGCAATAAAACTACTGTGATGAAAATTGCTGGAAAAATTCACTGTCTCAGAGAACAAAGTGGGAAAAATATCTGCAAGAATGAAGCAAATGGCAAGATCTGGCAAAATAATAAGGAAGGAAAATAAACTTTAATGTGGATGAAGAATTTCTTTGTAAATTTATTTTTTAATGACTATGGATTAAAACACTGTTGGTACACAGTAGTGTTTCCTTTAGGTGACAACTATTAGAGTAAAATTTTTAGATTTAAAAAAATGTTTTTTTTTTCTGGATATACTCAAAAGAAATTGAAGTTTTTCAGAACAGGTTTGAAAATGCATAATACTTTGTAACTGTACCACTTTATTTGAAAATAATAAATGGACCTTGAAACTATATACTAGCAAAAAGAAACATTGTCGTGGTTTAGGCCAAATCCACCACTGGGGACCCGAGGGACCCCAGACGGGACCGACAGATGCTCCCCTCTACCCCTCTACAAAGAGAGAGGCAGAGGAGGAAAAAGAGACTTATGAGTTTAGAAGAAACTAAACTACTTTAATGAAATATTAATAATAAAATAAAAAGAAAAAATAATGAAATATATACGAAACCGTATCAAGCTCCCAAGATGACAATCACGTCACCGGCTGGCACTGGGGCAGTCCCAGGCTGGACTCAGTGACGGACAGGAACTAGATTCCGGATCTGCATTCAGGATCGGGATCACAGGCAGACAAACAGAGTCCTCCTCAGACGTCGGCCATTGAAGGAAGAGCCCGTGACCCTTTGATCCCTCAGCTTTTATACTGAGCATGAGGCAGATGGGATGGAATACCCTGTTGGTCAGGTTTGGGTCACCTGTCCTGTCCGCTTCTCCCTGCAGGTGGGACCCCACTATGCTTTTCCACTTCCGACCCTCCAACGTGGCAAATAACAAAGTTGTTTGGCCTTGGGGGTTATAGCAATAAGTATAAGCAGGAGCCTCTCTGCATACCATGCCTGGGCATCAGCTGTAAACATTGGTCTTATCACTCTGAGAGAGTGAACGCTGACTGCACAATATGCAGTTAATTTCAGTAGTTAGAAGAGGCCCAGCTAAGAAGCGAAGTTACTGAACAAAATTGGTTCTGTTTTACCTGAAACCAGGACAAACATAATTATGAATCAGATTTCTGTATGTTAAGAAAGAATAATAGAACATAAATAGACTTTCTGCACAGTAAAAGACATAAAGAAAGTATTATCCACAACTCTACCCCCAAATATGAATAAAATGGCTTTCAGATATGAGGTTTAAGCTTCTTTTTGAACATCCCTGCATGGTTTCTCTGAAACTGGGAAAAGTACCTTTTCTCAGAATCACTGTCTTTTAGTATATTTTTGCAAAGATAGCTCAAAGATAAATTGTGTAATACATATATAGGTCTGGTTTCCCACACTGCTCTTTTTATGGCTTCAACCTTTACTAGAAACTACCGTTGTAATTACTATTTGAGGTTCTGCATATACAACATTCACTTACAACATTTTGATTTCTACTCTCAGGATGCTGTGTATTACATGAAGGAAAGGATAAGCATTCTCCTTTCTTATAACAATAATAAATACTGACCTGAAGCAACAGTGACAGTCCATAATCACTCAATCTGTACGTTGTCACCATTTCACAAGCATGGTTGACTTAAACAAGGAACTCTTCATCTGTTACTGGATTATGTATCCCATTCATTGAACCTCATTTCCATCAAATCATAGAATGGTTTGGTTTGGAAGGGATCAACTAGTTCCACCCCCCCTGCCATGGGCAGGGACACTTCCCACTAGATCAGGTTACTCAAAGCCCCATCCAGCCTGGCCTTGAACACTCATATCTCACCTAATTTCCAAATACCATCTCTAAATGTGTAGCAGAGAAATTAACAGGAAGGTGGCATCTTATGTCACCCACGTACCCGAATCATTTTGTCTTTGGATATAATCAGATAAAAGTAAACATCCAGAAATGTTTTGACTATACAACCCAGATGGCCTTTGGAAAGGTGAGTGCAACACCAGGATTAAGAGATAGCTACTAGGAAGTTTATTTACTATGATTTTAATCATTAATTAATTTTTATCTACTAATTTCAGAACTTGGACTATCAGACTGTTGAAACATTAAGTAGCATTAATAATCCAGTTTTATTTCCACTTATAATCTGTCTCCTTTTGCTTTCTTTGTGTAAAACTCCGTGCAAATACAATGCTATGATACTCTTCATTTTACATGTTTTCTACACTTTTCCCAAACTTTTCAGAAAATTACTATAAGGCAACTTTATGTACTCAGGGTAATTTTAAATTTGCTTGCTCAAATTAGCAACATTTTTGCTCTAAGTAGAGCAAAAATGTGAAAGCGCAGTCTTAACTGCTTCTCAAGTTTCTTCTCGGTTCTGTACTCTGCCATTTTACTTATCTTTACTTATCACTTCCCATTTGCAAACACTTATTTTCTCTCAGCCAAAGTAGTTCTGTTTATCAACATCTCTCTCTTTTTCTAAGGCAGAGGAGCTAGCCTATAAAAATATTAACCCTTTTCCCTCTAAAGAGTCTTCCTTCACTCATCACGACTGGAAGAATATTATGAAGTAACACCACTCACAATTTATGTTTTGAGATCATAAGTATTAAAAAACAATGTAATAAAAAAAGTAATCAGGAGGTTTCTGAAGGAGCATAAATAATTTGAAATTCAGTGTGCCCTGCAAAGCTATTTATTTCCTGGGACTTCTGGGGGCAATACACTTCCAAATACAATAGCATAGTGTTTTGACACTTATTATTTTGTGGACCAGGTCAATTTTCATAAGCTATCACCCTGTCCTGAACTGGGGAACTGTCCTAGATACTTTGGTGCACTTGGGAGCCATGACTTTACACTTGATAAGTGTACAAAATAAATATAAGAGCTATTTACAAGGCTTTCAACATGTTTTGGAAATGGTTGTATCATTCAAATGCTGGTGTTAAAATTACAGATTCAGAGCAACAAATAAAAAGTGGAAACAAAAAGGCAGTTTACTCATTCATAAGCTTGAACTCTTAAATTAATTTTTACTTAGTATTTAAATTTCATACATTTTAATAAGCATTTCCTTTCTCAAACACCCCAACATTCTTGCTCCTTAAAAGAAACAATTTACAATATGATAATCCCATGCACCAGTACATGCTGGGGACCAGCTGGCTGGAAAGCAATTTTACAGAGGGACCTTGGGGGTCCTCATGGACAGCAAGCTGACTATGAGCCAGGAATGTGCCCTTGCAGCAAAGAAAGTCAACAGCACCCTGGGCTCCATTAGGAAAAGCATCACCAGGAGATCAAGAGAGATGATTTTTCCTCTCTGCTCTGCCCGGTTGAGACACATCTGGAGTGCTGTGTCCATTTCTGGGCTCCCCAGTAGAAGAGAGGAGAAGCTCCTGGACAGTCCAGCAAAAGGCCACTAAGTTGATTAAGGGAATGACTGAAACATTTTTCATATGAGGAGAGGCTGAGAGAGCTGAAACTGTTCAGCCTGGAGAAGAGAAGGCTCAGCTGGGACCTTATTAATGTATATAAATACCTGGAGGGAAGGACTGAGGGAGACAGACCTGGTCTCTTTTCAGTGGTGCCCAAATGACAGGAGAAAAGGGAATAGGCACAAACTGAAACACAGGAAATTCCCTTTAAATATAGAAACAAAGTTTTTACTGAGTGGGTGGTCAAACACTTGAACAGGTTGCCCAGAAAGATTGCAGGGTCTCCATCTTTGGAGATGTTTAAAATCTGACTGGACACAGTCATGAGCAAGCTCTAGCTGACCTTGGTTTGAGCAAGGGGATTGGGCTAGATGATCTCCAGAGGCACCTTACAACCTCAGCTATTTTCAACAAGTTATTTTCAAGAAGTCACTATTTCTCTGCAGTATTTTACAAGTTTAAAACATGTAAAACATTTAAATCTTGGTTGTAGAGAATGAAAATTCTGTGTTTATCACCAACCATTGGTGCTGATGGTACCCATTACTGCTGACACTAACTTCCACTTTCAAGCAAATTACGATTTTGAAGTAATTCCTTGTACCTGTTTGAATATTATTTTGTCATTATGAGTTATATATTTTTTAATAAATGGCATGGCGAAACATAAACATTAACTGAAAATAACTTAAAAAACAATTCCAGTGTCCTTTATGTATGCATCTAGTATGCTACACAGTCTTATGTGCTGTTCTGATGACTCCTATTGTAGTTCACTGCCTAACCACCTCATTTCTAACACACGGTTGTTAATGAATTTTGCTCACTGCAGTTTGTTGAAATTCAGGGAGAGTTCAAGAAGAAGAATATTTTTTCTTCAAAATAGGTGGCATTCTTCAAATAAAAGCACAGAAAAAATATGTATTATTTTGTATGAAATAGGAAATATTTGAAGAGTTGAAAAATAAGTTTATAATTAATTATAAAATGTGTTTTGATACAGAAGAGATAGTGAACTGCTGGTAGGAACGATGTGCTAAAGCAAACAAATTTGTTAAAGACGTCTTCATTTGTTTCATGCAAATATTTCTGAATAACTTTGACTAGCAACTTTAATTTAGTGATTCCAGGAGGACAAACTATATATATATTGCCTGGAATTCTGCTTCTTATGCAATAGAATAAAAAAATAGAAATTAGGGCTATGTAGAAAGATAAGTAAACTTGACAACTATACAGAAATCTTAATGAGAAACCTACCTTGCCTACATATTGATAATCAGATCCTGTGTATTCCTCTAGAAGAAAAAACTGGTTCCACATCCAGCCTCGCTTCTGGCGGTGAATTGCTTTTCCATCATTCCCAGATGCACGTCCTCCAAAGCTTTTGGGTCTGAGATCAGGAGTCCTTCTGAACAGCATTTCTGTATGGCAGGGATGCGGCAACCACATCCAGAGCAGCAGAAGTAATAGGACTTGCTGTATTGTCATAGTTCTCCACTGCTGATAGTCTTCAAGCTGGTCAGCGGTGGAGTCTACAGTTTTGTTTTTCTTGACTTGCTTTTTATGTCTCTAGTTGCTGATGCAGGCAAGCAGTTTCCAGCAACTCATCTCTGAACTGTACATAGTAACCAAATCCTGAAAGTAAACAGAGAAGAGAGAGTACAAGTTGAAATGCATTCACTCCTTAGTGTTCAACAACCTGCTGCTGTACCCCCGCAGGTACAAAATGTTATGACATAGAAAGCAACCTGGTTAGGAATATAAAGGCTATCCAGATAAAGAGAATACTGTGAATACGTTAGGCAGCTGCTGTCAAAACACTTCTTAAGAAAGAGTGCCCTGAGATGATCAACTATTTCCCCATTAAAACCTTTCCATTTAGAAACTTCTAAGAGTGTTCTTTATATAGACTGGGGGATTAATATTGCTGAAACTTACACATTAAATTCTGCTGCCTTTGCTTCACATGTTTTCCACCCGATTTGATTTACAAGAATTCCAGTGTTTTATTAATCTTACTATCAAGAGAACTGAAAAGCCAACACAAAGTAGATTTAGAAATGGGGAAACGGTAAAACACCAGTTCTCCAGGGTATTTTAAATGGTAAAAAGGAACATCATATGCATCAGAAGAAATACAACATGACAAGAAGCAAACTTTTAAATAGAAAAAGTTCTAGAGATGATCTTGCAATATGGAGTGATGCAAACTTGGCCTTAAAACGTAGGAAGCATTTAAAAAATGAGGGCCTCTTTTGCAAGTATCCTACGTAACTAATTTTGGAATGTACTGAAATTAATCTCATTGTGGGAAGTGATATTGCAGAGAGAAGGCAAGCTTCTCCTAACTCATCTTTGTTTTGTCTGCATTTCTTTTTTTTTTTTTTTATTTTGCTTTCTTTTCTTTTAGTTTTTCCATCTTCTGACAGAACCATGAGATGTTATTTCAGCCAGGTTTTCTTCACTTTACTTCCATCCCAGCATTTAGAGAGTAACACTTTCTGCTAGTAAGATCATTTGGTAATGTTTTCCTTCAGTAAATAATGAAGACCTATGATTTGTCATCTTAATAGGATATAGTTTCTGCAAATTTTAATCAGGGTGGTTTGGGTTTTTTTTTCAGCATGCCCACAGAAAACAAAATGTATAGATAGTGGTTGCAGTTCCTTTTATATTCTTCCACATGTAGCACAAAAGTCGAGTAGTAAAAAGCTTGGGTTGTTTTTTCTCCCCCTTTCTGTTTTTGATAGATAACAATTGCACACAGCAATCCCACATGTCCTCTGGTTTCAATAATGTCATGCTATAGCTCACTATCATCTTAAATATTTTTTATTTTTTGAAGAAAAATTGTTTCTGTATTTCAGTTAGATATTGATGTGCTACTTAAGATATTTCAGTAAGCCTGTGTTGATTAAGAGTCTGCAATAAAATGTTAGGGGTTTAGAGTGGAAAGCCTATGAAATATAGTGATTTCTTACAGTTAAAAGACACCGCGCGTGCACGTGCGTGTGTGTGTTAATAACTGAACAGATTCAGTTCAGGAACCAGCTTTTGTCTTCAGAGTTAAATTCTCTCAGGAGAATGTTTTACGTTCTCCTCCAACATTTGCGAAACTAAAGAACTTCTCAAAGTCACTGCTTTCAAGGACTTTAACCCCAAGACTGTTCACCGTAACTCACAGGCGTTCATTTCCATTTGTCTAAATAAACACCAGGTTATGTGTCATTTCATTCACCTCTTCTTCCTTTCTCCTAAAACATTGACATTACTTGATTTGTGAGCTTTAAATACTACCCAGAACAATCTGTTCTAATATAAACCACTAATAACATGCTGAATTATATGAGCATTTACAAACAGGAGATGTGGTCCTCCACCTTGGAAATTATTTATCACAACTCATATTTATGTTCTTTTGAAACAAAGGTATAGTGAGTGAGAAAGGAGGGCTAAGATTTATTCTCAGATACTTAGAAATGTTTCTTCTCAAAGACCATAGGAATTTCAAACTTGAAATGAGCTCTTTAGGATATTATTAGTTTCCTTAAAAATTGGAAAGCTATTGATTTTTTTGAAAACAAGATATAATATATTATCTTTTTTTGTTGTTTTTTTTTTTTTCTTTTTTCACTTTCTTGTTGCCATCAGTATATATATTCCATTATTCACACATTATTATTTGATGTAGAAGTGTTGTTAAATTCCACTTGGGAAATAATGCTTCAATATTAGGAGTTGTTATTGAATTTCCTTCTTGTTAAATTAGGTCAGCAGAATGAAAGCTCAGATGAAATTTGCTAAAGTTACAAAAGTAGCTAATGCACATGTACTTGGCAAGAATGGCTGCTTAATGGATGTACGTAACAGCAAGGTCTTTTCCCTCCTTTGAGACTCCTGTTGGAGTTCAGCTTCCTGCTTAAAATGTAATGAGTTTGATAGTAATCTACACTAAAGCAATACCTTTAAAAATAAGCTAGCAAACAAGAAAATACAGACTGAACTAATAAAAATTAAATTAAAAGCACTGGAATAAAGGAAATGTTTGACAAGAATTAGATGAAGGAAACCTTTTAATATATAAGTACAGAAAATAAAAGTCCCAGTTCTGTAATACATTGCATATTTGGGTTCTATGCAACCCTGCCAGAGCTGGAACAGTCAGTCGAGGAAGATAAATTTATCTTTTTTTTTTTTTTAATTCCTTGGAAAACTAATTGGAACATGTCTAAACTTTGGTGAAAATCTTATCTTAGAAAAGTATCTGAGAACTCAGCAGTATTGTAACAGTTTTGCTGGCTTTAAGTAAGCATTTGGTTTTTTTAAAGAACTGAAATAGTTTTAAACAGCTTGACATAGTTTTAAATGAACCTATTTCACCAGTCTTTCTCCTCAAATCTCTCTCCACCTTTTTTTCCAGAAGATCATTTATCAACTTTTTCCCACAACAGAAAAGAAACAAAGACAAAAAGTAATAAAAAAGCCCCCACAACCAGAAATTAAAGCTTTCTAAAAATTATCTAATACGTGCAAGTTTCCATTTATAATAATGGAAATCTTTCTAAATTACATTGAACTTACTACAGAAGGACATTGTTCCCAACCCTGCCTTTGTTTATACAGGGTTTTGTTTTGGAATTATTTAAAATTAGTTTTCTTGGAACAATCTCTAATATGGAGGAGATGGATCAATCATCACTGAAGCTATTAATCATTTCACCATTAGCTTTCAGGTAACAATTTTAAAACAATTAGGCAGTTCTCACTTTCCACAGATTAATCACTTCTATATCACTCAGAACTTAGAAGAAAACGTTTTAGAAGAAAATATTTTAATGCAACTCCAACTGTATACATGTGATTTCAAATGTAATTTTTGCAAAATTTTGAAAATATATTTTGTTTGCTCAGTCATGCAACCCCCTAATAATACTAAAACATACTTCATAACATTTGAAACTTGTGAAATTTAACAGACATATAAGATGAGCCACAAAGGTACTTCTGATGCACTTCTCAGACTTCCATTTACTGATTGCTCCAGGAGGTTGATCTTTTACAGCTGAGATGTTCCTTGTTTAGTAAATTATTTCTTCTTTTTGTCTGCCTTTCTGCATTAATGTATAGCTGCTTTTGGAACTCAGCAGAAATAAATTTAAAATTAAAAATTTAATATATATCAAAAGCTTGTCTATTTCTTTTTGTTAATAAAGAAATTTTTGTAAACCTAACTCTCTTGTGAAGAGCAAATTTGCACAGCAAGAAAATTTACTTGGAATAGCTGCCATTATACAATTTTTGTTCTCTATTTAACTTTGCACAAACTTGAACTGGATTTTAATTGTATAATATTTCAAAAAGCTTTTTTAAAGAAAGATATTCATACAATGCCATGTCTGTTTTCACCATTTCTGTATCAGTTGGGAGCCATTATCTATTCACATCTTTAATCTTGTCTTTCAGTCCTCTTTTGCTATGTTTGTACAAAAGAAAGATATTTTTGGAGCTGAAGATATCATGACAAATTAGGTTAAACAACATTGGAATTTTATAAGGAGAACAACCTTTAATTTTATTAGAATGGAAGACATTGGAGTCTATTTTGTTCTTGTTTTGTTCTTGCTCTGCAGAGTTGACACCAATAAAGGTATTCTTACTAATTTTCTGCACCATTTCTCCAAATCTTTGGTCCCCTCCAGCCACCAGTATAGAGCTACCACCACAGGCTGTTCGTTTGAACTCTGACTCCTGACTTATGATGTCATAAATGAAATTCAAACCTCTGGCTAGGTTTTGAAATAATAGGAACTGTTTTACAAGCTAATAAAAATAGAAGGAGGAAGGTAGGTAAGTGCAGAAAATGCACTTTCAATGAGCCTTAGAAGAGCCTCCAAGCTCAGCCAATTTAGTTGTTTTAACTTATTTACCATCTCTTTAACAAAACCAGGAATAAAGTTTTAATGCTTTAGAGCACAGTATGATGAAGCAAGTACTTTAAACAGACACCTTTGCAAGAGACTTTTATTCAAAACATAACAAAATATTTTCTTCTGTAAGTGTAACTTACAGATGTAAGTTATCACTTAAGGGAAAAAGAAGACAATACATTTTATAAAGTTTTTAAAACTATTTGAAGCAAACAAATGAGCTCTTTCAAATTATCAGTTCTAAATGGATTCTAATCTCATCATTCCTGGTATTATAGATTTATATTCTTTGCTTTATCTATTGTATCCCAAGGAAGTTGCCTAAAGCAGGTCATAATTTAATTGCCCTGTTCTGAACTAAGGAGATAATTGGTAAATTGTCAATAAGCTGCTTATTTCATAGCCTTCAGCAGAACACTTACACACCACAGTGACCACACTTCAAGTTATTAAATTATAATATGAGTTTGCAAATTAGTCAGCAATACCTTTGAACTTTAGAATTCAATCATCTTTATGAAGTCCTGAAACCCCTGATCCACTTAGGAATTTGAATTGAGTATGAATAGTTTGATGCTAAACTAAAAAAAAAGGAACTAACATTTCAGGAATTAGGTATTTTAATTAGTAATACTAATCATATTTCCCAATCGTCAAAACTGCTTCACTCAAATGAGAATTTTTTATATTATTTTCATAGTTCATGGGGAAAAACACTGAAAAACAATCAGAGGAAACAAAGGAAAAGGAAATACTGAGCATTATAACTTTTGCTACAAAAGTTAATTATTAATTTAGACAATAGAGAGATTACATAGAAGCATACATTACGTCTTCTTTTGAAGCATATTTATATAGTACAAAAATTAATTATAATTAAAAAAATCAAGTTAATGTGCGCTGTATTGATTTCAAAGAGGAAGGTTAAAGATTCAGTCTGCCTTCCACTGGTAGTTCAGTAAATGTGATATCCAAAAAAAGGATAAAATAACTCCAAGCGAACATTAAACTGAAGAGGAAGAAAGCATTAACACTTCACTCTTCCCAGTTCCCTCATTATGTGGAACGTTGTCCTCTCTGTAAAGATTCCTGTATGCCTCACTGCAACCCTTCCCTGTTCTTCTTAAGGAAGACTGAAACCCTCAGTCTCAAGGCACAGTGAGAAATTGAAAGAGTGAGCAGAACACCAGAGAAAAGGCAGAAGATATTAGTAAGTTACCTTGCATAACAGTTTTGACTGTTTATTAATGAGCCTTTTCGGTATTAACTGGATTATCGGATACCTAACAAAAATTCTTAACTCTCTTTATATTGTGAATTCACTTTTTCTCACAGCAAGACGTCGAGTAGCTCGCTACTGTGGTAATTCTCTACCTAGACATTTAAATTTACCTTTGTCCCTAATATTTGGGGAGAGAAGTTATGCACGCAGCAGTAACAAAGTGGTAGGAGACTTTTGGACATGCAAAAGTTTCAAAGATTTAAATCTTTAGCATTTCTGTACCCCATGAAGTCCCCATAGTATTTCATTCCTTGCTGCATCCTGTTTTACCTTCTAGATGACTCTTTGCTATCTGTTTATATATACAGAGTTAACTTTGACAGGTCTTGGTAGCTACCCATTATTTTACTGCGTAACTTGGTTGAACAATTAGAGAGCTAATTTATCAATTTTATAGAGCACATACTCTTCCCCTCAAAGTAAAAAAAAAAAAAAAAAAAAAAGAAATAAAATTCAAAGTATTCCCCCCCAAAATTAAAGAAATCTGAAATGTGCAGGATATGATTTTAAAAAAAGAAGTGGAAAAATCATAACAGGTTGCACAACATAAGAATAAACTACCTAGGCACAGTTCTGAAGAAAATAATTGAGGAATAGGAGTAAAATAGTTCTGAACACTCTCAATATGGTGGACTCTTTTATCAATCATCTTTAAAAAAAAAAGAGAGGAAAAGAAGATACGTGAACAGGAATATTATTCTTAAGAAGTATGAAATAATCCTGCTTCTCAACTCAGCCTAATTTCAAAAGCTGTGTCCAGGTTTGAACATCACAGTATCAATGTATAAATAATCAGAAATCAGGCTAGCAACAAAATGTTTAGGAAAAAAAAGTGTTATTTTTTAAGGAAAGAACAACTAAACCTATTTGCCTAGTCTAAAGGAAGGAAAAATGGTGAAGAAAGTGGTAAGACCGTAGTTTTCAGAAACTTTGTTGAAAATCAGAAATTATTCTCGATGCACATCACAGACAGTATAAGCAATTAACTTCAATCACAACAACAATGATCTAGGTTAAGCATTAAGAAAAACTTCCCCTTTGCAGGGTCCATCTTTTTGGTGGGTCTATCCTATCTCTTTCTGTGTCATTATTTCCTCCTCAATATGTCTTCCTATGTTTGGTGCCACTGTAACCAGTGGCCACCCTATTCTCCTATATATGAATAGTATATATTATTCATTCCAAGCTCAACCCCATCCTGTTCCATTTATCTGATTTCATCTCAAAAGTAGCTGTAGATTTACTGTTGTGGGTTGAAAGCAACTTAAATTCTCTTGCTTGACAGCCAGCATAGCATGTTTTTCCACATGAAATGATACAGTCCTGGCCACATGGTTCCCTCCCATTTAGATAAGGTCTGTGCCAGTCCTCTGGGCCTCTCTCCATACGATTTTGGAGTTGCATTTATCCCATCAATTGTCTGCTGTATTCTCCCAGACAGACAGTGAATTTAGCTCTTTCTTGCTCCACGCTGAGTTCATCCCATGTACTCCTTCCTAAATGATTAGCCCCTTTGTGTTTACCCCATGGCCACACTGTCGTCTAAAACAGCCACATTCCATCACTACCAGACTTTTTCTTTTATAAAGAAAGTTGTCCTCTACTTCATCTATTAAAACAAAACAAAAAGAAAAAAAAAAAAACAAGGAAAAAAATCCAAACCCCAAACCAGTTACAGCTTTATTATTTATTTATTAAAAAAAAAAAACCAAACACCCCCCCCCCCAAAAAAAAACCCACCAAACAAAAATAAACAAAAATCCTCTCTCATAATTAAAAAAACCCCACCTGTTCTGATATTGAGCATGCCTGATAGGGGAAGGGGAGAAGAGAGTGGTGGTGGAGAGGAGAACAATGACCCCTTCTGATGGGAAGCAAGCTCCAGAACATAGTTTTCTTCTCTGAAGAAGTATGGAGTAGGAGGAAAATAATGATTTACCAGAGAAAGTAAATCTGTTTGTATCATTATAACATTGTAATTTAGACACAAGAGCGAGCATATGCTGAAGAGATTTTGTTAACACCCCATTTTCTTTTTCTCACTCATTACATTCTATCTTTGACAGACCATGATTTTTCTGGAAATGAAAAGATCAGAAAATTCTGTCTGGGTGTTGCCAAGAGCCAAAACTGAGAGATCATTGAATATCTAGTCCTGGGGACTTAATATTCTTTCTCCCTATACTGAAGCGTTTTACTGAACAGGGTGAATTGTAATGAATAATGCTGAACGGTTACAAAAAAGACATTATTTTCCTTCAGGGCAGGTGGAATTTTAAATCTCCTAGTCTTTGCTGTCCAATGCTTTCACCTGCCAGCAAACTCTAAGCCTTATTAGAGACACAGAATAAGCACAGAAGCGTGCCAAATATCTAAAAACTCACCGTAATCTCATCAGGAGTTTATATCTTCAGCTCAGGCTGAAACCTTACAGCTTCAGCAAGCAGAGGCAGTTCACTAAAGCATAAAGAATTGGGGCATTGAGGAACCGTGCCTGCTTAGAAAACTGTGTAATTTAATAAAGTGTTCATTGATGTCTACACAGTGGCTCCTCAAACTTGTGCTAGTGCCTGTGCCTGCAGCATGGATAGTCCCATTCCTGCTAATTAGATGACAGTAGAAGGATTACATTCTTTCTTAGCAGACAGGAAGAAATGGAAACAACCATTTCTCAAGGAACCTCACAGCTGAAATGTAACAGAGGATCATGTTTTAAGACAATTTGTTAAAGCATATGATTTTATCTCTCACATTTATTAGAATAAAAGTGCAAGTATTAAAAAATGCACTTTGTTATTCACAAATCCCATAAATGTTCTATTTGGCATTAAAAATAAATCTTGAATGACAAGAAGGTATATTTTCAATGCATTAGAAATTTTTTACTATAAATATTTCTTAAAGTGCTTGGAGTTACACCTTGTGTTCAATTCCTTCGTAATTATTTTACATATTAAATAGTTCTGCTGTGGCTTTTTGTATTGTTCTCAGTTTATAGAGCTAAGTAAAAGTCCCTTTGTAGGGTGACTGCAGCTTGTTGGGCCAGGATGACCTGAAATTGTAAAAAAATAAAAAAAAAAACTATGTAGGGAATGGTAATATCATTTATTATAATGGTTTGCTGTGGTTGGATAAATTGATCATAATTTCTTCACTATTAGTGAGTCAAAATTATAGAACCTCCTTTATAATTTGTCTGTAAGTTGTTTCAAATGTTAAACCATGAGAAACTTCTTAAGAATATACCACATATATGTATAGTGTAATCTGTAGCCTTTTGGGCCTAACATTATACAACCTACAGCGCATTGCAACAAGTTGAAGTACTGTACATCGGGTATTCAATTTAGGCAGTATATTTGATATAGCCTATGCAATGTGAAACTCTCTGTTGTACAAGGTATGCATGATGATAAAAGCTAATTAGAAGGTCACATCCTACTTTTCCCAAATGGTCCTTGCTTTAAAACGGTACACAGCAGGCTTCAACTGACATCTTTTAAAAATTAGTTTTACACCAGGATTTACTATAAAGACCTGCAATTCACATAATAAAAAAATCCTTCTTGCATGTCTCAGTAATCAAAAGGGTATCTCTTGGTTAGTTTTGAAAAGAGAGATCTGCTCTTAAGTAGCACATCACCCTTACAATAAGGCATCACATATAGGCAGGATAAACTGCTCATGGGTACAGGTCAATTAGAAGCATTCTTATGAGAAAATTTTCTTACCGCCAAAGTTTCTATGTACTATAAAACTCCACCATCAATTATTTTATTTATCAATTAATTATACTGACGCTCAGAGTCCTTCACACTTGGTAAACATCCTTTATACACATACTGGTAATGCTGTATAAGAACATAGAGGTAGACATTGATCAGATAAGTTAAACTATGCATATTCTGACCCTGGGATCCACACTTGTATCAAGACTGTTCTGAATGCCTTCTGCAATATCTGTACAGTTCTATCCTTTATACAATCTCTGTTACTGTCTCAGTCTTCAAGGTAAGAGAGATTAGGCCAACACAATAGATTCTATTGGACTAGCAAGCTTAGCTGGAAAAGTCAGATAAACTTGTGGATTTCAGAAATATTCTTTGAGCAAATCTGATAATATTTAAGAACGTGTTTGTATAGTACAACTTTTTTTGACGTGTCTTTCATGGTTGCTGGTTATACAGGGATTTGTATGATGATTTGATGGTTTTCTGTATGCTGTAGTTTAATGGTTATATTTTTTGTTGTTGACCGTAACATCTGAGAAAATAGTACTAATATAGGACTATTACGGAGATAGTCTGAAGACAGTTACTGAATTTGTGGTGTAAGCCAATAAGGAAGTGCCTACTTTTCCTGTCCAGATGTCATCTATGTGGAATACTGCTTGACAAAGCAAATAATTAAAAAGTATTATTTCTGGGGGGAAAAGAAAAAAATAAATCAATGTGCTGAAGAACACTTGTAATACCCACCTCAACAATGTGAAGAGAAACTCTTCCCAGTCCTCGGAAGAAAAACATCACTGAAATCTACATGTGTTTTCTTCCCATAATGTAACACATTTCACACACTGTGCTGTAAGATTTTCTGATAAATACATGGGTGGAAATCAGCACCCACTTTGCACTGGAACTTGCACAGGTAATTGGTGAAGGGCTACACCCAGCTGCTACAGGAGACACAATTTTTTTTCAAAACGGTCATTTCATCTCTGATCTTTCACTCCCGATTTTCAAGGAAAACCAACATAACACCTTTCAAAGATATACCTGGAACAGAACTTCAAAACTCAGCTGGAAGCCAAAAACAGTGGACTCAAATGAGTTTCTGGTTTTATTGAACTTTATAATCTCTCTCCCTTCCTTTCTAACGCCTGTATGTCTGCAGGTTATAAACTACCTAACAGTCTCCTTCCTTTGAGACCTAAAAATCTCTTTTTTTCTTTTTAGCACCCTTCACATACCAATCCGTTTAATTGGTGGCAAATATATATATGTGTATAAATATTTTTCTTTATAGACTCCATATAGTTGATAGCTATCTAATTACAATTAGATAAATTGTCTTCAACTTTTATTTAGTCTTTAAGTCCACTTTCTATTCCAGATCTTAAAAAGGGCCTTTATACCTGAAAGAATGTAGTATATTTTTTTTCCAAATATAGCCAGACAAGCTGGTAAAATATTTTAACTTTATTAAAAAAGCTATATGTCATCTGTAAGTCCTTGGATCATTATAGTTACAGCAACACTAGAAGTCTTTATGGCATTCATTACTGCTTCATCCAAGATGCAGAGAAGGAATATACTCTTTTCTATTACTCTACAGAACACAATAATAAAATATCATTCTATTGTTCTACTCTGTTATTCTAGACAGTATGAATAAGAAACTGAGGCAAAGACAAAGTGATCACCTGAGATTGCAAAGCAAGTATGTGAAAGGCAAGGAGGCAAATTGCATCTTTTGAATTCTCAAGGTACAATACTGAGTGGTCTTTCATTTATCCTCTTCTGAGAGGTTTCTGTACTTATATAGCCCGTTTCAAGTCTGTTTGATGGGGTCATCAAGTTTATGAATGTTAATGGACTTACTATTAGTCAGGTGAAATAATTCAGTTGCTCAGTGAGGGATGGGGGGGCAGCTGTAAACAAGAAAAAAAAAAAATAGTAAGCTCCTACCTGTAGGATAAAGCTATGCTCTGAAGAGGTATAAATACACTGAAATTATTATAGCTGTATAACTCAAGTGATAGAGCATTGACATAATTGAGTGCAGACTGATGAGCAACTAGAAAATCGAATATCAAGCAGAATCTCCTTAGTCTGTAGGAAGACTAACAATGTTTTACAGAAGCTATCTATGCTATTATGTGAGAGAAGATGTGCAGACCAAGAAGTGTCCATATGTCACTTTCAAATATGAATAAAATTAATTTAAAACTTAGTGCTGACTTTCATTAAAGTTTGTGAGACCACATATGAAATGATGAAGCGGGTAATCTCTTAAAACATAAATGCCAATGGCTGATAAACGATAGGAGAATGAATCATACAATGTGTAAGGAACTATTAAAGATATATACAGGAGAGACATTGTTATCCAGAAAGAAGTTGCTGAAAACTGAAGTCACTGAAATAGTAAATATTTTCTATGTACAGGTGATCAAAAACTGTCATCTTTGCTGTCCCAGATGAAGTAACCTATGTGTTAGATGAAATTGTGTGAGTAAGCACAAATAGGCCTTGTCTTCAAAAGATGAGATATGAGGCAAATTCAGGAAGCGATTTGTAATTAGTGCATGAGAGGTTGTAACCTGAAGGTCTGGGTGTTCGTAGTGTCTAGAGAATGAATAATTTAACAATGCATGTATTGGCAAATGGGACAAAGTGGAGAGGGAGAGGAAAAGACTGTAGAGAATCTTCACCCTCCATTTCTTAATCTCGTCTCCCACTCCCAAACCTTGCTTAGCAGCAAGTCATCAAGTAGCAACATCTATGATATACAGCATGAAGATATTCCAGAGAAATGACATTTGCAAGGAGAGGGATCAGGCAGCAAGCAAGAAAGTAGCTCTGACTCATAGTACAATTTAAAAGGAAGGGTTATCCCATGTTGGTATGTGTGCATATTTTGTTTTAGCTTGGGAAGTAAAGATCTTCCGGTGTAAATGAAAGTGAACTGACACAGCGACTGAACTTAAGAAAGCCTGGAATAATACCATGTAATTATAGATAACTTATTCTTAAACCAGCTGTAAAAGGAAGAAAACAAGACAATGTCTGGGAAGTTTCCCAGACATTGGCATTCATCTGAGATGTTTTCTGGTGGTCTGCATGGACTGCGTGAAGGAAGAAAGATTACAGACAGATCCTTAAAAGTCTACTGGATCTGAGGTGTTGAATTTAAGTTTTGAATTTATTGGCATGGTCAAGAGTGCAAATAGAGAAAAAAAAAAAAAAAAAGAAAAAAGAAGAGAAAAAAAATCTTCACCTACAGCGGTGGTATTAAATTTTCTTTTCCACCAGTTTTTCCTATATCATGACATTAAGCCCATTAGGTGCTATGTGTAGGTTAAACATTATAAAATACAAACTTTAAAAATTATTAATACAAGAAAGAAGGATTTGTTTAAAAGGTAGGTTTGTTTTGTTTTGTTTTTCCACCAAGCATATTTTCTATCCAAAGTGTGAATTCATTAACTCAAAAGTCATTCACAAATTCAGTACAGATGGCAGCTAATCAGGCAGAGGTGTTAACTGAGGCCATTCTTCTCTAGAAGACCGTTCTGATCACCAAGTCTCAGGATCTCTCACAGCCACTCTCACTGAAATTATTCAACACCGTAGACTTTTTCATAGTTGATGAAACACAGAAAAAAAGGTAAGAGAGAATGACAGCTGCCCAGTAGTCACGCCATTTAAGAAGGCCTCAGAGGAAGAAAAATCAGAGCCAGGCAAAATAATATATTATACTTGTTGCTAATCTGCATTCTGACAATCTCTCACTGCTCTTGCCTTCTGCTTGCAACACCAATTAGTATCTCTAGGAACCACACAAAAAACCTGAATAGAACAGTGTTTTCATCAATAATTTCCAAGGTGGTAACAGGTTTTGAAAACATATTTTGAGACTTGCAAGATCTAATTTTTCATGTAACAATCACGAAAAGCTCCAATTGCCCATGGATTTCAGGCTAACCACATTCTATTTAGGGACTTGAAAAACAAAGTGCTCTACACTTGTGGACATCTGAACAGGTTGGTCGTAATCCTTCTGACAGAAAAAATTGTCCTCCTTCTTTTCCCCCTCCCCAATGAACATTAGTATCGCTCTGAAGCAATCAACCAACAGCCTGTATTAAACTGTTTGACAGTACCTAACAAAATATAAACCGCATTGGATACCATTGTCAAATTTTTGCATTTTTTTTGTTTGGTTGTTTGCAGTGTTTCGTTTTGGGTTTGTTTTTTTTTTTGTGGCAGAATGACATAGAGTACCATCTGCACAGTAAATTAAATTTATTTTGTAAAAATCTGTAGTAAAAAACCCTCAATATCATTTGCAGATAACTCAAGAAATTTCATACAGAACTTCTTTACTAGAGACAATTCAGACTATAAAAGGAATTTTCTACTTTTACTGTGGTCTTTTGGTATTTATGAAACAATGATTGGAAGGTGAGAATTTAGGTAAGAATTACTTTGGTGGCAGATGTTACCTTTATGGTCTTACAACATCTTTTGGCCAACCAGACTTCAAACTTGGAACACTGGAATATAGTGAATTAGCAATTGGCAGATAATATACAACAGCTACAGTGCCTATCAGTGTATTATTTAAAACTAAACATCTACTGGAATGTTTTCATCCTTTTCACTCAAAAGAAAGGAGCAATTCTCCTTTTGGAAAATAATAAGATTGAAGGAAAGGAAGAAAATAGACATATAAGCAAAGTAATGGTCTGTAATTATTTTTTTAAATCAAGAACTAGAAATAGCATAAAAAGGTCAAGATAAAAAAAACTGGAGTACAGATACAATTAGATTTTTTTTTTATAGATATTAGTGTAACTGGTTTCTTTCTTGGCTGAATTCTGTGAAATAATCTTAATTTCATGAAAGGCTTTAGAATCAGGATTTCAAAACTGGAGCTCTTCAGAAAGTAATTATCACGAGTGCTGCTTGAGAGGTGGTTGGACAGCTGACAAAGTTTTAAGTAAGTTACCCAGTTCTGGGTGCAGTTACTTGTTTGTTTTGTTTCTATATATGTTCAATATTCTGTTTCAAGTAAACCTGCTTCTATTCTGTTTCTCTGATAAGTCCCCTCTCATAAACTGTGCTTCATTTGTTCTGGTTCTTTTTTCTTTTTCTTTTTTTTTTTTTTGCCTTCTGTATCACTATAGTCACAGGTTCCTTTTACATGGCTGTTGGAGATTCGTGAAGTAGTAACCAATATTAACTAAATCAACAATGACCAGCCTTCCGTGGCCCTTGTGTCACATACAGTGAGATTATCCTTTTCCTAACAGTTCTCTTTAGTCCAAAGTGAAGATGCAAAGCTGCAAGGGCCTCTACTAGGTAAAACTTTTACCTGTCCACACCATATCCAAAGTGGCAATGAGTCTTGCTGTTTTACTCAAACAATTCTACAACTGCACCCACAACAGACAGAAAACAAAACGCAAACACTGTATGTGTTGCAACATTTAGCTATCAAGCAAACAACTAAAACAGGCTGCAAGACGACTTAAGTATACTATATTACAATAGCAAGATAACTGTCATGGGTCAAGTGAAAATGGATTCAGATGTTATAGGTTTATACAATTCCTTCTTTTGTTAAACAACAAATAGCTTTAATTAAAATCATATAATAAAAAAAAAATACAGTTAGCTAGAAAATCAATAATTTTCCTGACAGATACTGGTGTAGGATTACATTTTTCCCAGTAAAACTCAATGATTTATATCAATATACATGATATAGTGTGAATTCTGTGGTTTTAAGTAAAGAAATTATTTTATGATGCATGCAGTATTAATAAAATTCTCTTTCTCTTTTTTCTTTTTGTATTTTGAATCTAAGATGAATAAAATACTATTATAATTGGAAACCAAATGTTTATAGTTTAATTATAACTGGAAGTCAATTAGGAGTCAAAACATACTTCTGTGTCAAAAATGCTGTTTATTTGTATTTAAAGTGACTAAATAATAATTGTACAAGAGAAATACAAGACATCTAGATTATTGGAATTCATTATGTCTGTCAATTATTATCTAGTCTCCGGGTTTTGTTTCTTTTTATAATTAGAGACTGTTTCATCACAATACGCACAGCTAATAATTTAACTTAAGTTTTTTTAAAACAAGAGTCTTTTTTCCAAAGGCAAAACAAATTATCAGTGATTAACGATGTATTGATCTTCAAAGCCTACAAACTACAATGCAATTATTCTATGAAAAGTTTTTGCAGGGGTTTATTCCTACCATGTGCTGTATTATATGCAACATTTTATTATCATTTCTGAATGAGTGATGCTGTCTTAGGCAATATGTACACATTTTTCTCTACAGAATACTCTTCTGTAAACTTACCAAAGGTCTAGAACAGCAAGTGAAGAGAAATCTCTCTTGTAAAGATCACAAATAGGTAACCACGAGGAGACTGCAGAAAAATAATTCTCTAATTCCAAGAGTCAACAATGTGCTCAAACAAAATGTCTACTCAGTGATAAACAGACTTCCATCCCATCCTATCCTCATAAGTGAAAAAATAATGATGTAAATACCAACTTGTTCCCTGAGAAAACTGCCTTGAACAAAGGTGTTATTCTTAGGACAGCAGGAATTTGCTAGCTCTCCCACATTTAAAGGTAAACCCCTTCAAATCTGCATGTGCGAAATATATATATATGTGGCATATAATTAAGATAGTTTATAGTGCCAAGAAACTATGTAAAATAATAGCTTGGACAGACACAAAATATTTCTGTAAAACAATTAATACCTTAAAATATTCACTCAGCTATGGCAAAACACAAAGAAATCTCACTGCTTAATCCCACTAGATGCATAACTATAATAAAATATAATGCCTCAATTCATTTCCCCATTGCACTGATTTTGGTTGGAGTGAAGTTAATTTTCTTCAGAGTTACTCATATGGTGCTGTGTTTTGGATTTATGACCAAAACAGTGTTGGTAACACAGGGATGTTTTAGTTATTGCTGAGCAGTGTTTAAACAGAATCAAGGCCTTTTCTGTTTCTCACAAAGCCCCACCAGCGAGTAGGCTGGGGGTGCACAAGAAGTTGGGAGGGGACACGGCTAGGACAACTGACCGGAGGGATATCCCACATCATATGATGTGATCAGCAATAAAATCTGGGGGAAGAGGGAGGAAGGGGGAACATTCAGAGTTACGGCATTTGTCTTCCCAAGTAACCATTAACATGTGACGGAGGCCTGCTTTCCTGGAAATGGCTAAACATCTGCCTGCCAATGTGAAGCAGTGAATGAACTCCTTATTTTGCTTTTTTTGTGAGCACAGCTTTTGCTTTCCCTATAATGATGTCTTCATGAGCTTTCTCACTTTTATCCTTCCCTTTCTCTCCCCCATCCCGCTTGCACGAGGAGTGAGGAAGCAGCTGTGTGGTGCTTAGCTGCCTACCAGGGTTAACCCACAACATCCATCCCCTTTTTTTTCACAGAACGCTATCTTAAATAAAGGTAATCTTTCAGGATAACAAGAACCAGACGACTTGTACATTTTTACCAACAGATTCCTTTAAATAACTTGCAGAGAGGGAAGCACTACAGAAGGCCACAGAACTATTTGTAATAGACTGTTCTTACCATTCTTGGGTTGCAAAATCATCAGGAAAATCTGAATCTCATACCTTCTACTAACACTGTCATCTAAAAGTTGTCTAGGAAATAAATCCACAAAGATACAGATACCAGAGAACACATACATATAAAATATACTCAGATACCTTTCATAAAAAAATATTCTGGGAACTGTCAATATAGGAAAAGTTGCCCATCTTGATCAAAATCACTCCCAGGAAAGCAAATCAATTTCCGTCCAAAGCATACTGTGACTTAATGAGCAGCTGAAGAATTACTGTTTTATCCAATCTGTGCCTATATTTTTACAGAACGGCATCCGGCTTCTTACTTCTGGAGGGCTAATGTCAGGCTGTATCTCTGGCATACTGCTACAAATGTTATTCGTTGCACCTGCCAAGAAAAATGCATGGACCCAAAGCTAGTTTCAGCATGGAAAGAAGGAATGCTAAACATCTGAAGCTTCCTATACTCGTTCATAGCTTGCTTTACAGTAAAGCAGGCAATTATAAGAAATGTAGGGCTTTAGTCAAACATTAGAGGAAGGTTACTTGAGGTCCTATATCCATTCGTTAAGGTCCAAAAGAACACTGGTTCCAAACTGAAAGTAAAAAAGATTTTTAACAGGCTGTAAAGGTCACATAAATTAAATGGTAATACACCCCATTGACTGTTTTTTTCTCATGACTCTTTCTGTTCACTTTTGCAATTTTCATCCAGTGTCATTCATGGGTTACTTGCTCTAGCCTGTATTTTGAACATGGATTTTCATTGGTACGTTGACAGGCATCCTTTCTTTTCCTAACTTTTTCATTTTATCCCTGGTGTTTCTTTTAGTCCTCTTCCAAACGCTTGTTTGGCAGGCTAGCATAAGAATCTAACATCAATGAAAGTGTTATATTTATGTTACTACAAGAATGTCAAGGATCTGTTCTCAGTTTCAGCAACAAAAAGCCAGCTACTTCAGTGACTGAAGTGTGCTTGCTGAAGATATTCAATGGTGTCACTCAGAGCACAATGTGATATATATTTAAAGTGTATATTACCATATTTAAAGAAACTACGGGGAATTTTCCTAAGTGATGAGAAACACAGAACTACAATGCTATAATATATACATATAGACATTAGCAAAATTTAGAGAAAACGTCAAGCAATGATTTCCTCCCTCTCCTTTAAACACTATTATAAAGTAAAATATATAGAGAGTCTTTAATAACTGTTATATAAGCAAAGATTGAAGAACTCAAGTGTAAATTTTTCCTGTGACTATGAACAAACCTTCCAATTTGCAATGTCTTCATCACATTAGTCAGAGTAACTCTCCAAGAAAGACAGCTGTATGACAGTGAAGAAAAAACAAACAACCCCAAACCACAATGAATACACCAGCTCTAG
This sequence comes from Vanellus vanellus, assembly GCF_965231255.1. Classification (NCBI taxonomy): domain Eukaryota; kingdom Metazoa; phylum Chordata; class Aves; order Charadriiformes; family Charadriidae; genus Vanellus; species Vanellus vanellus. Next base: position 83,767,149 of record NC_138906.1, on the reverse strand, counting down.
AAGACAGACAGGTGTTTAAAAAATGGCCATACACTGAATACGATATAAAGTCAGTTTCACACTGTTGAAAGTTTTGCACCTCTCTGGAAGCTTGTGAGGTAAAACATCAAACACCACCTGAGAGACAATGAGATCAGCAAGAAGTCACGTCCCAGAGTAACTAGATCACAGCAGCAGCACTGCTGCTGTCATTTCCGTCCTCAGTCCTGGCAGGGGCTGCATGTGTGTCTTTTCTTCTGGTCTGCAATTGGACAGCATCCTCTTCAAAGCCTCTCTACCTCAGTGTTTTTGCAAATCCTGTTCCACAACCTTTTCCAATTAATTTGGGAACTTTCTCCCCCAAAATTTGTCTTTATGCAAACTGCTGAGGTCTGCTACAAATGCTTATCCGTGCCAAGGCATGCAAGTTTTGTCCACGGTATCAACATCTGTAACAACCTCTTACTCTTTAGCAAGCTCCTTTTATTCATTACCTTTTAGAGAACCTTCTCATTAGGAAGAAAACATCAATTCTCTAGAATAATATTCTGGAAATAAATTAATGACTGATGGTGTCACCTGGACTGTTTTGGCTCCCTCACTTAGGGGACATTTTTTCATTGAGCTATTAGATAAAGATTAATTCTTTCTTAAGGGACCTGGAAGGAAATCAGGAAGGAAACTTCAGTTACTAACTTACTAAAAAGGATTTTAAAGTAAGACAAAACGTGGGTATGCTAACATAAACATGTAAATTAGGTGTAAACAGGAAATACCTGGAAACCAGTCCGAGGGCAAGAAGGATAAAAAGAACAGGTGATAGCAAGACAGAAACGATGATGAAGATACTGCATTAGTCATCTATCAAACATCTTTGACATCTGTACTTTACTACAAAAAGCACAGTGAACAAACCTAGAAAATCTTGGTCTTTCGTTTTAAAAATTGAAAATCGTATAATAAGCATAAGAGAAAGCTGGTGAAGTATGCCATAGGACTGGAATATTATGATAATATTATGTGCAGGAAAGACAGGATGACCAAAGGAGGACAAAGGTAGTTTTTGAAATAAACTATAAGGCACAAACAAAAGTTTTTCTAGTGCAAAAGTAAATAGGAAATGCAGCAAAGAACAGATTTTAGCTAATCCACTGTCATTTCATTCAAAACCTAGGGAAGCAAGCATGTCAAAATATAAATATATTGTATTGCTAAATATCAGTATATGAGAGGTCAGAAATATAGGATGAAATCATTCTGTAAGAGCATTAGCAACAGGAGCAAGACAAAATACTGTTGTTCAGTAATCGATGGAGAAATAGTGCTTTTACAGATAGAATGAAGGAAGTTGGAGAATGTAGTGTCTTTTCTCAGCAACATTGTTTCTAAAAGTAAATTTAGGGCAGGTAGCTAATACTATTAATATTGGCAGCAAGATGTTATATCAACATTAAACAGGAAAAATGAATTGAAGAACTTAGATGAGAGTGGCCAGCCTTTGCAATCCTATCAGCTGTGTAACAAGCTGGGTTTGCAACCAAGAGCCACGAGACATTGGAGAAATCCATAGACAATTCCTACATGGGAAGTGATGTGAGCTCCTCCTGAAGGGGATGGTGCAATGCTGGACAAGGTGTGCAGCTGTGAGCAAGGCAACCCAGTTATGTTAAGTTATGGGACTCTCCTTTCAGTGACAAGACATTCAGAGAACTCAGCAACCCAGTATCAGCACGTTCATGTACTGATAAAATAAAACCACCTCAGCACAGGAATCAGGCATGCTCAAGGACCACACAGTGTTCACTGAAAATTACAGGTTTTTAAACCACTGGGCCTAATGAATTTACTACTAGTACAGAACATGAATTGGCTGAAGCAGTTCAGAATAATTAGCTATTCTCTTATTTAAAAATATTTTTTCCACTCCAATTGCACTCCAAAATCTTTCTATAATTGAATAATTATCATGCCTTGTGGACAGAGAACAATCAGTAAATGTCAACCATCTTAATGCTGGTAAGGCAAACAGATCACTGAATGTGATTAACAGCATCATCTGGATCCAAAAAAGAAACTGATATACAAGGAGGAGTACTACCTACAAGAAAAATAAAGTATATCTTCTATACTCAGGCAACAACAGAATGGGCTCAGCTAAAACAATACATCCATTTTTGAACACCACACCTTAAGAGAGGTATGGAAAAGTCAGGGTAAAAGAGGAATTGTGATGACTATCCTGGAACAAGTGAGCAAACTGGTGCCACTAGGTTATAACAGAAAAGCATGTGAAAGGGGAGAACAAGTTACAACTTTCAAATATGTAAGACTTCTGTAAAAGAGACAGATAAAATAATCTGTGATCCATATCTACTGAACATGACAAGAAGTAATGTTTGAGATAATTTGTAGCTGGGAAAAACCCCACAAAACCCAGCCCAGTGAATGAATTTTTTTGTAACTTTAATGATAATCACATCTACAGACAGAACTAGCACACATTTACATAGTACGATTTGTCTCTTAAGATAGTCTTGGAGATTAACTTCCCTTTCCACCTTTATCCATCTTTAATCTTGTAAGTGCTATACCCAGAAGACCAACCCTGAACTTTATTTTATTTACACTGAAAAAAAGTAATAAAAGGCTATTATATGATATATACTTTCAGATATCTTTCACTTCCACACAGTAACTGAACAAAGTAGGAGAACCGAATTTTTGGAGCCAATCTTGATCATACAGACCCTATTTTGTGAAATAAAAAATAATAAAAAGGTCTGTTAACCTAGATTCAACATAAAAGAAGTAATACTTGCAGGCTGGCTTCCACAGCCCTCTAGGGATTAAACATAATTTGTAAAACTAAATGCCTACTCATATTTTGTTTAGTAGTAGCTCACCCTACATTTGCTTTTTTAGGGTTGTCACTTTAGAGTACTGGATTTTCAGAAGTACCTTTTAACATCACTGGGAACAGGAAATATAGCCCAAGGGGCTGAACACACAATGGTTAATGCTTATATACCCGCTGTGTCTTCAAGGAAAGGAAGATGGAACGATTCCAAATATGTAGAAGAAATGCTGTCTGAAAGAGGAAAAATAGTATGAAGACTGTAATCACATTGTTATTAAGGATGACCTGTCTCCAATATAAGTTTTGATTCTTTTAGCTATTTCAGCCATTTCAAATCACACTTAGGTCTAATATGATATGTCATTTATCATCAAACATAAAACATTATGTTTTCGAAGAGAGTGTGGTGGGAAGAAGCAGAAGAAACAAATCAGTATTTTTTAATTTAGAGAAAAATTCTAAAAAATAATAATATTATAATGAAACCAAACCCAATATTTTGTTAAATTGGTAAAAAATCAGCCTTGTAATGTCCCAGGAATTTATTTTCTTTTTCCCACATTTATTTTATTGTATATTTTCATGTCTTTTTACTTAAGCTTCCTAATACAATACATAGCTGGTGGACAGAGATGAACCTGAGAGAAAGAGTTTCTATTCCTAAATCTTCAAGCAACGTGAATTATGAGTTAGGACAACTTATTTCAAACCTCTGTGAGCTATTCCCCACCCCCTAGCCTTTTGCAGTCCTGTCTACTTAGTTTATAAATGCCTTATATCTGTGACAGTCTCTAACAGACCACATTTCCATACAGAGTTCCATACAAATACTTCCAAAAGAGCAAGAAAATTCAAGCAGCTAGACTAGACAGTTTACAAAAGTCTTATGTAATGCTGGAAGACCCAACACACTACAGTAAGATGGTTTTGTTTGCTTTTCACTCCTGCATAGTGTTAAGTGGGAAAAGCTACACATCTTCAGAGAACCACATGCCCTGGTACATATTACGTGTACCCTGGGTTACATATTTCACCTCCCACTAAGCAGCTCAGAATTCCCGGTTCTTCTCTCCCCCATAAACACTTTTTTTCTCAATCCTTCCACAAGCAAGTATCATGGCACTGGACTTCAAGGCAGATGTAAGTTTTTTGAAGAGGATAATCAAGTCCCATCAGGATGTCTTTACAAAGAAAGGTTCCCAGTGATTATATGTAAAGCAGCCCAATTAGTAGGAAAAATTCCCAAGATGAAACTGAGATACTGTTCTCAACATTTATACACTCATAACTTTATTAAATGTTATTTGATAATCCCAAACAATCAGGAAGAATTGATTTTAAGTTTTACTTGGCATACAGTGGTAACAGCAGTGCTCACTCTAGATTGAATACTGATTGTTAATTCAATTTTCATTCAAAACAAGACACATCAGTTATGGAATTATGAGTTTTTTTTTTATATTTCACTAAATAATCTTTGTATGCTGCCCAACCATCTGTATAATTCAAAAAATGTCTAGGGGTTAATAGGACTACAGAATAAGTAGAGTGGATATAGTTTGTAGGGTTTTTTGTGTTCAATTATTCTAATGTATTATATGGACAACAAGAAGGCCTAAAACTCTTTAGTGACTCTGAAGCCCTTGATGTTCTGCAAACAACCAGGCAGTGTACAAATAGATAAAAGTACTGTGCCTTAGCACAAACGTTGTTGCAACTCAAAAAAAAACAGTACTTCACACATCTATTAATATCTAATAAGTGATATATGATAAAAAATGACTTTTATTTATCATTAATTAAAACTTCATAGATAATATCCATTATATACTGAAAATTATCCAGGAACTACAGCTGTACAACATCAACACTGTTGATACCATTGAATATTCTTAAAAGCTCCAAAGCTTACCATAAAATCCATGTTTAAAAACAGGTAAGAGACTGAAGAAACACACAAAAAAAATAAAACTATTTGTAAGGATATGCAAAGTATCATAGAGTATCCAAGAAGTATCAGGACGTGTGTACTGATACTTAGAGGTAGTCTGTTTTTATGGACAGATGTAAAGGGACTTACCACATAAGTGTTTATGCCTGAACAATTTTTTAGTTACTCGTTGTTAGTGTGCCACATTATCTCTTCTGTGGAAAGTTTCTTCAGGGCATTGCTGCTCAAATTAGATCAATCAAAGTTTTATCAAATTTTGTAGGTACTGGTGATACAGCCCAGGAAGAACATATCTGGAAGAGGTATGACACAGTACTTAGCCGCCCACTGGAACAGAAATTTTATATGCCCAGCCAGAATTCATGTATTTTGTTTTAAAAAAAAAAAAAAAAAAGAGTTCAATGTTTCAGCTACATAATAAAATTTCTCACAGAGGACTTCAGGATCCTTTAGCCTATCACAGTGAAACTCAGTCTTGTTCACAAGAACCATGATTTCAAAGTATTTGACTTCTATTTTGCTATATTACATCATACAGATGAAAGTCAAACATCTGTGGTTGGCAAGAAATATGAAGTGAGAAGCAAAGAACATAAGAAGTATGTACTAAACAAAGAACATGACACATAAAAGGAACACCAAAGTACCTGTGCCTGCACAGAAAGAAAGCAGGTGATCAAGTTCTGAGTAACAGTTGGGCAATGCTAGAATGTAAGAAACATTACGAAAACATTGCTTATAATTATGGAAAAGCTATAAAAAGAAACACATAAAGACAACACAACAAGCATTAGAATTTTAGGAGTAAAATATGTGTATAAAAAAAGCACAGAAGTGAAAGCTCGTAATTTGATTTCCCTTATACTTTTGTAGCATAGTCTTATGTTGAAGATTTAATAATTCTAACATATTTGGCAGTTTTTGACTTACAACACTGTAGCCTTTTTAGCGAGATAGCGTGTTGATGTTTTATTAAATATATAATTCTATATATTGCTTTGGATGTGAAAATTTCTGCTTAATGCAGCCTGAAGCAAAAGTGCAATTAAGTGCTTCCTAGATAATATGAATGATGAGCTCAGTGTAGGTTCTCATTTTGCACTTCTCTTCCAGGACAAGCTCTGATCACATGTATTCTATACATAATTCATTCATTCCAACTGTCCTCTGCATTTCATTACTAAAGCAGAATGCTCATCTTGGTCTTTAAATCAATTAAATCAACGATCTGACAAATACTTATTGGAGATCATTAAAAGGTTATGAAAAAAATCACTGCCTTCTAAGAATTATGTGAGGGATGAAAATTGCCCTTTTATTAAAATCTAGGTAGAAACCAATAAAATGTCTGAAAAAATTAGAAGTTCTCAACACTGTACTGCTAAGCACAAACTGAGACAAAGGCAGATAACGTTGACAGTTAACATCCAGTTAATTTCAGAAATACAGAATCATTTTATTCTTCCTTTCTGCTAGGAAATTAAAGTTTCAGAACAAGGCATGGCTTTGATTAAGGACTAAGTTAGCCAAAGCACATGAGTTTGTACATATCTGCACAGTGTTAAAAACAATTTAAATGTGCTTATATTTCTGTATGTGATCAAATCCTGTCATGGTAATGGAACGGTAATGGAAATTAACCATACCAACGGTAATGGAAAATAAACACAAGCTTAAGTCTTTTGCAAAATGCTGGTGTCTCCCATGCACAAAAGAGCATTAGTTTAACAACATACCATGGCTCTTAAAATTTTGCAGTTTAGTACATCCTCCAAAATTGCAATACTTAGTAGGAGGTGACTTTTAATTATATCCCTGCAGGCAAACTCTTTCCCTCTAATTAGGAAGAGGACATCAGAAAACCACTGACCATGAGGAGCTTCTGCAGTGCCATCCAGCACTGCATCTTCTGGTTCTGCAAATGCATGGCTTTTACGCGTGAGCAAGTACACGATATTTCGAGCATGGTCTAATTGACAAGAGCACCTGACTGCTGTTGTTAACCAAAATGCCTTTCAGAGAAAGTACCAAAACACACAGAAAGAGGCAGTGTAAATTAACTCTTATTTACTCTTCTTCAGGACTTTTTTTTTTTTTTTTTTAAACGAGGAGGAAGAAAGACTCTAGTAAGGTCTTTTCAAAGAGCAAAAACTGTAGAGTTTTTGTGGATAGCAATGTGGACTAACAAAGAAAAGCAGGAGAGCTGATCATTGTTATCATTCCTTCCTCGTGTAAATCAACTGTCATAAACTCTGAGGAGCTAGAAAAGAGAAGTAGTCTGGTCTAAGACTACTATAAGACCACTGGAATATCTGGAGATTTTTTTTTTTTTCCTTTGGCTGAGGAGAACTTGATTGAAAGCTGTCGGAGAGTTATAGTTCTAGAGACACAAGGTTTTAGTTTCTCTGAAAATTTTTCTTTCCTACACAAGGAGGCCATTGCCAAATTATTTTTAAATAAGGGGAAAAAAAAATATTTTAAAATTTGGTAAGGCAGTACTTTTTTCTCCCATTTTTAAGAAACTACAATTTCTTTTGTCTTTTGTTTCCTGAATTCTCTTTACAATACTCAGAAGTGACAGCTATCTCCATGTCAGTGTTTCACAGTTTGCTCTGCATCAACAGACATGGATATAAAATACAGTTTTATTTCTGAAGCACAGAGAGTTCATTACATCAGTCCAATAGAATATAATTTTAATTTTTGTCTTATTTGTATATTCATGCTTCAAAGACATCTTAAATTACTTCTAAACTGTAAGAGATATGGAAGGAAAAGAGTGGTTCATTTGCAGCTAATGTATACACAGTCTTCTCTGCTTTCATGAGAAAACAACCAAGTTCACTTTGGCAAAGGGAAGGTCTTCTACCCTAATGCCAAAAAGTACATAACCTGAAATACCAGTGTCACTACTCTTATTTTAGCAGTTCTCTTTTCAATTTAAACAGCACTTCCTGGTTTGCCCTAAATACTGCAATCTCCAAAGGACAAAGACATAGCAGCAAACTAATTCAGACTGCAGGCGTCTGAAAAGATGGTACACCTATGTCTTGTATGTAAGAACAGCACCCATGGTTGTTGGGATCCTGTGCTTTTGTGACCTTTATATCTTGTTTAGACTTTCTCTAGGCATTCAGGCCCTAAAACGTGTCAGTTATATATTATTGCAGTTGTACAGCAGGATGAATTTTCTTCTTTCACTGCCACAGTCTAGGTACGTGTTGCTTAGACTAGCAGGTAGTCACACTAGACATAAATAATTTTGACACTCAGGAGAACAGGCTAAATATACAAGTTCTACAGATCAGCAATCAATCTTATCTGATGGACTAACCCCAGAAACATTTTTAAAAAACATTTTTTTTTTCCTTTTGATCATCTAGACAAGTTCTGTGACAGACACTTTTCAGTCTCCCCTTTATATACAGGATCTAACAGTTTCCAGCATAAATAATGTATTTACTTACCTAGCTAAAATTCTAACTAAATTAAGCACACTGGGATTGAAAAAGAAAAATCTACTATTCAACAGGTCTAATCTGCAGAGAGGGCATACAAGGGATTTTGCACTGAGATGAAGAAATTCCAGCAATTCCACTTTTTTCAAAAACATATTCTGAAATGATACTATACATATTTCCAGGTGTTCCTGACTATAATCATAAAATCATTCACTACTTCTATTTTCTTTTCACCTACAGAAGCTCCACAAACAGGAGTAATCACTTGAATTTACCGTGTTTCCTCTGCCCTTTCTAACTTCAATGGAGACATTGATACTTTGGATTATTTCATCTTTCCAGGACACTTTCCTAACTATCCATAATTTATTTTTTCCTCTCTTAAATTTCTTTTACATACCTCTTATCAACATAACACTGTCTGTAAATTCTTTTAATCGTATGTGAACTTTATTTCTGCTCAAATCCTTGGCCAAGCCATTATTTGTTCTATCACTGAATATCATGCTTGTTTTGCATATGGCCTCTTCCTTCATTTTTTGAAGGCCGGTGCAGCACATTCTCATGTGAGAGAATGTAGCCTTTACAACACTTCCTCTCCAAATTTCAAACACTTCTCTTCAAATAAACACTCCCTTAATTTCCTGAAGTGTTTCAGGAATTCATCTCAATCAATCCAAGAAACTCTGTTCCTCCACAACATCCACTGACTTATCACTGTTACATTTCTGCTTTTTGCACTGCATAAACACAACTGTTTCTCGTTGGAGGCTTTCTCCTTGGTAACTTATGACATGCCACATCATCTTCCTCTATCTGTGCTTCATTTGTTGCTCATCTCACTCCATGTTTCTTACCTGCAACTTTTATAAGTAAATACATTTAAAAATCCCCATAAACCAAATTAAAAACACTTCAGTATGTGTAACAGAATTCTACTTTTCCCCTCTTGAATATTCTTTAAAGTATTCAGTACTTAGTTTGCATTAAATGTAACTGTATGAAAATTACAGTGCTGCACATACACAAATGTGTATTCATCTAGAATAAGATGTTAAGAAGATGCGATTTTGGTAAATAAGGTTTTATAAATCTTTTTAAGATTTAATTTTTACAAACCATTCACATATTGCCTTGAAATGACAGAAAACACTGATTAATTACTAAATACTGACTATGTTTTTCCGGGTAAGAAAATACAAACTCTACCAAGCCTAGAAATTGTAGTTATAGAAAATTTCTCTATTAGCCTAGAAAGCAAATCATAGAATGATATAGAAGCTGACTTTATATAAATTGCAAAAGGTACAAATTATATTTTGGATTTCAGTCTCATTATTATTAGTATATTATATACGTCATAACATCATAACTTGATTTATACAAATATTATTTAAACTCACGTCTTAAGATTCACACCTTTCTGCCAAAAAGGCTATGACACATATTTAGGTTTGCCTTCCTTGTAAGGGAATTTACATCATGTGAATTCACTGCAATGAGCAAGTACAATTCTTTCTTTAGGTAATTCACCTACCCCTTTAATCTCATAGGCAAAGTATACTATAGAAGGCACCAAAAGATACAGAAAGAGAGAGAAGCATTCAAGTGGTTTAATTGTGAAGAGAATTTTATGAAGAAAAATTCTCACAAACACATCATTATGACATTAATGTTGGGATTCTTCTCTCTGTTCCTACTGATAAGCAATGGAGTTTTATCTCTAGCTAACCCAGCTAACCCTAATCAGAGAAATCACACTATCTCTAACCATACAAAAGGAACCCTTCAGCTGTTGACTGATTTATCACAGTCACAAGCTGTCACAGCATACAACTGTACCTCAGCTAGTGATTGCTTATTAAAAATCACATTCTAGTGATGAACATTTTAATACATACCATATAATTGCTAGAAAACATATCTTGTATTAAATTCCTTATCATACTTTTATTTCCCATCAAAGTTTAGAAAGCATATAATACACAATGAGGCAGTATTAGCCATGTATACAGAAAGTGATGGAAGTATCTGACATTGCAAGAATATTCAATTGAAATACTACTTCCATTTCAAAGGTGAGAGCTTAAACAGTGTTCTTATTTGGTACTCATTTTGAATGACAATATTTCCTCCTTCATCTGGGAGAATATACTATCTAAATGCTGTGATTTTTTTTTTTTTTGGTGTCTTTTGTGTCTATAGTACTGGATTAAAATTCAGAATTTCAGTCTGTTTTCTAGCCCTGAGGTACAAGCACTTTTAATCTTTACGTGTTTTCATACCTCTTGTCTGAAAACAAGGTATTATAATAACTCAAAAAGCTATAATTTGCAATTGATCTTCAACAACTACAAGACATTTGGATGTTATTTGGACCAGAGTACAATGTCTTTCAAAAAACCCAAGAAAGAATAAAATCATCCTTACTTCTGAAAGAATGAGAACCCCTGGCTCAAACAAAAGCAGGACTGAAATCTTGATTTTCTTTCCAGCTATTGACAAGGAGTAATATTTTTGCATCTAGTAACTTTCAGCATGACTGGAAGTCAGAGATAAATAGGTAAGCAAATATGGACTACCACATAGAAAACTCCTTAGGAAATTGAACGAGAATGTGATCTGTACGGATTGCAGACATCTACAAGCATTATCTTCAAAAAAACAGGTATTAAACTAGTATTCATTTAGCACAGAACCAAACCCACTCATCTTGTTGAATCCCAATGAAAATATCAGGAAAATGAACAGCATTCCTGTGCTGTTGTTGCTTTTTTGGATGCAGGCTGGTATGAATTTTCACAAGCCAAAACCAGAAAATAAAATGATAAACAGGAATGCTAGCACAGACCTCGGTTTTCTGTTAAATGTTACAGGATGCTGAAGTGAATATTGCCTTGAGCTAGCTAAGTATTAAAGTATTCTACAGAGATCTAACACACTAATACAATAAAAATCTATTGACAATTGCCTTGAACTGGTTAAGTATTTAAGTATTCTACAGAGATCTAATGCATTACAGACTAAAAATCTATTTCTATGTGGTAATTATAGTCAATTTCTGTGAGATTTCTCAAATCAATATTTATAGTAATACACTTGAAAAGATCCAAAAAAACATGAAGCAACCAAAGAGAACCTTGTCCTGTGCGTGTCTTGGTTTGCTATTTTACAGTCCCAATAAAAATTCATGCATATTTATCTATCACCAAAGCAAGATATTTTGCTGGTAGGCATAGAAACTGTGGGCTAGAAAAGAGGGTACGTCCTGGTTTCATATAATTATCCTTTTGCCACAAGATGGCACCAAAAGATTAAAAATACATACATGCCTAAGGTTCCGTGTGAAAAAATGAACAAACTTTTCAAGGAATTGCACAAGAAATGTCATCAACTTTTTGGCTTTGAATTTCATTCTGCTTACTTTGACAAACTGCTGAAATGCAGAGACTTACCATAAAATTAACAAATACAAAGAAAAAAAATGTCTTACTAAAGCTTAAGTTTCTGACAAATTGCGAAGAACAGGCAGTGAACATTTAGAATGATATGTCGCCTTTCTAGGACAGGGAAGTATGAACATATGCAAATGTATGAATACAAACTAAACAGACACAAAAAAAAAAAACAACAAAAACCAACTCCAAACCCATCAGCAACGTATAGTCTCCCCTAAAGGAAATTTTATCAAAGTTGAACAACTTATACATTAAGATTTTTTCTTTTAGCTCGCTCAACTTTCCCTCCCAATTGTAATTAAAAAAAAAAAAAAAGTTGATTTCAAATTTACTGAACTCTTAAGAAAGTTGTGTGGTATATAACTGAAGAAATACTGAAGAAACAATATTTCTAGCTTATAGGATATCTCATTGTCAAATGAATTATTTTCTGTTCCAATAGCAAAGCCTCATCCTTCACAAAGAATAATATTATATGATAAGAACAGATCAGAGTGCACTAACTGTATAAAAGCAAAGCAAACCAACCCCCCCACCCCCCTTGTGGGGGAGAAAAAATTTCAAATAATAATTACTTCACTGGAAATTATTTCATGTAGTGGATATCATTTGTCTATTAAAAAAAAAAAAAAACAACAAACAAACAAAAAAAAACACACAACAAAAAACCTGTTGAAAACGTATTCACAGCCTTCAGCCAGAAAGAAACCAAGCATCTCGGAACATAAAACTGCTAATTCACCAGCAATTTTTTTAAGTCACTATCGTTGTTTCCTTTAAAGAGAAAGGACCCTGAACAATGTCAAGCTTATAAAAGAATTCTTTTTGTCTCAGTATTATCCTCATCTTCATTGCCAGTATTTCTGATTGTGCAGAAACCTATTAAGCTACCTTCAAATATTTTTTTCTGCACCTCACTTCATTTTAGCTCATATATTTTAAAACACTAACGCACTACCCTTGAGAAGTCAGTGCTTGATTACACATTAGAATCATTGAGATGAATTCTGTATACTTAAATAGAATTGAATTTAATTCTTTAAAATATTCTGGGGTTTTTGCAGTCATCATGCCATTATGACACCGCATTTTTTCATGTTATTTTCCTGATAATCAATAGTCCAGTTTTAATCCTCTATAATCATAACAAAATAACTTCTAAACTAGTCCAGAAATCCATTTTTTAATATGCTAGAGCTACAAATGGACTCCAACCAGCATACACAGAATAACGAGGAATCAGTCACATCACGAAAATGACCCCGTAAGTCATGTATACCTGTAAGACAAGACTGCCTGGGTGCTTTTCCAGAGAATGAGCTGAAACCATTTAACTGGCAGCTGTGGGACTGATCCACCTAGGGTGCTTTTTTCCCATTAGATCTGACTTTCTCAGGCTGACCAAGTGGCAAAACACCTCGGACCCTATGTATATGAGCACTTACTGGTTGGATCTTGATGACTGCAGCCATGGAGGAAGAAAAAGGCGGGCATTTCCTCCCTTGAATGTACACAACCCAAAATTTAGCAAGAAGTCACTGTTATGTTAACAGAGGGGTTTTTTTGGTCCTGTAGTTTAGAAGGGTGAACTACTTTGAACTTTACCATTTGTGTTTAACTCCAGCTAAGTGGGTGTTGTTAGAAGTGAAAATCTAAAAAACTTATTTGTAGGTGGCTATTTGTAAGTTCTGATCTAAAACACTCTCGTAACAAGTATAACTTAAACCCCTGAATGTAACAAATTGTAATTATACTGTTACTTTTTAAAAAACATTGCATTTCAGAACTTAAATAATTGATTTCTCCTTCTTTGTAACAAACTTTTAGGTATCCAGTTTAGGATAGCTTAAGCCAGTGACCTTTCTTATTCACATTATAGATTCCTAAATTCTCTTGAAGACTTACACTCATCAAAACTTCAATGGGATTATTACTATAATACACTACGTCTTAGTTCATCATTGTTTTCTAATTCTCTGACCTCAAATAAAAAGCTAGAGGAAACCAAGCCACAATTAGGATGTATTTGGAAATAGCACATGTGTTTCAGAGTGGATTCAGATGCCTTGCTAATCAAGGAGAGGAAGAAGAAATGTATGATTTTGTCTTAATTTTCCATTCTGTACATATATTCCACACATATACTTAAATTTCAGAAAACAGATCAGTTTCTTTTGGTCATCAGAATGATTAAAGACTGTCTAAATAATATAAATAAATAAGACATTTCCATCTTAAGAAAGATAATCTCAAATTAATTAGTCAAATCATGGTACTAATTAATTTGAAACCAGTTAAGAGAAATTTGAAGGAATTGTATAAGCCAGGAAAAAAAAAATATTTTATAAATAATAATGTTACAGAGGAAAATCCGTCTTTATCTGTATATCTGCCATTCAGACATAACTACTAGAAAAAATTAGATCCAGTAACACATGAGCTTTTAGGTTCTTAATCACAAACTGTCAATAAAACGCCCTCAAGTATTAAGCCGTAGGGAGACCCAAATGTATCTAATATGCCTAGGGCTTGGTTCACCCATTTTAATCAAGATGACAGCTTCAGTCTTATCTTGACCATGAGCACCATACTCTTACTCAAGGGAAAGAGCACACCTCTGTGCACTAATAACATAAAAAGCTTTGTCCAACAAAAGGACAAAAAAACACACTTTCCTAAAATGGTTCTCACGATAGTGTTCTACGTCCTACAGTTTTTATGGACACTACAGCTTTCTGCGAAAAGCCTGTGGAAACTGTCCCAAAGAGGAACAGAAGTAGGAGTCAAAAATACTATTTAAAACTTGGCCTTGCGATGCGGGAAGCAGTAGCGTATTTAGGGAACTTGGATGTGATGTGCTTATGCAGATCTTAAACTGTCTTTCATGTCATAGTGAAATACCTTACTTCTCTAATCTTAGAAATGAGAATTTTTTTTCATATAGCTGTGAAATGACTGGTTATACCTCAGCAACCCATTTATAAATTGGCATCTACACTATTACTTACCATTTAATACAGGACTATTTTGATTAAAGACTGCTGATTCAATGGCTGAAAGTTGTTGATCTCTGCTGAAACTCCCTTTGTTCTATGGCAACGTTTTTATAGATGTTGATGTTTTTTTGTTTTAAACTATGTATTTAACTGTAATTCACTAATAGATGACCCAAGCATTAGTTAGTTCAATCAACTAGTTCTGTTTTGATTTTTTAGCAGAAAGTCATGAGGACAGGCTAGTAGCTATACATAGCTTGCTTTGCAGCATCAAGATTATAATGAAAAAAATAAATATATAACATACAACAGTACCGACATGTAAAAATCCTCTCCTTACTGAATGAAATACACAAAAAAAATTAGAAAACATCTACAACGATAACAAAAATATGATCTATAGCATAATGTAAATTTTTTGTGAAAAGTTACTTTTATAATTTGTTAAAATTTATTCTTACAGGTGGAAAGAAAATAAGAGCTGAAATATTGTCATTCTCCTGCTTCAATTCATCATGGTTTGGGAATTTTTGTTTTAAACACAGTATTCTTCCCCCCCCCCCCCCCCAGTATTCTTTCTATTTTTCTTGGGGTTTTTTTGCAATTATTTCTAACAACTGACAGTCTGCTACTGAAAATCAAGGTCATCTTCAACATTAAAAAAAAAAACAAGCAAACACCCACATTATTTTAATAATTAAATCTTATTCATCTAATTAACGCACATACACTTCTAATGAATGTATTACTTAGAATCTCCGTGATGTAGAGAAATCAATGACATTTAAGTCTACTTTTAACTAATTTGCTGATGACACACAGATAAAATGGATGTATAGGTCTTCAAGGAATCTTCTTATGTGCCATGAAAGGAGAGGGGCTCAAGTAGAAACTTTTAGATTCACACCTTGTCTGATATGTTTAGCCTCCAATATTTCTCTAACAAAGAATGAAAAATGAAATCATTATTACAAGTGTATGTATTTATAAAACCATAGAAAACAACCTGAGGATTGCAAGAAGCCATGTTTTTATTTCAAATTAAGTATAGTAATACTATCCACAGTTTTTAGTCGAGACTACAAGAAGGTTAGGTACAAGTTTCTCCCCTTTTTCTCTCTGCCAAAGCTGTAGAAAGGTATTTGGAGAAAAGATGACAGCCCTTCCCTCAAAAAACAGGAACTTGTAGATAAAACACCATATAGTCCCAATTCATAATTGAAGCCCATATGCCTGTCAAGGCCATATCTGGCAGCATTTTAAGGTGTAGTGAGGGACAGTATTTTTAAAAGAACACTGTGAGAATGATAACCACGTCAAGAAGAAAAATTTATACTATGCCTATTAAATCACATGGACAGAGTGAGGAAAATCTCAGTGTCATGAGAGGGGAAGGTGTCTCTTTTTTTCCCCATCTTTCATCACCTGTTTTCAAAAGGGTGTCCAGATCCCTTTTTTAGAAGAGTTCACCTGTGGTAACAGTACCGTTACAAAGAATTTTGCAGGGTTACAGGAGCCTTGGCCCTGGAGGTTCCACCGCCCCAGGAGAGGGGACAGAGGCAAGGACGCTAACGCTGTACCCACAGCAACATTACTGTTGTTGACTGAGTCTTGCATCTTAGATATTACATGCATTTATGGTCCCAGTTCCCCCCTCATCATAGTAAAGGCATCAGAAAAAAGGCATGTGACTATTTGTAAGGGAAAGGCATTTATACATTTAAGCAATAATTTTCGTAGAAATCTTAGAAGCAGGAGAAACTTGACCATCCTCCTGTTGTCCTGAATATTATATCTAAATAATTACAAATATTTTGTGTTCCTATCTCTTCTCACCCTCATTAAGAAACTCAAAGATTTTGTCAATGTACTTTGTCTTATGTGTAAGTTATGAAAAACATTCAAGAAAATCTATGTACAAAACTCTCTTGATTCCAGTAGAAGTAAAAATCAGCTGTACACTTGTGACACTTAAAAGAATCAATGACAGAAAGCACAGTATCTAAGCTTCCTAGACACAGACATATCTCTGTTTTATTTGTGCTTACTATTAGGATAGCATAACAATTAGCAAGATAATCTTTTTATTCATTAAACAGGTGTAAATATCATATGAACTACTGAAGTGTGGTAGACACAATCACACACTAACAGTTCAGTTATGCATATTTTTATTTATTATGTTAATTTGTGGAAAATAAATTACCAGTCCTATTGGACATTGCATTTTGAGTCTTGCTCATAGTGCTGTAAATTACATTGATATCTACTCTTCACATCTTAAAAAACTGGATATTATAGCATTGTACAGTTCATGAGGATTGCATTCATTTTTAAGGATCATGATCTGATCAGGCTAAGTGATGGTATGTCACATTCTTTATGTTGTAATGCAAAGCATTGAAATAGGATAATACAATAAATCCAATCTATAATATAGCAGGTGATGGAATGTTAACAGTAAAATCATAAAGCATACATATATATATCACATAGTACACATTTCTTTGTGAGAAAATATTTTGGAAAGGTTTTTTTTTATTATTTTTGTAAAACACAGAAGAACACAGTGCTAGCTTTTGAGCAACAGAATTCTGGAATCATCTATTTTCAATTCATTTTTTAAATCATTACCTTTACACAGACACGTGCTCTCTACATGATTTCCTACTGTTTGAAATATGATTCAAAGTTCACTTTGAGTTACAATGAAGAGATGCCACAATAAAGTTACAAATAAAAAGACCCACATTGTGTGGAGAATTATGTGCATTTGGGAACAATATTAAAAAGGACACCTGCCATATTGCTTTTCATTACATCCAGTTAACTTCCTAAGTCTTTGTATTCCCCTGATGCAGCCTGTTGATACAGACATAGTATTACACACTTCCAACTAGCAGATTTGAGTTTACATCCCAGATCAGATGCCCTGTGACAGTACCAGCTGGGGAGTACCTCTGAGATACTGCTAGAGCTTTATGCCTCCTGCTGGACACACTTCTTTATCAAAAAAGTGATGAACATTATCTATTTTGTGTAAGTTAGTAGAGGCAAGAAATGGTAGTGGGACCTTACAGAAAAAGCGAAGCAATAAAAAGATGACATAAATTAAGAAATAAATTGTACAGTATTCTGCTTGCTAGAATGCAGGTTTTTCCCTGTTTTCTCTCTACTGTACACACACACTTGAGGTACCTGGCTCTTATGTTTAATAATTAGGAAGACTTCATGTACAAAGTATAAAGCTTCAACTGGCAGATTTTTGGCATACCCTCCACATACTAAAAATTAGACTGATAAGCCAGTAAACAGGATGTATAAGCTCAATAGCTCTTTGGTTGGATGGTGTTCTGGCTTCCTACCAGATGAAGACAGAACAAAGAAAAAAACAGTGCTCAGGTCTAGTTGATTTTTTCAGTGTCTAGTAATACAGCCTGATAATGGTAACACACTCAGTGCCCCAGAGATGAGATTTTTTTTCTATTGCTCTATTGTAGAGATGCTAACCCACAGAAAAAGGCAAGTTAGGGAAGTTGCCATGTCAAGGACTCAGAGCTGTAAATCCAGGGAGGAGAGGAGCAAACAACATTCAACATAGGAGTTCCTCTTGGCCTGAAGAGAGATTTGAGGAACGTTTAGTTCAAGATAGTATTTAGAATAACATTGTTTCTTCATTTTTTCTTGCTTTCAAGTTTTTCCGGAAGTTGGGCAGTAAAGGAAGTATGCTTTTTTCAAAAAGCAAGTGTTCACATTAGTAGGTTTGAGGCTGCAGGATGTGCGGTGTGTGTTGTACAGTCAACCAAGGTTCCAGTGAACTGTACTTTTAGGTTGCATGACCTTTCATTGATAACCTCATACTATCCAGAACAATTGAAAATGGTAGGGCTTCCTTATGTGCAGTGAAGTCACCCTTCATAATGTGTTACTTTGACATACTTAAACTGCTCATAAGAAAAGAAGTTTTATTTCTTAATTGCAGTTTTCCTCCTGTATAATAAATATTACATCAATTAGTATGTTATTAAAAAGCCCGTAGCAAATACAATGGTAATATAGAATATATATTTATGTGGTTTAGTTAAGGCAGTCACAAAATGTTTCTTAAACCCTTATATTCTGCCTAATTACTTGCCCAAATAATCAGTGTTTTCCTTCCATTTCTGTCTATCACATAATGTCAAAGAATTAACTGTACAGCAGATTTTTTCAAATGTCTGAACAAAGACATATTGTGAAGTCCAATTAAGATGCCTTGGTGTTTACAAACTTGATTTCAAGTGATAGTAATGAATGAATTAAAAATAATATTGTGATAACAATCAGAAACTTCACCCCACTGCAACCATTCAACAGTACTTCAATCTTAATTTGACCCCTGAACTAGTACTGCAACCTAGTGGTGTGATAAGGAATAAAATTATACTACATCAATCTGCAACCTGGCTGTAAATATGGTTAACAGACATAGAAATTAAGTCACCTGGACAGAATTATCCAGATGAGATAGGCTCTATTTCATTCGCTTGTTTCCTTGGGAAATCACATTGAGATCAGGAAATTACTTTCTCAGAATCAGAGGTAGATTATCATTTTCAAATTAACATTTTCTGCCTTTTACACTTCATTATTTAACCAGGAAAAAATATATTACTTAGCTGAAATTTGCATACTGGTGTGGATGTATAGATGTGTATCTTATTAATATCTCTCTACATTTAATTAATGGTGAGCTCATTTGCTTTGACATATAATGTTATTTTTACGCATTTTACAACTACAGCTAGGCACAGAAAAGAACAGTAACCACAGTGTCTACTGTGAGCACATTTCAGTATTTCATCAGTTTCTTCACAGATCCTTTGTCTATTGAAAACATGCAAGCACAAAGTTTTAGTATATCTACACTCATTTGCTCTAATGCAAAGCCAAGAAAACCATTTAAGAATATCTAAGGTCCTACGCACAGTCCCTTTGAGATATAGTTTGCTATTTTCTTCTCCAGGAACTGTTACAAAGCTTTCTAAATATAAACTGTTGGCAAAACAAGCAACCAAGACATATTTTCCAATGCTACCCAAAGTAACAAAAAAAAAAAAAAAATCAAATTATCATCAGCAGTTTCAAGTTTAAATGTGTTATAATCAACACTTCTTAACCAGTATAAAGTTCCTATTTAAGTGTACAAAATCATCTTGACACCACACAAAGAAAACATGGACATAAAGCTAAACTAAAATTAACAGAAACTGCTACTGAAATGACCTCTCATTCATACTTTTATTTAACAAAGTATATAAAGATACGAGAAGACTTCCTCAGGCACATACTAGATTACCAGTTTGTAATCCAAGAGGTATTCCTCTCTTGATGTAAGCCCATATTGACTCTAAAAAGCTGTTTTGCAATTCTTGAGAAAGATAGCTTCTCTTTTCTACTTGTCTTTCTCAGTTCCCTGAGTTCATTCTTTCATCTCCTCCTCTGAAAGAGCACAGACTACTATTACATTCAAAAAGTAACCAATTAATAGAAAAGTTTGAGTGACTGGAAAACCTCAATAAATGCTTGTACCAGACTCATAATATTCCTAGTAAACGGCATATTTAAAAAGGATTTAGAGATTCAGAAGTATGTTCCAGTCTCCCACTGCCTGCTTTCCCCCTCCAGTAATATCCCCATGTAAACGTAAAGCCTACTAGCTATAAAAAAAAAATAAAAAACAACACATTTTTTTATAAACCTGCTTCCTCACACCATGCACACACTCACACATGCATATGCACATGCATACACAACAAGTTGTATAATTCGAAAAAACCTTACAAGCAACGAGTGTACAGTTGGGGTAATGCAGAGGCTTTTACTGAAATGAAACATGAAGATTACAGGCAACAGCTCCATTTGTGTGGAAGCAACAGAGATGATAGGTCAGTTTTAAAGTGCTGGTTGCTATTTGTCACTGATTGCACGTGCAGATGCATTCTCTTAAGCTGAAGAACTGTTAGATTTTTACAGCTGCAACTAGTATCATGTACAGTATTAGCCTATTGCAAATTTCTAATGCAGCTGGGAATGCCATCAATAGTTAGTAGTTGGGAACATAGATTTAGACTTGCATTGTGCTGCATTAATTTAACACCACATCAAATATGGATTTTATTGCAGCAATGACAATAAATGCTTACACAGGTGCAGACTAAATTTTTCCTCCCTCCACCTTTTCTCTTTCCCCCCCACCCCCCGCTTTAATGAAATGTCAAACCTGGCAATATTTTCCCCATTTCTGTGCATCTAGCTCTGTATTTGAAATATTGCACGTACCCACCCTGCTATCCCTCTCCAGAGGGATTTCCTTCATAAGAAGCATTTGCTCAGAGTGTGTATAATTATTCTGAAATTCAATTCAGGGCAGAATGAATAGCGGTGAAAGCTCTAACAGACTTGCACTGGTATACAGAAAGTGAGGGCACATATATGTATGTTTCATGCCATGTTCATAACAGTTACACTGTGAAATATTGTGCTTTTTTCAATTCAAGCAGTATTGTCCCCCCCACTGAATTTGCAAGAACTGAATACAGATGCAAATTGCTGCTCATAAGATAGCCTGCTTACTAGCAGAAAAAAAAAAATAAATAGTAAAACGCTTAGTGTTTCAATCTTGAATAAATACGATATTGGTTTACTTTGAGGAGCGAATACATAGCAGTTATTTCCTATCCCTTGCCTCATTACTCCTGAAGCATATTTATAAAATGTAAAAAGTTGCATTGCATTAAACACCATACTGTTCATGCTATAATAATAATAATAGCAACAACAACTACAAAGAGCTTAAGGAAATAAAAATAAGAAAGGCTCCTACCTTTTATTATGCTTCTGAGAAAGTGAAGTAGTGTCCACCCCAACCAAACTGAAAAACGAGCTAGTAAGAGTCCTTTTTCTGTTTGTTTCCTCCTGTTATTTTCTAAGACTGATCCTACTTGGATCTAACTCAGGTTTTTTTCTCCCAGCATCACTTAACTCTGGCCAGCCGGGAGCCAAAGCTAAGGGGGAGCTCTCCCTCTGACTGGCTTTCATTCAGAGCTCCTGATTAAAAAAAAAAAAAAAAAAAAAAAAAAAAAAAAAAGACGGACCATCACCACCAGCACACACACGCGAGACGCACAGACACGCACACACTCGCTCTCCCTCCGAGGAGGAGAGCGGGAGAGAGAGAGGCGCTGCTGATGGAGGCGCAGCACTTACCCTGGGAAGGCTGGAGCCCAGGGAAGCGCAGGCTTTTCCGAGCACACAGTGATTTGCAAGTGAATGCGGTGGGAGGGTACAGCCAACGGAGAGCTTTTTTGTTAAAGCCTGTCGCCCTCCCTTCGCTGGCAGAATGGTTCTCTGTTTTTGAAGTCTAAGGTAATCAGCCTCATCTGCTTAGCTTGTCGTAGTAATAAAGACCGAAAACATCACCACTTCTTGTGGTGTATTTTTCTTCATTAAATATAATCACTTTCCTATACCACCAGTGATTTTACAGCAACGTTTATAGAATTTTTATATATATATTTAAAAAATAGCATGGTGCCAAGTTAAATTACAGCCTCGGAGGGCTCAGATGAAACCACAGAGAGTAGTTATTTTCTTCATTGAACTGCTTATGCTATTTAGATTAGAAACATTTTTCCTCGTGCTTCACCAGTTTTATGATGAATATAAAACAAGACAGGTTCATATAATATTAGGTATTTTCACATTTCCAGAGGTTATAAAAAAAAAAGTCAGCATCACTACTAATCCCCCATTAATATTTTTTCCCCAGTTGATACTTGTGATTCCTGTTTTTATTTCAGTCACTGTATTCATTTTGCTATGTGTTCGTTTTCATCAAGTTAATCTGTGTTGGTTTCATGCTTCTAATACAGCAAATTGGACTTAGCACAATCCTCCTTGGATCATATCGAGTCCAATCCTTTCATTGTGACACTGTAGGGGGTTATGTATACATTAGTTAGGAGAGATTTAGCAAATAGTCACATAAGATTAAACCAATGGATGTCAGTATTGCTCTATCTAAAGAATGTCATAAGGGACTATCTCTGGTTGTAAAAAAGTCTCCACCCCTCCCCCCCCCCCCAAAAAAAAAAAAAAGCTAAATTCTCTTAAAACAGGAGCTGAAAAATGTTGCATTTGGGAGTGAGGAAGAAAGTAACAATGACAACTATTTCATTATTAGAAAGTCTAATACAGGAGTAGATAGACCACTGGCTGTTGTTAGGCTGCTCAGTGGTAACTATTTTGCTTGGTTTCAGCTGCTAACTATCGGTCAAAAAGATAATAAAAAAAGAAAGGCAGGATCCTTATCATGCCTAGTATCACTTCCTACTGTAACCCACTGCTGCCATTTCCCCAGATCTGTAACCATCAGTAAGAAGAAATGACCCACCACCTAAGCACAACGTATTGGCAGATGAGCAAGTCAGCATTAAAGTATCGTGTTATACTAGCACGTGAACACATCACCTGGAGATGGAAAGAAGCAAAGCAGCAAAATGCCGGAGGGTGGGTTGGGGGCAATCTCTTTTTACTAACATATATGAAATGATTTGGTTTTGAAAAAATTATCTACCATGATGGATTTTTAATCTTTCAGGGAAAGACAATGAAGTTAATTGGCTTTTGCTGTATTTCGGCACATAAATACACAGTGCAATGCATAAAACATCTGTAAAACAATGCCATTGCTTTCCTTCTCCCTTTCCCATTGTTGTATCAATATAAAAATTAGAATTGCCATAGGTCCATCTGCTCCTAGTTTCCAAAGACCTACATTCTCAGTCCTTTCGCAGGAAAGGAGACTGCAGAATCTAACTCAGGTTTCCTAATCTCTGCCATCGTTTGACATTACACTAGGTAAAGATACATTCACAGTTCCCAGTGATCCATGTGGAATTGACAATATTGAGACATCTATGCTGTCTTCCAAGTTTGCCCATTTATCTGTGGAAAACTGGAAGCATAAGATTCTCTTACTTTTGGGCAAATCCGCTCGCATTGATATGAAAGTAAAGTTCATGGAACTTTCTTCACTGGCTGTACCAACCATGCTTCAGCCTCAAAAAAAAACCACCTTGGCTTGGACTCTATAGTAGAAAGCTAATGATTATCTTAGAATAAAAGTTGCACTTTCAATTTGGCAATACAGACAAATTAAATTATGATTAAAGGAGACAGAAATATGTGGAAATTTATACAAACGGCTGGGAAGTAGCTCTTTAAAGCTGGACAGCTTTTTGGGTGATGAACAGAATATTGAGTGTTGAAAATTAAGTTGAAAGCTTCAGTTCCTTTTAACATTTTGTCTTCTGTTATTTAAGTTGCAACCATGAAGTGGGAAATAAATGACACTTTGTGTATATATATGAAAGTCTATTGTATGCATGTGCAACACATACACACATACAGAGCTATGCCAAATTCTGAAGTCAAAGTAAATGATCTAGTGGAACTATTCAGGAACACACTGAATGTGTGCTTACACCTTTTTCTGCTGAGTGTTGTGGTATATTTCTGCTAGGCTTTTATTCATCCAGAGTGAACCAATCTTATCACAGAGATATATTAATTTATTCAGGCATAGTTGCCAGAAGTCACACCACACTTGCACCCATAAATTGGAATAACCTTGGGAGTTAAGGTTAATCCTTTGTCACTAACTCCTGTTTCTGTTGGTATGATCAACTATTTAAAAGCCAGTATTTATTTATACTGGTTATCTACATATCTACATATATGGTTATCTACACAGTTATTCAACCATATACTTAGTCATACACATGACAGTAACTTTAAAACAAGGTGGCATCATAACCTATTTTTAACACTGCCTAATGCTTCTCATTAGAAGAGTCCTTTTATAGTTACTTATAAATTTACCAAACAAATTATTTAGGATTAAATTTTCTACGCTGATAGTCTGCCTCAGGCAGAAATCATTTAAAAACATTTCAGCCAAAATAATACTGAGATTTCAGAGAACGAGGAAAAATTATACAGCTGGAATTTTCTCATAGGAGTAAAACAACCTTCATGCTTTGAAGGCAGAATGTGAAACTCCACAGGGTACAGCTGGCCTTTGAGTCAGAGAAGCTTACCAATGGGGACAGATTAGGTCAAGGAGCATTAAAATAAAGGAACAGTGGTAGGAGCAGAAGGAGTGGAGTCTGGAGGAAGTATTCTTCTTGGACAGGAAAGAAAAGAATATGCGCTTCTGATAAAGAAGCAAGATAGAAGAAACAGTGGCAGAACAGAGGTAAAGACATAATTTCACAGAGACTGAGCAAGGAGACCCGGGGTGGGGAAAAAAAAAAAAAAAAGAGAAAAAAAATTAGAAAAAAAAGGAAGCACACAAGATAAAACGTCAGAAAAAGAGATACAGTCCTTACCAGGAACTGTGGTGTTGCTTTTTGCCATCTCTGTCTTCAAGGTAGGCAGCTTTATCCTCTGAAATGATAGGTCTAGTGCAATACCTACTCAGACTATAGCAGAGATGCTTTCCCTGCTTTTCATTTCTGGTTACAAACTTGGCAGAGATCCAAGCAGCCAACAGTTGCATTTGTAGGAAGACAACAAGGTGTAAGAAGGATAAGAAAGAAAAAATCTGGAATTAGACCCCATTTTCCTAAGTATCACTGTCAACAAATGTCTGTCAAACCTGCTGGAATTCTCTCCACTCAGTGTTGGCCCACATGAGTAAGACAGCACTTTAGTTGCTTCATGAGCTCATGAAATAGTTATCACTGTAGCGTTTTTAAAGACTCCAAATCTAGCAATGAGCTGTATGGAACTTAATGATGCAATTTCTCCTTGTTTTTATTCAGTATTTGATATATTTTAACCTCTGAAAAACTGTACACAGAAACCTAACAATAAAACCCAAGTACTCCAAAATGAAGAGGCCAGAACTGTCTATCTATGCATAATGCAAACTAAAAAAAAAAAGTTATAGTACATCTATTAAAAGAAGCCAATGTATTACAGGCATCTCCTAATTACTTTCCATCTCCTTTCATGCACTCCCAAAAGTACCCTTCCTCATTGCACAAGATGGACTAGTCTATGAGTAAGTCACAGCATGGCAACGGTTGTCTAGCAAAGATTGTCTTTTTTTGGTGCAGATGCCAGAAATCTTGTAGTGAATAAAGCTGAATGGAAGGGAAAACAGAAGTCCTCACAATGAAAACATTCTCTTTTTAACGAGACCATATCTAATCCTCTGCCACCTATGCCTGTATGATGCTGAGCGCGTCACTTGAACCAGATTTGTGAATGAAGAGCTGGGTCTGATATAAAGAGGTGTTGAGCACTGACAGTTTCAGCAGACACTGTGTTATAATAAGAAAAAAAAAAAAAAGGCTGGTGCTATGTGTTATTAAGTCAGCTTGTACTTCTGACCATGGTGTGCCTCTGAGCCTCAAGTTCTATTTTGTGGAAAAGGGTAAACATCATGGCCCCACATCAGACATTTACTGAGACGATAAGCTAATGTTTGGAAAACATTCAGCTATTATAATGTTAAGCACTGTAGAAATACTTGGGAAAGTTATACAAAAGCAGGATTAGAAAAGTGTGCCTCAAACAAATCCATAAACTACATTAAAGCACAATTATTGTTAAATAAAAAAATATATTATTTCAATACAATAATACAGCAAGATAACATGATTCTTATGCACCACAACACATTAGCTGCAGGATAAGCAAATAATTTTAGTATTTCCTAAGTTCTGCAAGCTTGACCCTGAAATCTTGGTAGTGTTCTTTTACAATGACTGCATGTACATCTGTATTTGAAATTTTTAATATTTATTCATAAAGTGATCCTGAAGGTACTAGGTACCTAGGTACAAAGTCTAGTTGGAGACCACTAGCTAGCGGTACATCCCAGGGATCAATATCAGGTACAGTTCTGTTTCACATCTTCATTAACGATCTGGATGATGGGGCAGAGTGTACCCTCAGCCAGTTTGCAGATAACAGAAAACTGGGACGAGAGGCTGACATGCCAGAGGGTCATGTTCCCATCCAGAGGGACCTCAACAGGCTGGAGAAATGGGCTGACAGGAACCTCATGAAGTACAGCAAGGTGAAATGCAAAGTTCTGCACGTGGGAGGAACAACCCCATGCACCAGTATATGCTGGGGGCTGCCCAGCTAGAAAGCATCTTGGTGGAAAAGGACCTGGTGGTTCTCCTTGACTCCAGATTGAACATGAGCCAGCAGTGTGCCCTTGCTACAAAGAAGGCTAATGGCTGCATTACACAAAGTATTGCCAGCAGGTCAAGGGAGGTGATTCTTCCCCTCTACTCAGCACTGGTGAGGCCATACCTGGAGTGCTGTGTCCCCTTCTGTGTAACCCAGTACAAGAGAGACATGGACATACTGGAGAGAGTCAAGTGAAGGGCTATGAGGATGATTAAGGGACTGGAGCACCTCACATATGAGGAGAGGCTGAGAGAGCTGGAACTCTTCACCCTAGAGGATAGAAGGCTCAGGGGACATCTTATCAATGTATGTAAATACCCGAAGGGAGGGTGCAAGGAGGACAGAGCCAGGCTTTTTTCAGTGGTGCCCAGTGACAGGACAAGAGGCAATGGCCACAAACTGAACTGCAGGACTTTCCTCTGAACATCAGGGAACAATTTTGCCCTGTGAGAGTGATAGAGCACTGGCACAGGTTGCACAGAGACATGGATTCTCCATCCTTGGAGACTTGGAGATATTCAAAAGCTGTCTAGACATGGTCCTGGGCAACTGGCTCTAGGTGACCCTGCTTGAGCAGGGGTGGGTTGGACAAGATGACCTCCAAATTTTGTGAGACCACACAGACAAAAATACAACAACAGATCCCCCACAAAGGGATTTTTTCCAAAAAGAAGACATGAAAGGACGTACAACAGAACATAAGAAGGTGGCTAAGTGAAAAAAACAAAACAAAACAAAACAAAACAGCGAAAGAATAGAGATAAATAGTAGAGGGAGGCGGTGGTAATACAGGAGCAGGGGCTGCCATGTCAAACAGCCTAAGTGCTGTGAAGGAACACATAGACAGTACTAGGAACAAAAGGCTGTTCATGAAGGAAGGAAGAGTAACATATTTCACAGTATATGCATTAAGAAAAAAAAAAAATCAACAGTGCAGTATGCAGTCCAGAAAGTTACTACGCTAAAAGCCACATACACACTCTATTACATTAAGTAATGTTCATACCAGCTGCAGCTCCTGCTCTGACATTAACACCATTTCCTCTAATTCTCCATGTAGTCTCAGCAATGCCTTGCAGTGCCCTGACTTCCATTATAAATCTCCTTTGATCTATCATGATGGAGAAAAAAGCCAAGAAAGTTGTTTGAGTTCTTTGAGTTTCTGGCATTTCATTTTAACCCGAACACATATTTTTTTTCAGCTATTGAAAGCCATAAGTACATAGCTGTCTCCAAAGAATCAACTACCCGTTCTTTCATTCATTTCAGTTATTCCAGAGCACACACATCCTGGTATCTGCTAAAACTCTTTTGTTTTTATAAATCATCTGCCCTCCTACTCCTGTATCTAAGCATTTAAATGTTCTGATTCTACAAGTGAATTTTATTTCAGTAAACTAAAAACGTTTATAGTTACCTACAAAATGTCCATAAACATTGTATAAATGGAACATAATTCATACAAAAGACTACACATACAAAAGATAAAATTACTAAGAAGGATGTCAATAAAACTTCTATATTGTGTACAAACTTGTGTATGGTTTATCTAATGATTATGAGAAAATTTAACACAACCATAAAGACAAGTCATTATGGATTATTGGTAGCATTCTTCAAATCACCTATCATATTTTTAGCAACATGAACAGACAAGGTGCTTTTTGGAAATAACGCTGTATTAATATAACCAAGCAGAAGCCTTTTGATAGAATAGATGTCCTCTGATTTGGACAAATGGTATTATTTCTTTGTAATACTATGAAAATAAATATAACACAAAATATCTTTACTTGACTTCACTAAAGTTGTTCTGTGGATTTCCCCTTTTCAAGTCCGGTTTATTCAGATGTTTGCTTTAGCTGCATGGTTCTAATTTTAGTATCGTATACCAATCCTGTTATATATATTTCTGTCTCTGCAGGTTTGTCAGGGGGTTTAGTGCCAACCCATTATACTTAAATAAGAATATGTATGTATATGCAATTGCAAATAAATGAACAAATACACAGGAAATCCCTCCTCCCTCGATAACATATCTGAAAGAACACAGATTAAATGTATCTATTTTGCATTTGGTAAATGTGATGGTGATATGTTAAGAACAGCTAAACTGCTAAACAGCTTTACATCAATTGCTCACACTTGAAAGAAACTGTATTTCTGCAGAGAACAAAATCAAATTAAGCTTACTTTTTCAGCCTAAATAATACAAGGTATTACAATTTTAGACAAAAGTAGACAGTAAAGCATAACCCCTCTCAGAAAAAAAGACAAAAATACAAAGAAATGTTACATTTCAACATGTGCATAACGTTGTAGCTATATCACATTTGGATTCAGAGAGACTTAGGGACATTTTAAGCTCCTTATTCATTGAAGTGTTCATATGCAATTAGCAGAATGCACATTGACTCTCTTCCGTTTTAACAGATTATGAAAAGTGGTACTCTTGTGCTACCTTCTTATTTGTCAAGAGCTATCCTTAAAGTTAGGATAGCAAGAGAGAAGTGAAATAAAGAAAGGACCTATTCTTTCTTATGCTGTCCCTCATATAAGTGAATCTTCCAATGTGCAAAGCAGCACACTTGAGAATTTATTTTTTTTCCAGTAAGCATCTCTCAGAGAGAGTGACGTTAACAGGGCACAAGCCAGATGAAGAAAAAATAAAGCAAAACAACAACAAAAAAACCCCAACAATCCCCTCCATCCCCAATTCTTTCCTAACAGATTTTAAATGATTTGCAATTAGCAAGTCCAGCTGCAACCTGCAGGTCTGGAAGTCCCATTAGTAGTCTTTTCTATTCCTTCTACGTTTTCACTTATAAATTCTCCTAATAGGAATCAGCCTTATGCTTGTACTCCACCTTTATTTTGAAATGTCTTCTTACTAGAGCTTAGGCTAGGGATTGGATGAGAATTCATGTTCTGACTGAGAATACAAAACTATGGAACAGCAGAGGTTGCAAAATATTTTTTCTTTTATTATTAACGCTGATTCAGGTATCAGTTCTTGGTTTGCAAACCTAGCATTTTCACAGTCTCTTCTTTGGTATATATAATTGCACAAGGATAAACGTAACAGTTAGAGAGGGAGAAGTTTTCAAACAACAGAAAAGTGATATGGTATTTAATCTTTCACATCCTGCCAAAAATAACGGTAATGATAAAACCCCTCTTGAAGGGCATAAGATCAACCTGGGCCATGGTTCCAAATAATTCAGGTAGTATTTCTGTTTATTCTAGGTAATCTGGGCAATAATTCAGTCTACTTTTAACAATAGGTAGAGGGGGGATTTCACTGTACAATTTCTTACTCAGTACAATAACTCAAAGAGAAAACCATGAGTTTCTGTTCATACACTTAAAATACATGCATTTAAATACTGCAGAAGCAATAAGACCAAATTTAGGATCTTTATGAAAAAGCAAATCAGATTAAATACATGCAAATCAAATACTTCCAGATTATAGCTATTTCATGCAAGTTTTTTAGGGGCATCACACACAAACCCCATAACTTACTTATGTATACAAAATACTTTGTGTATATGAACTGACCAAAACATAGTTCAATATCCAGATACAAGGACTAAGAGATTGGTAGTAAATTCATGTGCTTAACTTCACCTCCTGGTTAAGTCCGAACAGCCAAATGTAGAAATATATTAAAATTTATTCTTATCTAGCCTATTGGTATGAACAGCAAATATGATTTTCTCTTAATTTTGGGAAGAAAAGGCTGAATCCTTACCATCATTACCTTACCATCATTATTGAAGGTTCAATTTTATATTTCAAGATTCACATATTCTATGTGAGCAATGGGATTATCATGAATTCCAGAACTGCCAGATTGAAAGACAAAAATTTTTGGCAAAAATCCAAGCAACAGGAATTTGCACATATATAAAGTATAAATGAAATTGTGATGTTGTAGAACTTCAGTGAAATTCTTTTTTAAAAAGTATTTTACACAAGTACAGAACATGACATGCACATCTCTTAGACCACAATGTGACAGCAGTAATTGTGCACATGCAGTCTTATTGTCAGTGTCAGAATTCTCCTGGACCTGACAGGATCTGATCCAGTGCATAAACATAAGGGTTAAAGCAGAGGAGGGAGGACAGCTGCATGTTGCAACTGCATTTTTTTTTATTCAGTGCAAAATCATATTTTAACTGAAAAATGTGATGTTCAGAATGTGGAAGCAGGCAGGATGTTCAGCAAGAGCTGTTTTCAATGGAATGCATAATTATTACTAGAGGTTTGGTTGTTTTTTTTTTTTTTTTTTATCTCTGTGCTTAAAGCATTCATCTGGGAGGCAGAAAGTATCAGTTACAACTGACTTCTTATGTTTGAATTATGTCAAAACCAAACAAGCTAATATAAGTGTATTGCAGAACTGTGTTTCTCTTTTCCTATTGGAAGACAAATTCAGGTTTTATATCTTTGAATCCATTAAACTCTAATATTCTGTCATATTGAAAACTATTTCTTGGTCTGATCTTGTAGCCATACCTTTTTAGAATTCTTGGAGCAGATCTTCCGTTTCCATCCCACCAAATGTTCCCATTCTGTCTTAATGCAATGCCTTTCCCATCCAGGACAATATCTTCAGTGTTTACTCACTTCATCATCAGAAGTCTTCAAGTTGCTTATATTTTGACATGGACCTCAAGAAGCTACTACACCATTGTGTGAGATCCAAATATAATCATAGTCTGCAAACAAACAAGACAGACAATGGGTAAAAAAAGAAATAATGTAAAATTGGTCCATGATAGAGCTGGGAATAAAATTTAAATTTTCTGTTGCCTAGGCTGGTGCACTTTGGCAATACAACGACTTCCTCCTAATCTAAAAGGCTACAATTGTCTTCTTCCTTTCTGCTTGGACTGTCAGGTGATCTGACTTTTTCACAGATAATGATGAATTTCTGCTCAGCCGGATATCCTTAAGGCCATTACTGTCCCTTCTGGTTTTCAAGAAACTGAAGCACCAAAAGATATTAAATGCTCTGCCCTCTGCCACTTAGGTTAGATCATGACAGTATCAGGAAGAGTCTTATCTGACACATCAGACTGCCGGAACTGCCCTTTTCTCTATATATACCCCTCTTCAGTTTCCTCTGCACTTGTATTAACAGGATAAATAATCCTGGAGAAGTTATGCTTTCAATAGAGACTAGTGAATAATGTTTCTAAATAAAGATTTGAAGATAATATCTCAGAATAAATAGAAAGAAGTGAAACCATCAATAAACTATAAATAAACATCATAAAGACAGAAAAATTGGGAGGCTGGTGAACACTGTAAAGAGAAGAGTAATATACAGTGTTACTGATATATTTTAGACTAGAAGCAAAGGAAAACAAAAGGCGGGGAAAAGTTAAAATCTCACACTAAACCAAAAAATTATATCTTGCATAGATGGATGTTAAAAGACATGTACCAAGCAGCAGAAAGCGGTTTTAGTATTCTTGTAGTAAAGGAAACAAGGCACCAGACTGAAAAAGTGAGCACCCTTTGTTAACACTGAAGTTCACCCTAAGTTTTCAATCAAAAAGCCAAATCTCCCATCTGTATGATTTACTCTGAATTAATGGAAAAAGCCCAACAACAGGGTCCCATAAAATAGAAGGATTACGCTTTAAAAAAGAATTGCCAGATAATTCACTGAAACTCTGCATCTGTGCTAAAACAATGTAGCTGTTGTTGCACACAGCATCTCCCCCCCCCCCCCCATAGTAGCATGTCTTAAACTTCCCCAGGTGAGCAAACATATTTGCTACAGGAATACCAATATACCTCTCTGAGGAAGGGAGAAAAAGACAAAGTCAAACCACCCATTATAGTTTGCAAAACCATCATCAATGTCTGCAAGCACAACTGTTTTTTTTTTCTATCCTCTGTATTCACCTGTTTTACTTTTTTTTTTTTTTTTTCCTGGAAATTTTAATCAAATCATCAGCTCCTCTATTCCAAATTCAAAATACAAGACCAGAGATAGATCAGCCAAGAGTGTTGTAGGTATGAAATAGCACCCTAGATTAGAGTTCATGTTCTTAGTATTTCAGTGGGATGCAAAAGAGACACAGAACTCGCAGGCTGCAGAAGAACGACTGACCTCACTCAGCAGGAAAGACTTTAGAGTGCAGGTATGTACTCAACTTGGACACCAGGGGCAAATTACCTGAAGTCAACAAAAGTTCCCATCCATGTTTGGATGACACAGTTGCTCATCCTCAAGCCTTGAAATCTGATCTTTCTGTATTGAGAGAGGAATCCTACTGAAGTGTCACCGAAAGAATGTCTCATTTTCAAGCCACACTGTCCTTTACTGATTCCAGCTGAAAGATCAGCATCTACATTGTGTGCAGAACTTTCATCATTAAGCTTTCTGAAAAAGAAACATGTTAATTGTCAAAAGACAACTTTTAGCCAAATAACAGATTATTAAATTGCAATTCAAAACCATGTGATAGCTACAGGCAAGTCTCATTTTAGAAATGGACTTCATCAGAATAGGCAAAATATATAACTGAGGCTGTGACTATGCAGGTACCATATGCTAAAATTTAGTCTGCAGTTAATAAGAGAAATCTTCATCATTTAATGTCCAGTTAGTGGTTTACATAAAATCACTTTATTGCCTTGGACAACTGCCCAATGAATAAGTACCCACATCATAAATATGCACACATAAAAATCGTTATCAGTACTAATTAGAGTAGCAATCTTGTTGGCAGACTCAACAGAAAAGGAAAGGAGATTTGCTTAGGTGACAGCATAACATCTGATGCCAAAATAAAAATGGTTGAACAAATGTTGGCACAGAAAACTGCCTATGAAATCAGATGAGTTTAAAAATTATGAATAAATAAATAAATAAATCTGTTATGTTTGGTTGTCCTAAACAGAATGAAAGCTAATATGCACAGTGTGTTACTTCTTTGTTGGCTTGCATGGCTTAGTCAGAATAAGACAAGGGAAAATTCTTGCAAATAATATAAGACACAGTTAAACCCATGCTTTAAGATCACTGTATATTACTTTTATGTACAGCTTTATGCTTTTTTTTCTATAAAATTGTACACTTTCAGGCATAAGCAAAAATGAAAGTGCTATTTTTGTGTTTTGTTAGATATTTTGATAACAACAGATGTGAATTGCTTTTTTTTTCATTGCTACTTGAAGGTTAGGAATTCTTACTTTGATATTATTCCAAAAGTAGATGTAAAACTTTTCTGGGCTTTATATACATGTATTACATATTAATACAATGATATTTCCAACAGTCTCTTATCCTTTGAAAAATGCACTGATACATAAAAGGAAATATGCTGAATAAAATTAAATATATACCTTTCTTAAAACATATTTTTCTTGAATGAGATATTTTTATGCAGGAGTCAGGAAGTGACCTAAAAGTTATAGGAAGTGAAGTTACCTTCAAGCTCTGACTCTTCATCATTTCATCACAATGTGGCCTTTATGGCAAGAACAGTAACTTAAACCTCTAAACAATGATTCACACTTCAGTCCTTTAATGCTTTCTCTTTTCGTTCAAAAATGTCACAATGTAGCATAAAATGAATTTTGCATACAGCTTTCTAAAAGACCATAAAATTTTAGCCTCAGGACGCTAATGTTAAAAAAAAAAAAATAAAAATAACTTAAACAAGGAAGACCCAAAATAGCCAACAGCCTTTAATAGCTTGTCTTCAAACTGGATATCAGCCAAGAAGCTTGGGTACGCTCTCTTGTTAGGTCATTTATTGTGCTACATTCTCATCCTCAAGAAAGCAAGCATTCGAGAGTTCCAAGTCCTGGCACTTTTTAATTACGCTTCTGTGCAGTATAACATGAAGTTATAAGGTATAATGTAGGCCTACGGGAGACTATTAGCACAGTTTTTTTAGGACCTAGCAAATAGTTTTTAATATTAATTTTGTCATAAATGCCATATGCAGAATTAGTAATTAAGAGATGCAGCCAACAGAACCCTGAAAAAAACAGAATCTCTTTGTGTAAAATTTTTAATATACTATGGCAATTTCTTCAAATATAGGTCTCAGGACAGTTAAGTTCTGTAGAAAACTTGGTGCACTCAAGGAGACTACCATGACAGCCTCCTAGATTTTACTGTGAAGAAAAAAACGCTCCCGAATTTTTCAAGAATTGGCATAACTTAAATGAGTCCAAAAATGTGAAATTTAACACTAAACTGTGAAAGCTATAAGATGATGCATGGGACGTCACTCACTATCAATGGGTTTGCTACAGGAAAAAAACGTGTATGAAGAAGCTGGTAACAATAGAAAATTCCTTCTACAGGTGTTATACAATAGCCTGTAAACTGTAAAGGCTGTCTAGTTTAACAGCAACTACACATGGCAAGTTCTAGAGATAATCACCTCTATTCTATCTCTATCATCAACGCTTTTTGTGCATTTTGGCCAATCACTTATCTGTGTTCATCACTACGATGCAGATATTAATTACAGAACGAATATATTTCACCTTCAATTTGCAAATTGCTCATGCAAAGCTTACAGTTTCCTTGCATTTCTTCTGCATAATTAATCATTCAACTTCTCAGCTGACAATTTTTTTTCCCCCTGAAACTCATGTAATGCTGGCTAATTTTGTCTGGAAGCGTATATGATACTGTGTTTTTTCCCTAATTGGGTAAGTCTAGCTTTTAACCAATTAAACTTCTGTTACCAGCCACACATATCATCAAATTCCTAATTACCTTCCACAAAATACTGGCAGAAATATAACGGGAAATAATGCCTCAGTTGTTATTAAAGAACATTACATAACTTAAGTAAATACTACCAAATAACAATTTTATTTATTTGTTTTTTATTCATCAGCTTTCCCAAGAACTGTAAGAACTGTCATGCTAATGTTTGTACCACATTACTGGAAATCAATTCGATGTTAAGAATAATTATTTACAATGATTATAAGCTTTCTACAAAGGGTATTAAAATACATAATATTTTTATAATACTTTTTTGAGATTTTTGTTTTATTTGAAGCTGAAAGAACAATTCTAAAGTTTGCAGTAAATTTGACAAATTTGAGAGGTCACCACCCCTATTGAAATATCAGAAGATTTTCCCTAGAACCCAGGAATGTTTCCAGAACAATCTTTTACTCCACAGTGAGAACCTGTATATAGAGAGATTGAAACAGTGCCTGCAGAGAGCAGTAGTTAACTTTTCACTCTGTCAAGAAACATATAGGTAGGAAACACTGGCCAAAAGAAAACCAAAAAATCAACCTGAAACATTCTAGCTGATGGAGTTGAGGTCACTGCAAAGTTAGGATTAGACAAACCTGCTATGGATCACCAAAAAGGCAAAAAGAAATCCAAAATAAGACAACTGTTGTGTTCATTAAAGACATGCTGCTTTTCTCAAAATGGCATTCTTTCTGGGTCAGGCTAACAGACAGTCAGATTTTCCAGAGAAAGCAACATGCCTTGTTGGTCTAACTTTCACATCATACAGGCAAGGTACAATTATGTTTTTTCATAACAGCGTGATACAGTTCAAAAGCATTTTGGATTTAAATCTTTATTTCTCACTTTAAGTCTTTACGGATATAAAAGACAGAAATTAATATTGCAAAATACCCAGAATATCAAAACCAACACTCTTAAATTACAGTCATATTCTGAAGTTTCTCTGCTTTTAGAATCAGTATTTTTTTACTTTTAAGGTATAAATTAGAAACGTCCCTTCAGATTCTGAGAAAATAACAGCTGAGAGATGCAAGAACATTGTGTTTTATTAACAGATGACAGGTATTGCTACAGAGGTAGCCTTGTAGGCTAATCTCTGTCATATGACAGAGACATTACATTTAGGTCATGTACCGACTGGCTTTCCTTCTGATGTGCTGAGAACATACACACAAGTGAATAGCCATATCAAGATCTACTTTGATTCATTGTTTGGTTTTCTGTGTATCTCTAATGTGGTATATCTTAAAAAAATAAACCCCTTTATTTTTCTTAGAAGATTTCAAACAGGAACCTTGAGCTTACTGTGACGGAAAGCAAAATTGAACAGTACTTCATTTTAACAGCAATTTATGTAGCATATTTTAATGATTTCAAAATGTATTGATCTCAGCCTTATTTGTAAACTCTGAAATTTGCATTTAGCTTTGTTTTCAAGCTCGAAATCAGTCTTTAACACTCTTTGCCTTTGAATAGGGCTTCACAAAAACAGCTGCAAGCTAATCCTTAAAAAAGGCTATTTCATTATCTACTTACCTTGAGTATGAGCAGCTGTATTCCATGGATTAATTCAGTTCTGAAGAACCACCATCCAGTCTCTGCTTCAAAACTTCTATTGGATTTGTATTTACCTGTGTAAAAGAAGAGCAAAGAGGGATAAAAAGAGAAACTACATTACAATATATGTATTTGTTAAAACATGGGAGGGTCAAACTTTGACATGTTAACCAAATTTAGGGAATGTCTTCATCTAAATCATACACTGAATTAAAAAAAAAAATAAATAGAGCATTTCTGGTCTGCACAGGTGTACAGAAATCATTCCATCTCTCTACAGCAATGCATAAGCAAATCAATAAGCAACCAGGGAACACGGGCATATTTCTTGTGTGTGAGTGAATGAACGATTCAGGACAATGGCACAAATTTTCTAATTTTAGTTGCTGTTACTTTTTCATGTGACTCGCAATCAAGAGAGCTTCTACATGGAAAAAGAACTTATAAAATTATTTGGGTAAAGTTATTATAGTTCTGACATTTTCTGTAACAGTAATTACCTAATTACCACCCAGAGCCCCAGGTTACTAGTCAGCCATACAGGATACCTGAAGGCACATACAATAGGTTAGGACTAGGTTACATATGCCTCAAAGCCCCTTCCATTTCAGAGTAAGGTGAAAAAAGTCTGTTAATGTGGCTAAGTATTTGTTACACCACTCTGTTCTACAGAAAACTGATACAGGCACTATATCACTTATTTTCTGGTTAAGAGGATGTATAGTGTGTTTTTTTCTCTCAAGAATGGAAGAGGAAGCATGTGTATGTGAGAATGACTACAATCTATTATTTTTTTAACTCTTATTAGGTTTTGTTCTTATCCTTATCTTACCAGTTAACTGAAAGACTAGGGAATTAAAAAAAATATTGTGTCAGGTTGATTATGTACACAGCAGTAACTAATTTCTAGTTTAAAAACTGAACCAAACCAGCATGCAATAAGGAACTGAAGATAAGTACACACTATACTGCATCTTGAGATACACTCTCATCTTGAGATGAAAATACTCACAGCTTTTCAACAACCAAAAAAGACATACTTTTGACTAAAGTAAACCTTTTAGGTGAGTGACAAGGTGGAAGGTAAAATAAAGTTACCGAATAAGCTATACTTTTTTTAATCAAAGAAAACACAGCTAGCTGCATATAAAATTTGTCTTAAACTGTTCAGAGGAGTTTTGCCATCATTTTTCAAGGTATTTCTCTACTATTTTCAAGTCATTTAGATACATATGCACACATCACATTTTGTGCTATGTATCATTTTGGCAGTTCACAGAAGAAAACACAGTAATACACAAGCTCTTCGAAAGGTTCTATTTCATGATATGTTAATAAAATTATGTGCATAAAATAAGATGGTTATATACATACACATATGATCAATGAAATTTCATGTAGAAAAATGCTACATTACTACACATATAACAAAACATCCCTATCAATGTCAGCAGATTTTGGAACGAAGGAGTGGGAAGCTGTATGATCTGCGTGTCAGGTTAAAATAAATAAAACCTTACAGGAATTAGAGATACACAGGTGCTGTGGATGGAAATATTTGACATGGTTATGATTTAGCAGCAATGCAAAATTTATTAATGATTTAAGGTAGATCAAAAGGTTAAATTTTAGCAACACTTAATAATTAACCGATTTAAGGATCTACAAGATGATTTAACAAAATTATTGAACAGAGACTTAATTACAGATTTGAAAATGACAAGATTCACACTAACTTACTAAAAGTTATCCCAAATCAATACGTATACATATGAGCACAAACATAAAAACACACACCACTTGAAGGGTCACGCCCACACCCGAGTTTTTTAACTGCTGGGACCAAAGATCCCTTCACAGCAGGCGACTCCAGTAAGCCGATGGGTGCCTCTTTTAACTCCTTACGTGTGCATAGAAAAGTGGACAGAAAGTATTTGGATCTAGTAAAGTATAAGAATGCCCACACTCATAAGAGTTAATGTGTGTATTAGAGACACATGGATAGAGATGTGGATGAAAGAAAGGCTAGCCTATAGTTAAAATTTCCCTCTTCTCAAGTTTAGAGTAAATACAATGCATCGGCATTCCTCAGCAGGAGATAACAGAGACTTGAGAGTGTTTACTCACCCTGGCCCTTTAATCCTTAAGGTGTCTGCCTGAGTGTCATCCCAACTCAGGGGAGATGCTGGTCACAGCCCACTAAAATCCCAAAAGGCTCACAGGGTCTCTCTAGAATCGCTACTTATAGGATCCAAGATAATTGAATTTCATCAGGTACACTTCCACTCCAGCCCCGCTCAGACAATGGGATATTCAGGTACTTTCCACCTGTTGCACAAACCCAGAACTTGCTAGATCTTGAAGTTCTGATATCACACCCCTCTTTGGACCATGATCCATCTATTGTCAGGAGTGATCAATTATCGTTATTGTTCCCAAGCGATAGGAGTCATGGGAGCCAGGTATGATAAGGGATTGCCATAGCGTTCTGGTTTGTTACTCTCCACCTTTTTCTTTCTTTTATGTTGGACGATTGTGTGTCTCAGGTAATGTTCTGGTCCACTGTATTATTACTTGGCCCAGGTAGGGGGCGAAATCGTGCCAAGCACTGAGTGGCCTAAAGGCAGCGGGAGGGGAGGGCCTTGCACCACCACAACAGGTTACGCAAAAGGTGGTTAATACCGAATCATTCTTATTCCAGGCAAAAATATTAACCTATGCACCAAAATGAAGGGGAGACTAAGGCATCAAGCAGCTGATGGCAGTGGAATCAATACCTCTGTGCCACAAGAGATGCTGACTAAAACTTTACTTGGTGTTATGACATTCGTATCATCGCTCCTGAATGAGCATTTTCTTGTATCTAATGAAGGGTGAGTGCACACTAAATCTTTAGTATAGTTTATCTTAAACAGTCAACCAACAAGAAGAAATAAATGCACTAGAAATTAGTCTCCTACAAACTTATGTCTTCCATCAATTCAGAGAACTCTTCATTTAAAAAAAAATTAGTGTTTGTTTTTTCTATTTACTTGATCCTTATAAATATTCTTATTTTCTATTGTTTATGTCAGTGTAACAGCTAGAAGGTCTTCATTTTATTGACTTTCTGAAATCAAGTTTTCCCACCAATCATATATCATTCTCAGCCCATGAACATCTTATTGTGTTTCATCTATGGGGTTAAATTCCAAACAGAATGAATGGCCAAAAGAAAGAACTATATTTTCTCCCTTGACAGATGCACAACTTTAATTAAGGAGCATTAACAAGCCAAGAGATCTTGGATATCTATCTCAGTCTACTTTAGTAGACTGATCCATTAGTTACAAAAAGCTTTAATGCTATTACAGCAACTGAGATGAAGCAGGGAGGTGGCACCTATATCGTTTGTCAATTTGGTTTCATAATTCCAAAGAATACTTATTCCAGAAAGAAATTTAGCACTTTGTCTGGGGAAAAAAAAAAAAAAAGAAAAAAAAAATCTACAAAACACAATCGACAGGAAGAATTGTTAGGATAGCCGTTCAGTAACGAGCGAAGAAAAAAATCAATTATTTGGCTGCCCAGGAGACACCTGTAAACTCATAATACTAGTATGCCAATTTATTTTTCAAGCTGAATTTTTTGTAAATATACAGTAGTAATGTAACTGTTAAATAAAAGCTAAAGAGGTCAGGACACCAGCCATCACTTGTTCCTTACCATTGCCTGGATTTGTACAGCATAGTGTTAGGTTACCATCCACAGTAGGCTGGGTATTGATATTAAAATGGCATTAATGATCATGTGCAATGAGAGAAAGATATTTGAACCTTGCTACATTATTACAAAAGATCTAAAGGATATTTCACCTCTCCCAAGGGCAAATCTTGGTTTAATTTAGTCAAAGGCAAATTTTTTTGAGTGGGACATAATTTATCAAAAGTCATCAAATCCCTATCTGTGGAAAGAGTAACTTTTTCATGAGCACAGCAAGAATTTTTTCATTCTATTCTGTTGTGGATTTTTTGGTTGAGTTTTTGTTTGTTTGTTTCTGAATTACAAAATTACTCTATTTAAACTATTGATATATGCAATTTCAGTATGATCTCTTCATGTACATTTTTTTTACTTAGAGACCTGCTCCCAGAAGTCCAATACCATACATCTTAATAACCATCTGATTATTTTTGTTTTCTGAGAATATTTACTAGTGACATGGAATAAGAATACTCACATCTATCTGTTGCTTAATCGGTGACTATCTTCTGTATCCATGCTACATAGTTGTATATTGTCTATCTGGACAAGTCATTGGTTCCTATATTTGAAACCAGGAAAGGCTACTGTCAGTGTTCACCTTCTGTTTCAAACTATCAGTACACTCTAGGGTATTTAAAATCCCTTGAGACACATATTCTAGAATTTAGAGAAAAAAATACAAGAACTAAATAAAACTGATACCAGCAAGTTATTAATATATTTAATAATGGAGAACCTCTTGTCCTGTAATGAAAAGAGAGAACATTTACACTGTTACTTGCACCTTCTCTTCCCTCATTCTTCTTTTTTAAACTAGAAATTACAGAATCATAGCATGGTTTAGGTTGGAAGGGACCTTGAAGATCATCGAGTTGCAACCCCCCTGCCATAGGCAGGGACACCTCCCACTAGACCAGGTTGCTCAAAGCCCCATCCAAATATCTGGGAACATCAGAGCTACTGTAGATTGCTCAAAATAAGAAGAAAAGGAAAATGTGTCACAATGGGAAGTTGATACCCACCAAACCCAAGGTTATCAAATAGTTGTCAGAGGGTAAATAAGACTATTGGAAAACTATATTTTCACTTACTGTCCTGCTTTGACTCTTGGCTTGCTTGGTTTTCCATTGTTCTCAGTCAGCTGTCTATTTAGCTGTATGTCACCTCCCTTTTGTCCCAATCTGGCAACAGGAGACTCAAAGAGAAAGTGTTACCAACCCAGAATAGCTGTATAGCTTCCTAAAAGTGATTTCTCAACATTAACTGTACTGCTCTGCATTGCAGAAGGTAAAGCAATTTTCTGAATGATACTAACCATCCCAAAGAGATGCTCTGGCAGGGCTGATTGGAGCTGGCATTAAGAAGGAAGGAAATAAAGCAGAACACTTTAATCTCTCCAAGGCTCATTCCACTCTAAACTCCTTCTCCATACCCTCACGTTGTCAGCTACTGTCTGCCACCCCCAAAATCCCACTGCCACTGCATACGTGGATATCCCAAGGCCAGAATGTTTTCTGTAACTTAGGTTTTTCTCTTTCTTTGTCCATTGAGTGACCTCTGCATCTCTAGTTAAAGTGAATGCTACACTTAAAGTCTCTATGACTCCTTTCACAAATCTCCTATTCTCCTTTATCTGACTAAACACCTGACCTTTTCCAAGAGGAAAGTGAAGTGAGAACTTGTCGTTTCCTGCCATGCTTTATCTTCTTCCTCCCTACAGACACAGAAGTTTCTCATCAATTTTAATTCTTTAAACTGCCCAGTGATCCTCTTGGTCTCATTTACTTCTGGTCTCAAACTTTTCTCCGTATTTTATCACCACGTGCTTTCTTTTGTGTATTCATTCACAACACACACATGCATAAATTTGTCTCACTTCAGTCTCTTCAGTTATCACTCCATCTTTTGGTTTATACACTTCCAGGCTTTATTTAGTGAAACAGCTCTTCTTAGAAACTTGTGAATTCTTCATTAATAAAAATTATAATTAATTATAATCAGTATTAGCTATTGTAAAAAAAAAAAATTAAAAAAAAAATATTTACTTGCTTCTGAGTTAAGTTAGAGGGCCACACAATATAGTTAATTCCTTACCTAACATCCTGGAAAGGCACTGTAAAAATGTTTAATTGTCTTGTTAACCTTGTGCCTTTGGAAAGGCACGTTAAATAATGCCATTTAACAAGTACAGTTTTATACAGTGCATCACATAAAAATTGTATATAATACTTTGGAGAAAATTATTACAAGAAACATTACAATAGTATCAGTGTTTGTCTCTTCTTTTCCAAAGCAACTGTTTGCAAGAATATGAAACCTTGCACTTTACATCCACATGGTCTACACAGCTCAGCTGAAATGCTTGTTCAATATTGTAAACCAAACAATTTAATCATCCAGCACATATGTACATTTTATAGAAACTGAAGATTTTAGTTTTCCACATACAGTTATCAAATAATTGCTTAAACTTTACACAGTTAGCTAGTAAGGAAAATACAAGGTCACAGTAAC
Source organism: Vanellus vanellus (assembly GCF_965231255.1). Taxonomy (NCBI): domain Eukaryota; kingdom Metazoa; phylum Chordata; class Aves; order Charadriiformes; family Charadriidae; genus Vanellus; species Vanellus vanellus. Next base: position 83,723,616 of record NC_138906.1, on the reverse strand, counting down.
AGTAAAACTATTGCAGAAGCGCTGAATCACCTACAATGGCCAAGGAAGAGAAAACCCTGTACCAACAAAATGACTCCCATTCTACTTAGTTGTTTGACTATGTTTCACTGAATTTCTGAAAATAAAGCCCATATTTTTTAAAGTTTTGTTGAATTTGTTTTATTTTGCTGAGGTCATTTTCAAAATCTTTGCCTGTATAACTAAGTTACAAAAACATCGTTCTCTTGTGAAAGATTCATTCTAATCTCAGGACAAAAGAAAGAAAAAGATCCAAAGCAACAAATACAGATGCCAAGAAGTGTTCCACAGACAATTTTTTTTTCTTTATATAAGTCATATAAAAAAAAATCTAATCAAATATTAAAAATCAGAATGAGGAAAGTTATCAAAATGGGTGACAGCACATATAAAAATTAAACAAAAATGTTTATTTTCTTTTGAAAGGAAAGGAAAAAGTGGAAATCTGCTTTAGATGAAACTTGCAAAAATTTGGAAGATATATACTATGAATACAGGAAGAAAATCATCTAACCACTTACACAACGTTTAGCAATTATTCAAGTCCTTTCAATTGGCATTCATTTTTCTAATGACAGATATAGCTTTACTGCAAATTCAAACAACGAACTAAAATTTCTTTTACAATTAACAGTCCCAAATGTTTTGCTGATGCAGCACAACAATGATGAAGGGACTCACAATGGCATCCCATGTCATGCATGGATCTTAGGTAGGTCTCCCTGTATCTCTTCCTTAAATGAAAATATCCAGAGATAGCCAAGGACTTTCAATTCTTAGTACTGTTTTATTGAAATATAACCTGGAATAGTGGAACTTGTTTAAGTACAGAATATTCAACTCTGCTGAATGAGGCAAATAAAAGGTTTGGAAAACAGACCTTGAGACTCTAGCTCTCAATTCAGCACAATCCAATGTAGCTACATGTCTACTACTAACTGCTGAACAAGCAAATGCTGTCCTTCACAGGAACGCACAAGTTAAATAACACTAGGCAGGAGGAATAAAAAAAACAACCTAGGAGAACTAAAAACTGCTGAAACTGGAAAGTAATTACTGGAAGGCAAAGGAAGGAACATTAACAAATAGGAGAAATCCTGTGATTTTTACTTTTTTTTGAACTGTATACTTAACCTCCAAAATTAAGTACCTAATGTAGTTATCTCAAACCATTTTATGAGGATAATTTAAAGGTATGGTTTCTAATTCAAACTGTGGTATTTTACTAGCTAAGCAAATGCATTACAGTGTTCAATATTTCTAGCTTTGAATAAACCTAATCTAAAGTATGTAAAAGAAACATAAGCATTTCAGATAGTTCTAAGTATCTGAGGCAAGGATCTGAATGGAAACCATTAAAGTAAAAAACATTAATTACACATTTGTTTACTATTATGATGCAATAAATTGAAAGCCAAAAATGTACAGCAGATAACCTGGGGAGAGATGACAGAAAGAGAGGAGAATTATGAGAAACAGTTTAAATCTTTCTAAGTTTACATCAACAGTAATCATTTTTAGAATCTTTATTAAAAAACTGCAGTTCTTGCAAATACGTATTTCAGACACCATTTTGAATTTGGAAAATGGAAAATTATCTACAAGAATATTTTACTTTCTTAATGAAGGAGGAAACTTTGCTCTTTAATAAAGAAGCTTTCTTCTCCTACAAGGAAGTAAATAATGCTAATACTACTAGATAATGCTACTAATAATTCACTGTCGAAGAGGGAAATTTCCCTCTTCTTCTATTCCTTATCTAACTTCCATTATGTATAAGAACATATATAAGACTATATATAGTCCATATACATATATAGAAAAACATATAAGAAACGGCTCCAGAAAAACTGATCTACTGGTCCACTATGGGTATGTAAAATACTACAAGCAGCAATAAAATTCTTTTGAAAAGGTCTATTATTTCCTCTAAAATATTCTGACAGCTGTTCTGATTTTTTGTTGCTACAAGATACACGTTTGCACTTTGCTGTTGATTTTTTTTTTCTTTTTTTTTCTCCAACAGATGCAATACTCTTAAGAAGTGGAAATACTTTAACATAATGAAAACACAATAATTGTTATTCCGTCTGGTCACCATTTAGCAATTTTCTTGAAATGACCAAGAATACTACTGTGTCAGCCAACAGTCCTTAAGGACTGTAAAAATCTGAAATGTTCTGCTGACTCTGTTACATAAAAATTTGTTGCAAACTTGCTTCTAGTGTATTTTTATGTGTTGCTCTAAGATTAATTTGTCTACAAAAAGAAAAACAAAACCCAACAGGTGAAAGTAATTCCTGAGACTAAAAAAAATCTAGCATAGCTGGATGTGTGCATGGCATGAATTTTTTAATTTTTTCTTTTAAATGTTAAATTTAGTTAGGCAATGCAAATTCTACCAAAGACATAGATAAGATCCCTATACCTCATCAATTTTTGTATTCACTTTGGATGTCTTTTAAAAAGATAGTTTAATGGTTTACACAGAATCACAGAATGGTAGGCGTTGGAAGGAACCTTCTGAGATCATCTAGTCCTGACCCCCCTGCCAATGAAAGTTCACCTAGAGCAGGTTGGACAGGAATGTGTTCAGGTGGGTTTTGAATATCTCCAGAGAAGGAGATCCCACAACCTCTCTGGGCACCCTGTTCCAGTGTTCTGCCACCCTCAAGATAAAGATTTTTCTCATGTACAGACGGAACTTCCAGTTTGTGCCCGTTGCCCCTTGTCCTGTCTCTGGGCACCACTGAAAAGAGTCTGGCCCCATCCTCTTGACACCCACCTTTTTGATATTAATAAACATTGATGAGATCCCCTCTCAGTTTTCTCTTCTCCAGGCTAAACAGATGCAGGTGCTCAGCCTTTCCTCATAAGAGAAGTGCTCCAGTCCCCTGATTGTCTTCATAACCCTCCACTGGACTCTCTCCAGTAGTTCCTTGTGTTTCTGACCTGAGGACCCCAGAACTGGGCACCGTATTCCATATGTGGCCTCACTAGGGCAGAATAGAGGGGGAGGATAACTTTCCTCAACATGACTTCCACACTCTTTTTAAAGCACCCTAGGGGACCGTTGGCCTTCTTGGCCACAAGGGCACATTGTTGGTTCGTGGTCAACTTGTTGTCCACCGGGACTCCCAGGTCCTTCTCCGCAGAGCTGCTTTCCAGCATGTCAACCCCTAACCTGTACCAGTGCATGGGGTTATTCCTCCCCAGGTGCAGGACCCTACACTTGCCCTTGTTGGATTTCATTAGGTTCCTCTCCACCAATCATTCTAGCCTGTCCAGGTCTCACTGTATGGTGGCACAAACTTCAGGGGATGGGGAATGTGGGGGCTGTGGTCAATCCATGACAGCTCCTCTCTGCCGCCGCTGCCCCCTCTTGCTCCCCTGCTCCAGCCCGGGCCCTTCCCAGGGGCTGCAGGGAAACACCCGCCCCACTGGGGTCTCTCCCTGCAGGGGCAGCCGGGGCACCTCTGCGGGCATGCCTGGAGCACCTCCTGCCCTCCTCCCGCTCTCCCCTTGGGGCTCGCAGGGCCATTTCTCCCCCAGTTTCCCTCAGCCCTGGCTGCTGGGCAGCGTTTTGCCCTTTCTGACACAGGCTTTCCCCGCGACGCCCGCCTGTGGCTGAGGGGCTGAGCTGTGCCCTGTGGTGGGGCTGTTGGAGCTAGCGGGAACCAGCTGTGTCCGGCACCGGGCAGCCACGGCCCTGATACACAGCGGCCACCCAGCAGACCACCATGGCCAACACCCTGTCAGTAAACCCAGCTCTGAAGCTTCCATCCCGTAAAGTCCATGTGGCTGAGGCTCTGCACAACCTGACCTCGTTGGACCTGCTGTGAGCACAGATTGGGCTGGTAGACCTCTGTACGTCTTGCAAACAAAGTTCAGGTCAATGTATTTATTTACAAGTTATACAGATCAGTTTTGGAATGCCTGCTTGAAGCACGCCTGCTTGGAGCAGTTAACAATGCTAGAAATGATTAAATGAAACGAATCATCGGATGGTCAGCACACTTCTGACCTCTGGCAAATTCAGGGTTTGGGAACACCACCACGTACCACTGAGGTTTTTAAAAAAAGGCAAAATTCTTCTCTTGTTTGTAGATGTAAAACTCAGGCTGAAATATCAGGAGGAAATGTATATAATAGATTCTACATCAGTAAGTTTATTTTTGTGTAAAATGGAATATAATAAAATAATAATAAATGCATTACTGGTCTCAAGATCAGTGACATTTCAAGAAACTCAGAAGCTTAGCAGCCCTGGAGGAGGAAGTTTTAGCTTCTTCCTAGTCTGTTTTCTAGATATATCTGAGATTCCTTATGAACTTTTGACTCAAATTGCTTAGCACAACTTGAATTTTCCCAGCAGTTTTACTAACTTCATTGACAGCATTTCCACTTACAAGAGACACTTAAGTGCACTTCTAGAACACAGTTTTCTGTGGTAGATCATTGTTTAGGGGTATAGCAGTCAGTGACAGCTTAAGAGTAAGAATCTGACCAAAATGAAAGTCAAATCTTTTTTAGATGTGCAACTAAGTGAAATTTCAGAAGAGATTAAGTCTATCACCTTCCTTGTCTAGGTTAGACACATCCTTCAGGAAACTCCCACAGTTACTTGTGCTAATCTAGCTACATTTTCCTTGATCTGACTTAAACTTTCATCAGTCTGAAAAAAAGGTAAAATTGTTTAACACTTTCCCTCCGACAGCAGCTTCAAGTGGCACTGTTTTTAAACCACAAGTTGCCTTCTAAAGTAACAATGTTCCTTTTTTAACAGGAAAGAATAGTGAAGTTTTTTGTAATAGTCGTATGAATCACACTGATGAATTACAGCTTTAAACTCCTGTATAGCACAAAGGTGAACTGAAAACTGCTATCAGTCAAGCAAAATGTACAATAGCACCTCCTGGTTTGAATCTATGTGAATTGTGATATCCATGGTGCAATATAAAGATTAACAATGAGGTACCCAAAGTCTCATTAAGTTTCATGAAATTTGGTCCCATAAATCAAACCTTTAGGTAATAAGAAGACCAAAATGTGTTGTTGTGGATAACGGCTGTTAATTCATTCCATGGTCTTAGACATAGCCTCCCCACTGACATACACCTTTCCATGCGAATGTTTCACTTAGGCACTTCTTTCTAAACTAAAAGCTATTGTGTTGATTTCTGCAAGAACTATGCAGAGACCAAATACAATACCTTTCTCTGTTCATAGCAAAGAGAAAACCCTTTATAGTTAAGAACAGAGTATCATTTTATGTTTTAATTGTAGCTTGCAAAAACAACCTGCAAACACCCCACACCAAAAATGAAATTGAAAACTCAAAAAGCACGTTTTAAGTGGTTAGATAAGGTTACAGGTAGCTAGACAAGATTAACATGGCAACTGTGATTATGCCACAGAAAGGAAGCCTGAAAATAAAGCTAAGTTTCTCAATGTTGTTTCATAGCAGAAAAATAACAAACTAAAACTGCATTGTCGCTATTTAACCTGTTTAGCCTTCAAGCCTTAATAGAAATCAGATTTTACATCACACAATATGTTCCACATACAAATGAAAAGAAAAACAAAAAAATACCTAGCCCACAAACACACATTGTGAAAATAAGAAAACTGAAGTATATAAATCTGAATGGTTCTGACAATCTAGGCAGTATTCTTAATTAAAATGCAAGTTGAATTTGCAAAGGTAATCAAATTAGAAAGATGAGAATTAATTACGTTCTGGCAATGAGAATCCAGAATTTTTTCACGATAAGCCAGTCAAGACCTTACTTAATCAAATGTCACAGTGACATTGGTAATATTGATCTTGTTTCCCAACTACCTTACTGAATGTTAGTTTTAAAGGAGAAAAGTTAAAGAATCAAACCAGTTGAAAATGTTAAGAGCGGGAATTACCTGAACATTGAGGGAACTTATGCATGTCAGGTGCTAATAATTATTAAGTATTCTAGTGACATTTTAGTTTTAGAGAGTTGCAAAGTCTAATTTCTATCTTCTAAAGTGTTATCAGTCCTCATACCCTTCACAAAGATATTAAATGTCTTTATTGGTAAGATAGCTTTTCTGCTGCCAGCATGAAGAAATTAACTTTCTTCCCTTTTTTAAATGCTTCCCTCCCTCTAAAATACTGCTACCTCCATTGTCTCTCAATATATCCCTCCTGGTTTCCTTCTTATTACTCCTTTTCCCTTCCCATTTCTGTTAAATCTCAAGTCCTTCCTCATCTCATCCAGTAAAAAACAAAATCTCACACCTTTTGTATCCTTTTTCTATCTTGCCTTTAAGTTTCTATGGTTCTGAAAAAAAAAAACAAACAACCATCCCCCCCCCCCAAAAAAAAAAAAAAACAAAAACAAAACAACAACAAAACTTCCTCTTGGCTCACCTCATAGATACTTTCAATTCTCTCTTGTCACATTTCTGTCCCACCTGATTAGGCCGCTCTTGGTTTCAGGCCATGTTTCCCTCTTAACAGCCCAGAAAGTTCAATTCTCAGTAGTCTGACTCTTTTCCCTACACTTTAAGAACTGAAGTTAAAAACAGTTTCAAATTGCAGTTGTCTTTCCTACTTTTACAGCGATGATTTTCCATGCAAAAACAATCACATTTTTTCTCACCTCAAGGTCTTTTAATTAAGTTAATGACAGTGTTATGATGAAATCTGTACTGTTAGTACTTCTACGAAACAGGCAGTACATATACAGACAATTCCCACACTTCTACCTGTTTTGGCTAGGATCTTTTTATGTATCCAGTGCTGACTTCAATGTGCAGTGAACACACCTGAAATGTTTTTCTCTGAAATTATCTATGATCACACTTGCAACTCTGCCAATATTAATGCTTTGACGCTACCTTTGCTGAAATACTCATTAATGTTTTTCTCTTTTAAGACCCAAAACATTTAATTAAAAAAAAAAAAAGAAGTTTTATTTAATTTTAGTCCCTTTATATTCAGAGGTCCTGGCCAGGGACAAAAAACTTCTCAGCTGAGTTTTGAAATTAATCTAAGGCAAAGGCAAAGAGAAAACTGTGTGAGGCAACAGTAAATGTACAGTGGGCTCTTTCACTAGTGACACAATACAGAAGGAGAACAGTACCGAGTGCATCTCTGTAAACGGTTGTTGAGGAGGTGTTTCACAATTACATTAAATATTCAAGTGTTTTTTAATTAGGTTTATATGAAATGTTTTAGCAGGAAAACAGAAAATAGTATAACAGCAACCGTCTGAATGAATAATGGTTTCTAAAAATGTAAACAACTTCTGTTGACAATATAATTCAAAATTCTTAATGAATCTTAATGAATTAGGTTCTATTATAATAAGGCTTTTCAATGATACTTAGGACATTTTAAAAGAAATTGGAAAAAATCCACAATAGTCCTTTCATCTTTAAGCAAACAAAACTTTTTTTTTTTTTTTTTAACTCATCAGGTTTTAACAGATGTAATGCACAGAGCAGAACGCTACAAGAAGCTAGAATTTAGAGATCTAAAAGGAGCTAATTTATTACATGCAAGAAAATAAAGGTTATTTGACTTTTTTCAGCTGTCATCTTTATTTTGAAATTAGGTTAAGATGTACATAACAGTCCTGATTCTTTCCCTTTCGATCAAGCCTTTCCTCTTAAATAAATAATGAATAAAATTCATTTAAACAAACAAACAAACATTTCCGGCTACTTTATAAATTATCATTAAGGAACAAAATATTTCCACAGTCTGTTTTGTTATACATGGTTTTGTTCTTTTTTCAATATATGTCCTAGATACATAGCAACGGTGTACAAGCTGGGAATATTTGCAGTCTGTGGATGGCACTTTGAAAGCATGTTATGACTACAGTTCATGAAAGTACTACCTTGCTGTTATGATCAAAACATTATTTCTGAATTGTGAGAAATTGCTACAGCTTTATCAATTGCATTTCCTCAATGTACTAGCTGAAAAATCCACAAGTTATCTGCTAAAATATTCCCCAGTGACCCATGAACACACATTCACAGATTTGCTTAACGAGTTAATGCGGGTGGTTTTGAAGAATGGATGTGTTTAGACATGAGAGGGACCTTAACATAAGAAATGTAGCCAGTCACCTGGGGCAACAAAATAACCTTACACTGGTGCTTACTTTGCCCATGCTGTATCCCTGGAAACCCAGAATGGTTGCAACCCTTGCATCCACTAAAAGACAAGCCTGTCTGGTGATGGCCACTCATGAGTGGAGGTAAACATTTCTAACATTAGTACTCGTCATGTCCATCCTGTCAGCAGTAACAGAAATGGGGACTCCCATCCCTCTCCATTCTTCTCCCATGATTTCTCGTGAATAAGGTAATAAGACTCTGGCATATCACCCTGGAGCAAAGAAGTTCAATTTTGGCCACACTGTCAATCAGCCGTCATTCACCCCATCCCTGCAGCATTCATCTCTGATTTTGTCCAAAAACTAACTCATAGGTAACACTAAATCCTTTGCGTCTTAATTTTACTATATTTTTAAAATTATTTGTCATAGTTGCTAGTGTAACAGCTATTATTTCTTGCAATAGTAACAGAGAAAAGAAGCAAGGAGAGGAAAATTCTTTCTAAATAAGGTTTCTGAATTTCAAGCAAATGATACTAGGTTTATAACCTAGGAGAGGCAATCCTCTTCAGGGCAGGTTTACGTTCTGATTAAAAAGCTTTAAGGAGTTTGTGTTATCAGAAATATCCTCCTGGAAAGTGACTTTGATACAAACGTTTACTATTTATCACTGAAAGGGAACTTACTAATAGGACTGCGGCAATGAAATAAATATTCTGTGCTCTGTGTGACTAAGAGAACTAAAAAATAACATGTTATAAGTTAGCCAGTTCTCTGAACTGATTTTGTTCTTACAATCAGTATTTCTCTATTTAATATGATACAAAAAAAATATTTTTGAAATATTTCCATTGAATTAATTTTGTAGTTTCCAGGTGGGGAGTAAAATCCCATTTAGCAAGAAAAGTTTCCCTTTGGAATAGACATTTGAGTGTTTGTAATGGAGAAGACCTTGAAAACAATAATCAACACAAGGAAAGCAACTTTAGAGGAAAAAATAATATCTAAAACTTATTACTGTTACAATACAAGATGAACTCTTCTAAATGCTATATGTATTACTTAACCATTCAAAAAAAATTTTTTTTACAAATTTTACAAAGAAAATACATACTTACAAAATTAAAATGAAAAATAATAATTTTTAAACTATCCACAAAAAGCATAACTGAATATAACTGCCACAATCAATTGTAACAGGAGGCCACCTGCTAGAAAATTTATTTTAGGAAACACAGCACTTTCTAGTTTATTTGTGATGTTGCTGTTGTTAAGGTTTTTTGTTTTGCTTTTTTTCCAGTTTAAATCTCACATTTGTGAGTAGAAGACTAATATCCAGATTCCCATTCCAATGCCAAAACTTTTCAAAACCACTTTCTTTTTTCCCAGCTGTTGCTCCAGCACACTGATCCACACCACATGTTCTCCCAACATCACAAACTTTACCTTTTGCATGCCCACTGCCACCTGCAAAAATTTCTAAATGCTTTACTCCATCTGTTTGTGACCCCTCCAATTCAAGTAAGGGAAATATCATTCCTTTCCTTCAATGTGCTCAGCAATGGTAGCCACTGTACCCACTTGCAGTTCTACACTCCCTGCACATCATGTGTGGGGAAGCTGTGAATTCTTTTGGGTAAGGTATCTTCACATGAATGTGCAGAGTCTGTCTTGGAAGCGCACCAAAAAGGTATATCTTAAATTTCCTTTCTAGCCAGACTCAGATATGAATGAGTATCTAACACTTATGCTTGTAAAGAATCGTGCCCTTCTTATTTTTAAATTGGAAACTCTTAAATAAATATTGCAATGGGTAAAATTCCTTGATATTTTCTTCTAATCATATCTAAATACTTAGCACATGTAGATCGCATTTATCCTGTGTAATACACACTGTAGAAAGATGAAGCCTGCCTTGCCCCCAAATAATTTTGTCCAATCGGCTGGGGATTAAACATGCTTACATACACTAAGTCACCTGACAATGTTTCCATAGCGAATTAGAGCACAAGAATACAAACATTTGCAGAATATGAATAACTAGTCAAGAATTTGTATGCAAGATCAAGATGTCAGTACACCCATGAGTAAATGGCTAGTGTCTTCTGCCAAGAATAGGGAAGAGAAGATGAAAAATGTTCTACCACTGCTTGTTCTTACAGATCAAAAAGAACCCCACAGGTCTCTCCCAGAAATTTTCAAGGTATCCCTTGATTTTAAGGCAACTTGAAAGAGCTTCAGCCCACTAGAACTTTCTTATTCTGGTATTTGTTATTAAAAAGTGATGTAAAGCAAGAAGCGCAAGAAGGGTTTAACCACGGTAGATGTAATTATTTGAAAATAAAAATACTTCCTATTCATACTCTTTAAGTACAGAAGCTTGAAAAAAGAAGTCTCCATTTAACACTTTCCTACAGGAACACCACATTTGTTGCTCTCAGGATTTTTATTCTATGAAGTACCCTACACTGCTAGAAGACTTGGCGTCTTTGGCTTGTAAAAGAGGCACAAAAATGTTTGTTTTGTTTGGTTGGGTTTTTTTGACACTTCCTTCTCCATCTTTTTCAGGGCATCCTACAATAATTAGAAAAGCCCAGTAAAAAACACCTGACTGCATGGGTCATCATTTTGTCTCAAATTGCACATTTTCACAATCCTTGGTTGCAATGACAAATGACCCTTGGATATATAGTAGAAGTGATACAAGACAAAGGGCTTGGAAGAAAACTGCATGTTACCATTTGCATTTAACAGATGTAAAAATTGAGTGGTTCCATTTTCCGTGTGTTATCATTTCACATTTGAGAGGTTTTTTCCTCTGGAGGTATACCAGTTCTCATGTGCAAGTAGTTAAGATTTCACTATGAGACTTCTAGCACACTAGTAATTTCAGCCCTTATGTCTGAGTCATCTTTTGTGCACAGTAGTAAGCTAATGCAGTGATATCTTGCCATGTTCACAAAAAACCTAAAATAATATCTGTCAGACTTTTGAAACAGTTTTATCATAGACAGTATGGAAATTTAATTTGTCTACTCTTCTATTATTCTGTTACATGTAGAATGGTATGATAAAGGAAAGAGTTGCTAATTTGTTTCTTCAGTTAAACCACTGACTACTACCTTTATACTACACGTTGGCAAAAATAATTTTTCTGGAGGTGAATTTCTGATTTTTTTTTATTTTTTTTTTAATAGGAACCTACTGAGATGAGTAAGGATTTGAATATTTGGAAGACAGTGAAAATTTCTAATAAAAGTTTGTTGACTAGGTTTTGGTGAAGACATTTAAAGAGAGTAAACTTTATGCTAGTAGAAATTCGAGTGAATAACAACTTTGGGTTTTTATTGATAGCAGCAAGACACATGTGTCCTAGTTTTCAAATGAGTCATGTGAAATGAGTTCATGTTTACCTTTCCAAGCTGTGAGATATGCATTTTAGTGAGGACCAATATTACTAAAACAGGACACAGAACATGTTTTATAATGTAACTTTTTTTTTTTTTCTGTGAGTGTACAAGTCCACTGAAGATACATATTAACTTCACAAAGACTCAAATTCTGAATTATGAAATTATGGAACTAATGTTAGGATTTTGGCCCAGTTTATATTCAGTTTCTCCATTTCATACTACTTTTACTATTTGACTTGTCGGGGTACTCTTAAATCATCCACAACAGCCAGACTTGTTTGTACTTTTATGAGCACAGAACACTTGCTCCAAGAGAAAGTTGTTGAAAAGTCAGCGTTCTATTGGCTGCTGAAAATAGCTCTTAATAACTTGGGCATAAATATGGAACTATGAGAGAGATAATATTGAATAGTTTTTTCTTCTAACTGAAGCTCTACATAGATCTGAGTGATTTATTGTGACTGTTCTATGTTATCCAGTACTATCAATTTACACATTATAAATATTGTGATAAAACAAGACATGTCTTTATGAATAGACATTGACTATTACTGGTATTGCTAAAAAGGGAAATGTAAAGCTAACAAGTAAGTCTTCTATATCTAGCCTTATAAAATTATGAAATCTCAGATAGGAATCAATATCTTTTCCTGATTCACCTACAAAAGTAAAACCTTGAATCTTGACTTATAAGATTCTTGATTTTTTTTTTCCAGTACACACACATATTCGTACATATATAGAAATACTTATCTAATTTGCACTTTAATACCTGTATTTCATACGACAGCATAGATTCTGACACTGTCTGATACCTGGCAGAGAAGAAACCTATACTCATAATTTGAAACGTGAGTATCAACATGGGGAATACCATGCACTTGTAAATTACCAAAATAGTATTTCTGAAATAGTCTTATGACTTGCAGGAAAATTTTGAGTAATTTGAGAATAATTAAAAAAAAAGCTTTCTCAGACATTTCAGGTGACTCAGACACTGAATTGTTTGCTTACGGGTACGTACTAGAATTTCTTACTATGAAAAGTATTGTGCTCTGTTAATTTGTTTTGTATAAATTGTATAACACTTAATTCTAACACATGAAGATTTATCAAAAATTATAGAACTGAAATATATAGTCTGGAAAAATTGCTTCCATACTGGAGTAGCAGATTCAGCATATCAGGGAAAAAGAAAAAGGTTTCCTCTTTTTCTCTTTTATGATAAACATCATAGATAGCCTGCTTGTTTTACAAAATTCCCTCCAACTTTCATTTGTCTATACTCTATGCACATAACATGTTTGTAAGACAATGGTCCTTACCCTCAAAGAATCCTTTTGCTTTGCAAGGCAGTCATTCAAATAGTTCAAAGTTGAAAGATCAGTTAACAATAAAATAGAAATCTTTACTTTTCTTTCCATACCAAGAGACTACTGTAGCTTGCAAAGCAAAGCCTTCAAAGGCTAGAGATACCCACAACAACACTATCTACATTCAGTTAAGCTTCTTACATGTTGGCAAACCATGGGACAGTTTTTAAGTGACAAGATCAAATTTTCTAAAGAAACTCTTTCTCTCAATGGGTAGATAATACACTGAACAGAAAAGATAAATTCGAATGATGTCCTTCTTCAACACTGGTCCTTCAGTCCCTTTATAAACAACAATTGGTTTGGGGTTTTTTTGTTAGTGGTGTTTTTGGTTTTTGTTTTTTTTTTTTGTTTGTTTGTTTGTTTGTTTGTTTTTGTTTTTGGTTTTTTTTTTTTTTTTACAGAGTGTCTGCAGTACTTCCTCTGCTGTAGAAACAAAAAAGGAGCTATTTCTTAAAGACAGAATTCATGTATCATCTTCTTGTATTAGACTCTCTGCATCCTACAGCTCCTTTGACAAATAAAGGCACTTGTGATTAACTGAATTAAGGGTGCAATTGGAATTGCTTTGAATTCTGAATTTCTAACTGCACAGCTTAAACAGTGCCTTGTATTAGCATGCCAAATAATACATAAACCAGGCTATCTTGATGTAAAGAGTTCGGTGGGAGACAAATGCATTCTGATAATGAGGAAAAGTCAAACTGATTAATAAGACACAGTTTAGTCCTGCAGAGTTCAAATGACACCCTGGAGACCCACTACCGTCTGGCCTGCTGCCTTTTCCCTGACAGAGATGAGGAATACCTGTTTACTTGGTAGCTACCCATAGCTTGGCAGTGACAGCATGTTGCTGCTGGTGAAAGGACAGGTCAGTGTCTAGTGCAGTCCTCCTAGAGGCTGGCTATAGCTCTGAGCTTCTGTGGTGTCCTGACACTGCCTCCCCTTGCACCTCTTTCCCTACGGCACAAAGCAGAGGCACGCAGGCTGCTGCTAATGCCAAGGAAAGGGAAGATGGCAGGTGCTCATGCCAGATGGGTAGGTGCAAAAATGAAGGAAACAGCAACAGGAGCACAAATCCAGCCCCTGCAATTGCCAGTTTTGGACCACACCTCTGTGTGGCTGTGTAGATCTTGTATGCCTGAGAGATAATTAGCACACACTAACACAGAGACACCCCCACACAAGAATCATTATCATAGTGTCTGAAGGAAGAGAGGTCACGCTTATTTTTAAAGCAATGGAGGCTAAGCTGACAAAAAAAAAAAACCAACAAAACAGCAAACAAATGTACAAACAGTAGAAAACTTAAGTTGTTTAAAGCTTGCTTTTCAACTTAGAGTATAATTTAGTACTAAATAACTTCATTAAATTTGGAGATTTAAGTATTTCCTCTTCTGGAACGCAAATTCAAAGAAAAATATAGAGATCCATGTCATTCACACACATCCTATATTGAGGGTTTTTTTCATATGTATTTCCTTTCTTTCTAGCTCATTTTCCAGTGGAAAGAGCTGCTCCAATCTTTCATTAATATAATTTTGGAGGATCCCCTGGTTCCTGCATCATACGTCATATCTCCAACTGTACATAATCTGAACACAAATTCATTAAATTCCTCAGCAGTCATTTACACTTTCAACATTTTAACTTATTTACATTTTGAGAATTCACAGAATCTCTTTTCTTAAAAGAAAAAAAGTTTTTGAAACATTGAGAATGACTATACATTAATATTGATTCATTTTGAAAACAGTATGAAAAACATTTGTGACTGTCAGCAAACCATTTAGTCTGAGCTACAAAAAATATCTCATACAACTCTCTAGAGAGGGGGTGGTTTTTTTTTTCATTTGTAACATTTGTAACAAAAGGAATGGCAAATGTAACAGAACGGTGATAACTTGTTATGTCACAGCCTGTTCAGTTTAGATATAGCCATGGGATCAGGTTTCTACAATCAGAAGACGGAACAGACCTTTTGTATTCACAGAAATGGAATAACCACTTAGATAGCTGATATAAATGTAAACACCACACTGCCCTACCATATATTTTCAGTGTGAAGTATGCTACTAGTCTGTCCTAAATTTATAAATTTTTGGAGGTGGGAGGGAATGAGCGAAGTGCAACATACAGCAAATCCACAATAAACATACTTTAAAAGTAAAACTACTATGTATATTATGTTGTTCACATACCATCATTATTTGGTTGATCACTGTGAAAATAACTTCACAGTACAATAGTTGAACACTTTTTTCTACACAATTTCAAAGCTGCAAACAGGTAGCAATCTTAGATTAGGAATGATATGGTTGATTTTTCAGTTGAAATATCAATGCATAAATATTACACTAAATGTGTGGTATAGGTTTCCTGTGTTTTTAAGAGGAATCTGAATGATTAAATAGTATCCTGCCTCAGGTCAAAGATGGTTAAATTTCAGAGTTTTATAGAATATTCTTTAGTGAATAATGCATCTAGATGTTTTTCCTTTAATATAAAAAACAGTCATGGTCAGTAACCTGCCAAATATCTCTTAAAAGAATTGCAAATCTACAAAATATCTTTGGTACTAAATAAATAGACCTCAAACATTGACATGATTATCCTCAAGTGACCTCTCAAATCAATAATCAGAATTTGATTTGGTTTTCCGTCCAGTATTAATAAATTCTATAAAAGTGCTAAACAGTTGCAGTTATCTTTACCAAGTACATAAGCCAGTTCATAAACTGTTGGAGTAAGCATAGTTCAAAACAGATTCGAAGCAAAAAGCTACAGCTGAAATTAGACTTCTGAATTGTATTCCACCTTATAATATATTCTGTATCGAAAGAATTTGTTTTAGGCAGATTACCAATTACCAATTCACACTGCAGATATATTTTGCAACTGAGTCTGCAGAAGTGTTGCATGCTGTTGAAAGCAAAGTGGCGTTATAGGCTTTAAGACATTTAAATTGGAATATAATATCTCAGATATATAAAGAGTTTATCTAATATATAAAAACTAAATTTCTTTCCATATTCACCTAAATGTCCCACTCTCCCTCCAAAAAGAGGAAAGAAATAAGAAAAAAGAAAGAGACTAGGATCTTGATTATCTTCTAGTGAAAATAAATTATTAAGACAATGATCACCAATGCAATAAATTGCATACCACCTCTGGAGATTTTTCCATTTTTGGACACACTGGCCCTCATCAGTCCAATGAAATTCATAGAAAAATCAGGTCCATCACCTGTGTGTGATAGCTTCAAATATGAAGCAACTACCACAGACCCATTGATTACTGTTGCATGGAAGAATATTTGGAAGATGTAAATGTAAGAAAACTCTGCTGTTTTTCCAGGGGAATCAATGCTTAACATAGAGAAGAACATACACTGCAGACTCCCAGCTTTGACCAAAACATGAGATGTTCAGCAATTCAAAGATTTTGTTGATAGTTACCGTTTTCCAGAACATACCAAAGTCTTTTCACTTTACAGATACTAGTCAGCCAACCCTCAGGAAAAAAAATGTCTTATTGACACACCATAGTGCAAGTAATAAATCTAATTTAGATAATAGGTGGGCAATCATGAACAACTAACAGTTATGTGCCATGTAGCCCAACAGAAGTATACTACATAACGCAGACTTTGATTATCCTAAAAAGAACATGTGTCAATTGCAATTAGTTACTTCTTAGAGGGTATGGGGGAAAAAAAAATAATTGAGAAAAAAGTAAAATCAGGCTAGTACTAAATAAACCCTTCTAACAATGTATCATCAAAGTTGACATACAATATAGGTGTTCAAATAATCTGGGGTTTATTTTTTGTAAAAGTTGAAGATAATTTAAGTAAAAGGTATTTTAAACAATACTTTAAAACATTCCTAAAGTTAAGACATTTCTACATTTAAAGACTCTTGATAATAAGAAAAAAGTTCAAATCCTTTTTCCTTGGTATGTTTAAGTATATATGATTTCATCCTGTTGTGGATATTTGTCCATGGTTTTGTTGAGTGCTGTGTATTTTCTTATTTACCGTATGTAAGCTATAGAAATAATATCAGTGTATAATAAAAAGAAAATAAAGGTCACTCTGAATGAAAGTGCACAGATATTACTATAGATCCATATGATTTATTTGTGCAATCTATACTTAACCTGCATATTTTTTTGTTTGTTTTTCTTTTTATAAACACACATATCTAATAGTCAGTGGTTAGTGGCTTTAGTAAATAAAATGGGAGTCATTCTTCTGTGCTCACCTTTTATTTCTGAAGCTGACAATATAAAATTAACTACTTTCCAAACTTGTTTTTATATGATATGAGGATTTCTGTTATGCTGATTTCCTGAGGAAAAGATTTAGAGCAAAAATATAGAGGTGCAATAAACTAGGCCTGATCTGGAATAGGGGAACCAAGTGTAAAGAAGCAAAGGTCATCATGTTCACCTGTATTAGACTGAAAATAATTCGGCAAAGAAATCTAGGATACCTAGTGTATATTGTTCCTTTAGGGGATGGACAATAGGTATTATCCCCTTCCATTTCTTTTATTTTATGTAATCTCTGTTGCCTTCCTCCCTTTCACTTAAGTATGTAATATATGTACGTATGCACTGCAATACATGAGGAGAAAGAAAGAAAATAATTCTAAATATAACATCAAAATATTTCTCACAAGGGTATACTCTTCGGTGTCAGTAATACAACATATTTCTAAATTTGTCTATATTTGACTTAAGATATATCATATAGTAGTTCTAAAACACAGGAAAGAGAATATCACCATCATCTATATCAGACTAAATGACACTACAACTCTCTTCAGTACTTTGTGAAAGTGCGTGACACAAAATGAGAAAACAAAATGTTTCCATTTCTTTCTCCAAAACCCATTCCTACTTAAATTTGTGAAGAAAGGTCAATCAAAATATCAGTATGTTGATAAACTGAGAGGGTGTTGTGTGGTTTTGCTTGCTATTTCTGTGGCCTTTTATCTTTCCCTTTATTTGTTGGAAAGCAGGTACTCATACAGACTAATTAATCAGAAGAGTTAATGGTTATATTAATATGTAAGGCAGTTTTGTTAGGAAGAAAAATCAACTTAAATATCTGTTATGTAAATAATTGATTAGTAATAAAATAACACAAAAAGAAACTACATTGGCAAATACCATTAAAATACTTTCCATAATTGGATGCTCACAAATAAAAATTAATGTATTTTAAGAATACTTTCACATCCAGGTTTCCTTTGGGCTGAGTTAAAATTATCTGAACAGGACTAGCCAAGTAAAATTAAAACTTTACACTTGTCTAGTGACCCCTACAACAACTTAAGGTTTCTGTATGAAATAAGTGCTGTGCTCCTGGGGTTTTTATAGGCAATAAGAGAGAGTAGCACTTTGTTGTCAAGGACAGAAAACAATAAAGGTAAAAATAAAATCCAAATTATCATGGTCTCTACTGGCCAGAAAGCCATGCCCTCAGCACCTGCCAGAGTAGACGCAACAACACAGACAGCGCTCCCTCGCAAACACACAGGCATCCGGGCCTCAGGCTGCAGGGAGTGCCACAGCCTTGCACAGCGAGCAAGTGGTAGTGGTAATAACGGCTGTGTGAGGTGTGAGCAAGCGGATGATCTGCTGAGCCTGGTGGCAGAGCTCAGAGACGAAGTTGAGCGACTAAGGAGTATCAGGGAGAGTGAGAAAGAAATCGACTGGTGGACCCAGGCCTTGAGCTCCTTGAAAGAGAGTCCAAGCCAGACACTGGAAATAAATAAAGAACACAGGGATATCCTCTCCTTGCCCTGTAGGGCTGAAGGGACGGAAGGCAGTGGCCTGCCAGAAAATGGTGATTGGAGGCAAGTCTCTGTTAGGGGCAGCAAACGAACACCCTCCTTGCTTGCCTCCCCTCCCCATGCACCACTGTACAACAGGTATGAGGCTCTGGGCATTGTCTAAGGACAATGAGGCTGACGGTCCTAACACATCACAGGAGCCGCCAGGACCGGAAAGGCCTACTCATCATATTAAGACTACCTCTACAAGGAAGAAAAGGTGGGTTATAGTCATGGGCGACTCAGCTCTGAGGGGGACAGAGGGTTTAATGTGTAGGGCAGACCCCACTCTTAGGGAAGTCTGCTGCCTCCCTGTGGCATGGGTCAGGGACATCACAAAGAGACTCCCTAGCCTGGTGTGGCCCTCAGATTACTACCCACTGCTTCTGTTCCGTGTGAGGGGCAATGAAAGTGCAAATCGAAGTGCAAAAATGATTAAAAGAGATATCAGGGCCTTGGGACAGTTACTATGGGGATCTGGAGCATGGGTTATTTTTTCGTCCCTACTTCCAGTTGCAGGCAATGACAGTGAAAGAAACATATGAGCTCAGTCTGTTAATACGTGTCTCCGTGGCTGGTGTCACTGCCACAATTTGGGTTTTTTCGACAATGGAATGGCCTATGCAGCACCAGGCCTGCTCACACTAGACATGGGTTGTCTCACTCAAAGGGGGAGAAGTGTTGTTGCCCCAAAATTAGCAGGGCTCATTAGCAGGGCTTTAAACTAGACTTGACGGGGGAAGGGTTATTATTGGGTTTGCCTGTGACCAGCCAAGGGATGCTGTACCAAAGTAAGGGTAACGGGGTGCTAGTGAGGACCTGCAGCCGTTTGCTCCGAAATGTGCTGGCTACACTGCAGCATGCTTAAAGTCTTACGTAGACAAGCCAGGAGCTCCTGGACCAACAGGAGCCAATGGGGAAGCACTGTTAATACACGGCACAGGAATGCCACCTGGAGAGCAGCACAAAGTAGTTACAACGGCTCCAGCCAAGTCAGTCTCAATGAAGACACAGCTGAAGTGCCTCTGTGCAAATGCATGCAGCTTGGAGAACAAACAGGAGGAGCTAAAGATGTGTGCATGCCTCCAAGCCTTACATTGGGGGTCTGCTACAGGCCACCCGACCAAGAAGACCAAGCGGATGAAGCTGTCTACAAACAGATAGGAGCAGCATCACGTTCACAGACCCTGGTCCTCATGGGCGACTTCAACCACCCCGACATCTGTTGGAAAGGTAACACAGCCAGGCATAGTCAATCCAGGAGGTTCTTGGATTGCATTAATGACAACTTCCTTCTCCAAGTGGTTGAGGAGCCAACGAGGAGAGGAGCTATGCTGGACCTTGTTCTTCCAAACAAGAAGGGGCTGGTAGACAGTGTCAAACTCAAGGGTAGCCTGGGCTGTAGTGACCATGAAATGGTCGAGTTCGAGATCCTTGAGGAAGCAGGGAAAGTGCACAGCAAACTGACCACCCTGGACTTTGGGACAGCTGACTTTGACCTCTTGAAGAATCTGCTTGGTATGGTGCCATGGGATGAAGCGCTGGAGGGAAGAAGGGCCCAAGACAGTTGGTTAATATTCAAGGACCTCCAAGCTCAGGAGCGATGCATCCCTACAAAGAGGAAGGCAGGCAGAAAAGCCGGGAGGCCTGCATGGATGAACAAGGAGCTCCTGGACATGATCAAAAGCAAAAAGGAGGCCTATAGGAAGTGGAAACAGGGGCAGGTAGCCTGGGAGGAATAAAGATGAATCGTTCAAGCAGCCAGGGATCAGGTTAGAAAAGCTAAAGCCCAGATAGAAGTAAATCTGGCCAGGGACATTAAGACAAACAAAATATCCTTCTTTAAGTATGTCAGCGAGAAAAAGAAAGACTAGGGAAAATGTGGGCCCTCTCCGGATGGAAACGCAAGAACTGGTTACCTGGGACAGAGACAGATCTGAGGTACTCAATGACATTTTTGCCTCAGTCTTCACTGGCAAGGACTGCAGCCACACTATCCATGACGCAGAATGCAAAGACGAGGACTGGGAAAATGAAGAACCGCCCACTGTAGGTGAAGATCAAGTGCGAGACCACCTGAGGAACCCGAAGGTGCACAAGTCCATGGTACCTGATGAGATACATCCACGGGTCCTGAGGGAACTGGCAGATGAGGTCGCTAAGCCACTAGCTATCATATTTGAGAAGTTGTGGCATTCTGGTGAGGTTCCTTCCGACTGGAAAAGGGGAAACATAACCCCTATTTCCAAAAAGGGGAACAAGGAAGACGCAGGGAACTACAGGCCAGTCAGTCTCACCTCTGTGCC
The DNA here is from genome assembly GCF_965231255.1 of Vanellus vanellus. Classification (NCBI taxonomy): domain Eukaryota; kingdom Metazoa; phylum Chordata; class Aves; order Charadriiformes; family Charadriidae; genus Vanellus; species Vanellus vanellus. The sequence continues at coordinate 83,702,555 of NC_138906.1, read as the reverse complement.
TGGCAAGATCATGGAGCAGATCCTCCTGGAAACTCTGCTGAGGCACATAGAAAACAAGGAGGTGATTGGTGACAGCCAGCATGGCTTCACCAAGGGCAAGTCATGCCTGACAAATTTGGTGGCCTTCTACAAAGGGGTTACAGTGGCAGTGGACAAGGGAAGATCAACTGATGTCATCTATCTGGACTTGTGCAAAGCATTTGACACTGTCCCAAACGATATCCTGGTCTCTAAATTGAAGAGACATAGATTCGACAAATGGACCACTTGGTAGATAAAGAACTGGCTGGACAGTTGCACTCAAAAGAGTTGCAGTCAACAGCTCGATGTCCAAGTGGACACCAGTGACAAGTGGCGTTCCTTAGGGGTCAGTACTGGGAGCCGTACTGTTCAACAACTTTGTCAGCGACATGGACAGTGGGGTCGAGTGCACCCTCAGCAAGTTTGCCGATGATACCAAGCTGTGTGGTGAGGTAGACACACTGGAGGGGAGGGATGCCATCCAGAGGGACCCGGGCAGGCTGGAGAGGTGGGCCCAAGCCAACCTCAGGCAGTTCAACAAGGCCAAGTGCAAGGTCCTACATCTGGGTCAGGGAAAACCCAAGAACAAATACAGGCTGGGCGGGGAATGGCTGGAGAGCAGCCCTGAGGAGAAGGACCTGGGTGTGCTTATTGATGAGAAGCCCAACATGAGCCAGCAATGTGTGATCGCAGCCCAGAAGGCCAACCATATCCTGGGCTGCATCAGAAGTGTGGCCAACAGGACAAGGGAGGTGATTCTGCCCCTGTACTCCACTCTCATGAGACCCCACCTGGAATACTGCATCCAGCTCTGGAGTCCCCAACAGAAGAAAGACATGGACTTGTTGGAGCATTACCAGAGTAGGGCCACAAGGATGATCCAAGGGCTGGAGCACCTCTCCTATGAGGAGAGACTGAAAGAGTTGGGGCTGTTCAGCCTGGAGAAGAGAAGGATCCGGGGAGATCTTATTGTGACCTTCCAGTACCTTCAGGGGGCCTACAGGAAAGCTGGGGAAGGAATTTTTACTAGGGCATGTAGTGACAGGATGAGGGGGAATGGCTTTAAACTGGAAGAGGACAGGTTTAAATTAAACATTAGGAAGAAATTTTTCACTTTGAGGGTAGTAAGGCACTGGAGCAAGTTGCCCAGAGAAGTTGGTGAGGCCTCATCCCTGGAGGTGTTAAGGGCTTTGGCAACCTGGTCTAGTGGGAGGTGTCCCTGCCTATGGCAGGGGGGTTGGAACTCTGATCTTCAAGGTCCCTTCCAACCTCAGCCATTCTATGATTCTGTGATCCTATGCTTCCAAATTCTTTCTTTCAGTATCTTAGTAGTTTTCAAATGTCTCATTCCATTGTATTTCATTATCAAGAAAAAAATATATAAATATTATCTAATCAATACTTAGGAACTTTTAAGTACAGAGCAGTAGATAAGAAAGACCTCGAGCTTTCCAGGAAAATGCACAACTCTAGGAGCTGCTATATAGGAAAACCACCAAATTTTCAATTAAATCAAAGGAGTTCACAACATTCTACTCTATTCAGAACCATGAAAAGGGCTCTCATAGGTGACAGCCATTTACTTAGCCCAGTTTATCACTTAAGAAATCATTCCTAATCCAATCCATACTCAAATTATTGCGTGATGAATCACATCATGCCTTAGCCAACTCAGATGCTGGCAGAGAGCCCTTTTGAGGAGTTGAGTACATTTCATCACCTCACATCCTGTTCTCACACTATCATCCTTTACAATGTGAAGGATAAGAATGTCAGCCTGGATGAGGCAGAGGAGAGAGAGACGTTTTTTCACAGAAAGATATGTTCGCAGTTGCCCATACACCCTTCCAAAGAGAAACAATACAGATAATGTCTTCAAGGGAGACACCAGAATTTTAATAGAGCCATAGTCTTTCCAAGGATCATTATCAAATATTCCAGACTTCCTTACATGTCGCCTATAGCGCATGTAGACAACAGTGGGAGAAATAGAATAACAGATTATGAAAACAAAACAAAGATCAAATAAATTACCTTCACAGTCCTACTTTAACCCTAAGAGAAACACATACCTTATCTTCTTTGTGCATAATAATTTTGCATTTAAGGACCTTTTTCATACAGATATATCAGAAGTTCAAAGGAGGTTCACGTACATTATACACAGAAGCTGCTGGAGATTTAAGTGTGATTATCTTTCTAAATACATTATTACATAATTGTCCAAATATACTATTAATTAAGAGAGGTAGCAGTCGCCATTCAAGAGTTCTGTTTTTGATGGAGAGTGTGTCTTTTCTTTGCACATAGTTTTGCATTCTGCCCTGTTAAAAGGATTCCGTCAGCAGAGTAAGATGGCTGTCTTGCTTCTGTTAATCCTTCTTGCAGGGCCACCAAGACTATTCCACAAGGAGCCTGGTCACCTTGAAGACTTTTCTACTGTGCATTTTACTAGATCATAAGTACAGCCTGAGCATAGCTAACCTATATTGTCTGAAAGGTTTTCTGAGGGACTCATTGCAGAAAATAATGCTCAAGAGCAGTGTTTGGGAAGCTGCATGCATCTCACATGAGAAAGCAGGAATAGTAGGAGTAGCAGTGGTAAGTCTTGACTTCTCAAGGAGCCCGGAGTTCTCTGGGGATCCAAGCACTGACGTAGAAATTGAGGCAGTCTTGTTTGTATCAAGCCTGCCATCTTTCTGAGGAAAGATGTTGTCTGCATTTTTATAAATCGATAACTATTAACAAATAATTAACACTATGAAAAAGACTTAGTTTTCCATTTCTATTTTTTCTCAAGTCTATATTTAAAAAATATCTTCCCGCTATTCTGGCAAAAGGGCAGCATTATGTTACACTTTGCCACCAGAGCACCTTCCTTCAAGTGCCTGTATTCTTGGGAATAAAACTACTTAACCTGATTATATATAAACTTTATAACATGATAAAAATCACCTAACATAATAATACAGTATGGGTTTTGTGCTTTAAAGGTTCATTAGTATTCTGGCTTGTTTCAACAATTCTCATTTAAGGAAGAATTCAGATTTTGTTTTCATGAAAGAGGATCACTTATGAGCGAGAGACAAAGTACTATCACTGCCTCAGAACATTACATATGTGACTGACACAGGCTTTCACTGAACTAAAAAAGTTATTTTGCTAGTATAAAGTCCATTCTAGTGCTTATTAACAAATTGGATTTTTCTCTTTTTTTGTAACTCTCTTGCCTGACCACTTGCAAATCTTTATTGTATAGCTAATTTTGCTCTTACTAGTTAGTCTTTTCATATATTAGAAGAGGATATAGCATTTCCAAGAGTGTAAAGGAAAATGTAGACATGGCACCACTTAACATTACTTATCAAATATTTCTTCACAGATATAAATTAAAATAGTAGAGTATCTGTCCAAAGGGACACTTATTGTATCACTTAACCAAATATTTTCAGTGCAGGTTTGCATGAAAAAAAACTGTGTTTTCTCTCCAACTGGGACCACATGCAAAAAAAATTAGCTATTTTCATTCTATGAATAAATACAATAACTAATAATAAACATTTGGAAAGGCAGCAGTTTTGTGTGCCAATGAAAATGAAATTGGATTAATACAGTTAGCTACTTCCATCAGACAGTGATACAGATCTGACTACACCATCATGAAAATTTTTCATTAGCAAATTTGACAGGGAAAAAATTCACTTCACTTTTTGCATCTGCAAGAATTCGTGCTTTGATGGACCTTTGGTTATGGAAGTCTGTTAACAGATTTTGCACATGAACAATGACAAAACAGGGGGGAAAATGAATGTCAAGTATGTTACACAGTTTCGGTAATATTTTAAAAAAACAGACTTAGTTAAATGGAAGAAATAGTAATTTTGTATTTGAGGATTTAGATTGAATTGTCTCATATAACTTTTTACTAGGAACTTCAAATAACATTTGACCTGCTAAAACTGCCTGATTTATCTTCTTCCTGAATGAGGAAGTAATAGCGTTTCCATCTTCTAAAGTAGTCTATAAAATTGATAACTTCAAAAAGCAGCAGCCAAAATAGTCTGTGATTTGGGCCAAAACAGATATTGATGGATTTCCCACATTTCCCATGCCGTTTTATACACCGGTTACTCAGGTTTATCAATAACTCACTTCCCCAGACATTACGCAGTTTTCCATTATCCTCTGCTTGGCCTTCTAAGTGGAACCACAGATCAACCATGTACACACATGAACACAGAAAACTATTATAAAGATCTACACATGCAACTGTTTCTTAGTTACCGATCCCCTATAGCATCACTTAGCAGAGAAAGATTTGATTTATTCCAGCTACACACCTTTAAGATGACAAAGAAAAAGAAAGTACTACTTGAAAACTAGTATACAACACAAGTAAAATTGAAATGTGTAAACTTTACCTTTACATTTAATTATGCACTTAAACCTATTTTCCTTTGCTTTACAATAGTACATAAGCATGACTAATCTGGTTGTACAAAGTATGTATTCCCAACTATCAGCCTGAGATTTTTACCTCAAAAATGATCTCGTGGTCATAGTTAGTACCTGTCAGAAATTATAGTATTTTGTTGATTGTTACTGAGGCAGGTAGTGTGGCTGTTGTGTGAGGAGACATGGTATCTGTGACATTTTAAAGTTATGTCAAGGACACCTCAGAACAGATAAAAATTTCTTTTATGTAAGTATAAATCCAGTACATTTATCGTTATTTAAAGCAGAACAAAATCAAATGCTTTCTTCTCCATACCTACCAAGTTGTATTGTGTTAATAATTTAGTCTCTCATCTGCACTGAAGACTCACCCTTACTATGATAGAAGGACATTATGAAACTTTAGCTACTGTTATCTTTTTTTTTTCTACTTCTAATCAGTTAAAATGAAAAGTATTTTGTGGGATTTACTGCTGTGGTAGTACACAGAAAATTCTGGAATTGAACCTATACGATACTTAGAATGAAAAATCACTAGAAGAAAATTATCACAAAACTTCAAGACATCACAAAGCAGAGAAATGCAACTTATCCCACTTCCACTACACTATTATTTTTCACGACATCTGGATGATCTGTTTGTGGGGTGGGTCATACTGTACTAGGCATGTAAGTATTTCTCTTATAATTTTATATTTTTATTATATGAAAAGTCTGCAGAGCACTAATAAAACACTGATATTGGAAAAAGGAAACTGCAGTTTTGTTTACCTCTCATTTTCCTTCTATTATTACCTTTCACATACCTGCATTTCCCATTCATATTCTCTCTTTTTTCTGCTTTGTTCTCATTTCCTGTTTGTTGGCCTCTGATGTACTTTGATCAACTGTGCTGTTGTGAAACTTCAAAATATTTGTAAAGACCAGTTGAAAGGAAAACAGATGTTCAAAATCACACTCATAAACAGACAAATTAAGACAGTGTTCAAGATTGTTTCTCTATAATATTTTCCTTTGAGGCACTTTCTATGGTTTGTAAACACCAGATCAATTATGAGGGTGAAGTATCACAAACTCTCATGCAAGCATCCACTAAAGACACAGTATATTCATCCAGACAAAATTCATCAAAATGTTTTCTTTGATGAAAACCCTGGAGAAACATCTTGAAGACATCAAATGTGCAAGAAAATAACACTGAACACCCAAACATGTGAAAAGATTGTGGTGGAAATGCTAATTATGAGAAGTTATACAATGCTTATTTCAGTACCCTAGCCAAACTCCAATTTGAGTTTTATGCCAGCTAAATCCATTGGTTGCACAAATGAAAAACAGAACAAATAAAATTTGTTTAGAACTACAGTTTAAAACTTTAAAAGAAACTGTAAACAGATTTTTCCCCCTCTACTTTCAAACTGAACACTGACTTAGCTGCACGTTGTTGATAATAAGCTTCAGCCTTTGACAGTGGAAAATGACAGATGCTTGAGAAGATGAAACACAGCCTGTCAGCTCAATGTAAATAAACAACACAAAGACCCTGGAAATTTTTCTTTTATTTGTTGAGATGCAATTGCTGATATTTAGATTATGCAACATTTTTGCTTTATTGAAATTAAAAAAAAGCTCAAAATCATACTCTTACTGCCTATGCACATTAGGAGACAGTTTTCAAAAATATACATTCTTCATCAGTTTTGAAAAAAGCGGAAGAAGTGACAACCCAAGTTCTTTTATTGTAGGAGGCTATCTTACATCTGTGCAACCACCCAGTCCACCTTAGCTCTTCCTAAAGTAAACAGGACCTCTTTAGTTGGAAGGACTCTTGTTATATAAGTAGAAAATGATGGGTAGCTGAAAGGAGAATTTAGAAATTTAGTACAAGACTATGTCTATAGCTTAGCTGAAACTGGTTATATAACCCCAGATTGTATTTTTTTAAAACCATTTCTATTTCTCTGCACTCACATATTTTCTTCCATTCAGTACATAGCTAACAGAATTTGTAACTCAAAAGTAAACGCCCAAAAGTAGCTAAGAAGAAACAACACATTAATTTTTTTTTAATTTCCTTGACACCATATTCACCTTCTTCCTCTGTCTGTTTTAAAACCTGATACTGACTGCACTTCATTGTGTTTTTCCTGTGTCCTCTGTTTGAAGGAAGGAGATAAGCATGCCTCTAAATTCCTCAAAGTATTCCCACAAGTAATTTTACTTAAAAAGAAATTAAACCTTTGAGAATCTTTACAGGCACAGTTACTAGTAGCCCTCATGCAGCACAAACAAGCAAAGACAACACAGTAAAGGAACTGCAGACTAACTAAGGAAAAGCCTAATTAGCAGAACTAGCTAAGACTACAGCTTAATTTTCACAAGCTTTCCCTTTACCCCCTCCCCAATAAGACTGCTAGCTTACACATCTGATGATTTGGTCCTAGTACCACCCCAGCTGCGTGGTGAACTCTCATCAGCTCACTAATCTGTTTCACCCGTGGGGACTCAGAAGAGTTGTACTGACACAACCAACATAGTGATGGGAACACATGGCTGTGGTGCACAGGCAGACACTGCAATTGAAACAAATAGTTGTGACATTATGACCAAATAATACCTAACCTACAGTAAGAGGTTAGGTGTTTGTTGCCTTATATCTCACAACGATCTCCCCCAATATTACTGCAACGAGCTCGCTCAATCTGTGAAAGCCTTATTAACTGCTACACACACATGCATAAGTACATGAAACTTCCAGAAAAATAGTTCAATAGAACATATTTAGTGAGGAGAACCCGGATCCATAATTCACCAGGAATTGGAGAAGGAGGCGGAAAAAGGAAATTACATCTTAACTGCCCTCCTTTTTTCAGCTTAGACATATATTTTCATAGTAAAAAAGTTTCAATGGACTATTTCAGCAAAATTAGGTTATTAGAAAGATTAGAAAAAAAAACAGGCAAGTAGGAATCAATCTTTTGTGGATTGTGACAGAGGAGCTTGCATACCTGCTTTCCCTCTCTTGTTTATTATCTAATATCTGGAGTATGGCCCTAAGGGAACAACATAGACTAGGATTTATTAATAGTCCCTTTTACATTGTTATTAAGTAACTATTTAGATTACAAAAATGATGGAAACAGACACAGTGGTCCTTTTTTTTCCTTAAGATAATTTAATTCTTTTGTCTTTGAACTCCCACAGGAAATATTTCTATTGACTTCAATAGGAATAGAAGTAAGCCACAAATCCATGATGGTAGTCTGATTTTAATCCCTTGACACACCAAACACTGACATATAAGGACACTAAAAAAAAAAATTATTTTTTTTTTTTAAGCAAGAAAGCATGCAGGAAATCATATATTCTTTCTTTATTCCAGTAGTAAACAAAAGTAAATCAAATGGTCTAGCACTGCTGTAATAAGCTTAAATTAAAAGAAAAAGTTCAATATACCAATAAAAGTAATACCCCCAAATCAAGTAGCAACACATTGTCATTATTGAATTACAAGAAAAATTATTCAATCAGAATAGGAACTATTAACTTGAACCAAGAAACGAGCCCGTGAACAGTCATCTGTACCTGCACCTACCCCAGCTGGAGCTAATTCTGCATCACAGTTGACTGCAATAAATAGTCACAATGGAAACAATAGCAAATGCAGCCATATAGCAGGAGAGGCATGGAGTGGAAGACAAGCATTTTCTGTTGTAAATCTTATTAAGTTAACCAGTTTCCCTGTATGTGTAAATCTAACATGCTTAGTGTATGTAGACACAAAAAACATGTATGAGCTACTTTGTTTTACTTAATGTCATAAGGTCTCTCATGAGTAAAGTTTCTTAAGCTCTGCACAGTCTTTGGAGAGAGTTAGGATCTTTAAAATGGGAGCTCTAGAAATCCTTAGGTTGAACAGCAAGCCACTTAGAGTAGGTAAAAGGAAAACTGTAAGCATGAAGCTGTATCAGCTTGTCTGATGGAGATTTTCTCTGAGGCTTAAGCAACTCTGTCAAGGATTTGGAAGCTTCTCCTGTAACAGCTCTTTCAAAGAACTGTGGAAAGTTGTTTTCTAGCAAAACACTATTGCAGGAAGAAGCAGCTGATATTTCTGTGCTTAGTAGTTAGGATCCTCAAGCAGACATTTCTCTTCTAATTTCTTTGTTAAAATGAAGCAATTCAAATTCCATTCCCCAAAATTGTCTCCCTTAGTAGGCGATTTAGCTTGCCTAAAACGAAATCACTTTCTACCTTTGTTTATAAAGTGGTATAGAAAAAATATAATTTCCTTGAGCAAGAGGAACAGAAAGAATAAATTAGTGTAGGTATGTGTATCTAGCATCCTGTATCCTTGTGGTTAAAATCCACTCAAAAAAAGTGTGGGTTTTTTTTTTTTCAGAAAAATACAAATCTAAGATTTGCTTTTTCAATTACTAAACTAAAATAAGAGATCAAAAAAATAATAACAAAAAGACAAGAAGGACTGGTACCCATACTAGCTTCTTATTTAGTTCTGTTTTAAATGAAAAATCTGCAACGGACTGCCAGACTGGGTTTCTTAAGCCATATGCTTCTCTGTTAGATCAAGATTCTCTAAAGATTTACATGAAAAATGCCTAGTTCCTGGATTCTGTGTTAGTCACAAATCAGAAAAAGAGCTGTCCGGTCCTGGCAGTCCTGGCTGTATACTCATCAGACAAACTTGTTTCCTGAGAGCTTGAAAGTAAATTATGGCATTGCATAGTGAGACTGAAAAAAAATCTGAAAAGGACTGCATAGCTGTATTTTTGGACTCAAGTGCCTCTGCTCTAGCTAAGTCTTTCATTCTGCTTTTTTTACTTTCATTCTGCTTAGTAAATATAAAGTGTTCAAGAGCCTGATTTTTCTTTGTCGTGTTCTAAGTCCTCATTACACTGCAATCCTGTCTTGCAGTCAGGGCATCTGATCTGACGTGAGTGTTGCCAGATAATTCTTGTAAGGAAATTTCATTTGAAATACAAAAAATATTTATTTTTCAATATAGGTTTTATTCTGATATTCTTCTCTGTGCTGACAATATTAAAAATACACTTAGTTTTTATTTCTTTTCCTTTTAAAAGTTCATGCAATCTGATTTCCTCAAACAGTATTCCTGAGTATTTCAAATCTAATATTAAAATGGGAAAAGAAAGGATAAACATCTCCTTTCCTCTGTTGAGTATGTTCAGCACCTTTATAATACCCCTACTTTTTTCTTAACTTTAAGACAAAACTAATATTTTACCATACAGTATATTTAACAGACGTCCTTAATGCTGTAGGAGTGACTCGTGCTTCCAAGGCACCTGAGGTTACCACCATGGGCAAAATTATTAGAATTTTCAGAAGTTTTGCTTATTCTACTCATTTCTGATTGCTTGTTTTATCTATTTATATTTAGCCTACATTGCCTGTCACAAACACACTGAAATGAACTGAAAAACCAGGGAATAGTCTCTGCTTTTTAGAAGATCATAAACCACGATACTACCTAAGTAATCTTCCTTTATTTTTAAGAATGTTTGTGACTTTTTGAACAATTTATGGTTGAAATGCCATGGAGCTGTCAAGATTTATATTGCCGAAGTGCACAAAAAGATAAATGAACCAGAAGTCACTTTGAAACTTAGTAAACTAGCTTCCCTGTACAGATAATTCTGATTTTACATTGCTTACACAAAATAAACTGTTTATTGCTGGCTATTTCTTGGGATAACCTTAATTCTGTGCAGTAAGTGGGTGATACAACCATCCGAAATTCAAGCACATTAAACCTCTTGGCTACGGGAATGCTTTAGTCTTTAAGCTATTATGACTGGCAGATAGCTCCCAAAACTACATCAAGGAAAGGATTATAATATAATACAATAACAACTATGTGAATAAAAACCCCGAGTCTTTTCCATAGCACTATTCTTCAAGTGTTGTTCATAGATGAGGGTTTTTTTTCCCTTTTGCTGCTTGGAATCATTATTTTTTCTTTGATTTTTTTTACAAGAACTGATAGTCATTAATCAGAAACTGGCCAGTAATGATGTACCAATAGCAAGACTTCTTGCTGTGCCTCCAGCAATACCTCAAGTATCATTCTTTTAAAATTTATGATTCATTATGCTTAAGTGTTTCCTATAATAAGATATTTTACCAACATAAATGAAGTAATAATACAAACATTTTTTACATATTAGGCAGAGAGATTTAACAGAATTCTCAGGTTTGCCACAAACATGCCTGACAAATTTGGTGGCCTTCTACGAAGGGGTTACAGCAGTAGTGGACAAGGGAAGAGCAACTGATGTCATGCACTTGGACTTGTGCAAAGCGTTTGACACTGTCCCAAACGATATCCTGGTCTCTAAATTGAAGAGACATGGATTCGATAGATGGACCGCGTGGTGGATAAAGAACTGGCTGGATGGTTGCACACAAAGAGTTGTGGTCAATGGCTCGATGTTCAAGTGGAGACAAATGACAAGTGGTGTTCCTCAAGGGTTGGTACTGGGACCCACACTGTTCAAGATCTTTGTTGGCAAAATGGACAGTGGGATTGATTGCACCCTCGGCAAGTTTGCCGATGATACCAAGCTGTGTGGCAAGGTAAACACGCTGGAGGGGATGGATGCCATCCAGAGGGACCCGGGCAGGCTGGAGAGGTGGGCCCATGCCAACCTCATGACGTTCAACAAGGCCAAGTGCAAGGTTTTACATCTGGGTCGGGGCAATTCCAAGCACAAATACAGGCTCGGCATGGAATGGATTGAGAGCAGCCCTGAGGTGAAGGACCTGTGTGTGCTGATTGACGAGAAGCTCAACATGAGCTGACAATGTGTGATCATGGCCTAGAAAGCCAACCACATCCTGGGCTGCATCAAAAGAAGTGTGCCCAACAGGTCAAGGAAGGTGATTCTGCCCCTGTACTCCACTCTCATGAAACCCCACTTGGAGTACTGCGTCCAGCTCTGGAGTCCGCAACATAGGAAATTCATCAAACTTGAGCAGGTCCAGAGGAGGGCCGCAAAGATGATCAGAGGGCTGAAGCCCCTCTCCTATGAGGAGAGGCTGAGAGAGTTGGGGTTATTCAGCCTGGAGAAGAGAAAGCTCTGAGGAGACCTTATTGTGGCCTTCCAGTACCTAAAGGGGGCCTACAGGAGAGCTGGGGAAGGACTTTTTACTAGGGCGTGTAGTGATAGGACAAGGGAAAATGGCTTTAAACTGGAAGAGGACAGGTTTGGGATTGTGGTGATAGGATGAGGGGGAATGGTTTCAAATTGGAAGAAGGAAGATTTAGATTAGGTATTAGGAAGAAATTCTTTCTTGTGAGGGTGGTAAGACACTGGAACAGGTTGCCCAGAGAAGTTGTGGAAGCTCCATCGCTGGAGGTGTTCAAGGCCAGGCTGGATGTGGCCTTGGGCAACCTCGTCTAGTGGGAGGTGTCCCTGCCTATGGCAGTGGGGTTGGAACTCAATGATCTTCAAGGTCCCTTCCAACCTAAACGATTCTATGATTCTATGATTCCATGATATATCCTGTGCTTTTCTGCTTTACATACAAACATGGTCACTTATTATCTAAGCTACAAAATAATAACTGTGAAGTTTGTTGTTTTTTGTGTTTTTTTTTTTTTTTTTTAATTGAGAATATTGTATCTGGATTGGTCTTGAAGATACCAATACAAGAGGAAACATGGTACAGTGAACTGCTAGTGCATTGTTTCCTTTAGAGAGAATTATATTGCTTTTCTTGTTTTGGGATCAAAATTATATCTACCAAAGATGCCCGTAAGTCAACATAAGATGTTTTTTTAACAATATTACTTCTACTCTGCAAACTGTAAGCAACCTTTAAGAAGCTACCAGCCCCCCAAAAATTTACCCAAATCCAAACTTTGCCAGAAAAAATGTGCAACTGTTCAGCTGTAATTTATAGTAACTCTCTAAAATCACACTGCTTTTACATAGAAGACCATAGGAATGACTTGACAACATGCATTCTGTGTTGAATTGAAATTGTTAATGTAACTTAATTAAATTACTCTCAATTCATATTCATAATATGAGCAAGAGAATATTGAACTATTAACATGACTCAAAAAAAGAAAAAAAGAAGCATTGTATAACACTGAGTTGCCTGAGATATCCTCCACATTCAATGAGATAAAGTGAACTTTTACAGGTGAAAGGTTAATGTACTTTAATATAATAGCATTTTCAATAAGTGAAAAAGTATTTTCTAAAATAAGGTTTTAGTCTTAGTCTAAATTTTATCTCCCCTTTTTCTTTCATGGTATCTGATTTTAAAAGCAAAAAAAAAAAACAAAAACCAGAGTTCCAATAAATAGTGTATATGCTCCAAAATAAAAGAGCAAATAAAACACATGACAGTATGTGAATTTTTCATTGGTATTCGTATAGATAAATTCAATATTCAGTGCACTGTAATGTGCCATCTTCAAATAAATGCTCATAAAGTTCTTAGAGCATACTGTCTTCCTTTAGTCCACTTGATTAATTCTTCACCATTTTGCTTTATGATGTCCATTTTAGAGGGGAAAAAAAAGTTTTTTAGTAATATTATCCCTGCATAACAAAAAAAAATCTCAGATAAAATGCAGACGTGTCTATAGGCCTGCCTACTTCCTATGTCACAGAAAACAATATTCTAGAAATATTTTATTGTTTTATTGCCATTTTAATTTTTTTTTTCCACTGAATGACCTGGCTAAGACAGATTGCTTACAGCTATGAAGAGGCTTATATAGCACTGATGTCATATATGAAACAGATGCCTAGCTTTGTTCTTATATTGTGATTATAACTGAACAGGAATCAGACAAAGATTTTATTATGACATGAATTGTGTACCAGCAAATGCTGAATATCCGATTGGAAAGTATTCTACTGACAGAAAGCTCCTGCTTTTGGTGTAGTATAGCTGTAAGACACATCAACAACATCCCAAATCTGCTTCTAAAGACCAGTTTTGCCTTTTACTGAGTATTGGATTAGTGGCTTAGTGACATAGTATGGGGATTAAGTAAGGGCGGGGGGGGGAGAAGAAAAAATTAATTAATGGCATGAGTCATATCATAATATAAACACAAAAATGTGGCTGTGATTTTGACAATAGCCCATATGTTGGAGTGTTAACATCAATAGGTAAATCACTGAGTAGAGCTACACAATTTGTATTTCCAAAATATTTGATATTTTATATCAACAATCAATTTATTATTTAGGTTTGTAATTTTCTTTTTTATATAAATCAAAAAGACATGGTTTCTGGCAATTGCTAATACGAAGTCATTATTAACTAATATGTTACAATAATCCAACTCACTCCTTTTGTGTTTGAAGAGTTCATTACATACTTAATGATCCTGACAAACTGCAGCTCTTGGTTTCCTCTGAAGGGAAGGGCAAGAATTAAGTTGCTTCATCTAATTTACATACTGGTACAGAGTAATATATTTATCATAAAACAGCAATCATTTAAAATGGAAGGAGTTTGTAAAATTCCTTTTCTTACAATATTCCAATAGTTTTAAAGGTCCATTTCTATTTGGTTAGTTCTTTTTATTTTAAAGGCACAATTTTAAGGAAAACAAAATTAAAGACTGAACTTCGGCCAAATCCTAATTGAACTAAAAGGAAGAAAAAATACAATGCTTAAAATTCATGGTCCTTAGGTAGACTTGGAACACAAAAAGAAACCTTACATAAATAAATCAGGCTTTCAGAATGTTCTATTAGGTATTAGGAATCTGTTATTTTATTTTTATACATCTTGGCTTTTTTAAGATTTTTATTTTTATTGTTTTAATAAACCAGGCCCACAGGACATTCAATTTCAGCAGAAGCAGGGAGATGAGGTTATCAATCTCTATTCAATGGTAGTGTTAGTGTAATACATAATATGAAGAATGATATGAATTCATAATGAATTTGCAAACGCATCTAGTTGTGCACTATTAGTATATAGTATTACAAACCAGGATCGATTCAATACAAGCACTTTTGAGATTCAAGGGAAAGGTGAAATTACTATAAAGCCCAAAGGTCCTAATTTAGTAGTTATGTGAACATAAAGTTTTCTGTTGTTTATGTTCAGTGCTGCACATGAACTTATGTTGAACTCCTTGAAAACCAGGCAGACTTTTGCAGATTGTTGCAGCCTCAGTGTGAGTAGTGAGAGGCACAATGTGTAGATATTCAATTTATTTCTAAAAAGCTTTCAAATATTTTCTTATACAAATAAATTATGGAAGTATAATTAAAATATAAATAAAGTAAATATGATGTCTAGTCATCTGTGCAACCCAACCATATGATCACCTATCTCCTATCATTACTTACTATCAAAATACCACTTCTGACACACTCATTCCTTACTTCAAACCACAAATATATTGTAACTTTTTATTGCCTTTTTCATCTCTTGTCTGTGTTCCTGTAATATATTTTCTGAACTTCTCCGTTTATCCAACTAGGATATCAACATCATTAAATATCAATTTTTCCCTATTTTACCATGGATTCACTAATGGATTTTGGATTCTTTTAAATATTACTCTGCAGTTACAGATGCTTGGAATATGCATTACCAATATTTTTAACACACGGACACAAAGACCTGAAAACATATCATAATGTTACGTTCTGGAAGAAAATACTTTTTAGAATTAGTACAAAACATTATGTCAGATCATTGAAAGATTTTCCCTTTCAGAAAGGGAAATGCAGATAGGCATTTTATCCACTAATTATAGTTTTGCAATTTGTTTTTGTTTTTTTTTTTTCATGAAGTCATGTTGAGTTTTTATTTGTTCTTTCACCAAGTTTTGCACCAGTCTGTCTTTTCCTAAGGAAATATTTACGAGCAAAACCTGATAATACAAGAAAAAATAATTTTGTAATGGCAATCACTTGATACAGTCTCATTGAAGTATATACATGACATTTATATGTAGTAGTGTTTATTTTATTGATTTCTTAATTCACTGTCAATTAAAATGCAAGTATAATAATTGATTTCATTATTACAGTGACATTTATTATGCATGAGACACATAACATCTTATTTTGGTCCTGACTGTTTAAGCTTTACATTTACCACTTCTGCTTCTGCAGAGTTTAAAATATATGATGTTATTTATTTGGAAAGTGTTTTATACATAAAAAATTAGATAACCAAAGAGTACCTGCCTTGCTACTGTGTAAATAAAACAAAACAAAACAAAAAACAGGCAATAAAATGCATTGAAAAATATTAAGAATCAAGTACTGCAACACAATGGAATCACTGTAGTATGTAGTTGATCTCATCACCCCATAAATAACTTGTTATGAGGAGCAGTAAGGAATATTAATCAATGCAACCCAGCTTACTGACAACTATAAAAAACATCACTCCATATTTCACATATGGCTTGAGATGTCACTGAAAATAAAAGAAACTTTCTTGTTCATTGCAATTTATCTTGGATTTCTTTTTTTTTTAACAGTATTTCATTAGAACTTTCTGAAGCTGAAGGAAAAAGGAAAATTAAATGCAATATTGTGGCCATATACTTACCCAAAAGGTTACTTTGGACTTTATTAGCCAATTAAATATTTTAAGAGGATATTATATTACAGTAAAAAAAAAAAAAAAAAAAACCCAACAATACAACAAAAAAACCCACCAAACTCATTGGAACTTAAACTATCTTACCGCCCATATACACTATGAATAAAAAAACAGTGGAAAGGTTTTTGGAAGTATCAATTAAAGGTACGGATCTATAATGATTTTGTAAGAATTCATTAATTGTATTTGTATCATTTAACTGCAGCATAACAGACATATTAATGAACAATTAAAGAAAACATGATATAATTGCAGTTACTGCAACTAACATTCAAGCTAATGAAAAATAATCCATGTACTGTTGAATTTTTTCATTAAAGCTATGTATTCTTAGATTAAATTTTTAGACTAGCTACAGCACAGTAAATTCCTGCATATTTCAATATTACCCTATATGTTATATATGTATGCATAAAAAGTCTAAACCTGATGGATTACGTTTGTCATTCTTTTCATTTCTTTCATGAGAACTGAAACCTGATGATTTCATGTTCTGCTTCTGATCTCTGACCAAATCGGCAGACAACTAGAAGTGTATAGGAACTTTTCGTCCTTGCACGTCCTGCTTAAGAGCCATGCATAGTCTATGTAAAAATCTACTGACTTGCTATAGAATTGACTCTGACACAAAGGGTACACAAGATGAGCTGACATAATTATTGCTATAGCCTCTCTGTAGACCACTCAGAATATTTCAAGTGCAAAGTGAACTGAGCCCAGTACATATCATACTAACATTGCTGGTAACAGGCCGCAGCCTTTGCCCTGAGTTTGCAAAACTGAGGCTTGTCAGGCCTATTTTGTCTCAACTTGCGTTGACCCTTCTGGAGCCTTATTTTCACTTATAAAGAGTGTATCCTTTTTGTGCACAACATGTTTTTGTATCTAACAGCCCTGCACCTCTGAAATAGTTACAGCACATTACTGTGCTGTAACTGTAGTTACAGCACATTACAACACTAGTTACAGTCCCCCTCTACTCGGCACTGGTGAGGCCACAACTGGAATACTGTGTCCAGTTTTGGGCTCCCCAGTTCAAGAGGGACAGGGAACTGCTGGAGCGAGTCCAGCGAAGGGCAACTAAGATGATTAAGGGCTTGGAGCACCTCCCTTATGAGGAAAGGCTGAGAGAGCTGGGACTCTTTAGCCTGGAGAAGAGAAGGCTGAGGGGAGACCTTATTATGGCGTACAAGTATCTAAAGGGTGGGTTGAAGAAGGATGGAGCCAGGCTCTTTTCATTGGTTCCAAGTGACAGGACGAGGGGTAATGGGCACAAGTTAGAACACAGGAAGTTCCGTTCAAATACACGGAAACAGTTCTTTACGGTGAGGGTGACAGAGCACTGGAACAGGCTGCCCAGGGAGGTTGTGGAGTCCCCTTCCCTGGAGATTTTCAAGACCCGCCTGGATGCAGTCCTGAGTAATGTGCTCTAGGCAATCCTGCTTTAGCAGGAGAGTTGGACTAGATGATCTCTAGAGGTCCCTTCCAACTCTGATGATTCTGTGATTCTGTGATTCTGTGAAACTCCAGACTAAACCAACTGCAGAAAACTGACCAAATCTTTCCAATACGTGTGTTTTCTAAGTTATATTTAGCTAGTAGCTTCATGTCTTAATGGTCATTAAAAAAATGCCTTTCAGGTGTTCCCATCTTAGTCCCACTGGGTAACAAAGGTTAACAGGGAGAAAAGAAAATGAGTTTACACAGAGTCAGATACATCCTGGTTCACAACAGGTTTTAGCAATGGATTACTCTGACCCAGGATTAAAAATTAACCACTGTGAATGAAGTAAAAGTGAGCATAGGGATAAACAAAATCCAGTAATCTGCATATCCCAGCTTCTTAAATTCTATTTAAAAACTGAAAATAACTGTAATCCAGGAATTCACAAAACATAAATACTGGTGAATCTGGCCGGATGCACTTATTTTGCAAAAAAAGCTTTCTCCTGTCTATAATCATAATATAGCAGGGCTTGTACGTGGTGGTGTTGGCATGTTGGGAGGGGGGTTAAATGATTTATTATAGCTTATTATTCTTTTCCTGCTGTATTTTTTTTCAATAATAGCTTTTTTCCTAATTAGTTCATTGTTACTTTTGCTGATAGTTTAGGCTGTGACTCTTGTTTTTACCTTGATTCATCTCATCTAGAAATTAAAGATGCTAGCCCTGGGGACCAATACATATGGTATCCTCCCACTCTGCCACTTATAAAATTTAGCTAAGAGCTTTAGGTGCACTGCTGCTGCTTTTGCCTTTCCCTCTGGCTTTTTTAATTGCTCTTCCCTCTTGCACTACACAGTGAATAATAACACATGACCTTTTAGTTGGTTCTGCTTCTACATTGTGTTTAGTGAAAGTTCTCCCAATTATGCAGACTTCTGCAGACAGATTGCAGTGCTGACATTTCTATGGAATACCATAACTTTTGCAACATTTTTGTTTCCAAAGGGAAAAAAAAATGAGTAGAATGAACTTTTTTCCCCACACACTTTTTGTTTCATAGCACTTCTTGTCATTTTTATCCAGCAAAAGCGGAGAGGCATTAATCTGCTAACTTCACAGTGCAGTATCGAGCATTTTATCAGAAAGATTTGAAGCATACCCAAATTTAAGCTCAAGGACAAGGATACTAATTCAGAGAACTGTCATTTGCTGCTGCAGGCTATGGCTTTGTTTGCATGACACCTTCCCTGTGTGTTTATTACCATACAGCTAAATTGTTTTCCCAGCATAAGCAGACATCTTTCCGGTTCATTGATTTCAGAACTGTATCTGAACATGTTCATTCAACAAAGATAATCCCTGGACTCTATAGCTTTCCCTTAGAGTTTGATTCAATCACAGCAGAACAGCAGTTGACCTCAGGGATAGTAGTGATGCTAAAATTAAGTGCAGTAATATATTTAAATGCTTTTATTGTTGTTGTTCTACAACATCAGTTGCTGAAACTACTAACAAACATATAAGTCAAGGTGTTCTTGTACAACGTTATAATAAGTTTCAAGCAGAAAAAAAGTACTGAAATTATTGTAACAGAAATTATTTTAAGTAAAATGCCATACAGGCTATTTGAGGTTACAAGTGAGGTGTGGGACAATAAAAGAAAACAATAAACTACATGAAGTAGTTAACTATCAAGAACAACGAATTTTTGTCCATTCATAAAATATGCATATCATATAGCCTAAGCATATCAAGGAGTGCACACTAGTCACCATTTAATTGATGAAGCCAGACTGACTTTCTTGGACAGTCACAGGTCATTCTATCAATTTTGTCATAACTGGGGAGACAACTACTTAATGATACATCACTGTTTTCTCCTGAATATGACTCTCTGTCATTCTTTAGCACATATAATTTATTAAATATGTTTCACTAAGTTACTTTGTAAATTAAGGTTCTACCCAATAGTAGCATCTTTGGAATAATCAAATCAAAATTACTGGGAATCATAAACTATAAAGGGTATGTTTTTCACTGAAAATAAGACAGTAATGGCAGGAGAAATTGTATGCTTTTCTCCTGGAGAAGATCAGGTTTGTGACCATCTGAGGAACCGGAACATACAGAAATCTGTGGGACCTGATGAGATGTATTCCAGAGTCCTGAGGGACTTGCAGTTCCCAAGCCACTCTCCGTGATATTTGAACAGTCATGGCAGTCAGGTAAAGACCCCAGTGACTGAAAAAAGGGAAACATTGCGCTCATTTTTAAAAAGGGCAGAAAGACCCTGGGGACTACCAACCTGTCAGCCTCACATCTGTACCTGGGAAGATCATGGAACAGATCCTCCAAGAGGCTATGCTAAGGCACATGGAGGACAGGGAGGTGATATGAGACAGCCAGCATGGCTTCACCAAAGGCAAGTCTTGCCTGATAAACCTAGTGGCCTTCTATGATGGACTGACTATGTCAGTGGACAAGGGAAGAGCTATGATGTCATCTCTCTGGACTTCTGTAAGGCCTTTGATATGGTCACACACATCATCCTTCTCTCTAAATCGGAGAGATATGAATTTGATCAGTGGACTGTTCAGTGGATGAGGAATTGTTTGGATGGTCGCATCCAGAGAGTAGTGGTCAACGGCTCAATGTCTGGATGAAGATTGGTGACAAGTGGTGTCCCTCAAGGCTCCATACTGGGACCAATACTGTTTAACATCTTCATCAATGACATAGACAGTGGGATTGAGTGCACCCTCAGCAAGTCTGCAGATGACACTAAGCTGAGTGCTGCTGTTGACACTTCTGACAGACAGGATGCCATCTAGAGGGACCTGAACAAGCTGGAGAAGTGGGCCGGTGTGAACCTCATGGGGTTCAACAAGGCCAAGTGCAAGGTCCTACATCTGGGTCAGGGCAACCCCTGGTATCAGTACAGGTTGGAAGTTGAAGGGACTGAGAGTAGCCCTGCCAAGAAGGACTTGGTGGTACTGGTGGATGAAAAGCTGGACATGAGCCGACAATGTGTGCTTGCAGCCCAGAAACCAATTGTATCCTGGGCTGCATCAAAATAAGCATGGCCAGCAGGTCAAAGGAGTTGATTCTGCCCCTCTACTCTGCTCTGGTGAGACCCCACCTGGAGAACTGCATCCAGCTCTGGAGATATGGACCTGTTGGAGCAGGTCCAGAGGAGGGCCACAAAGATGATCAGAGAGACGGAACATCTCTCCTATGAAGAAAGGTTGAGAGAGCTGGGGTTATTCAGCCTGGAGAAGAGAAGGCTCCAGGTAGACCTTGTTGTTTACTTTCAGTATTAAAGGAGGCTTATAAGAAAGATGGGGACGGATTTTTCAGTAGAGCCTGTAGTGATAGGATGAGGGGTAATGGTTTTAAACTAAAGGAGGTTAGATTTAGAGTGAATATAAGGAGGAAATTTTTTATGATGAGGGTGGTGAAACACTGACACAGGTTTACCAGAGAGGTGGCAGGTGCCTCATCCCTGGAAATATTCCAGTTCAGGTTGGATGGGGCTTTGAGCAATCTGATCTAGTTGAAGATGTCCCTGCTCATTGCAGATTGACTAGATGACCTTTAAAGGTCCCTTCCAACCCAATCTATTCTACGATTCTATGATTCCTTTTTCTGCCACACATTTAAGTTAGGATATTGAACAAGGTAATTTCACTTCTCTGTTCTGCAGTTTAATCAACTGCAAGTCACAATGATGCTTCATTATCATATTTACAAACTGTCTTAGATAATCAACATTTCTAAAACATTGTTGCTTGAATAAAAGTACTAGACGATCATATGCTCATGTCATCTGTGTGAGGGAAAGATCTCAGAGCCAGGGAAAGAACGAAAAGTGAAAGTGAGAAAAGATAAGAATGTTTACAGATGTATGAGTGTAATTAGCATTTCTACGGAATGAAACATTTCTGACAGACCTTCTCAGGTAATATTTGTGAAAGTGCAATAGTATTTATTCGAACATAATGGAAACATTACTTACTTTAGATAAATTACAGATTACTTCGTTATTTAAGGTTGAAAGAAAGCATGGTCTTTTTTAAAATCCAAACCATGAAACTATCTGAAGGAAGTAGAATGTATCCCATTCTGATACTTCGTGTTAAGTATTTAACAGAATTCCTCAGTATTATTTCACAATTCACGTTCCCCACCCACCTCATACTGATTCAGTGTCACTTCTGAACACAATGTACTATTCTTAATGACAAAAAATAAGGGCAAAGTGCATGTCATTAATAGGTTCCTGCAGTTGGATAAGTCACATTCTCAATCACACAATTTCCTTAGAAAAATAGGCCCAGATCCAAAGGGCTTTGGGATCTTCCTTGTTGGACATTGTAGTACCTAATTTTCAGACATCCTACTTCTGTAAGTGAAATCCTATCATTACATCTGCAAGAATCATCTGAATCAGCACTATAGGCTCTTTAAAACTTCCATATGAATTATTAAACCACCTAAGGAGACACTACCATTACCATTTACTAATTTTTGTGGTATTTTTCTGCAGAGGTCATCACCACTTTACAAAATCAAGAGAGTTTAACATAACGTCTTCCCTGTGAGGTAAAGAGTATTAGATAACTATTAGGGAGAAAGGCTGAATGTGATTTTCTCTCAGAATGTGTATCTGCTTTATAGTTAATGTTACAAAAAAGAAAAACACAACACCTGCCCACTGAATAAGAAGGCTGAAATAAAATCAATTAGAAAATCAATTAGAATGCAACATAACCATAAAAATACATGTGATATAAGCATATTGCTGCAATTGAAACACATGTATAGCATAAATTAATGAAGTAGATTGTATTTAATCACATTTTTTGGCTTGTCAACAACACTGTTTAACAAATTTCTCTTCAAGTCCAAGTTTGGAAGGACTACTAAAAGAATCATCAGGGAAAGTATTAACAGCTTTAAGAGAAGAAAATTACATTGTATCACCAAATAAAATTTAATTCTGATTTTATTTCATTTTAATCAAAGACACAGTTGAGTTTTAAGTTTAAAATAAAAGGCAGCTGTAGGAAAATCTATGAAATTAAGACAGTTTATTTATAATAATCTGAGATACAAACAACTGTAAGCAGAACATCAGAAATTATACACCCATTGTCTATTGTAAAAAAAAACAACCAAACAAACAAAAAAAAAAAAACAAAAAACCCACAACCCAACCCAACAACACAATAATAAATTCTGCAATGACTTGAGATTTTGTTTTATTAAAAAAATCAGGGCATCTCAGGTTGAACCTTTAACTTCTAGTGCCCCATAATGCACTCAGCGTATAGCTTTGGCAATTAACTCTGTCATTTGCTTTTTCTACAAGCAGCATATTGTTTACACCCTCTAAATGTAGACAACAGTCAATATATATTTTATATTGCATTGTTATTATGTCGTTGAAATTTACTGGTTTTAACAGCTAAGAAATATGTCAGGTAAAAAGTTTGCAGTTCTTTCAGGATCTGTGTAGCAGAGGTTTAAAGCCATGAGATACAACCAGAGAATTTGTTTGGATATGATCCTGGAATTGACATAATAAGATATTCTTGCTCAACAGTGCAATAACATATGCCATTATTATAACTCCTTGTATAGTAAAACCCATCAGAAGTATATACAATTTGATTGAAGTTTTTGAACATTGAGTCTATATTTCTCAAATACCTCTGGCAGGAATCATTCTGCACATTCCCCAAAATAAAACAAACTGGTATTATAATTGAGAAGTTGTCATGCTTCAACCCCAGCTGGCAACAAGATCCGCATAGCTGCTCACTCACCCCAAGAATGGTGGGGAGAAGAGGGAAAAAAAGGAGGGGAAAGGGAGGAAAAAACCTTGTGGGTTGAGATAAAGACAGTTTAATAGAAACAATAACAGAAAATGAAAATAATAATGACAGGCTCTTACTGCCCTGTGAATTGGCACTCCCCTGAACAGTGATCGTGGATTTCTACCCCCTAGCTAATCCCTATTTACATACTAAGTGTGATGTCTATGGTATGAAATATTTCATTGGCCATTCCATCATTCTGTCTATGCTTCTATGGGAAGCTGAAAAAAGTCCTTGAATAGTGTAAACATCACTTAGCAACAACCAACGTCGGTATTATTGACATTGCTTTTACAGCAATCACTAGAAAGAAAATTCTTTCCCAGTTGAAACCAGGACAGAAGTATAACTTATTTTAGCTAGAAACACCAACTTAGAATTTGATTTCCATGTTAGAATGTCTGTTACATTGTCCCATTGGATTAAATGATTTTGAAACTAAGTGAATGTTAGAGGGGAAAAAAGCTGCAGGAACATTCATTCACCTCACCACCTCTCTCTTTAGCATGATGTGCAGACAGCTAAAGTAATAGATATTTTTTGAAATATATACGTAAATTGCAAATATATGGGGGGGAGGAAAAAATAGTCCCTTTTTAAAATGTATTTTATAGTCTATTTCAGCCACCTTATTTCAAAGGGCAGTGTTCAGATCCTTTTGGAAATGCAGTCTACTGCAAGGTCGGTGTTGATTGTTGAAAACAAAAGTATCCAACCATGTATTTTCTTTTAAAAAGTCTCAGCTGGAGGATGTATTAACAATACATACACTCAAATTCACAGTAATTTTACAGGGAAACACACACCCTTCCCCTAAGCATTGAGTTTTCAATCTGCTAGCATTTGTCGTGATGTCAGGCAAGTCTAAACCATGAGCCAGCTATTGCTTGTTTAGGATCATATGCAAATATTCACTCTCTGTCTCCTCATATTGTACGTATCATGATAAAACAGCTTTGAAATGTTACATCCAGAAGCCAGCCAGGCAGGCTGGCCAGGGAAGCAGAATGAGTCCTGCCGCAGTGTCCCTTACTGAGCTTTTCATGAACTGCCACAGGGGTGAGCTCCTGGGAAAGGTGTTACAAACCTCATCCCGGTGTCACACCCTGATGTGGTTCAACCATGGCAGCACTTGCCGTACAGCGCTGGTGTGTGTATGCGTGTCTCCTTGCCACTCCCTACAGGCAATCTTTGATCCAATTACATTTCCACCTCTGCCAAGTATGTCATATACTCACTTTTCAACAGCCTATTAAAACCTGCTGATTCTGTTCCGCTTGTCATGTCAGACACAAGCTTGATGGCTGCTGGCCCTGGGGTTCCCATGGGGAGCAGGCAAGCAACAGGCACTGCTTTGTGCCAAGAAGGCACACTGGTGAGAGGAGCCGGATGGCTAGCTGCACACCTTTGAAGGGGCCGAGAAGTGAATCATTCTATGATTCAAGTGGGATCATGATCTGGATCTGGGAGAGGCCAGGGCATCAGGGCTGACCCGCCTCCTGGCAGGTCCCTGCTCTGTTCCCCGCTGGGGTTGGGGAGAGAAGATGTGCAGGCCCCCACTGTGCAAGAAAGGAAGGTTCCTGCTCCCTTCTCTTGGGGTCCAATGCGACAGGAAAAGGAGAATATTAATTCTCATTGTGTTAAATACCCAGAGGAGTGCTGATCTTCTCTATGCTCTCACATGGTTCTGTGTAGGTCAGCTACTCTCATGTCTGTGACCCCAATTTTGGAAATCGCCCATTGATTTGCTCTGTGACCTACTGATCCACCAGACTGGGGCACAAGGTAGGAGCAAGACCTTAGGCTGCACGCTCTCCTTGGGGGGTGTTGGGGCTGATAAGCCACTGCCAGCACAGGGAGAAAAGGTTACGTTCCTGCTGTATGGCCCAGTGCTCCCCAAAGTGCTCACCCCACAGCTGTAGAGATGGTGGTGGAAAGCAAAGAAGAGGAAAAGCAACTAGCTGAAAAGGCTCAGGGAGAGGTCACAGATAACTCTATGACAGATGCTGTCACACTAATTGCATTTAAAACACTTAATCAAAATGCAACTTGATATTTTGGTTGGTTTTGTTTGTTTCTAGTGGCCAAAAAAAGTTATAATAATTATTAAACATCAGCCACATAAAGACATACATTTAAGTAGTTACAAAATGGCAATGCCTTAGTCTTTGCATGGGGGGGGCGAAGGGGGGGAGAAAAAAGAAAAAGGAACTGTGAAATTGCTGAGTTTTTACCACATATATAATTTGAGGAAAGTACCTCAGTATAGAAACCTCACTAATAGAACATGAATCTGTAGTACCCCTTTTTTTTTCAGTTGGGATTTTTGAGAAATAACAGATAATGAGCTTGATCTGTATGCATCATTGAGGCAGAATAACCACTGGTAGGTAAAAATATAAAAATGATAAAGGAAAGAATAAGGTTGGAAATTTCAAACGTGTGTCAAGATGAATCTGAGAAACACATATAAGAAATTTAATTCTTATACTAGTTTCATGTACTATTTGTTGTATTTTCAACAAAATAGTGAGAGGAAAAAAAATAATGCCACCAGCTAATCATATGTTTGATTAGAAAATGCTTGTTTAATTGATTCACAATAGTGAGTCATCAGTTTAATAATAGTGTAACTGTAATAAACTTTAGTTCTATATGGCTATTGAAAGTATTGCATTTTTATCTAATTTAACCTATAACAATTTTTATTACCGTATCTTTCTTCTCAGTTTATGATTCTTCAATTATATCCTAATTTACTCCAAGCATGGATGCTTATTTAGTGACCTTATTATATTTCCTCCTAACATTCAAATACCCAATTTTTGACTTTTTATTTCTCATTTTGTTATGTCTTACAGACTTTTCCCCAAAGTGGTGGCTAATGTCAAGTTTGCTTTATGCTCACACTGCATCCCTTGCCTTGCTTCTCTCTTTATTTCCTATTTTTAACAATGGTTAATAAATTCAGAAGGTCAGATTGTTCCAGCCATTGTGGAGGTGTAAAGAAATGTTTAAAGAGACTTTTCTCCTTCCCTTACACACAAGTGTCCAAGACACAAACCTCATGTCTGTTAGAACACAGAAACTTCCCTCTTCTGCTTGCTGCTGGTTGCATGCATTCCTCAAGACACCAGGATTTTGGTTTTAAACCATTTAAACCCAGAAACAAAATATCTGCTCTAAGGGACGCTCTCATTCCAGTGTAATTCTGCCTTAACATGTGGAAATTTTGTTTACGGTAGGTAGGGATTTGCCCGTGTGGCAATATTTATCAATCTTCATTAGCAATCCCAGTGCAAAATATTTTCTGCTTGCTATTGTGCGTGTGCCACACAGGCCGTCTGCAGAGCTGCAGTAAGATCTGTGTGTTCTGGACGTGACAAAGTCACTGCAGGCAATCTCTGTGAAACTTCAGAAGCATTACGTATGCGTTATGTAGTGAAAATGGCTATATTTCTGTTTGGAAATTTCCAGGTGGGGCTGAAGGTGTAATCCCACATCCTGTAATGTGATTACTTAGCAAATTATTTTCTCTTTCCTTTTCCCACTTTTGATTCAAAGTTGTGCCCTCCCATGTTGAAGATACAAACAGTGACAGTCACAAAATCCTCTTATTTTCCTGTGATATATGTTGGGAATTCCTATGCCGTCTGCATATGAACTCATAAAAAAATATCATATTCTAAAAGAAATGTTGTTTATGTTTTGTTTTGTGTAATGTCTTTCCTCAGCAATTCTGTGGGGTTGTTTTCTTAAACTTGTTCAGACAATCTAATATGACGTGTAACTGGTATAACCTTGACTTCTCCCTGAGCCAATCTATTCATACCCTTTTGAGACAGTCTGGTAATAAGTATATTGTAAAATGTGAAGAAAAAATGTAGATAAATAACAACTCAAATACTTAATTGAAGACAAAACACAGAATGATACTAATTTATTATTGTTATCACAACACACTGTCCATAAAACCGGTTATTTCCTTGCTATTACTCCCTTTGATCCCATAGTACATCAAAATCCCTATCATCCCTCAAAACCGGTCCCAATCCTTCCTGATATCAGGGTTTAACAAATACTCTCAATCACAAGTAAGAAGATTTTCCCAGAGAACAGAGGTGTTAAACCAACTGTGATGCTAAGTTTAAGACTCTTTATACATCCTATATACATCTGCAAGTACATCTGGCAGTTCCTAATTCAGCATTATTAATGTGATAACAGCAAAGTGATATTTTATAAATCTTATAATAGGTAAATTGACAGCAATAAAAATTCCTTAACAGCCAGGGGAAACTTTCCATTTGTGAAAAACGAGATAATACTGTAAGGCAACCATGGTATTACTTAGTACCATTCCAGTTTCCAACATAGTAGGGTTGGCTGGAAGTTTTTGAGTGTCACAGGTTGCATTCAGAAAATGATTATATGATTTTGGAGGGGTGAGAAAAGAGTGAGAACGCATTATTCATGCTGAACTTCTGATGAGACAGAGGCAGTTGGGGTTCCTGCCAGCCTACATTGAAACCTTGGCTCCTCACCTTCACAGATTTCTGGGCTTCCACCTCGTTTCTCATTTGCCTCCATATTGCTGTGCCATGGGACTAGAAACCCTGGGGCTTATGTCTGAGCTGTGAATTCAGAGTCTGTATTTTCAACCTCATTTTTATTTTTAAACCATCTCTTTTACTTTTTTTTTTCATTTCTCTTTTGCAGAAAATTTTTAAAATAGCATTTTTTCTTTCCAAAATGTCACTAAATCCTTTCAGAATTCTAAACTACCTCTTTCCTGGAACAGATATTCTGGTTTCACTAAGTTTGGCATCTCAAGTCATGAGTTTTAATATTCATGATATCTCAGCAACCCCTTCAATAGACAGCCAAGTAAAAATCTGGGAATCTTTATGTCCATTTTAATTTACAGCATTACTAATTTGACAGCAAATGTTGGTGACTTATTCATTAACTCTGTGCTAAAAGCAAAAAAAATGCCTGCTTTTTAGTACAATTTGTTTTATTTATATCAAGCCTCCTGCAACATTACAGATAGCATACAGGTAGGACCCTTCTTTGGGGAATCCCAACCACAATGTATGCCTGAAGAGGCTGAATTCAAAATATTGGAAATATTGTTCATGGGCAAAGAGGAAGTAGACCTTATATATAAGTAAACCCAAGAAATTATTGTTAGCTTAACTGAAATATTGTTAGAGAAAAAGAAAGAAAAGTAGTGCAGTTAAAATTATAACATGCATACACCTTAGTTTCTATACTTTTTCCTGGTGCTGTGCCCTACTTCCTCTATTGCACTGGGTGGTCAGCGGTCTCACTCCAACGGTGGTGACAGTTGGGTGGTGTTGGGTGAGTTGTCAGCATCTGGAGTCCTTCTCCAGGAGGAATATGATGTTCATGGTGATGGTTTCTTCTTCCTTATTATAGGATCTGCTTGGGATCATTTTTATATGTTTCCTAACATGCTTTTACACCTTTCTCTTTCTTCCTTGGTTTGCAGCTCCATGTTACATCCAAATGCCTTTTATGTGTATTATATATAATTTCTTAGTTCTGTTTGTTACCCTTAAGAACAGTTTTGTCTAGATCCAGGTCTGCATTTCTTTAACTGACCACTGAAGTGTTGTTTATTGCTGTGGGGTCTTCACTGATGACCCTTTGCCCTATCTCCACCCATGTCTGCTCCTCTGCATCTCATTGTGGGGCTGTTTTCAAAGCCTTTGATATTGTACCAGGCCTATATTTCTCTATACTTCATTGTTATTTTAGTCACAAACATGCCATTCTACATAGACTACCTGCTTGTTACAGCTATCTGTATAAAACTATGGTTGTATCACACAAAGATAAACAAAAGCAAAACAAATTACCTTTAGATAACTGGTCAATTAGAAAAATTACTGTTATTAAACCAAGTAAAACAAAGCTGCAGGAAGATGAAGAAGGCACTTCGGTCTTGAGGTCCTGCAAATTCCACACAAAGCTTATAGCCAGCTACTAGCAATCACAATACTGTCCTACAGTGCTACATGGTTACAATGAGCAGGGAAAAACTATGCATTCAGAATTAAACCTAATCAGAGTGATTATGACAAAAAGAGAAAATTTGTGCCTCTAACTACAGCTTTTGGAAAAAAAAAAAACAATGCCATGAACTATTTATTCAGAAATTTAACAGTTTTCACACTGAGTAAAACATCTTGTAAGTTTTCAAAAGTTCTGAAAGGTGTCAACTACTGTACGAAGCAGAATTCCTTCCCATAAGCTATTAAGTTTGAGTCTTGTCTACTTTTCTGTTTCTGTTTCTATTCAACCATCTTTTTCACTTTTGTTGTTTGACTGTTTATTGCTTCTCCTCTTTCTTAAAAAATCTTAAAGAATTTTTGTTCTTTATAGTAATCATTGCACTGTACTCAATAAGGTTAAATAAGGAAAGAGAGGATGAAAATATGTCAGGGTAAACCCATAAGGTGGCAATGTTACACACATAATTAGGACAGTATGAACCATTTGGTAGACCAAAAGAAAAATGCTGTGACAAAGGACTTCTTATAAAAGCACGTGCCTTACCAGAAATTGCATGAAGACTAAATTAATTCATGGTGTTATTAACCATATATTGGCGTTTATAGGCCTACTGCTGCATTATTACAGCAGAGAGGTGCATCCCAAAACACAAAACCAGACTCAGTAGGTAGTGAGACATAACCACCCCAAGAAGCAGCTAAGCAGTTGTATTTAACTTCAAGTCTTGGCGGCAAAGATCTCGTCTTTATCTTTATGCATTCTTTCCCCTTCAATAGAGTTTACTTAAGGCACAATAGGTCCTTCCCTGACAAGCTGATGGTGTAATTATGATTTTTGTTTTGCTATAACTCCCACACTAAAATGAGTTCAGGCTTGTAGAAATGTGTGACAGGAGACTTACTGGCTTGTTCACAGTTTACCATGTGTTTTCTCTGTGACTGATCTTCTGTTTAAAAAAAAAAAAAAGTGACTGTTCACCTTGTCTTTGCTACTGCATTACAAAGCAGAGGCAATCTTCTGGAAGGAGGGATAAGGGGCATGCTCATTCTTTGAGAACAACTGGATTTATTTCAGTGTACCCTAATCCTGTATTACGTGTCTCAGCTGAGATTCCTCAGATGAACAGGGAAGTTGCAGCCAACAGGCATCAGAGCAAAAGACATAATTTAGAAATGGTAAAAATCCTAAGAAGCAAAAGGTTTGGGCTTTTTTTCCGTTTTATTTTGTTTTGTTTTGTTTTGTTTTTCAGGGAGCTTCTTGCAATGTGGGAAACCACAGGAATAGTTCTGCTTCTATGAGGACACAGTGGGCAGAGCAAAAATCTGTTTCAAAACTTTATATTTTATCACAGCAAATCTGCTTAAAAGTTTGACTTGCAGCAATTTTTCTGTTTGTGTTGTAATTAAACACAATTTAGGAGATTGAAAACTTTTGCTGTCTTTGGTATGCTTATTTAACGCCACAGCAGTTCCTCTTCAAAAATTTTAAATGTCTTGGACTGCTGACTCAAAAAAAAAAAAGTATTACTTAGTTTAAAAATTATCAAGAGGAAATCTTTTCATCTTTTATATTCTCTCTTAATGGGTCCAATATGTGGATAGGTTTTTCTATTTATTGTCTGTCATTCCATTTTTATATTTCATCTTGTGTAATGCTGAGTTCTTTCAGTAGTCCCTTTGTTATTTTAGTTTTCTTCGCCATTGTATTTTATTTGTTTTCACTTCTCCCTGGTTTTAGTTTAATTTTTATTTCAATCTAGTTATTCTTTGTTTATGATAATCTGTTCTGGCTTTTGAAAAGTGCATTGTAAATCAACTCTTTTGTTTTCTTTGTTTCCTAACTTTTTTTTTAGTTTCAATTATCTCTTGCTTTTTTTATTTGTCATACAAATATCTATAATTTCATCATTACAGATTTTGTTAATATCATCACTATTTAAGGCGGTCTGATGTTTTTCATGGAAATAGCTTCATTTTAGTTACAGATAACCATGCCAAATTGTAGTTACATAGACTATAATTTTACTCGATAAATGTTCCATCTTGTTTCTAGTATGAATGTGTGTTACTGTTACTAGTAATATGTGGACAGGAAGCACGTGTGATGTTTTTCCACAAATACAGTTCTGTAGTCTGTAACATTATAACTAATAATACAATATAATTGGCCTGCAACTAATTAATTCTGAAGAAGATCTCTCCAAAGCAAGGATTTGGTAGATGAGAAGTCATATGTACTGTTTGCTGAATTCTTAATTGTTTAGGTAAACTGTAAATGTTTGTCTAAATCATAAAACTTTGAACCATTGCAGTCCACATATGCCTAACAGAGACAAGTTAAGACTTTAAAGGCTACCTTTTTAGTAACTTCTTCTTGTCCAAGCCTCTGTAACTTACATATGCAGGTCACTGACACATGCCAGTGTTGCAGAGTGACCGAGAGTTATTCTTTTAAAACCTGCAAGGGCAGAGCAGGACTTAACCAGCAACTTCAGTTTTGTGTAGTGCAGCTGGAAAGAAAAGCTAAGAGACTGGTGGTGTAGAGCTACTTGTATCCTCCTCACTGAGACTAGCTTCAGTTATGTATAGGAATATATACACAAAATGAAAGAAAAACAGATTTAGGTTTGTTGTAGAAAGGTGAATCAAAATAGAAAACTACTGCAGAATATTCTTTTTAATTGAAATTCTTGCAGAACTCCTGAGTTACACTAACATACACATATCATAATTAGCAGTCCACAGCCTTGACAAAAGAAAGGAATATAAAAGGTTTTAGAGAAATCTACACTTTTCTTCTTTCTAGCTAACATGAATACTGTATACCACCTCTGTCTGTGACTCATAAGAAGTACTAGTTTGTTATTTTTTTTTTAACCAGTAACCTTTAAATGTTCAAAGTTAGTGTTCTTAGAGACTTAATAAGCTGAAACTCTGCAAAAGTTTTAGCTTGTGAATAAAATACGGAAAGAGCCTTGAGGGACCTGAATGCAATTGAATGGCATGACCACGCAAAGCAATGAAAGAATTTGTTCTAGTATGGCATTGCTATGGTTCATTTGCTTACTTTCAAAGATTTAGGGCTGTAAAAATATAGAGACCAATGTACATATTGTTGAAAACAAAACTTTTGGGTTGTGCATCTTTATGCATGACTTGAATGACTATCCTGTGTATGTATCTACTAACACAAACATGCACACGAAAACTGTTGTATATTACTTAAAAAGATATATTAAAATGATATCAAGGCAGAAGAGATAGATAAAGTGAGAATAAAAAAAAACAATGATAGAGAATACGTGATTAAACCCAAGAGCAGGATGGTAAAGAATTCATTTAATGTAGCTAGGCAAAATTGAGGTATGGAAATGCACAACTAATCAATCTCAAATTTTTATCCTGAGCTGTTGTGAATCCATTGGACAGTCTAAGCATTGGAAAAAGCATATTTTATTGGTTTCAGTCCAATGATAGATTAGTTTGTCTATCTCCCCTCTTTGTGTATTTGAAAACCTAAGTGGATATGCAGTTTAAAATGGTGAGTAGAAGGAAAATATAAACATCTATGGATTTGTACAAGACATTTTAAATTGGGAAAACAGAAAGAGAATTTTATAGTAATCTAGCATACTGATCATTTACCAGACTGTTTTTCAGGATCACTTGTCTGCAACCAATAAAATAAAAAGAATTCCCTTTACATAACAGAGGTGTTACTGGATGAATGACTTAAAGGCTGCATAAAATACTACCAAATGGATTTACAAAAAATAAAGGAAACCCAGACTGTCCTTTATGAAATAAATGCTTTCCTGAATATTTTCAAAATATATTAAATAAAGCTGACATAAATTAAAAAAAAATCTATATCTTTCTGGTTTGAAAGCAAAAGATATAACTGCATGTAATCTGAGGACGAAAATAGAAGGAAAATAAAGAATTTATTTATTGAAACTTTCATTTAGGGTTCACCTTAACCCTGAAAAGGCCAGTCTCAACACAATCATGTAACATTGACTTGTGTGAAAATCCTGAGTGTTTTCCATGAAAAAATATTCTACATAACACACATTGTACATTCAGTCTTCTTGTCATCCGAAATAAAGGAAAACATATTTGTTAGAGCCCAGAGAGTTGAAGATAGAAATAGATACTGTCATTAAAACAGTTTGCCAACCACAAGAGCATATATGCATAAATTCATGTGGTGAAAAAGAAAAAGAAAAAGAAAAAGAAAAAGAAAGAGAAAAAGAAAAAAAGAAAAAGCTGCTATAATCACAGTATTCAGTACTCTTGCTTTTTCAAATTTTCTTTTTTCCTTAGGCTTCCTGTCTCAGTATTTAAGTTTCCTTTTTAATATATTTTCTCATAAGTTTTGCAGTGGACTATGTTAACCATTGTTAGAAATTACAGCAGCTGTTCGTATATTTAAATTACCCTATACTAACTGGTCCAGGGAAAAAAAAAAAAAATAGAAGTTACCTGCAGAGGAAAACAATAACTAATCACAGAATCACAGAATGGTCAGGGTTGGAAGGGACCTCTGGAGATCATCTAGTCCAACACCCCTGCCAGAGCAGGGTCACCCACAGCAGGTTGCACAGGACAGAGTCCAGGTGGGTTTTGAATATCTCCAGAGTGGGATACATTCTTGTAGTTACATTTCTGTACATCCATTTCTGTAGTTACAAAAAAATGTAATATGCTTTCATTTCCATAAATCTGTGTGCTTCCTGAAGAGTATACAAAAAGATACCATAACAAATGCAGTTCTTGTGGCATTGTGGAGCTAACTACATGAACATGAGAAATCCTGTAAACCTAACAGACTGAGTTGGTTTGACTAAGATACCTGAAGCAAAGCAACCATAAAATCTTAGGGCTTTGACTATCAATTTGAAAGCTTTTCATCTGCCTTTACTGTTTAATAAAATAATTTTGTCCAGAAAATGCAAAATCTCAGAATAAGAAAAAATATTTCTTATATGCAAGCTACCTATGCTTTTATTAATTACTTGGAAAATGTCCCAGAAATCTGTGAATAAAAAACACAGAAGTGTGACAGCGTAGATACAAAAAGACAGATTCTTAGATCAACAGGAAGGATCTAAGAGGCAGTGAAAAATGAATGAATGGTATGAAGCAAGAAGATTTCTACCTGTCTGTTATGTGACCTGCTTGCTGTTACACAATCTTGACTGTTTTCTTTCTTTCTTATGTACATGTATTAAAGTATTAAAACTTGATAGCTGTAAGAAGAATAGATGCTAATCAGTAGCAAAAGGAAAGAAAAAGAAGCAATGGAGTTGAGAGGTAATATCATAAAATCTAATTTGCCATTAAATACTAAAGTTTGAGGAAAGAATTTCAGATACTCCAGAGAAAATGTAAAATCATTATTGTAGAATGAAAAGAATTGAGGTGGTATCTTCAGAAGTACTCACCGTCTTTCTCTACTTATGCTGAAGTAGAGAAGAGTTTATCACCGTCTCTGAAAGGTAAAGGAAAACATGTTTCATCTTCAGTAATGAAAAGAAATGTTAGCTTCTGAATACGAACATCCCTTCTCTGAAGAAAATCAGCCTTCTTCAAATGTATGTACTGCATCCATTGCAAAAATACTTACTTTGTCAAGTTATATGTAACTATAAAAGTTTTGAGCTCTACAAGGCTTTTGCTTGTTTGTTTTCTGCTTTGTTCTTCAAACTTGGACTTAGCAGTCTACCTGAAAAGGAAGCAATAATACTATTACTTCTTTTTTACAAGTTATTAATCAAATTTGTAATGGAATCAATATTTTTTCAGCAAATGTCTTTTTCTCTTTCACTTCAGATATCAAGGATTAAAAGATAGATGATACTTTATTTGCCTACAGTTGCAATATGTGTGTTTCAGGCATCAACATTTCACTTCAGCTTTTTTTTACATTTTGGTCATCTTGTTCGTTTTAGCTAGCACACTTTAGGAAGTGCCTGTGCTTTCCTCACATGTACAGGAAAGATGTTGGAACCAAGTCGGTGTCTATAAATATGCTTATGTCTAACTAACAGTTAGGTCACTTAATTAGAATAGTTGATGTGGTAGCTTCTGATCTTTCATACAGGTGAGTTTTGAGGTGGTTATGTCCAGCTATGTTTAAACAGAAGGACACAAGGCTATTCCTTTATTTAGCCTACATGGCTGTCAGATTTTAATTCTATTAAAATTCCAGCAAAACTTTTCCCGATCGTCAGTACAGCATTTCTCAATCTGAGCTACACCCATTTTTATGTTATAACTCAAGACATCTTGATGACATTAAAAATTACATGTTTTTGACAGGAAAAAGAAATAGCACCATTCTATTTCATTGCTTATTCTTTACAGTATGCAAAGATTGTGGGATTTCAATAATTAAAAGTATCGCATATATCCAAAACATAAAGGTACCCATTGAACTTCTACATAATATATGTCATTTTGGATACCTTCCTAATGTATGTTATAGCGCATCAGACATTTTGGTTTGTTTTGCAGTAGGGTACCATCAATTGAACTCACACAATTGTTAAGGGGAAGCTGGAAGATTCGGCACTGGTAATGAGTGGATAGAGGGAAGGCAGGAGGGACAAGTGAATGGAAAAAGTATTATTTCTGCAAACTGAGAGGACGGCTTCTGACATCCAGGTTGGGGGCAGTTTGGGGAGCTTTGTGGAATTTAGGAGCAGAAAAATCATAAAGAATTTTGATATCCAGATAGGCTGCATGGGTGTTTTTTTTCCTGTTCTTCCTACATTGAGGAGTAGCGTAATTTAATTTGCTGTTAACCGTGAATGTACCTTTGGAATAGACTGTAGTATCTCTAGTGGTACGAAGTCAGAGTAAATAGGGTGCAATCTCCTAAGAATTTACAGCATGATTAGTTCTTGGGATTACTGATTTCCCTGAACTTGTTCATAATTATTACCTTATATTAAGAAAATCAGAGAGTAATTATTTTCCCTGAAAACAAGGGAATTTAAATTCTGTAGCTTGTGCTGATTAACTCTTTTGGTGTTGACTTTTCCCAATTTCTAGTAGGATTCAGAAAACCTGAGATGCTGAGATATAGCTTCTGGGAAAATATTCTTGAATTATGCTGCAATAGAGAAAAAATACAACCCTTACTGCAGAATTCATAGAATCATTTCAGTCAAAATCCTAAGAAAACATGAAAATTCACTAAAGTAGTTTAATCAAAGTTGTGCTAGAAAATTAGACGTTTTTGGTTTAAGTGGCAAGATCATTAAGAGGGTCATCCTCTGGCTGGAATCAAAGCCGGGAATATGGCTTTCTCCTCTCCCCAATTATTATATGATCATATATCTTGGAATAGTATTATCCTTTGCTAAGGGTTTTAGAGAATTAAAAGAAAAAAGAAAGGAGAGAAGGAAGGAAAGAGGGAAAGAGGTGAAAGCTACCGCATTTCAACTATGTTCTTTATAGTTCTTGCACTTGTTGAACCACTTCCGGGGTAGTATATTGCCCAGTATTTTAGTTCCCTAAATTACATTATTCTTTTTCAGAAAAACTGAAAGGATAGAGCAAGTAAGCTTACAGAGTCTTATAAAAATAGGAGTTTCTAGAATTTACAAATATAGTGAAAGGAAGGCTTTCTATTTTTTTCCTGAAAAATGTTGCAGTATGTGATAGTATATGTCAATAGACCCCCAAAAGATTAATCTATGATATTATGTATCTTTGCTCAAAATAGGACTGAGAATAATGTTTTTGGAATAGCTTTTGATAGCCTGTTTCCTACTTCATTCTTTGCTTATTACAAAACTAATGAGTTACTGAGCAAGTTCAAAGTCGTGGGTATGTATCTGACATAGTTTTGGAACATTTGCTGTAATAGATACAAAAGATCATAAGATATGTATTTTACATGGCAACAGGAGAGACCACCCTCAGATACGCTGTTAAAATCTCTCAGGAGAGAAGCAAGTTATATTGCTTTAATTTTTCTCAGTTCCTTATTTGCGATAACTTTTCTTTTCTTTTCATAACTTCTTTTAGCTTGATTTGCTCTATCATTCACCTTCTGACATTGCTGATGGCAGTGAGAATGTAAAATGAGTGAGTTTTAAGGGAAGCATGTCATAGAGTTGTATAGCAACAGAGCTTAAAAGATGCTAGTTTAAGATCCCGATGTAAAGCTTGCTTTCTCTCCTCTAGGCAATTCTGTGAGATGAATTATGTACTTCATTGATAGCAATATATTTCCTTCTGACGGAAAAATAGGAATAAACCAATATCTGTATAGGTTCACGGCACAATTCAGAAATAGTAAACAACTAAATATCTGAGGAACATTAGCGCAAATATTTTACTTTAATGCTATAAAAAAAGAATAGGAAAACTGCAAGAAAAGCAGTGGGGTAGAATAAATTAAAGTAAGTTAGGTGCCACAGAGGTACCTTTATGTTTTGTTTAATTTAAACAAAATATGAAATTGTTATGGAAAGATTCTGATGTGATGAGGACCATCTGCTCTTATTTTGTTATATAATGATTTGCATAAAATCTATTAAGTTCGTTGTATTGCATGCTTCAGGAATTTAATAGCCCAGAATTATGTATGATACACAGCACATGGCAATGAATTGTAATAAACAAGAACAGTACTTATAACTGTGTATAGAAAAGAATGTGTGATTTTTAGGAAAATAAAGCTATTGCAACCTATTTTCTATTGTATTTATTTAGTAATTAATGTGTTTGAATTCCTGTGAGATCACATGTTCCATAATTCTGTATGCTTGACATAAGGGAGCATAGAACGATGCTTGATTTACTTGGTATTTTAATATTACTATGTTTTCCACATATCTACAACTCTTAGATGTTTACTAAGCTAATGTGGATTAATTTCTTAATTATGCTTTGCATATACAAGGACTGATGCTAGTCTCATTTATACCCATATAAGCAATGCCCAACTCCTGTGAAATTAACAGCTTTGTTACTGGTATAAAAAACATGAGAATAATAATTGCATTCATATGTCATGATAAATTATTCAATTTTAGTAGTACAAGAATGTCTACTGCAAGGCTTTCTTGCTTCTGTGCCATAGAATTGAAGAATAATCTAGAAAAAATATTTCTTTATGAATCTTAGATATTGCTAAACTCAGTTAGAAATTTCCTATTGATGCTATCAAACAAAACCACCTTTATACAAAAGTGGACAGCTAGTTCCTCCTCTAGTCATACTGAAATAGCTACGATCAGCATGTCAAACAGTAGGGTTAACCAAGGCTACTTCTGAACTTCACTGGGTGCCTTAAAACCATTTTGGGTACCGAGATGTAAGTTCCCAGCTTTCTTAAAACTTCAGACCAGTGGTGAATTCCATCCCGTTCCATGATCAACGTTTAAAACCAGAGAATGAGAATGAATACATGAAAAGTCAGCAAAAAATAGGTTTGAAACATGATTTTTTTTCCAATTAAGAGCTGTTCATGTGGAAGTCTATCAAACAAATAGCTGATATCATTCTGCTTTCCAAAGGTAGAGTTAAATTGCTTGCAATTAACACCCCTGACTACCTTCCTTTATCTCCATTCCTCCTTTAACAGCTCATTAACTAACTGCTGTAGCACAGCTCAGACTCTGGGTCATGCATTAATTTGTATCAGCTGACTGGCATCTCCCCAGCTGAACTGGGATCTCCTGCAGCTGACATTAGCCTAAGTTTTAAGTTATTATACTCTCCCCTAAAATTTGATCTTGATGTTCTCCCTGTGCAGAGTACTATGGAAATATAAGAAGCAGTGGTGTATTTGGTTAGTAATTTCCACACTGAGGGGAAATCTGCAAATTCGTTTTACTCCTTTTGTACTACAAAAGCAGCATAAAAGAAATTGGCTAGGACAAAGAACTTCTCCCAGAATAATGACACCAGTATCTTGGCTAATTTGGTATAATACAGTTATATATAGTTATAAGGAAACTATTAGTTTAATTTGTTGATGTTTATCAAGGATATATACAACTTATAATGTTACTTTTGAATTTGTAGGAAAAAATCTCAGAGGATACTGAATTTGTATTTCGGGGTTTGAAAAAATATTACTGACATAATCAAGTGTGATGTTATATTGTGTGAAAAGTTTGAATTTTATTAAAGAAGTCTCAATCGATGAAACAAGTGTTTCAGTACTGCTTCACTTCCTCATCTTCTGGGCCTGTATACTGATTATTTTTAACAGCTGATTAGCAACCTGTTGTCCTAAGAAAAATGTGTGTTTTCCTCTCAATAGCTTGTTTCTAACTTTTTGTGTGGTTGGTTTGGCGATTTTTTGTAATTTTTTTTCCCCTATCTTGTAATCACAGAATCACAGAATGGTCAGGGTTGGAAGAGACCTCTGGAGATCATCTAGTCCAACCCCCCTGCCGAAGCAGAGTCACCTACAACAGGTTGCACAGGACAGCGTCCAGGGGGGTTTTGAATGTCTCCAGAGTGGGAGACTCCACAACCTCTCTGGGCAGCCTCTTCCAGTGCTCTGCCACCCTCAAAGTAAAGAAGTTCCTCCTCATGTTAGGATGGAACTTCCTGTGTTCAAGTTTGTGCCCGTTACCTCTTGTCCTATCACCAGGCACCACTGAAAAAAGACTGTTCCCATCCCCCTGGCACACTCCCTTTAAGTATTTGCAAGCATTAATAAGATCCCACCTCAATCTACTTTTCTCTAGACTAAAAAGACCTAGCTTCTCTCATGTCTTTTCTTTTGGCTGGACAGCAATGTTAATGCTGGGCAGAAATAAGATTATTTCTCCATTAATAGAGCATAACTTTTGCCTCCTTCAGAACTCTGAAGATTAGAAATTGACGAAAAAAGCTATGCTTTCATTTCTGAATTACAGAGAAATTCTCTAACTTTTCTCTGCATTAGCTGTATTATGCATCGTTTCATAATCACTAGAAGAGCTAGTGTCTTTTTTCCTTTTCTTTTTCTTTTTCCTTTTCCATTTCCACTCTTAATGCTGTATCTAAACAAGGCCCTTAAAGCATCACTTATAATTCTCAAATAATTTTGTCCATCTTTGCAGGAGAAAAAAAAAGTTAAATGAAAGCTTTATTCTGTACAGTATCAGAAAGCCATGCTCCAGCTGCAAATTTAGTAGTGATAAGTGTGACAGTTTTACTCTATAATTTTCTAAATTTTCCTGCAGCATTGCTGTTTCAGTAATCTCCATTTTATATTGATTTCTCCTTTGAAGTATACTATTTCCCATTTGTTTTCACTGAATTTCATTTT
Source organism: Vanellus vanellus (assembly GCF_965231255.1). Taxonomy (NCBI): domain Eukaryota; kingdom Metazoa; phylum Chordata; class Aves; order Charadriiformes; family Charadriidae; genus Vanellus; species Vanellus vanellus. The sequence continues at coordinate 83,661,782 of NC_138906.1, read as the reverse complement.
GATTCCGCACAATATTTCTAAAATTAAATTAATTTCAAATTGTGTCACTGTTGCCTAATGTGCTTAACTCCAACCTCGTGTCATCTTCAGGAATGTTTCGTAACATAATCTTCAACTTCAGATTTAGTGTCTTATTTATATCTTGCATATTTTCATCAATTGTATTTCCATATTTTATGAAAATGTCACAAATAACTTTCTCAAAACCTTACACAATTCCAGATAGATCCTTGTATTCATACTATTCACAATTTTTTCTGTCAAAAAAGGAAATAGGTATATTTTATTACAGTGCAGTGACACCTTCCAATGCTGGTGACTCCAAGTGATTGGGTTTTGTGCAAAAGATTCAGTGCTATGTAATATGCCTTTGGAGACACTGGCAGCTCTCTCTATATTGTGAAAATATTATGAAATATCATGATATCATGAAGTAGCTCTGAAATTTTTCTGCACATTTTTAATTCATTTATTTACAAAAATATATGTTGTTTTTCTAAACTAAGAGATTGTGTCTTTTTTGCAACAAAAAAAAAAAAAGGGGGAAAATGAATACCTGTGACACAAAGAAATCCAAATGTTCAGAACATTGCAAGCTGGTAATGAAAAACAGAGTAAATAGCAACTACTGACATGGTATCCTTGGTCTTGATTCTGTTCAACTCTCCAGAATATATCCCCTTCTGACCAAAAGCTACAAAAATATGTTCATATGTTAAATAAAGAGTAGAATTTTCTTTCCTTAGACGGGTGTGTTTTGTTTCATGAAACTGTAATTCATAGTGTGCGGAAGGCATGGTGGATAAGGCATGTTTCATGTTATTGTTAGATATTCTAGTTTCTGTGTAATGCTCGCAATTTTCTCTTTGACTGAAATGTTATCTGAAGCATGTTGACTTTGTGTAATGGAAATGTTTTACTGAATAATGCGTTTGGTATTACATGAATTCTTTTTCTTTACCATATAATTTGAACTACAGCGCAACTGTAGATGAAAATGCAACATTCTCATTAAAAGTCTAATGTCAGTAACTTAAGGTGTTACAGCCAATTAGCACGCCTAGATGCAAATTAGCATATTAATACAAATAGCAGATAAGCCATACACCAAATTTTTGGTGTTGGTATGATTTGGGACTAACCCCATGACAGTTCATTAAGTTATTCAGGTGTATACCAATTTTGTTTAAGATTTTAATACCATTCTTTCCCTGTTATGAGGACAGAATTTGTTATAACCAGAATGAAAATAAAATCTAGCACCATAACTTTTTTACTTGGTCTCTGGGGAAAGAAATTTCTGGACTTTAATAAAAAACAAAAACCTTCTTCTTGGTATATTTATATCTTTTGTTCTGAGAAATGGACAGTAAAGTTATAACCTATGGGGTCATACCTTTTATTCGGTAAAGACATTGACTACACAATCTTCATGGTATAACGCTGTCACACACAAATCAAATGAAAAAAATGGTTTTGACTGTGAAGACAGGTGTGGGAAGTGCCATTAATTAATAGCATGTAATTAAATAATTTTCATACAATCCAATAGCTAACGTAAGCAATTTTAAAATGCAGTTTCTGTGCTTTGTTAAAAATGACAGAAGATTGGATCACTGCAGTTAGCACACTGAGGATGGTTAGAAGCTCCTGGATTACCAATAAATGACTAAAAATCCTTTCTTATGGGTGGAATTAGGAGATAGATTAAAATGGCTATCGTCTTAATTTGCTATATGTGTATAGCAATATGTGAAATACTTATATTTCTGCATGGTGAAAATGATACTTATTCAGCTGAAAGTACATTCGCTATTTCATTATATATAACCAGGTTAAAAATTTACAATGAAACAGGTAGTGTAGCAGTAGTATGTTTGTGCATTCAAAATTTTTGCAAACTAAATTAAGCTTTTCACTGTTGAGAACAAAATCCATCACTTAGCTCTCCAGCATCATAATATTTCATGTACAGTAAGATTAAGGCTTACATACACAAACAAATATTTTCCTCTCCATAAGTTTGTTAATACTTATTATATCACTTAAAATAGTCAAACAATAGAAATGTAATTGTTATAAACACATAAATCAACAGACTTCATAGAATATTTGCTTTACATATAATGATTTGCAACAGAAAAGAGCATCATACAGATTCTTGAAACTTTATGGCAGCCAGTTTCATTGGAATATGTTTTTCTTTATATTGTAGGACATATTTCATAGTATAACTTCTAAACAGCTTTAAATGTACTGAACAAGCTGTCTTAGAGATTCTATACATGTATTTGTGCTTCAGTTTTTAGATAAAATTTAATCAGTTCCTAAACAGATAAAAAAATATTAGTAATTACACATACTATTAAACTTCCAGTGTTGATTCAATCCTCCTTTATTTTTTTTTAAGACTTGGAAGAAATATTAACAGTGAACTTGTACAGCAATTGTCAGAAACCTAAAAATTTTCACTCCACATGAGGCCTTACTATATTTAAGTAGCATTCTAAATATAAGGAGTACAAAGGCAACATAAAAAAGGATGTTAAGTGAAACATGGATGAGGACAAACTATTGTATAAGTCCAAGTCTATTTCCTTTTAAAAATTAATATCTAGGCTAAGCAAAATCGTTTGAATGAGACCATAAACTGAAACATACAGAGACTATATGAAAATTATAAAGGGTAAAAGTAAACTTAAAGAAAGAGTCATAAGCATAGAAGTTTTCAGAACTACCATGAGTTTTGCTTCTGGGACCAGCAGATTACACATTACTAAGAAATATAGAGGCTGATGAAGGAAGGTAAATCTATTGATTAATTTTCATGAGTTTTCAACAGAAGGAAAACACGTGTCTCAAAATTATTCCTTTTCAGTGCTAAATATGAAAATGAGATGAAATCACAAGAATATGTCAGAGCAAAATGAAAAATAAAAACAAGTCACTGTTCCCAGATTGTAAGTTTCTGCACGTTCATAAGGATAATGTAAATGAGTTTTACCTAAAATATTGATTCTCTGTAAACTAGTCATTGTATCAGGTATCTGACTGGAAGGAGTAAATAATAAGTAGTAGCAAAAGAGAATAAGGCCTTTTGCAAAAGGCTGTGAGGAGATATAAATACATTCTTTAGTTCTCATTAATTGACTAAGCAATTATGTGTTGTCATATGTTTGATTATGCTACTCCGATGTACTACTAAGAAATTTGAGTTTTGTTGAAATCTAAACAAGCAAGATGTACTGGAGTATGATAAAGTCAGGTTTGTCTAAGCATAGGTTATACATTCAAAAGGTCATTTATTCTCTTCATAACAAGTTCTCAATTTTAAAAAAGTATTTGGAATTTCCCCCCTTTTCCTTAGTACCTGGTACTAGTCTACTGAATGAGCTCTTCAGTTTTTTTGCAATCCCCACACTCCACCCCGAGCTCTATGTAGATTAGTGAAATTTCATGCTGTTTCTGCAGTAGATTGTTTCCCCTACCTAGGTTAACTTAGTCAAAGATACTTAAGGGAGCTTTTATGATGCTGCACTCTGACTGCTGCCAGTGATAATAATGAGCACACCCCACCCCCACTGCCCCCCCCCCCCCCCCCCCCCAAAAAAAAAAGGGCAAAAAAACCCAACTTGGGATATTCCAGCTTTCCTAAAAGGGGAGACACTCACTTCTCTATTCTCCCTGATCACCTGCAGACTCACATTTTTGGCTCTTTGCTGAGAACTGTGTATCCACAAGACCCTCCTAACTGATTATAAACAAGTAGGTCAGGCTGCAAATGCTACCTGTTTACAAGCATGAGATAAGAGTTTGTTTGTTAGGCAGTGCACACTACCTGAATATTTATTTCTCGGCTCCTCTGAGGAATAAGAGCTTGAAAGCTGCTAAACGGACATTTTATCCTAAACAGTAGATCTCTTGACTCTATGATTGTAAGTTTTATTTTGGTCATTTATTGATAGAAGGACTGGAAGAAGCAGTTTATAGACAAGCCATTCACTTTTATTGTGTTCATGACAGCAAATACTTCCAAAGTTTGGAAGTATTTATGAAAAGGGCAGGCTGAACTGAAAGAATGAGTTTGCAATCCAGCCAGATTATACAACATCAGTTGTTTAGCCTCTGAGAGGAAAATATACTTAGCAGTTGTGTGTGATGGAAAGCTTGAAAATGTTAGCAGATAAACACAAGACCAAGGCACAAACTACTGTCTAAAATAAGTATTTGTATGTCTGTATACAAACATAAAAACACATACATAGCAAAATACATCAAATTTGACTAAATTTTAAATATCTCTTTACCTATGTACAGTTCAAAAAGTTTTGTTATAGGAAAAGAAAAGATCTTCAGAGCAAAAGTGAGGATTCTCACATGTTTTTAGGAAGCTAATATCACTTATAAACTGATGAATGATGAATTAACTTATGTAGAGAAAAAAGGATAAAGTTTAGGAACTGAAAATTTCAGTGGATGTTGATGCTTACATTAAATCTGTGTGATCATACAAACTTCTAGTCAATACAGTGCTCGGCAACAGTGGACATCACAATCTGACAGAATAAAATCAAGTTAGTCTTCAAATAAAAAGGAAAATCTCTTTTTATACATGCTTCTGCTTAAGAAATTTTTGTTCATTGACCAGCATTTTTTGACAAATTCAACATTTGCAGTCCACACCTATTGGAACAAAAGCCCTTCATTGATGGAATTCTAAGTTTCCCTTTAAGTCTACTTTCATTCCTAACAAAAAGTGAAAAACTTTTTTTTTTTTTAATTATGGCTTCCTTTTAATTGCTAAGCGTTTTAATGGAAGTTCATTGGTCAGAGCTTTGAGGGGAAATAAGTTGGGTCTTATCTCATTTTCTGTTCTCTAATGACACTAAAACAAGACAAGTTGAGATGTCTGTACAGGATTTGATAATATGCTCACTACTCTCTCTGGCAGGCTTCCTGATCTTTTAAGAGTTTCATAATGTTGACATGTAAATTTGTTATCTTTGGAAGTTTAAACTGAATGGGTTGAAAGAATGGTTCATTCCAAATTCCACAATCCACATTATACCAGTTTACAACCTGCAGCTTTTTTTTAGAGTTCTCCCTGCCTCTACAGTTTAGAAAAGCCTTGCTTTTCTTAGTTGCTGCAAGTCGGTTTAATTGGATTCCGGCTCATGTCCTTTTCTCCATCTCTGCTGCCTATTACACAGATTTTTATATGCTCTTCCAATCACAGCAGTATCCAGCTGCTGAAGGTTTTATTACACAAAATATTTCTCTGGCAGTTTACTTGTGTTGGTATGTGCTCCAGAGTATGAACAACTGATAAGAATGCATTCCAAAACAGCTAATTTAGTCCCACCCAAGTAGAAAATTAGTTATTTTAAAATATAAAGAGAATTACTTGTAACCTTATCTGTTTACTTTCTCATATATTCTTAATAATTGAATTATATATATATATTGTAGAACATTTTATATACTCTTCTCCTCACTCAGCGTTTTCTTGAACTAGTATTTTTCTTAATTTGTGAGAAAATGAAATATATATTCTCACTTTCTATGAAGATTAATAATTTTACTAACAAATCTGTATATATAAAAAAAAATGTTGCTAATTTTTAGAAATGGTTACCGAGTAACTTTGTTTTATAAAAAGTCTATGATGTGATGATGTACAATTTGGTTTTCAAACAACTTATTTTATTTTTTTCAGCATGTGAAGACACTTACTTTGAAGTGAGATAATATCTAAGAGCAGAGACTGTCTAATCAAGAGTAAAAATAATATTTAATAAGTTGGAGTGGTATATAGATAAATACCACATATATATATATATAATTTTTAATAAGTTTTGTGTTATTGCTGTCCTATTTATTCATAGCAAATATATGTTTTTGATGCATTAACATGAACTGTTTACACCGTGATGGAATCCTGGCAGCCTGAGCTTTAAGGTGCATAACCCTGGACCTTTTCCCTCAAGTAAGCACCTAGAGCACATGAACCATCTGAACCTTAAAAAAACACTAATTTGCTCAGAAACTAGAATCACACTCTTTTTAATGTTAAGAGCTCAGACCAAGAGCACCAGAAATAAAAAGGCTTGTGAAAAAATTTTCCTCCTCACTGTGTCCTTGAAGGGTGGTTACTTTCCTTCAGTTTTATTTTCCATGTCCAGCAATCTTCAGTGAGTTTATTGTGAAGACAAACTCCACAGTGCCCTGTCTAGGCTTCTCAGGAAAATTACTTCCTTTAGTTGTCCTTGAGGAGTGGCCTGCTGTCAGTTTTTGCCGCAGTCTCCTTGCTAGAGAGGCCCTTAGTTTTTAGTCTGTCTGTCTCACTTTAGAGAGTTTGTCTAACCTGATTTTCTTCTGTTAAAAGAATGTTGTTTTAACTGCAGTAACAAGAACCTGAATGTTTGAAAATATCAAAATTAAAACTGGCCTATAATTGTAATTTATTCTATATCTGTAATTACTTCATAATCAGGTATTTTTTCCCTTCTCCCTTTTTGAAATCAATTAAGGTTTTCTTTAGTGAGATAATGGCTGCCTGCTTGGTCCTTCCCCATGTTGTTGCCAAGGCTATTAACTGAATGATGCATAAGATTTCAAGTGATTTTTGAGCTCTGTATCTATTACAGGAGGTGGGAAGGATGTTGACTTGATTCTTCCTGTATTATTTTTTTTTTTTTTTACTTAGATCACTTACAGCCTTGATAGGATGCTAAAATAATTGATATTAAAATCTGAAATTCTTATTATATAGCAAATAAACAAGATCATAAGTTAGAGAGAAAAGCCCTGGAATTTTTCATCTTTTTCAAAAGTTTGGAAAGATATGCTCCTGCCCACAATAAAAATACCATTTAATCTGTAACTTTTTGGTATTTTGAAGCAAGATTCTTTATACAGGACACAATGAAATTTTCTAATTGACACATTTGGTTCATTCTTTCATGTTAATATTAAAAAGGCCAGAGATACAACTGGCATTAACAAGGAAATATAATGTTAGACCCGTTTACAAATGAGGTATATTTGTGCAGACATTTGAAATAGACATGTATTAGGAAAAGACTCTTCAAAAGTAGTTTTCTTTTTTTTTTTTTTTTTTTTTTTTTTCTTTCTTCCCAAATGAGAGAGTAAGAAAGTCTGGAGAAGGTAGGAGTGAGATAGCGGCAAAGATGCACATTGTGTGAGAGAAAGGGGAAGTAAAGAAGAAAGGTGGAAATTGTGCTTCTTGGAGTCCTAATCCCATTTCCTCTGCTCCTCTTAAGCCCTTTTCTACCCTTTTCTCTCGTTCTTTCCTTCCCTTCTCCAGATGCATGTGAGAGACAAGAAAAAGTGAACTTGCTCTCCACTTTCTCTGTCTTTTCTCCAGATCACAGTTGACTTAGCTCTGAAACAAAAATCCCCTTAGCAAATGATGAGTAATTAAAAATCAAGAGGAGAAGCAAGACATTAAAACAGAACAAAACAAAACAAAATAATCCCCAAACCCAAGCACAACCAAAACAAAACAAGCAAACTCACATTTAAGTATTTTAGCTAGTCATAAATTACAATTTTTGCTTATTTCTTATTCTTTTGCAAGTAAATTTTTGGTCTTGCTCAAAAAAAGAATAATCATTTGTAAGGTTCAAGGTCCTTGGGTAAATTTTGGAGTGCTCTTAGGACACATGCACAACAATACTTTGATCATAATTACAACTTCTTTAAGTGGACTTAGTTTGGATTTGCCATGCTTCTTTGAAGGGTAACTCATTCACAGAGATTCTAATCAAATATTGCAACCGATATGAATCTGAGATATAATTTTTATAGGAAAGTTAATGTTTTAGAACAGTTTTAACTTTTGTTCAGAAAAATAGAAGGAATATTAAAATAATTTATTACGCTAACAATTGTAAAGAACTTGCAGTTTAAAACATATATTTTAGATTTCCAGACTCTTATTTCATGATTTCAAGTTAGAGCTATGTCTTTTTTTTTTTTTTTAATTTAGTTTTTTTTTAAATATCACCTTTGAAATTTTGTATTATTTTTTCCTGGTAACTACGCTGTAGTGTTATCTTATGCACTATCATCTGTAATAGATCCCAAAAGGTAATGCAGTCTTTAAAATATTATATAATTTGTAAAGATGTTGTAAAAGCAACTTTATTTAATATTGGTGTAAACCATCCAGGTTAAAGTTGCTTCATTTTGTATGGTAATATAACTATTTGATACTACGCTAACATTGATTTCAAACTAAGAGAAAATGAAACAAATGTATTTCATTATCTCATTTATTTTGTTTCTTATATTAAAAATATTTGAATATACAAGTTATGCTTCGAGTATTATTTAAATTGTTTCTAGTATTAAAGGATTAAGGAAAGGTTATGAATTAATGTATGCATATAAAAAGACTTTAAAGAAAACGTGCTAAAGAACTAGGATGCCCCTTTCCTCCAAATTTTGATATTTTTAAAAAATGTACCTTTCCTTAAAATGTGATTTACAGAAATATATACTTAAATAATATCAACTTCGGTAATAACAATTTTATTTTGAAAATATATTTTATGAAAGATATTTTCAAAATTTATCTCCTTATTAACTCATTGCAATTTCAGCTTACTTTATTATTCTAAACTCCTGATGAGACAGATAAGAAAAGATTTCGTGGCAGAGATTATAGTGTAATTCTAAGTAAGTCCAACAATTTCTACCATGAATATGTTTGGGAGTTGAAATTAAGTATTGTTTGTATGTTTAGCTATTCAAAATTGTATTTTGTCTACATATCTTCTGATACAAAACCACAAGATTCTTTAGGTAAAGAACTATTCTGTATCAACAGCGCAATATACAAAAAAGCAAAATAGAAAACCAAAATGTTTGGAATAACTGAATATAATATATTTTCAATGATGAAAATATTCTGACGATTTTATAAATCACTTCCAGGTAGAATCACAGAATCATAGAATCATCTAGGTTGGAAAGGACCTTTAAGATCAAATCCAACCATTAACCTAACACTATCAAAAACACGATTAAACCATGTCCCTAAGCACCACCTCTAAACATCTTTTTAGTACCTCCAGGAATGGTGATTCAACCTGGGCAGCCTGTTCCACTCCTTTCAGAAAGGACCAACCCCCACCTCACTACAACCTCCTTTCAGGGAGCTGTAGAGAGCCATAAGGTCTCCCCTCAGTCTCCTTTTGTAAACTAGACTAAACAACCCCAGTTCCCTCAGCTGCTCCTCATAAGATTTATTCTCTAGACCCCTCACCCCTTTTGTTGCCCTTCTCTGGAAAGGCCCCAGAATCTCCGTGTCTTTCTTGTAGTGAGGAGCACAAAACTGAACACAGTATTCCAGGTGCGGCCTCACCAGTGCTCAGTACACGAGGACGATCATCTGAGTCCTGCTCACCACACTATTCCTGATACAAGCCAGGATGCTATTGGACTTGGGCACACTGCTGGCTCCTATTCAGCCAGCTGTCAAGCAATGCCCCCAGGTCCTTTTCTGCCAGGCAGCTTTCCAGCCACTCTTCCCCAAGCCTGTAGCACTGCATGGGGTTGTTGTGACCCAAGTGCAGGACCCACCACTTGGCCTTTTTGAATCTCATACCATATGCCTTGGCCCATCAATCCAGCCTGTCCAGATCCCTCTGTAGACCCTTCCTACCCTCAAGCGGGTTGACACTCATGCCTAACTTGGTGTCATCTGCAAACTTACTGAGGGTGCACTCGATCCACTCGGCCAGGTTGTTGATAAAGGTATTGGAAAGAACCAGCCCCAATACTAAGCCCTGGGGAATACCACCTGTGACTGGCCACCAGCTGGATTTAACTCTGTTCACCACAACTCTTTGGGCCCGGCCATCCAGCCAGTGTTTTACCCAGCAAAGAGTATGCCCATCGAAGCCATAAGCGGCCAGTTTCTCCAGGAGAATGCTGTGGAAATGGTGTCAAAGGCTTTACTAAAGTCCAAGCAAACAAGATGCACAGCCTTTCCCTCATCCACTAAGCAGGTCACCTTATCATAGAAGGAGATAAGGTTTGTCAAGTAGGTAGCAGAAGTCTTCACTGATTTGATTCAACATATGCTACATATATTAACATACAGATATGAATAATAGCAGAAATACAATGTCATAACCACACAATAAAACTTTCTCAAAATAATGTAGCTGTAATCAAATGTATTAAAACAAAGACATGAAGGGTCACGTGCTGAAACGCTGATCTCAAATTCTCTGCAGGCATAGTCACACTGGAGGTGGCCTCAGGGCTTGGGTGTACAATTTGCTAAGCCCCAATTTTAGAGCAGTAGCTCTTGTTCCTGGGGGTGCAGTAGACAGGAAACACAGGACCAGAAAATGAAACAGAAGCATGAAGGCTCTTGAGATCTGGCAAGTCCATTGTTCCTCTGTTTCCTTCTTTCTTGACCATCCTGTCTGGTTTCTTATTTGTGTCCTTCTAACAAGCTTCTCCAAAATGAATTTTTGAGCTTCTGCCAATTATACATATGGGAGAATGACTCCATTAAAAAACAGTTAGCAATTGATAGTGATGGAGTCAACAGAGTTATTGGTGTTTAAAAATTATTTGAAATAAGAAGGTTTTCCCTCCTTTGGCATAATGAACTTTACTTTTCCATTTCATGCTCCTCTTTTGGAGCTCAACAAGGAAAACTCTTTGCCTTCTACAGTGGCTGTTATGGATTGCCCATGCTCACAACCATGCAAAAATATGTTCAAAACTCCTAATACTTTCTTGATTCTATCATACGTGTTCTGAGATCTCCATTATTAGAGTATTATTTTATATAAACTAAACCAATAATAATAACACATTCCCGCCATACAGTTATGTTTTGTAATGGAGGTTTGTTATGGGGATATGTCTTATACTTTATTTCATAAACAAAAGTAAAGCAAACTGGAATATAGTGTAAATCAATTGTAATTTTGCAGTTTTTTAGACAAAAGCTGCTGTTGTATATAGTTAGCAATCTTCTGTAGGTATTTTTACTCACATCTAAGGAATATGTGAAACTGTTGTGGTTTAGGCCAAAATCCACTACTGGGGACCTGAGGGACCCCAGATGGGACCAACAGATGCTCACTCTCTCTTCCTTCAATGGCCGACGTCTGAGGAGGACTCTGTTTGTCTGCCTGTGATCCCGATCCTGAATCCACATCCGGAATCCAGTTCCCATCCGTCACTGAGTCCAGCCTGGGACTGCCCCAGTGCCAGACGGTGACGTGATTGTTATCTTGGGAGCTTGATACGGTTTTGTATATTTTTCGTTATTTCTTTTTATTTTATTATTAATATTTCATTAAGGTAGTTTAGTTCCTTCTAAACTAATAAGGCTAATTTCACTACATATCTCCGACATTAGTTCTCCATGGTTTGGAGAGCTGCATATTGGTTGCATGCTAAAATTCACCACAGAACATTGAAAAAGCAAATACAGAAAAATGTAGAAGTATTTGGTAAGAGGCCCTTTTTCTGTCCATCAGAAACTCTACTTCATTGGAAACCTCTGAGCTGAAAGCCCATGATGGTTGAGAACTTGGGAAATCTAACATACAGTTAGTTAGCTAATAGGGGAAACATCTCAATCTGCTTGAAAGAACAGAAGCAGAACTTTGTGCTAGACCATCAATTCAGGAGACACTTCTAAATCAGGTTATTACTTTCTGATTTGAATACCCCACATGCAGCATTATTTATGATTTGGAAACTGCTACATAATTAGAGACATGATTATCTTTTGTAATCTGCAGATTTTTTTTTTTTCAGTCCTAGTGAAAGAATAATTTATTCCACATTAACATTCATAGCCTCATACATTTCCTTACACTTGTGCACTTGCAGGAACATAACTATATTATCTATGAGAAATCCCCCCAAATTCATAAACTCTTAACAGAAAAAAACGTATGTCAGACTGTATTCATTGTTTGATTCAAAACTGGGCATCAATTCCTTTCCCATATTGGAACCAGAATTAATTTGCCAAATTCCCGTTCAGATGAATTAGTTCTGCATAGGATATGATAAGATATCACTTAGATTAATGTGTCTCCAGCACATTACCCATAATGATGGTCAAATTAATTCATTAAAACTTTGACCATCATTAGAAATAATGTCCTCAAGAAACATTAATCAAGTAGATACTTCATATCATATTCTATCTAACATTGAATGTAAATTACATGAAGTAACTCTATATGAATTTCAAAATAATAATTGGTACACATTATTGATTAACTGAAATTAATTCAATGTTATTATATAATTGTACTAATATTTTGTTACATGGAGATGACTGCCTCTTACACAGGACATGGGTAGGACATACCAAATACATGTTTGTGTAGTAAAACAGATCATAATGTCCTTTAACATTAATACTTTTTAGATTTTAGATGAAAACATTTGACCCTCCAGGGAATAAGCAGAAATAGAGTTCTAAAATGAACTGAAGCACAGATCAATAAACTAATTCAGACTGGCATCAGAAATCAAGATATACTGTACCTCAGTTTGCAATCCTACAAGAAATATAGGATACATAAAATTTAACATTTCTGGATCTGACAGATAGCCCGGTATGGCAGTTACTATGTTCTGATTAACAACTTTAAACAAATCAATAGAGCTTTTCTCTCAAGGAATTTCATTAGATGCTTTTTTTTTGCACTTTACATCTGTAAAAATGTTGTTGGAAAACCAAATGGATATCTTTTCATGTAAACTAAAACTACTTAAAATGGTACATCAGTTCAAAATCCTATGTTAGATTTGCTTGTGTAATAACACATTTTCTCTTCACATTTATCATAATTATGTTTTAGCTAAGAATGAAGCTTTGTCAATTGCCTATCTTTAGGAAGTGTAACTTCCATCAAAGCCATTGATCACAGCTATGATTTGGACTAAAGTAAATGTTGATACCTGACATGAAAAGCCCTGTTCTTTCATGATGGCTAGAGTTTCCCATTTATTTACATTGTATTGTTACCTACCAATGGGAAGTACTGATATGAAAGTTCCAGTTTCAAGAATGACTGAACTATAGTCATCTTTCAATACAAAGGTTTGTTTAACTGAACAGCCGTGAGATTTAGGCAACCAATTCCAAAACCCCAGGAATTATTACTGTATCAGTCCTCTTTTCTCTTGGGCAAATGGTGTCTTCACATTTGCATGAGGACAATGTAGGGTTCATTTTTGCATGAACTCATGGCAGTGCTGGGAAGTTAAGAAGTGCGAGTGGTACTTTTTGCGTAGTTTCAATAGCCTTCAGCAGCCTAACAGCTAGCCTTCTTTGCTATTCCAGTTACACATGATAAGGCATAAAGGGTATCAATCCAATTAGTATACCCAATTAGCATGAAAGAGAAAAGCAATTATTTTATTATTTATATCACGTTCTATCAGACAAAAACAATGACAGGAGGACAGAAGTAGTTCCCTATTTTATATATAAGGAAGGGTTTTGTTGTCTGCAAAACTAATATTTATCCCATTTAAATCAAGAGGCCTACAATGTGTTACTCTTTTTGGATGGCATTTCAAGCTCTAATAATAATCATAATGTTGCTGCTTTCACATGATCACGTGACCTTTAAAAGAACCGGGTTTTGGAGATAATCTTTTTTCAAAGGTTTTCAAATAAAGCATCCTATCCTCTCAAATTCACTCTCAGTTCTGGCAGAAAGATGTTAGGATGTGAAAAATATCTATATTATGAGGTCAAAGATATTATTTTAGGGAAATACTAACTAAACATACAAAGAAAAATCTTATTTTTCCAGGACTATTGAACTAGCAACATGATTCAAATATTAGAAAAGTATTCACCCAGTACATGACACAACCATTATGGAACTTATTTATATTTCTTTCTTAGTTTCAGACGAACCACAGGAAGCTATTCAGTCCTTTCAACCTTACCTTTTAAGGCAAGGTGAGAATTTTGCTATTTCAACTCAAGTCTCTCTTAATTCTTACAAGGTACACAATCAGTATTTCTGGTCCACCCAGCAACTTTGTTGAACCACAGATCATACTGATGCTACATCAGGTAGCATCAATATGATGTCCTGTCCTTTTGTTGATAATTTTGCTATTTTGTGATGAAGGACCCTAGTAACAGAAATTAGACTTTTAAAGTAATTTCTCCCCACAGTTTCCTTAAGCAGTTAATCTTCATTCTGCAACAAAAGAAAAATGGGTGTTGAATTTTTGGAAAACTTCTTTCAGGGGTCTGAGTTAGCCACTAACAACTGTATAGTAGATACATATAATCATAGATTGTTATTATTACAGAGAATCAGATACTTTCTCCTCTGAGCTTTGACTTGAAAAGGCCTTTATTGGAAACATATTTGCTAATGTGAGGTATTTCTTTTAAAAAACAATCACACAATTTAACAGAATAGGACAACCTTTTAAAGCCATTCCATAGTATGACATAGGGTTAAAGAATATTTAAATTCTCAGAGCTATTTTTAGAATCCTGTAGATAATGTATCACTTTTCATTAGTTGCTACTAATAATTTATTAATTTTAATTATGGATTAATAAATTAGTAGTTGAAATTAATAAAAAGCATAAAATAATTTCAATTTCTTTAGGAATGCAGTGGAAAGTTTGAAGAATTTAAACTACTATAATTTAAAAGTAAATCTAAGCTACTGGAGGGTATGGATTTAGAGACAAAATAATATTTGGGAGGAAAAATGCAACATTTGATGAGGAATCTAAGCCTGGATTAATATGTATATCATTGCTGAAATGCTATAACAGAGTTGTTTTGACATAATAAAGGTTGGACAAGATGGCCTCCCTTCCAAATTCAAGCATTCTGTGATTCTGTGATAATAATGACTCTTAAAACAACTGAATGCAAGAAGCACTAGATTTTTTTGTTTAGGTTGTTAATGAGCATCCATGAAGTGGGGCACTCACCCAGGGCAGTTGGTACTAATACTCTCTCAGTTATACTTTCATCTTTGCTAAACAATCAATAAAGAATTAATGTTCAAAAAAAAAATTATCTCTGTCCTAAACCTGTCCCTTTTGAACAAGAGTGCTAATGAAGAGCACCATGGTGCGTCACCGGGAGGGTAGAGAGAGGAAAGGTTTTAGAGTATGTTAAGGTCTAAATTTGATTCAATGTATACTTTCAGGTTCTCTTTTCCTTCTGCACATTAGAATGAATACAGTTTTGAAAGTCACTTCACCAGGTTTTTATCACAGGGTTTATACCATGTGAAATATGAAAAGGATAATTTCTAAATTAGGCGTTAGATCTTCAAATGCTGACCCGCTTACTGGATGAGGGAAAGGCTGTGCATCTTGTTTACCTGAAATTTAGTAAAGCCTTTGACATTATTTCCACAGCATTCTCCTGGAGAAACTGGCCGCTTATGGCTTCGATGGGCATACTCTTTGCTGGGTAAAACACTGGCTGGATGGCCGGGCCCAAAGAGTTGTGGTGAACAGAGTTAAATCCAGCTGGTGGCCAGTCACAGGTGGTATTCCCCAGGGCTTAGTATTGGGGCTGGTTCTTTCCAATACCTTTATCAACAACCTGGCCGAGTGGATCGAGTGCACCCTCAGTAAGTTTGCAGATGACACCAAGTTAGGCATGAGTGTCAACCCGCTTGAGGGTAGGAAGGGTCTACAGAGGGATCTGGACAGGCTGGATTGATGGGCCAAGGCATATGGTATGAGATTCAAAAAGGCCAAGTGGTGGGTCCTGCACTTGGGTCACAACAACCCCATGCAGTGCTACAGGCTTGGGGAAGAGTGGCTGGAAAGCTGCCTGGCAGAAAAGGACCTGGGGGCATTGCTTGACAGCTGGCTGAATAGGAGCCAGCAGTGTGCCCAAGTCCAATAGCATCCTGGCTTGTATCAGGAATGGTGTGGTGAACAGGACTAAGGAGATGATCATCCTTGTGTACTGAGCACTGGTGAGGCCGCACCTGGAATACTGTGTTCAGTTTTGTGCTCCTCACTACAAGAAAGACACGGAGATTCTGGGGCCTTTCCAGAGAAGGGCAACAAATGGGGTGAGAGGTCTAGAGAATAAATCTTATGAGGAGCAGCTGAGGGAACTGGGGTTGTTTAGTCTGGAGCAAAGAATGCTCAGAGGAGACCTCATGGCTCTCTACAACCACTTGAAATGAGACTGTTGAGAGGTGGTGGTCAGTCTCCGAGGTAACGACTAATAGGACAAGAGGAAATGGCCTCAAGTTGCACCAGAGGAGGTTTAGGATGGATATTTGGAAAAATTTCTTCACCAAGGGGGTTATCAAATATTGGAACAGGCTGCCCAGGGAAGTGGTAGAATTGACATTCCTAGAGGTATTTAAAAGACAGGTAGATGTGCTGTTTAGGGAAATGGTTTAGAGGTGGTTTGGGCAGGATTAGGTTGACTGTTGCACTTGATGATCTTAAAGGTCCCTTCCAACCTAGACAATTCTATGATTCTATGATTAAATTAAATCTAGGTATCTAAAGCGTAAATGTAGAGAAAAAAGCAAAAGACACAGAACATATAAGAGTACAGTGTCCCTCTTGCTTAGTTCTTGAATGTAACTTGTGAAGGCTGCCAGTAACAGTTACAATCCAGCTGAGAGACACTTTACATCCGAAGGATATACTTTGTAAAAGGTGACAAGATAACACATGTGTAAGTTCTGTGAAAGACTAGTCAAACAGCTTTAATTTCTTCCACTACACTTTAATAAGTGTAATAGCATTCAATTCTTCCATTTAGACATAAAGTCAATAGATACATGACCACCTCTAATGCAATAATTCTGAACAGCACAAATCTATATTGTAACCACTGACTCACAGGCAGAGAGATAACTGGTAGTCCCTGTAAGTATGTGTAGACATGACTTTAACTTTACTTATGGACCTGATTTAAGGAACTTAATGGAGCTGGCAAAGAATTTCAGTTCTAATAAGTTTCAAATGTAGGTACATAACTTTTCTTAAGGCCAGTTTTGGCTCTAAATTGACACTACAGGAATATAAAAGCATTACTGCACCATCTGTGAGTTACTTTGACATAAGGTATTGTAGTGAGAAAAACAGAGGTAAATTTCAAAAATCAAACCCTAGTCTGAAGCCTGACTCAAAGAACTTATGATATTAGTAATTGCCAATGAATTTCAGAGGGAAAATAGGGACTTAGGCAGATGGTCCTTTTTACTTTTTCTTTCAGGGAACTGCACTGATCTTTTAAGAGAGATTTGATCTGTGCTACATTCACATTAAGATAAAGGAGAGAAACAAGAAAGCTGGGTTCCTATTTGGTATTGAATAAAAAAGTTAGCTGACCTTATATTCCATTAAAAGTGTATCAGTCCAGCCTGGCTTTAGACTAAGCAGCTCTTGCATTATAACACAGCTGTAGAAGACCTTTTTTATGCGGTGTTTTGCTACATTAATTAGTTTTTTCCCATTGACAGATCTATACATTTACCTTGCAAGGAAGACGAAACATAAGAAATGTTTTCAGGTTGTCTTTTTTTTTTTTTTCCCATTTCATCTTGTCCATCTTTTCCAATCATATCAGACAACATCATGTCTGTTTGAGACTACTGCAGGTATTAAGCAATTATAATTCTTCAGATGATTAACAAGAATATTATACTTTTTTTGAAATTTCATCATATAACAAACTGAATTAACATTCATATTAAGCAGAAGCTGCAACTTCAGGAGCTGACTACCCTAATTTCTAATGTATTGTGTTGTATTGTATCGTACTTCATGTGGTGTTATGTTATGATATTTTATTTTATTTTATTTTAATTTTACTTAATTTTAGTTTCTTCATGGCCTACTTCCCGAATAAATTCTTATTATTTTTTTGCCCCTTACATATGAGAAAGATTCTCAAGGTGCTAGTGGTTATTAACTGTAATGTAACTGTAGCTCTTTGATAGATACAGTAATACATGTATATACATCTCATGCATACAATACTTGAAATATTTTCCCTTAAGACTATATATTTCTCCCTTGTTACCTGTGGTTCCAACTGATGTTGTTAAGAGAAGAGATATGACTTTTTCATGGTTTCCTGATAATTTTAATCAATGGTAGCTGAAGACTCCAAAAATGGCATGTGATGGGTGGGGGACAGACAGTAACTACGTTACCTGGAAAGAATATAGCTGGTGAAGGTTGACTTTTCTTCACAGAAAGGTCAGGGTTGGAAGGGACGTCTGGAGATCATCCAGTCCAACCCCCCTGACAGAGCAGGTTCACCTAGAGCAGGTTGCACAGGACAGCGTCCAGGAGGGTTTTGAATGTCTCCAGAGTTCTTTTTCCAATAGGTGTGTGTGACTTAAGAATGACAAGTATTGTTACACTTAGCTTAACATGAACAAAACCAGAACAAAACTTCTATATGGAGTCAAATATTTGTTATCAAATCTAATCAAGCTGATAAAAATATAATGAGCAGTTGTCAGCAATCTAGTTGCAGTAACACTAATAATCATAACCCAAAATAATAGAGAAAAGAGATAATGGTAGCCTTAAAATTATTAAACGAGACACTTGACTAAAATCTGTCCCTTTGCCCAGGTGTTACGCTCACCTCTTGGGCATCCCTCTGGATCCCCAGGTGGACAGTTTCATTCTCCCTCAGAAGGGGAGGAGGCTTACAAGCTTTCAGCATCCTCAGGGCTTTGCTGAGAGGAACACAAAGCTCATGGAGGAATTTTCTTCTTCCTCAGGCTTGGACCCACTTAGGTTTATTTCTGTATGTTTCCTCAGCATGGGCCACACGACCGATGGTATCGCACAGCCTCAGTGCACTCTGGGGAGGTGAGAGTCACCCACTCCCAGGCAGCCAGGGAAGTCTGCACCAGCCAGACTAGGTGCAGGCCCCAGGACCTGCAACCCCAGGGCACTGCAGAGCCATGGCGCTTCTGCTAATGATGGCAATATAGTATTTACTGGGCTGCAGCATTATTCCCATAGGATGGTAGGACATAATGAAAGGACATTCAAAAAAAAGCTGGATCTTATTTTAAGAAATACAGTAAATTCTTGACTGTACATTGGATAAACTTTTTTTTTTCTCCCAGTTTTGAATTTTGAGGGGAAGGAAAGCAGCACAGTAAATAATTGATTTGCAGGCAGTCTTGAACTGCCACAGAGATGAACTGCTGCATCTGTTTGTAACAGTCCCTCCTCAAAGACTGACCAAATGCAGACAATAAAATCTAAATGCTAAAATTACAGTTGCTGTTAATCATAATAAGCACACATAGCAGTACAGTACAGAGTAAGAATGACCAGTTCTAAAGCCTGTTCCTCTCCACTTTGCCTCTGTGTTGGTCAGCTGGTCATAATTGCTGTTTCTAGCCCAAGGACCTCAGGTTTCATCCTGAGCCTGCACTTTCAAGCCTTCTGCTATAATCATGTGACTGTTCATTGAAAAGATGTCTGCTTCATAAGTTTTCCCCATATGTTTCTTGACAACCACAGCATATTTTAGTCCTGCATGGCACGGACGTTGTTATAGGACCATCAGAAAGTCATGCTATGTAGCAGCGGTAAAAACACATAAAATATACTTCTATATATATTTAATAGTATCTATTTAATTATAGCAGTGTTATGTGTAAAGGATTGATTTGATTCTTTCCAAACATAACAGGACTCAAGTAATGCCACCAGAAATAGTTGAGATAAGGTAAAGCATGGATCATTTTGACAGTGGTTCTAAAGGTATTTAACAAATGCATAAAATGCATTTAACAAAGAGAAGTTGAAATTCCCATGAGGAACGACAGTCTCCTAGTACAAAGTAAATATTGCAGATGAGCTTAAGAGCCTTTGGTGTGAAAAGATCATGGCACTCTAGCATTGTTTCAAAATGGCAATTAAGAGAAATAAATTAAAACTACGCTTCAAGAGGAGTAGATAAGCTCAGATTTTATTTTTTTTTTACCAGAAGTCTAACGGCTTCAGCTCACGTCATAGTGTTCAAATGGAAAATCTTTACAACTTCCAGAGTTAAACTTCTTAGTAAAGAAATATCTATGCTCAGCAATTAAAGTTTTGCTAGATATATGATAAAGAGCTTAAAACCACTCAGTATTTTACTGGGGTCTTTGCCCCATGCTGGAGATTCATCATACATTGACAGGATTTAAGTTGAGATAGATGTCTGGCAATGGTAGGAGGCTCATAGGCAACTAAATAATGGATTTTTCATTTAATGGGAAATACTGTCATAAAAAAAAAAAAAATAAAAATCAGTCAGATTCCTTTCTCAGGTACCAAGGAATTTGTGAGCACTCCAATCAGGAAAAGCTCTTCACTTATCTATGGATAGTGTGATTTCTCTGAAGTGCTAGCTGCCTAGTTCATTGCAAAATCTGGAAAGGTTTTGAGAGAAACTTTTGTGAAATATGGTGAATTTAAATCCAGACTATTTTGAAATATGGTGATACTACTTCTTAAAACAGGGTAGATCAATAAACATTCAAAAAAATCTACATTGACAAAAAAAAATAAATATATTGACAATGCTCTAAGACAATGACACCAAAATCGTTGACTGGCTTTGGTGAATTGCACCTAAAGTAAGACACTTCAGAGTATGTTTAAGCATTAGAAGCAGAAAGTGCAAAGACTGCTGACCTGAATAAAGGCTTATCATGTGCTCCTATTTAATTTGGGGAAAGCAGAGACAGTACTGACACAAGAATTTATTGAAAAAATTTGGTCAAGAAAAAGCCTAAGCAGGACATGAGAAGAAAGTCTCATATCCATTAGAGTAGAGAGGGTCTAAAACACAACTCCAGTGAAAGCAATGGGAAAAACAAACCTAGTATCTTTTATAGTAAAATGTACAAATAGAAACATACCTAAGCTTGATGATCTATGCTCTAATCTTCTAAACTTTGACATAAAAAAAAAAAAAAAAAATTGGATTAATTTTGTCTAATTTTTCAGGCCTAAATTTAATGCCTGAAATGTTGGCATCTGTATCTAACCTAATAATCTGAACTACTTTTTCAGTCAATGAATAAAACCAGGCACTTCCAAAAGATATTTAATCTGATTTATTTTAAATGTCTGCCTTAGAATGAAATGAAACTTATTCTCAAAAGCAACGCCTGTTCTCTTACTAATCTATTAATTAAAAAAAAGACATTTAACATGAGATACATAGTAATAAAATGTTCTTCCTTTCTTTGTAGAAACAGAGAAATGCCATAAATACAACATAAGCTTTAATTGTGTTTCAAGCTTACAGAAAGGCCACTCTTAAAAGGGCTTTTTTAACCACCATGACATCAAGCTTTTGAGACTGACTTTGTCATTTCATGTTTTGTAACCTTCGACATTTCTTTTTCGCTTCTCTGTACGCATTTCTTCAAACAAATGCATCATGTTAATATTTTCATTATAACGAATATGTTTCTTGCAAGAAAGTACGTTTTAATTTGCAAATTATTTGCAAGGAACCTTTTCCAACAAAAAGCTGAGCAGCCTTTTTAGTGAGAGTTTGTGCAATTTTCCATTTTCTTTAAAAAGAATACCTAGAAGATGAATACCCCATAAAGCCTTCATATGCACTCTAACTTTTTAAATGTAATGTGTTTTGATTGGTTGACCATCTTCTCTTTTATCCTCAGAGGTTGTAAGAGCTATGGAAGCAGGGTACATGAGCACCCATTAAAACAAAGAACACTGAAAAGGTCAAAGTAGCATTGTGCTGTTCGCTTTATACACAGTGTTTGTTGAATTAAAAATCTCATTCTTTCAGTAATGGGTATTGCTGGAGGAAAAAGTGCAGAAGTAACACAATCTAAAAAATTCCAGTCCTCATGAGGTCTAGTTAGAACAGTTTCAAACAAAAGAAATAACACTGCTACTGACTTAAACTTTATTTTATACTGTTTCCTAAGAAAATCTTATTTGCATTTCAATAAAATTGATTTACATTGTAATAACAAAACACAAACATGAAAGAAATAGTTGCAAAAAGGTTTCTTGGAAATATAGAACATTAGACTTCATAACTGAGTGGCAATTCTATTTTTGTATGTTTGGTTAAACAACACTGTTTCCAAAACATTCCTGAATATTCATATGTTAATTTACATGTATTTATGCTTCTGCATACTGAAAGAATATAGCATGTTTCCTCCCTTTATATAAGATCAAATAGGTCTTTGCCTGCATTTTTCTATTGTTTGGACTTACTAGTAGCTATAGGGAAATTTATGTAATAGTAGTAGTACAGGAGAATTCCTGATTCTAGGAACAGAAGATCTTTCTAGACTTAATATTGACTGCTCAAGTGATAGGGAAAGCTCAGTCTTCCTTTTTTTTTTTTTTTTATTCCTTTATATGCTTCAGTCCCACACAGAGGCAGAAAGACTCTACCCCTAAATAATTTTGATGGGCTGTCAGTTGACAGAGATGGAATTTAAATTATCACTATCAGTGGCTCAGGTTTTATATGAAGAATATTCAGTTCTTTCTATTTAGCGGTATTTCAGCTGCAATGTATTTTGTTCTGGCTTAAAGCCAAGGAACATTTAAACATATGGGCACGATAATTAGAACATTTCAAAATCTGCCACTTTAGAATCATAATACCGGTGGATTAAACTGACCAATTTTTTCTGACCTATAGCAATACTTTGCATTATGCTATTAGAACAGAACTGCAGCAACACTTTACTTTTTTACCTGCCAAGGTTCTAATGAGACATTAATTTCAGAAAACATTTTAGTACACTTTCAAAATAGAGATGAAATGGGATAAAACAGACATTTGTTAGAGTAAACAGTAAGCTATCACAGAAAAGTGCAATACACCCAATTTCAAAGCATGAGAATAATTTTCTTATGAATAAATAAACAAGCTGTCCTCTTTGCCAGTAGTTCCCCTCAGCATCATTAGACAATTTTGAAGTAACTGCTTAAGTAAAAGTGTCAGGCCCTTAGAGTTTTTGTCTATGAACATATAGAAGCTCAAATCATGCAGAAAAATTGAAAGTGTGAAGATTTCAGAATCTCAGCAAGCCTTCAACAGCAACAACAACAACAACAAAAAAGTCAAGTACAAAGCTGAAAACCCTTCTCTAATGTTCCATTTTGACCTTGGTGTGGACAGTAATATCATTAACAGTTCACTTCTGGTCTGCTCATGATGGGATGTTATCATGGGTCACAGCCTTGGCCTCTGACATTCCAAATCAGCTTTCTGAAATGACAGTGCAATCCCATGTGGAGATACATTAAAAGTTTGTAGAAGATCTTGTGAGAAATAAAAGCTAGAGAATAATTCCTCCTACAAGTAACAGCTGTTTTTCACCCACTGATTTTAGTCTTACAGTAGTTGCCACGCTAACAGATTGCTGATGATTTCTGAAGTTCAGAGGCTACACAGAAAGAGATAGGGGTTACTAGCAAACTTGTAGCCAACAAAGGGGAAAAAAAAAAGATTTCAAATTACATTGTGTACACTGGAATTTTCAAAAATAGTAACCGGGTACTTTTTACAGATTACTGCAACTCCTTCCTGTTCAATATTGTAAAATTGTCCTAGCAGTCAGTGAAGGTGTGTTTATTACACTCCTTGGGAGAGCTATTGGCTGATGCACTGCTACAAATTTTTATCTGCCTATCAAGTATTTACTAAAAATTAATATATTGTTTTAACTATTACAGGAAAGCTGCAACCTGAGAAGCCATGTAACAACTTGCAAAATCGAGGAAAAACATTGGCAAGGTTGAGAAATCCCTTTTATCCCAGGTGAACACGAAAGAAAGCAAGGTAAATTTTCAGCAGTAGTGGCCTGTCCAGAAAGCAAGGTGTTCTAAAACAGCCTAGCCTTAGGCTACGGCTTTCATGCTGGCGCTGGGCCTGCTGCAGAGAGACCTGTGTCAGATCTCTCTCCCATTGCTAACATTAAGGGTTTCGGAGGGCTGTTAAAGGGCACTCATGTCCAGTTTTAAGGATTAACGGCGCTGAAGGGAAACAGATTGGTTTAAACTCACAGTCCTCTCTGGGGCTGAAGTATAAAGGGTATGGAATGTAAATAAATTATTTAGCTATTAAACAAGCGGCTGTGGGAAGTAACCGCAGTGCATTTTATGGATGACAATCAACAGTGGAAATATTTTAAAAAAAAAAACAAAAACAAAACAAGGGTTCACAAGGTGATATAGCTCAAACTGAACTTAGATAGCATCACCGTGAGCCTGTATGTGCTTTCACATACATGTGCTTTCTATGTCCCAAAAAGTAGGTCTGGTTTGTGAGTGCTGACACCGAGGGCCCATATAATCAGAATCACTTAAATTTCTGGAAATCTTTCCCCCCTTTGATCCAACAAAGGTGTTTTCTGTTTCTGTGCAGCTTTGGAATAAGATATTACAAATGACATTGTCTATGATCTCAGACAGGATGGTGTGTTAAACCAGAATATTTTATTTAAACTTCTGTCCAAATGCGTGAGAAGGATATATAAACTGCCACTACCAGACAGTGTTCCTAGGTTTGCCCACTTACTGTGCAGTCTTCTCAGTGCATCTATGTCCTTTCCATTTTTTAAATACAATTCAGAATCTTAAAGGGCCAAGACACTCTCAATTCAGTTCTTGTAACTGAAATACAAGCTACATTTACATTAAAAATAATAAAATGCATAGTATAATTTAGGAATACTTCAGAAACATTTTTATCATCTTGTTTAGTTTGTAATTAGCAAATAATTCTCCACTTTCATTCCAGAGAGCATTACAAGATATCTTTTTTCTTTTTTTAAGTCTACATAGTATTTCATCATTTATTTCAGTATTCCCAGCTAATATGAATTAGCCGACTAACTTTAACTATATTACATTGAATTATATCCTATAAAATCAATAATTAAAGTCACTAAACTTATTTAATATCCAGTATGAGAATTCATTATACTTCATCAAAGGTGCTTATTCAGTATGAGTATTGAAGAGTACTGGAAAACAGCCTGAAAGCCCTGCTACCATTTAGACCCAACCAGTTAAGAACCAACCCAAAGTTATTCTATTTTTTCTAATATCAGGATATTAGAATAATGTACCAACAAGCATTTTCCAAATATTATATAGCCTATTAGTATCACTCTCTGTTTAACTTAATGAATGAATCCTTCTATATTAGTAAATTAGAAAGAAAGATAGAGTCAAATGTAAAAGGAATAGGGTTCCTATCAGTAAACGAGTGAGATTAATTTTGCCTTCCAATTTGTAGGGCTGAATTGTGATTTTGAATCTTATTGATACAAGAATGCAAGTTTAAGATGAAAATGCAGGTAATATAGACATGCTTTTAGAATTCTAATCTAAAAAATGCTGGTAGACTCCCCTATATAAATTTCCCTCTCCAAAAATGACCTGTTATTTAATCTCACTATCTGGTTTGAATTTAAATTTAAATCCCTTTTAGATTTTTGGTTTTACATTTTTCCAGTCTTTCTACTAATTTAATTTCCATAGGTAGGTTCAAGGATTTTTAAAGCTAGTGGAACTTACACAAGGAAGTTGTAATTAATCATATTTTTGTAATAGCATGCGAAGACAAATCTTATGCTCATAATCATTTACACTCACAGAATTTGCAAAGCATCACCATAGCTGTGATAGGTTTAATCTAATAAAAGAAGTGTAAAATCAAGAGAAACTGAGATTATTTTTTTCCAGAAGAAAATCCACAGAAAGTACTGTTTTCTGTTGTGAAGCAGAAGGTGTAGAAAATGCCATCTCTTTCCCAAAGAACACACAGTTTGAATGAAATACAATTTCTGTCTGAAATCAGATGACAACATCTGCCACACTGGGATAACCATTCTTACTAATACAGATTAATATGTCCAATCTGAAAATACTAAAGAAAAGCACTGCAACATCTTCCCAATAAAAGCATTGCAACATCTTCTATGATATGCCTTTTCAACTTTCTCATCAAATCAAGTTCAAAATATATCAGAAGCGGCTGGGGAAAAAAATTACCGGGGGTGGGTGGGGTGGGGGGAGCATTCATAGGAGAGCATTAAAACCTGTAAATAACCCAAAAGAACACAAGTCTGGAAACTTTCACAGGCAGTTCAAAGGCACAAACAGAATTCAAATGAGCCAGTAATGTTTACAGGTGAAAACACTGAGCTATCTCCAATGCTGAGTTTGAACAGTTTCATAGTTCAAGTTGCACCATTTCTAAAGCTCTCACCAAGGTTTAAAATATGACTAAGGTAATTTACTTCCCAATATGGCATTAAATTTAGCAGTTCTTAATGATCACATATAATCCATTTAATTCTGCTGAACTGCAGCAGCGTAAGTGAAAATTGATGGAAGACTGATATAATTATACCCTACCGATAACCAGATTATTTTAAGAGGCTGTCAAAAAGATTTAAAATGTAAAGATTTTCTAAAGTCATCCTGGAATAGTATTTAATAGGGATCTTTCTTTGTTCAAAGAAAGTTTTTTGTTTCTTTTCTTAGTTCAAAGATAAAATAAAATAACCATAAAGAGAGCTAAATTTTATTAAATAAGAAAATATTATCAAAACAACGTATATCATAGAATCATATAATGGTTTGGATTGGAAGGTCACTTAGTCCAACCCCCCTGCAATGAGCAGGCACATCTCCAGCTACATTAGGTCACTCAAAGCCCCGTCCAACCTGCCCTTGAATGTTTCCAGGGACGGGACATCTACTGCCTCTCTGTGCACCCTGTTCCAGTATTTCACCACCTTCATCGTAAAAAATTTCTTCCTTATATCTAGTCTGAATCTACCCTCTTTTACTTTAAAACCATTATCCCTTGTCCTATCGCTATAGGCCCTAATAAAAAAATTGACCCCATCTCTCTTAGAAGCCCCCTTTAAGTATCAAAAGGCTGCAATAAGGTCTCCCCGGAACCTCATCTTCTCCAGGCTAAACAACCCCAACTGTCTCGGCCTTTCCTCATAGGATAGATATTAAACAGTACTGGTCCAAATACGGACCACTGAGGGACACCTTTTGTTGCTGATCTCCATCCAGATGTTGAGCCGTTGACCGATACTCTCTGGATGCAGCCAACCAACCAATTCCTTATCCACCAAAAACTCTATCCACCAAATCCATATCTATCCAGTTTAGAGAGAGGGATATTGTGGGAACTTACAGAAATACAGATAGATGACATCTGTAGCTCTTCCCTTGTCCACTGATGTAGTCAGTCCATCATAGAAGGCCACTGGGTGGGTCAGGCAGGACTTGTCATTGGTGAAGCCACGCTGGCTGTCTCAAATCACCTCCCTGTCCCCCACGTGCCTTTGCACAGCTTCAAGGAGGACCTGTTCCATGATCTTCCCAGGCACAAAGGTGAGGCTGACAGGTTGGTAGTCCCCAGGGTCCTCCTTTCTGCCCTTTTTAAAAATGGATGCAATGTTTCCCTTTTTCCAGTCACTGGGGTCTTTACTTGACTGCCATGACTGTTCAAACCTCATGGAGAGTGGCTTGGCAACTGTATCAGCCAATTCCCTCAGGACTCCGAGGTGCATCTAGTCAGGTTCCACAGATTTCTGTATGTTCCGGTTCCTCAGGTAGTCATGAACCTGATCTTTTTGTACAGTGGGAGGGACTTTGCTCCCTCAGTCCCCATCTTGTGGTCTGCCCACTCAAGAAGCGTGGGAAGAGAGGTTGCCAGTGAAGACTGAGGCAAAAAAGTTCTTGAGTACCTCAGCCTTCTCGTCTGTTGTTAACTGTTTGCCAGTTAGTTCCTCAGGCGGGCTATTCTTTCTTTGACCTTCCTTTTCTGGCTGACATACCTGTAGAAGCCCTTATTATTATTCTTTGTGTCCCTCACCAAGTTCAGCTCTAGCCACGCTTTGGCCTTCCTGACCCCATCCTACACATTGGCACAGTATCACTACACTCTTCCCAGGATACCTTTCCCTGCTTCCGCTCTCAACCTATGTATTTTAATTCTAATTTGAACGATGTTGTGAATGAGGAAAAGAAAGAAAACTGAAAGGAATGCAGAAAGAGGAAAAGAAAGAGGGGAGAAGCGAGAATTGGGTCCTGAGGGATTCAGGATTTATATTGTTTAGCTGATTTTTATAGGACTGTATTTTCCTTTGAAATTCGAAACTGCAGCTTGGCATTCATTACAGCACAGGGATAAACTTGCACACTGGTATATATTGATCTTTCTGTAACTTTTTGTACGGGGAGCGGGTGCCCCGGCGGTGTCGGCACCGGCGGTCGGTGCGGGGCGGCCCCTGTGTGTGTGGGCCGGGGCCGCCCCGTGCCGGACACAGCCGGTTCCCGCCGGCTCCAACGGCCCCACCGCAGGGCACAGCTGAGCCCCTCAGCCGCGGGCGGGCGCCGCGGGGAAAGCCTGTGTCAGAGAGGGCAAAACGCTGCCCGGCAGCCGGGGCTGAGGGAAACCGGGGGAGAAACGGCCCTGCGAGCCCCGAGGGGAGAGCGGGAGGAGGGCAGGAGGTGCTCCAGGCGCCCCCGCAGAGGTGCCCCGGCGGCCCCGGCAGGGAGAGACCCCGGCGGGGCGGGTGTTTGCTGACAACGCAGAACCCGGTGCGAATGCAGAAACGACGGGGGCTCCGACTCTGTTATCCGCGTTTCCGAAGGTAACCTCCGCGTTCTACTCTGTAATGCCAGCCCGTGGCTATACTGTGCACAGAGGAAAGGTGGCTTCTCTTGGAGGAAAACAGAATATATGAAGTATATGAAGCCTTGGTGTCCAGTAGAGTCACAAGTTGGCTTTCACATCAAACCTCTGCTCGAGGAAAACATTGGCCTATTTGAATTACCGTAGCTGCAAGACATGAATATATACATATAGAAACTCTTAGAATCTTGAATTTTATTCACACTATACCCACTTGCCTAAATAACTGAAAAATAAGAATAGGTGATAGTCATAAAAAATGCATGTTTCTTTTCTAAAATCAGGAAATAAATATTCAAATTCCTTAATAGCACATGGATGCTAAATGCTGAATGGGTTATCAGAACATTTTTTAAATGACCCCTGTAACTAAAATTGCCCGTGTAGCTCCATAATTATGGCACAGTTCTAAGAAATAAAACTGGTCACAGGAACTAAAGTGAAACAAATTTATTAATACATTAGAAATATGCCTTATCCTTCAGTTACTTACAGCATTTAAATAAAATATCATAGAACACAATTACTTAGATCACAGTTACCGATTACTCTAGAGCAAATACAACTGATGAGAAATAATGAAAGACCTAATTCTGTAAATCTTTATTGGTAATTGCTTTTCAAGCTACTGTGTTATAACTTCAGCTCCTCAGATGACAGGGAAGGAGAAAAGAGACGAGTGGTCTTTAAGAATTCAGACACCATCACAGTTTAGACCCAGATTACTCTCAAAGCTAAAGACTACCTCTTTATGGCAAAGTGGTTATAATAATGACTAGTGTGTAAAACTTCAAGACTCTGGGTTTTTTTACTATGCATTGTTTCAGGCGTTGTGCATTGTGAAGTGTAGACTACTTCAAATGGTAAACATATATGAAGAAGAGTTACAGTAAGCTATATAGTGATTTGTGTAAGAATGGGTCACAGTTCACCCATAACAAAAAAGGGAACGTGACTTTTTTTTAAACTGCATCTGGGATAACTTTTGTGGATGATAGCAACTACAGAATGTATGGATCATCACTAAATTCATTAAGAACTGGGTAATTGTCAAATCTCCACAACTGTCAGCTGAAGAAAAAGACAATCAAATGAGTGTATTTCACAGAGGTTCCCCAGGGCCTGAACTAGTGCTATTTAATATTTTTAATTGGTGATCTGGAAATAAATATAAAAGTAATCACTGGGAAGATTTATATATGTCATAAAAGTGGAAAGAAACATAATGAAGACAACACACAAAGAAAAATGGATTACTTCTAAGTGATGCATTTTATATAGCATTTACTCTGTAAAGCCATATGAACAATTATAATTCTAGAAACAAGGAATGGAAGCCATATCTACTCAATGAATGACTGTTTCTTATACAGAGTATTTGTTTTCTTAGGTTTTGGAAAAACGATTGATGCAGTTTAGTGAGTTTATTGCCCTGTAGCCCATCTGCAGAGTAATGTAACATTCATGTAATACTAAATCATGATCTACTTGAGGCTGGAACAGCAGGATGGACTAGAACAAGCTCAGTGCATGCTAGAACATGTAAACCACATTTACATGATACTTGTTTATTGTATTTGGAATCACCTTAGTGGCCATGCATTTCTTTCCTTACCTTATCTCGTGTGACATTTGTTACTCGTGACAAGGAGGCTTACATCTAATTTACACACTCACCTTGTTGACAGCCTTAGTATCTGTGCAAAGAGCCTATTCCTGATTTTTCCATCATTAGTTTTTTTTAGGAGGTGCCTTAGTAGCAAGACCTTTGGCTATTAGCAAATCTCGGTAAGAAACCTTAGTATAACGCATCCAGGGAATAAAATACAGAGTAATATTACAATGCTTGGCATGCAGTGACAGCAATTCTGAAAAGAATGTAGAGGTCATAATAGACAAACCTGAATATGACATAGTAAAGATTTTGTATTATACTGTGATATAAAAAAAAGGTAAAAGTTAGCTTTATGAATAGTGGAGTACTGACATACCAATGACCCATACACATGCGTTGTTTGACTGGGTTTGGAACATTATACTCTTCCAGTGTCCTGATTTTAAAAGGGTGTTGGAAAAAGGGGATGCATAAAAGCCATGAAAATTAGTCTCTAGGTGAGGAAACCTTTCATTGAAGAATAGACAGAGAACAGTCTATTTAGCTTTTAAAGAATAACTTGGTTGCAGTGTACAAACATATCTATGAAGAAATTGTACTAGAGAGTACTGGGATACTTCATTTACTCGAAAAAAACAGTATGGCAGGAACCAGTGACTTGAACCTGAAACCAAGTGAACTGGAAATACCATGTATCCTTTTAACCACGACGGTGATAAAACCTGGACAAAGGAAGGTGTGAAGGGAAATGCACTCTCTGTCTATTAATATTTTAATTTAAATTGTATGCCTTTTTTGGATAATAAGCTTTACTAGTCTCCATCAAAGGATTCCTGGGCAACTCTAAGAATGACCATGGAAACGAAAATCCATTAGGACGTTTCTGTATTAGAAAGATGAAAGCAACATTACCTTCTCCAGAATGTGTGTAAGCATAAATATATGTATCAACATAAGTGTACGCACATGATAGGAATATATGTCTTTATCCCCTTTTATCAATTTACAGCACTGGTTTTCTAGGGCCAAGCAAAAGGCATTGGAAATGATTTTGCGACTCCATTATTTCATCAATGTTCAGAAATCCTGCTCATTTAATGATTTTTCAGAAATCCTGATGCATATACTGTGTTTGTTTGTCTCTTCACCTGAGAAGAAGACAGGCCATACAGTAGTGGGAGCCTGTTGATCTCCAAGATGACTAGATCACCTGGCCTTTGCTCTACCTTTCTCATAAATCTCTGGGAAGCACAAGGATTCATCCTTTATTTCTTGAGTGGGCAGAGGGTCTCAAGGTTTAGGGGTGTGTAGTCTTTGTGTTCACTGTTTTTAATCACCATTGTAAGTATTTTATCTGTTACAATACTAATTGTATTAACTTTCTTTCCATAGGTATTACCTCTTCAGTTTCTGAAAGAATTCCCTAGTGGCAGATGAGAGGGAAGTTACTCCCTTGCTTTAAACAAAGGCTGATTAGAAGGCTTTCCTAACAACAACAAAAAAATAGTTATTATTTTATTATTGTGTATATGGCATACATGGCAGCATGGGCAACAAACAGAAGGAGATGGAAGCCATTGTGCAGCAGGAAAACTATGATATAGTTGCCATCATGGAAATGTGGTGGGATGACTCACTCAACAACTCCTTGGCACTGGTGAGGCCACACCTCGAGTACTGTGTTCAGTTTAAGGCCCTCACTACAAGAAAGACAGTGAGATTCTGATGCCTGTCCAGAGGAGGGCAGTGAAGCTGGCGAGGAGTCTAGAGAACAGTTCTTAGAAGGAGTGGCTGAGGGAACTGGGGTTGTTTAGTCTGGAGAAGGGGAGGCTGAGGGGAGACCTTATGGCTCTCTACAACTACCTGAAATGAAGTTGTAACATGGTGGGGATTGGTCTTTTCTCCCAAGTAACAAGTGATAGGATGAGAGGAAATAGCCTCGAGTTGCACCAGGGGAGGTTTAGGATGGATATTTGGAAAAATTTCTTCACTGAAAGTGTTATCAAACATTAGAACAGGCTGCCCAGGGAACTGGTGGAATCACCATCCCTGGTGGTATTTAAAAGATGTAGTGCTTAGGGACATTGTTTAGTGGTAGATTTGACAGTGTTGGGTTTATGGTTTGACTGTAGGTTCTTAGAAGTCTTTTCTAACCTAAATGATTCTATGATTCTGTATATGCCAGGTATACATATTGCAAAGTTAGTAATAACATGAGGAATAAATAGAACTGTATTTTATCAAGAATAGTGGATGCTACACAAAAGAAAAGAGAAAAGAAAGTGTGACAAACCCATCATATATTGCAAATAGTTGCAACTGTCATTTTTATATTTATTTGTGATCTCTGTAATTAGTCAAATGTTATTTCATGTTTTGGAATGTCTACCTGTCAGATTACAGAAATGCTGTGGCCATTAATGAGATACTTTCATTATACTTTTATATCTATTCATGTGCATCAGTGAGTGGAGTGAGTGTCATTTTCCCATTACGTTAATGTGAGCAGATGTGCAAAAAGTCTCATGATTGAACACCAACATTTCAAAAGCTTGTTTTCAAAACTGTGTATTTGCACTAGTGTGTTATTTTGCCCAAATAATAAATCTTCTTTCAAGGTCATGTCTGTCTACCCCCTCCTGTGTAGACATGACCTCAGAACTTTGTTTTAAAACACTGTAGACATTAAACACTGCAAATAATGTAAATGCTGTAAAATGCTGTTTTAAAATGCGTCCCACCCATGTGGTTTATGGAAGGTAGAGTTTTTAGGACAAGAATTGCGTTATGTACGCACTTTGATTTATTCTGAATCTAGGCTGTACTTCACAACAGAAAACATAGTCACTTAATCAGCCTTTAAAAGCACTGCCTCTCCACCAAAATAAATGTACTATTTCTGGACATATTGTGCGTACAAAAGAATTATCTCTCAAGTAGGTATTACTCCCAGTAATACCAAAGTGTTAGCACGTTGCCACTTACTGTAGAAGTGGTATCTACATCTACAAGTCATTGGTCATTCGTTTGGGGTGAATTCACATGGGCAAGCTTTATTTTTTATTTTTTTTTAACATCCATCTGTTCACATAGATTCCACAGATTGTGCTTGTGGTTCTGGCTGTCAGAGAACACAAAGGCTTAGCAAATATATCTAATATACTTTAAAAGTAGTTTGGAAACGATTTAAGAACATGGAGAAATGTGTAGGCTCCAGGCAATCTAGTACCTTAGAGAATGTACCCATCCCAGAGCTGTAAACTCCAATAAATCATATTGTGAACATACTGTAAACATTTTCGTTGTTCCAGCTGGCAAAATGTTTTTCATGCACGCAATACAGGCCCTGTTTCCAGCACATTTTTTTGCTCTTGACCAAAAGGACACAATTACTTTTCTGAAACAGTGTTTAGGTTTTGTGTTGCATTTTTTGCTTTCACTTAAAGTGATACTCTCTGTTTGACAGCATCACAGAGAAGCTGAAGAACAAATGATGAGTAACTGGAATCAAAATGTACAAATGGGCAGTTAAAATACAATACAAATGAAAAATAAAAACCTGTTCCACATAAAGTTAATCAGATCTAGTTAGTAGTGGTGTGAACATACATGGAAAAGAAAATATTTATAAAGATCTCTTTCCTCCAAAGTTGCATTGAGTCTTGTCAATGTAAAAGATCCAGAAAGTCTCCTTTTGGACTATGCTACAGAGGTTCTTTCTTCATTAGTAGTGGATAAGTAACATGGAACTGAATAACCACTGTTATCTCTGGGACTAAAATTTAATTGGTGAGCGACTTTTGATTTTGGTTCATTATTTGCAGATGCTGACACATATAGGATTTTATAAGTTTAGTCATGTATGTCAGAAAAAAGACAAAAGATGAAGTAAATGAGTAGTAGAAGTTAGAACTTTATTGGGAAATTAAAGAGAAAATAAAGCACAGATACAGAATAATATTTCATCTTTGTTCATAGAGCAGACTGAGGGAAAGAAGATGCGTTTCTTCAAACATTAGGGCACCATCCACATCTCCATGACCTTTCAAAAATAGTAGACTTGCAAAGACACCTGCCTGCTCTCTCAGTACCCTCAGATGTAGCCCATCTGGCCCCATGAACTTGTATAGATTGAGTTCCTGCAAATAATCTCTCCCTTGATCCTAATCTTCCACTGGAAGTTTTCTTGCGTCTAAGTAGAGGGGTCTATAATAAAAGGGGTCTATAACTCTCCAGAGTTCATAACACTCTCGAACCACCAATCCCCAGTCACCCTGCTGCAGAGCTTCTCCCAGTCCAGTCCATCATGGGTCCTTACTCTAGAGAATCAGGCCCTCACATCAAACTGCAGTCTTCCTACTGTTTCGTTCCTGAGCTTCCTGTTTATGCTGCTTCTCTATGGAGGCCAGTTGCGTAAAAACTTCCTGATAATCCACTTTCATTACCTCCATATTCCATGGCATCTCACCTTTCTCCTCCAGGGAAAATGTTTTAATCAACAGCAGAGCAGAGACTGTGCTAGGCAGGTGTGATTCCTGACAAACGCTGGGTACGGCTGACATCCAAGAACCACCCTATCTAAATTCATTTCCATGGATTTTGAGCTTCCAGATGTGGCTTGTGGTCTGAAGGCCATTGTGGTGGAGGACACAGACTAAGGAGATAAGAGGAGCCCAGGAGAGAACTGCGTGGCATCTAGAAATCTTACTTGCTCTCTGTGTCACAGGGCACCAGCCTGCTCAGGAGATGATAGCAGCCTGTCTTGGATCACATCAGCAAGGTGGGATGCAAATGACAGTGTGAGAAACAATGTAAATGACTTCCCTCAGCCTCTGTCTTGCCACAAATAGTACAATCCTGGGCAGAACTTCCTCTCCAGCTTAATTGCGCAGCCCCCATGAACTGCTGTGGCTTCACCCTGTCACTCTCGCTTCTGCCTTGCTCTTCGTGCCATACCCGTAGCCCCTGTGTTAGTTGTCAGTATCCTGTGATGCCTTCTCATGAGCTGTCATATCCAACTGAACTCATGTCCTTAGCTGAACTTTACCTCTTAATTGGCCAAGCTTGCAAAAGAGTGCCACCTCGTACACCTGACCAGATTTCACAAAGCTGGATACAGCTGGTTTTTGTGAAAAACTAACCCTGATGAAAATGGGTATAAAAGAATACATGTCCAGGAAAACTTACATGCATGAGTAGGAGAGGCAGTATAAACAGAATACTCTGGAGATTGTGTATTGGTATTTATGCAATGCTTTGCAGAAATGGCTTGTGGTCCTCAGTAAATATAATTTAATTAATCAGCATCAACCCTTGATCCAAATAACATGTCACCATCTTCAGACAGGGATTCAATACTAAATCATGGGAATAGTTTTCACAAACCAAATATATAAACCCCATCTTTTTGATTTTCTTGTCCTTTCTCTTCAGTGAATCGTATCAGTTCCATCCTAGTGTGTCCATAGGAATCTAAGACCAAAAAGATTTGCTTCCCTGTGCACCTATTGCAAGACAATAGTTTGTCAATGTTTGTACTAAAGTTTAAAGTATAACAGCCAACTAATATAAGGCATGAGGCCATTAGAAATAATCATATTTGAGAATCAGTTTAATGTAAACATTATCTCATTTTCACTTTAATCTAAAGAATGTTAAATATGTTTTTGATAGAAATATTACATTTTTACACATTAAATATGTTAAATATATTTTTGATAGAAAATGTCAGCCAAAGATTTTAAAGTATGTGCTTAAAGTTAGGCTCATACATATTTAATTATACTGCACTATGTGTTGTGCCTACTTACTGAAAAAGATATTTTAAGTCTGTTTTTTCAAAGTGCTCAGCACTTATAGCTCATTTTTCTTCAATTCAAATTTCACATGCTCAGCAGTTTGCTATTAGAGGATGTATTTAGTGGTTTGTAGATGTAAATATCAATACAGAACCCTAACTTTAGGCAGTCAGGTTTCAAACTTTCTTGGTATGGCCTATTAAATGTATTTAGAAATATTCATTGGCCATCTGTGAACCCACAAGTGTACTATATCTCATATGGTAAGAAAATCTGTAGCTTTTTTTTCTATGTAGCTAAGAATCATTACTCGCATGTCACTTTAAATTTAAGTATGGATTGCAGAGAAAGTATTTTGAAACTCTGTGATAACCTGCTGCCAAAATACTGTTTACATTGACAATTTAATAGAGTGGAAAAATGCTTGTTTTCTATTTAGTAAAATTTAGGACCTGATCTAGATGTGACTTGCTTCCACGGTAGATCTCACAAAAACTGTCAGGCAATGGGTTATGTAGCACTGCCAGTGAAATGAAATTTTGAAAGGTAATACACCTTTGCCAACAGATAATTGGACACTCTGCATAGGTTACATCTCAAGGAGGAAGTTTTCATTCTATATAGCAAAAAACTACTGAACCTTGCTGATTTCATTAGTACAGTGGACATTCTTAGTGTTTATCGAGCACGGGTACTTATATTATCTAAGCATCATTACATCTGAGGATTGACTTATTCTCTAAGTGCTTGAAAAGCCGAAGAGGTAAAAAGCCTAAATAGAACAGAGTTCAAAACAGCAAGTTCCTCCCTTGCCAGTCACTTTTTCTGATGTTACACGGAGAAGCATATAATATCCATCATGCCTTGTCCGAAAGCCCATCTTCTCAGTATGGGTGGAAAGCCAACCATAAAGGTGTGACTCTCCCATTTTAAACTCATAAATGGAACTATCAGCCAATCATAGCAAGGTATGTAAATCACCTTATTTCTTTTTGCTTAAATAGTTGCCAAGTAATCACCAGTAGCCCAAATCAATTATAATGAAAAATCTAGCTAATTAGAGAGAAGGAACTTAGCCTCTGTTGTCTCCAGCTCCAATGATCACATGAAGATTGCACTCTGTCCTGCCTGTTGGCATATGGTTTGATGAGATTTTCCCACAGCACTCAAGGGGCTTTAAATATTAATTAAAAGATTTCTGGTTCCTTCCTCATGGTGTCACAGAAGTGAGCTGTCCTGAGCACCTCACTTACCAAACAATAGCAGAATATGAGGCATGGCAGTATATGAGAGAATATTCTGATGAGAATATTCTGAATTTCTAAATAATCTTAACTGAATTCTACTTATTGATAGTCATCGTATTGCATTTTTGAATCAGGAATAATCACTGGCTACTGTGCATTCCTTATCTTTTTAAAAAATCGAGTACAGAAGGACTGCTGATATTATCACCTATATTGGGGCTGAAGTTGATTAACAAACTGGCTAGGAATTAGCTGATGCGCTAAATGATGTAAAATTGTAATGGAAATTATTAACAATTTGCACGACATCCAGATGAAATGTAAACTGAAAAGAAAGAGCACAATTAATTAACTTTAAGGACAAAGGCAATAGCTTCTAATATCTAAAAACAGTATACCACATTGTAATAAGACCAGATTCACTCCTGCAATAATGTTGAAGTCAGTAAACCTACACTGACAATAACACCTCTACACACGGGGGTATTATAGCTTGGAAAATTTTAACTATGAATGAAATGTGAATTCTTAATGTTAAAGGGTGTTGACCAGTGAAGCATTTTATCAGGGATTCTGATACACCGATTTTCTCTGGAAATTTAGAAATCCAGTTTGTAAATTTTTCTCCTGCATCTAAAATAAGAATTATTTCAGATGTAGAATCTATATTACTTATGTTACACTGTAAATCAGTCTAGATGGGGCAACTTTTTATGGTGTTCTAAATAAGTCTCTTCCAGCTTTTCCAGTGTTTATTAAATTATCAGAATAAAAATGAAAAATGTTGTGGTAACCTTGATATTTCTTCAAATATTTACTATTCTCAGACATTTTTTTTTCATGGATTAGTTACAGAACAGTATTACTTCATGTTATATTTTTCCCTGGGTGCTTTGAATTCTAGATACTGTGGCTAATCTTTCTCCACACATTCTTTTCCTTTTGTTTCTGTACTTTAATCCTATTGTCTTGAAGTTAGGCTGCATGTGTATTGTTGACTTTATTAGAGTAAGATCCACTCCTTGAGAGGAAAGGCTTTCATAAGTTTTCTCACCTCTAGCATTTGAAAGTATGTCTTACATCTGCCAGATTTTAATAGAATTATATTTTTAGAACTTTCCAAGTATAACTTTTCTTTTTTTAAAATAATCTGATAAAGTCCAGTAATGAAGTTATTCGTGTGTCAGTAAATAGGGAAACCCTTGCTACCTGCATGATTTGTAACTTAAAAAATAATACTCATTCATATGAGTGAGTCAGTGTCAGGACAGGGCAAATTTGATAGGACTCCGTATAAGTCAGTGAGCTTCTTCAAATTTAAAGTGCCCCAAAAGAGATCACTGTATCATAGGATATAACGTAACACACACTTAAATCAGTGCACTTGCATTTTTAAGAGTTAAGTTATGTGGATTTTTTGCAGATTTTCTACCTTGGAAACTATCTGATCTCCATGAGCTGATAGCTAGAGACAGGTTCAACACTTTACTAGTCAATTTCTTTTGGTCATATTTGGTACCTAATGGGGATGCTAACTTTTTTTGTCATATAGTTGGATCTCTCAACTGACAGCCGTAAGAGAGGCTACAAGCTGGCTAACTGCTGAAAACGCTTGAACATTGAAACCTGAAGTTAAAATTTTCAACAATCAGCCACTGTCTTCAGCGTATCATTTAATTATTTCCCATTAGTTGATAAAGGAAATGCCTCAACTGCATAGGAGACATGATCACTTGGGGAGAAAAATCAGCTTTTCAGTAGCTTTCAGATTGTATTTGTTTTGTTGATTCTTCATAAGTAGCTTAGCATGTTGCAAATAATATTGCAAATTTTAATTGCATCTACAAAGTTAACCGAGATACACCTGAAGCCTACACAGTGCCACAGCAGTTGATGCTATACAAAAACTGATGACATTTAATATATTTATTTCCTTGTCATATATTTGGTACATGGTAAGCGATAAGAAAAAGACTGAAAAATAAACAAATTATCATTTCAAGGCTGTTTTTTAAAGTTTGTATGCCATTTTCAGGTACTAACTCAAATTACGTGGAAAGTTCACCTTCGTTTTCTTAGTTTATCATCAAATATGTAAATGCCAGAAGAAGAAAGGATATTTTTTTTTTCCTGAACACAAGCAACTCATACACAAGTTGAGAGGCAAAGATTTAAAAAATCACTCTTTGAATATCTTGTAGACATGACTATGTGGATTATTTATTTTTGTTTTATCATAATATGGATGTACAAACTCATTTTCAGGTATTTTTATCTTTTGGGGTTACAGTAGAGTCAATAAAAATATTTATGTGTTCTTACTGAGTAACAGTACTATTTAGTGGTCCCTCACTTGTTGATTTCCTGCTTAGGGCAAATTGCATCAAATCAAATCCGATATTTTTTTAATTATAACTTATGGGGTCCCTGTAGTTGTAGATCAGAGTTGACCATAATGGTATTCAGACAAGTTTGCCCTCCTTTATGGGGCAGCTGGCTCTCGCTCCACCCTGACAGAAATAGTACTATGCTTCTGCTGAGTGAATTAAACTCTTACATTTTGTTATGAATTTTACTCTGAATATTTTTTCTATAAATTGGAATATCTATTCTTTAGTTTCAGTTTCTTCTGATTTCAAAGTAGGATTTCCTGAATAATCATGACAATGATACCTGCCTGGTAGTTATGCTGATTTCAGCCAGCAGTTTGTGGAACATAAGCAAAATCTGGCAAACTGTCATGGACGTTTAGGAAGCCCTCAATGCTGGGAGTCTAATACTTCTCTTGACTCCTATTTAAAGTGAACCTGGAGTTCACTGCTGAGTTTCAGACTGTCCTGTCTTATTTAGACAGGATTTTGTGCCTCCAGTGGCAGTAAGAGTAGATATTACTTTAATTTTCTTTGGAAATACAATGGAATTCCAAGTTACTTCAGTAGATCTATTAGCTTTTTGATGAACTGTCTACAGCCTCACAGCTTCAGATATTAGCTGCGTTATTTGCATCCTTACAAATAATAGATCATGAAGAACATGAACTCATGAATTCTCTTTAAGCAACAAAAAAGCCAAAAGTTAAAGCCTCCACTGAGAGGAAGAAATTCCCGGGGTGTTGATTTTAAGCAGAATGAATAATGGTATGTTAATAGGCAGTTGTCTGTTCTCCCCTTTATACTTTTGGCAAGTGAGTGCCAGCTGGTATACAGAGTACAGATTAGACTTGGATGAACAACACTGTTCACAAATATTCCAGTCTTCTGTGTTTCCAGTATATGTAGAATTCACTGGGGGATGACTTAAAGAATAATTAAAATTTAAAATAGAAAAAATCTTACGATTTTATGCTTTTATAAGTAGTCATGATAGTAGATTTAGAAAAATAAGCATGCTGATGCTTCGACGACTGGGAAGCAAAGCAGCTTGTAGAAAGGGACTTGCAAATTCACAAAATTATGGAGATGGTAGGAAAAAATACATTATCATCAGAACCTGTAACTTTCATCAGACGGTTGCGGAAGGACTGTAAGACATGCTATTACACCGACCTGGGAGACATAAATCCCTATATTTACTGTGTTGTAGAGCGTAATTTGCCTGTCCATAGAGTTTGTTTCTTGCCAAAACGACTCCTCCACTCTTTGTTGCCAGAAGCAAACTACATCTGGCTCTGGATGTCAGTTCAATTCTTGAGAGTCATATACCAAGGAGGGAAAAAAAAAAAAGAAAAGCCCTTGCAATATTCAGAAGCAGGCTCTGCTCATTCAACTAAGGAGCCTTAGAGATGTAATTACAAAGCAGGTGATCGACTACTATGCATGCTGATCTTTAATCAACACGTACTCAAAGCTAGAAACCCATAGTAGAAGAAAATGATTAGTTAATTTAATAGCTAAAGGAAAGTCAAATGGGAATATGTTAAGAGCAGCCTGACAGTTTATTACTGTGCTAGCATTTTGTGTCAGTAAAACACCCATTTATTTGGAACCTATATGATAATTTTACCAAAAAAACCCAAATTGTTAAAAAGATCAAATGTCAATCACCATTTTAAATAAATTGCAGTCTAAATTTTCACTTGATATTTATTAGCTATTTTTTCCTCCCTTTTTGTGAAGTTTAATTTAGAAATATTAAACAATGACATTTTAGCCTTAAAGAGCCATGGTATTAGGTGAGTCTATGTCAATGTACCTCCATTAAAGGGAATTTTCCCTAATGCACACCGGCTTGAGAAAGGATGAAGTCAGGTTTGTTTTGGGTAAAAATGAAAATGAGAAGTCATATAAATATGTTGACAGAGTTCAACATTTCCCTGAGTTCTTTCCCTTATCATAGACAACAAGTTAAAACACCCAGATCTGCTTAGATCACATCATGACTGTATGAACTGGGCTCCATGTTAATCCATATGAACTATGGTTATGCAACTAGATACTTTTCCTTCCCAGGCAAAGGTGGATTCCCCCTTTGTAAATATAGCCAGCTCCATGAGTAGCAATACTTGTTTCAATATGCAGGAAAAATGCAAGTTTAATGCCATTTGTTGTTTTACATAGATTCTTACTAATTCCATTGATCATTGTTGAAACAAGATACAACAAAAATGGCAAAAGTTTAACAGAACAATAGAAGTCAGTGAAGGAATTGATCAAAGATATAAAATGAAGGTTAAAAGGAATTTCTGCTTTTAATCAGCTGCAGAATTTAACACATTTACATTATGGCTTCAGAAGTAAATCGAATTCCTTTATCTCATTTGTTGTCTGTTTGGATCACTTGAGCTTTTCATTTCACATTATCAAGTGACTGAGTCACAATAAAAAACAGCACTTGTGAGAGTACTCTACCTTTATGTGCTTGGAAATATTATAAATACTTATTTTTTTAAAATAAAAGACCACCACCTGGGAAACAATATATTACATTTATATAGTTCTATATGAAAAAGTTTGAGAATTATCAGAAGATCAGATGAAATGCTTAATGGAACATTTTTTTCTTAAATCTATAACTTTTGGTTATACGTGGTGATAATAGTTTATAATGGCTTTAAGACAGTGCTGTGGTAGCATTTAAAAAAAGTGTAGGAAATTATAAGGGTGTAGTATGTTTACACCTAGTAACATCTTTCACTTCAGTCGGCACTTAAGGTAGTGAGTGTTTGGTTGCTCTTCTGGAAAGCCTTTTTTCCCCCTTGTCCCCTCGAGTCCCAAGAAGAATGCGTGCAGACCATGATTTAAGTGGTTACTTCTATGACTGTAGCCTGATAACTCCAATTTCCTCCTGTCTTCTGTGGGAAGTTGAGCACTCCAGGGAGGATTAAAACCTGCCTGGTGAGATTCTGATTTGGTACTTGCTGGATCCTGACCCAAGAGAGCCAAGAGCTCGTGTGATAACTTTCCACTGGTACAAAACGTTGCTCTAAACATTAACATTACATGCGCTTCTTTTTTATTATTTTATTATTTTATTTCTTGTGTCAGCCATGTCTTTCTTCCCCCCTGCCCCATATTTCTGTCTATGGGTTTTTGACAAAATGAAGAGCAAAAGCAGAACCTCTCAGCAGATCTTTATGAAAAAGAGTCTACTGAGTTTTAAACACTGAGTTTGTTGGAAGGAGAAGCAGTTAGGGGGCGGAGGTGGCTGGTACAAGAAATGTAATAGAAAGTCTGCATGAAACAAGACAGGAGAAAATTATATACAGAAAAAGCAATATATTTCAATAACAGGGCTCTGTGCAGTACAAGCAGCTAAATGATAGATTACTGTGAGTAAATGTAAATATACACATTTCTGCATTCAGTTATTGAACTGGCTTCAGTAAATAGACGCCTCTTGTTACCTCCATGCAGAATAAATAGAAATTGGATTCTGCATGAGCAATGAAACCACATTAGTGGGCAATATTTTAAACGTTAGTCTCAATAAAAATGCACCCATTTTACTCAAGGAATACATGTCTGACAGGGCAGCTTCCCAGAGTGAATTCAATTGTATATAATTTTTTGCTATTTAACATAATTTTCCTTCAGTCCACCCCTTCTGAAAGCCAAGTTAACTTACAGAAATATTTAGGTCTGTAATATGATAATAAGGAACAATCTCATCTTCTACCATTTATTGATGCATTTAATAGTAGCTCTCACTGCTAACTGGGTTTATGAGTTCGTTAAATGTACTTTAAGGTCCCAATTCAACAAGGTACTTAAAAACAAGTCTACATTGGAGCATGAGTGCTAAAATCAATAGGATGACTTAGGCGCTTACAGTGTCAGTTCAAGCATCTTCCTGATTTGGAACGTGCATGTGAATTAGAAGCAGATGGCAGCACATCCCTCATTTGGTGGTTAGCAGGGAGGGAAGCATGTAGGCTGCATACCAGGTTTAAGGTTTTGGAGAAACTGAATAGTGTGGACAGGCTGGAAAATGTCTTGCGAGTTTTGCTTCTGATTAAAGTTAAAGTATATCCCCACACAGTGGGCTGCTGCATTGCAGACTTCCATCTCAATCTGTCTGATGTATGTCCTCACATAACTTAAAATTTCAGTTTTGGAGGAGAATCATGAAGTAGCATTTCTGTTCCTTCTCCCATATCTGGTGTTTCGTGCTACATTTGCCTGGAGAGATGTGAATTCATGCAAGGGATCCTTCTGTTCCTTATTGGATATAGATTATGTGTTTATATTCAAGAACAAAAAAATGATAAATTACAATACCCCAATAAATGCAGGGACTTCTAACTGAAAGGAAAATTTAAAAAAAAAAAAAAAGAAAAGTTAATTAAATGTGCATTAGGAAAAAAGTTGGTAGTGGTTTGTTGTTTTTTTCCCCTCCCTTTCTTTCTTTGGAGTGCTACAAGATTAATAGTCTCAATTTGACTTTCCCATGTATTAGAACACTGCTTTTTTTGGCATAGTTAATGTTGCTCTTTTCTGTTTTTCCTCCACAATCTCTGTGACACTTTTCTTTCCAATCATTTATGCCTTCTCCATTTCCCTTAACTAGGAGCCTGGGAATGCATGTTGGTTAACCATCTGTGGTACCATAGGTAACCTTAAGAGGCAATACAAACCTGTGGTTGCACTGTGTATCTTCTTATATGATAGAATACCTTTGGACAGTGGTAGTTGGAGAGTTCACCAATACACACACATGCACACACTCTCATGCATGCACATCAGAGTATTAACAAAGACAATTAACTACTTCTGATGAATAAATGTATAGAGAAAGACAATTTATATCAATTCTAT
The DNA here is from genome assembly GCF_965231255.1 of Vanellus vanellus. Classification (NCBI taxonomy): domain Eukaryota; kingdom Metazoa; phylum Chordata; class Aves; order Charadriiformes; family Charadriidae; genus Vanellus; species Vanellus vanellus. Next base: position 83,617,112 of record NC_138906.1, on the reverse strand, counting down.
GTTCGATCCTTTTCATCCTGCTGGGGGGGAAGCTCTTAGGATTTACATTTTGCAGTGGGATGTTAGAAAGTAAAAGTATATGCTGTTGGATATTAAACTGTGGTATGACCTTTCTGTTCATTATCTTCTCCACAAATTCTCCCACCTCACACAATCTCAGAATAAAGATGATCTGGCTCACCTCTGAGCTTTCTGTAATGGATAGGCTGCTACTGTTTACTCTAGTACTTTGAGATGTGTTGCAGTATGTCTGTGATTAACACAAAGCAACTGATGCACTGTAAATTCTGCTTTGCTGAGATACATTTGCCTTGGAATGCAGGAATTTGTGATAATTGGAGGAGAACTGATATTTAAATATTGAAACTACTGAGAGATGGCAAAAGGAGCACAGTCTGAGAAGCTGATGAAGATGTTAATATTTGCCTGATCAAGCCAATACCAATTGGCTTAGTGATATGCTGAGGCTGCAGGTACTACCAGTTCACTCTTTTAAATAGGGAAGGGAAACGAAATTAAAACTGAAATTAAAGTCAAAGAAGAGCATGTACTGTTGAAGGTGTCTTGGTGAAGTGGGATGTTATTTGTTCATGTTCAGTTTAATTACTACTATACTACCCCTTAAAAGAGAATTCTAAACAGCAATATCCATTGATATTAGCATCCAAATTCATAAAGTAAAGGGAAATGTCTACTTGTCTTTTCTTTTATTATTTTATATATATTAAAATTCATATATATTCTTGTTTTTCTTTTCCTTCAGGATCATGAGCATGAATAGGACTGTAGGAATGGGTGAACGTATGTACGGGCACCATATTACGCATTTTACCGATATTTTTAAGGTGACACACTACTAACTAAGCACAGTTGAAGGAATGTTTTTTAGGGACAGACAGATGAAGACTTAAAATAAAATTTTCCTGTGAATAATATTTTAACCTGGAGGCAATGGCTCCTCAGGGAGGTAGACCAAGATTTAATGGGTTTATGTTTGGTTCTCATTGTTGAAGAAAATCTCTGTGTCACAAAAAGGATGTTGAATGGTTATAAACTGTCTGGGAATAACGTGAAAATTTTCTCAGGGACAGTATGGGACTCTGTCTACAGAGAGAAATATAGCATATCTATCCCTATTGCAATTAAATAGAAAAATGACACAGATCTGCTTCTTGAGCTGCTTGGAAATTACTCTGCTAAAAAGGCCTGTGTCTCTCAGTTCCCCTCCAGCATAACTACACTGCACAGTTGTGTTTGACCACTGTTGTAACTGAATATATATATATGCATATCTGTTAGGAAATTAGATACCACTGTGATGGGAGTGTTTAGAGACTAATAAATCAGGCCAGTTTCAAACTTCAAAGCAACACTTTGATGGACTGGATACACATTGCCAGTGTTCATTTCTTAATAGCTATCAATCATTATCACTTCATCTTCAAAAACAATTATTCTTTACAAACTTACCCTAAATTATCTGTCATGGATAATTCCTATGTTCTGTGGAACAAGGAAGTATAGTTAGAACTGATGGCTGTGGTCCTTCATGGCCATGATGATCAGGGTTGAGAGTTTGTTGATAAGGGAAGCCAGAACTGAAACAGGCCTCCTCCTTTTTTTGCCATCATTCCACTTTCATCATTGTTGTGTGAGCACCATCTCCAAAAGAAAATCATAGAATCATTTAGGTTGGAAAAGACCTTTAAAAACATCTAGTCAAAGCATAGACCTTAACACTGTTAACGCTACCACTAAACCATGTCCCTAAGGCACCACCTCCACACATTTTTTAAGTGCCTCCAGGGATGGTGACTCAGCCACTTCCCTGGGCAGCCTATTCCAATGCTTGATAACCCTTTCAGTTAAGAAATTTTTCCTAGTATCCATCCCAAACCTCCCCTGCTGCCGCTTGAGAACATTTCTTCTTGTCCCATCACTTGTTACTTGGGAGAAGAGACTGACACCCACTATGCTACAACCTCCTTTCAGGTCTTCCCTCAGTCTCCTTTTCTCCAGACTAAACAACCCCAGTTCCCCCAGCTGCTTCTCCTAAGACTTGTTCTCTAGACCCTTCACCAGCTTTGTTTCTCTTCTTTGGACATGCTACAGCACCTCAGTGTCTTTCTTGTAGTGAGGGGCCCAAAACTGAGCACAGTATTCAAGATGTGGTCTCACCAGTCCCAAGTGCAGGGGAACAGTCACTCCCCTTGTCCTTCTGGCCACACTATTTCTGCTACCAGCCAGGATGCTATTGGCCTTCTTGACCACCTGGGCACACTGCTAGCTCATATTCAGCTGGCTGTCGACCAACACCCCCAGGTCCTTTTCCACTGGGCAGCTTTCCAGCCACTCTTCCCCAAGCCTGTAGTGCTGCATGGGGTTGTTGTGACCCAAGTGCAAGATCCACCACTTGGCCTTGTTGAACCTCATCGAATTGGCCTCAGCCCATCCATCCAGCCTGTCCAGATCCCTTTCTAGAGCCTTTATACCTTCAAGCACATCAATACTCCCACCCAACTTGGTGTCATCTGCAAACTTACTGAGGGTGCACTCGATCCCCTCATCCGTATAATTGATAAAGATATTAAACAGAACTGGTTCCAATACTGAGCCCTAGGGAACAAAAGGGGTGATTTAATCTGCTTTTGACATCCTCATTTAGAATCCAGATTTGTTCATATTTCTTTTATTCTGCAGTATTTTTCTGGTTCCATAAGACCTCTGAGGGACTAGTAGCCAGTCATGAGTGGAGTTCCTTATAGGTTTGATTCTAGTCAATATCTTTATAAAGGATCTGGATGACAGGGTTGAAAGAACCCCACTCATGTCAGCCATGTGGATGACATCAAAATGGGAGATAATGCAGATATACTAGAAGGAAGAGACCTAGACAAGCTGGAAGATTAGGTCAGCAAGAGCTGCATGAAGTTTAACAAAGATGCAGGGAACCCAAGCAGCAGTACAGGCTGGGATCTGATTGTCTGTTGTGCACCAGCAGAAAAAGACCTGGGAATCCTGGTGGACAAGAAGTTGTTTTATTTGCCATAAAAGCACCCTTGCAGCAATGAAGGCAAACTGGGTTGCATCAAGAGTATAGCCAGCAGATCAAGGGATGTGATTACTCTCCTTGATGCTTTTTGGCCACAATTGGGACACTGTGTCTGGTTTTGGTCCTCACAGTTGAAGAGACATTAAAACATTGGAGGGGGTTCAGGAGCCACCAAGGGCATCACCAAGATGTCAGGAGTGTTGCAGAATTTTAAATATGAGGGAAAGTTAAAGTAATTAGATTTGTTCAGCCTAGAGAAGAGAAGTGTATATGGGGGGGGGGGGGGGGGCAGTTATCACAGCCTTCCAGTACTTAAAGGGTAGACATAGAGGAGATGGATGTGTTCTCTTCACGAGGATGAAGTGACAGGACAAGAGGATACAGGCACAATCTGCTTCAGGGGAAATTCTCTGAATATAAGGAAAAAAAAATCTTCACCATGGAAAGAGTTGAACAGTGGTTGCTCAGAAAAGTGGTGGTATCTTTCTTGTTGGAAATGTTTAACGCTTAGGTTGACCGGTCCTTGGATAAATTAATCGAAGACCTTACTTGCAAGAGGAGGTTGGATCAGATGGTCTCCAGATGTCCTTTCCAGGCTAGACTTTTCTGTGACTGTAGCATTCTGTGGTCTTTCCTGCTTCTTTTGCAGGTTTGTTCTAATTCTACCATACACCCTTCCTGCTTGTTCTACAGAATTATGTTAGTTTTCCAAGTCATCTTTCCTGCCTGTAGATTTTATGTCTTGCACGTATTTTCCTTCACCCTATTTGTGCAACTGTACCACAAGCCTCTGTTGGCCTCTTCGCAGTTATGGCTCAGCTGTTGTACAAAATACTATTGCTGGTGTTAAAATGTTATAAAATACTCATGCACTGTCACCTATTATTCAATTTTTTGCACTTCTAGCAAAGCAAATATTTATTGTATCTTGCTTATCCATTTTGTGCATGGAACAGGCCTGTTTCGGACACACCACATAACATGCCTGTAATCATTATAGCACAAAGGGATTAAAGCCTGATAGGAATAATTCTTCCAGACTAAGGTGCTCTGAAACATTGCAGCAAACAGTAAGATGGGAAAGCAATTAAGTTTTTGGGGGGTTGACAACCCAAAAGATGCATGAATTGCAGAGTAAAGGCAAAATCAGTTTGTGTTGAAATAACACAACTGTTACCTGAATTTTCCAAGGACCTCACCTGTGTGCTTTTTTATTAGGAAGTGAATACAGTTTTTGCCCATGTTATTAGGGAAACCGCTAACAACAAAATCCATTGGACTGTTAGGTAAAAGACTAGCAATCTGGAAGTGCCTTATGGTGACAGGCCTTCATATGAAAAGGTTACTTGACTGGTGGGCAGGTGGACAAAGGCAACTCATGACAATCTCTTGGCCAGATAGAAGCAAACGTGAACCATGACCTGCACTGTATGAGTTATTGGCAGATAGCTTTCAGATGAATTAATACACTGAAACCTAATTAAACCACAATCCTTTTATCTTGTCTTTCTCTCTGCATGTCTAGGACAAGTAGAAGTCTTCATAAATCTGAAATATTATAGATCAATTAATATGCACACAAGCTGCATATTCTGTAATGGGAATAGAGTTAATCTAACATAAATTCCCGTTTGGAGACTTGGAGTAACATTAAAATATTTGTCCCAACTCTGGTCCTACTTTTGCTGATTTCTCAGCAATGTAATAATGTTGATTTCAGTGGTGTAAATTGAGAATTTTTTTTGCTTGTTGTCCCCAACATTTAAAGGATATGGACTTCATTGTTCCTCTCCATTAGTTAACGGAAATTTAATGTGCAAAGCTAGGGTAAGTAGGAGAATGATTCATTTTACACAGAATTCTTCTATTCTATTAAGCTTATTATAGACCACATAGTTTAACATCGTATTGTTCCCAATGGTTTTGTCTCATTAGTTACTTGACCACTGTATTAGCCTGGACACTCACAGTTTGGAAAAAAATATTTTACTTTTACATTATTCTGTAAATCCAGACATGCAAAGGCAAAGACTATGAAGAGTGCGTATTAGAACTGTACTTTGAATGCATTCCCAGTTACTTTATGATGCTTATTATTATACTAGCAGTTTTATTACAGAACATGTTAAATTCTTATCCCTCCAGATTGTAAGATTGAGCAAAGAATGGTATGGGTCAGATCCACGTTCTGCCAAACCAACTACCTTCTCTCTGACAGATGCTGTCTGCAACAGATGCTTAGTTAAGAGTAAAAGAACAGCAGCACAGAGTACAAATACACAGCCGCTGTCCCAGCTTCCATTAATTTATAGCTCATTGAATTTCTGATTTCCAAATGGTGTCTTTTATTTTTTTATTTCCAGGCTAAGCAGTTTGCTTTTGTTCTCATAAATTTGAATCATGGAGCTAATCACTTTTAGAACCCTTATTAATTTTTAGTATCCACAATGTCTCTCAGAAATTGTGTCCTCTGAAGAACAACCTATTTTTTGTTTATTTTGAAACTTCAACAAATTTAATCTGACATTCCCTCATTCTTGCACTAGAGATGTATCCCAGTAAATGTGATTTCTGCCACTATTAACAGAAGCCCTCCAGCCCCAGGGAGCATGGGGGGAACAGAGTCTGGGTCCTGTGCAGCTGCCCTTGTCCTGATCCTGGTCCAGGTGGAGCTGGCTGACCTGGCTGCAAGTGGGTGAGTGGCTCTCACCCTCCCAGGTTGTATTAGAGCTGTGAGATACTGTCGGTTGTGTGGGCCATGCTGAGGAAAGGTATAAAAATAAACTTAAATGGGCCCAAAATTGAGGAGGACATTATCCCCTCCATGAGCATCAGAGTCCTCTCATTGAACTCCTGAGGATGCTGAAAGCTTGTAATTCCTCCTCTTCTCCTGAGGGAGAGTGAAACTGTCCACCTGAACACCCAGAGGGATGCCCAAGGGGTGAGCATTAACACTGGGGAAGAGGGGCAACAGTAGGACAGTGGGGAGTTTTTTGCCATTACAATTTTAACTGTTTTATTAGCAAGGCTTCTCTGTATTAATTAACTGTTTTGGTCTATTAGATTTAAAATTTTATTTGGGTTAACAATATATTCTTAGGTTCAACTATATGTTCTGCTCCCTTTTGCCTGTAGCAAGATATAAGATACCGCACATGATTTGATGATGACTGACTTTGTATAAGCCACTTTGGACCAGTTTTCTGTTCTGTAAGTTTGAAAAATTTTAACAGCACATTTCATAAGAAGCAAGGACTTGTGTGGAGTTTTAAAAATACATTAATGAAAGCTTGTGTTTCTGATTCATTTGCAATATTGAAAATCCCATCTCTAAATCAAGGGACTTTTCAAGCACTTCAAAACCTTCATCTGACATTCAGTACTGTTTAATGGATTTTAAAATTTCTCCTGTTAAGTGAACTATGAAATAGTTTTCACAAATATTCAGAATAATGTCAAAGACCTGTGAAACTTTCCTATAAATTCATTAAAAGTAAAAATAAAAAACATACAAAGAAACATACAAACATACAAAGAAACAAAAAAATCCCACCGTGGTTTATTACTTCTGAAATCAAATGTTCTTCTGTAATTTAATGCCGTGTTGAAGACTTTTTGCTAAATAGTTCAGCACAAATGCAGAAATATGCTATATCCTATCCTGTTCCTACTATTATACATTTGTACAATGTATTGAATGTATTATATGTTCATATGATGGGATTGTGGAAAATCATTGTACCTTCAGATTAAGATTCTGAAAGACTTGCATTATTCATTTCACAGTGCAAAATAGAAATTATTTCCTTGACTTTAACTTTTGCCTTGGTTTTCTAAGAATATTTATTTTCTTCAGACTTTTGTGTATTTATACATGTGATTGCTACAGAGGACCACTGCTACATACAGTGATACAACCAATCTGGATAAAGAGAGTACCCTGCATGGTAAAAGTTTGAGTAACATTAAATATTCCTGCACTGTTTTTAAAAAAATATAATGGAAAAGGTGATTAGGAGCAACTAGATGGAGGTCATTTCATGTCATCATATCAGGAACTGAGACTGTGATATGTACACTTCAGAAGCTGTAACAGGAAGTTATTTGTCTGTCATTGTCTGTCTTTTCCTTTCATATCAACATATGAATAAAAATTTTTAGTCTGTAAGCGCACTCTCCCCTCTCAGTCACTAAAGCAGCAAAAAAGGAAACATCACGGGAATCACAAAACTGTACATGTTCAGTTCAACATGTTTTCTTTTGTTGCAACCTTATGACTGGGCATATTACTGCAATACGTTGAGATATGATTACTTAAAGCACTCTCTCCAAAGCGGATAAGAGACAGTTTTGTGTTTGTTTTTAATGTTCAGCTTTGCTTTAGCTTCCAGTGGAGAAAATGTGCCCTATTTTCTTATGAGTACAATATGGAATAACTTTTTATCAATTTTACATTGATAATTTGTACAGTAAAAAGAATTACCAGAATAATGATCTGTATAAATCAGAGAACCATGCCAACGTGTTTTTAGCTCTGTTACAGATCAAGTTGATTTGGTTCAGCCAGCAGCACTTCTTTAACAAATTTGAAAAAGCCCACATTTTATAATGGGAAAGGTCATCTGACAGTATGGGGCAGCTGGTGAAAGGATTTAATCTCCCATTTTTGTTGCCATGTAACAGCTTACACATCATTTGCATTTCTAGCATGTCATTTCAATTTCTGTCTAAATACCCTAGCACTGTCATACTCAGATAAGAAGGTGGAAATAGGCTGCAGTGCTGTGCTTCCCTGGCAATAAGAATGTCTGTGGTGCAGCTGAAGCTACAGGACTAATGAGAAATAGTCTCCATTCTGCTTCTGTTAATTGTCTACATAACATAGAGAGAGGTATAGCAACACCAATACCTATACACAGGGATGTAAACCCATGGGAAGAAGATCACCACTACAGCAACAGATAGTTTACTGTGGAGATATAAACCTGAAAGATATGGGCAGCCCCCTCCTTTTTGGATCTGCTGAGCTGTGTAGCTGTTTAGCTAGTGCTGGTATTAGGCATTTGCAGTTCCAAACAGGTCCGTGCTCCAATCAGCAGGGCAGTGTACGACAGGCATGATGCTGAAGCATGAGTGTGCACTCTATGTGCTGATTCATGTTGTAAAGTAGAGAGAGCAAAAGAAGAAGGGGAAGAGACTGCTATTTGTTGCTGTTCTGAAGTCCCTAGCAGCTGTAAATGATCCATATGCTGAATGGATCCCTAATAGAACAAATAATATTTTAGTTAAACCTGTATTCTGAACGAGTAATGGGAAATTAATCTAATCTTTTGCTTGCTGCCAAGTTTCAATATATACTTCAAAATGATTGTTTCAATTCAGTTCTAATTTGAAGAAAAAATTGTTTTGGTTCAGATAGAAGCAATAATTGTTCCTTTTTTTTTTTTAATCTTCTGTTATATTGGGATGTAAAGGGAAGTATTCAGAAATTTGAATTTCCATTTTACATAAATTGTATTTTAATTCAATCGCTGCAGCTCGGAGATTCTGATCACCTGTTTTCTCTATGTGAATTACTTTAATCTGCATTTGTTGCCAAACTTTGTCTTTATTCCATCTTCAAAGAAGCGTATCAAAACTGATACAAGCACTATTCCGAGCCAGAGGGTACTTCACTCTTTTTTGCTGCTTGGTTTTATACTGGCTTTTAACTTCTTTGGAATTTAACATTGCTTGTGCTGGGATTTCCTTTGTTTGAAAACTCACTGTGACAAGTTTACTAGGAACAGACAATATTGGGATCATGGTGGTTAAACTAGCTTTCCACAACAGAAAAAGCTGTTGAATACAATTTTGTTTTAAAGAAATTCAGATTGCTTCCACTGTTTTAGGAATAGCTGTGCCATCTCTAACAATAAATACCCTGGGGTGTAAATTGGATTATGAGGACCCATCAGCCCTAGCTCCCATTCCCAGACTGATACTGGGGAAGCTGCTTTTCCCTGGGCTTGGCTGTGACCTAGGCAATCCTGTGTGGCACAGTCTCATATCTCCTGCTTATCTCAAAGTTAAGAGGGAGCTCAGGTGGGTAACTCAGCCTTTTACAGAGGCAAGCATGGCTCGCAAGGAAAAGAGGACTGCATAGTTAAGGTAGTTCATTACTGCTCCAAAGATCTGGAGTTCTGTCTACACCACTGGCAAAGAGTCTGTGTGACATTCAATTACACAAAGGCAATTATTAGTTGTGTATTTCTCATTTGCTGGCTGCTCAGTTTGGAGGAATGAGTAACTGCAACAGAAATTAATTAATTTTAAATACATGAAGCTACAAAATGCAAAGCAATCTGGAAAGTTAGATTCTGTATTTCTTATACTGGCTATGTGAATATAGTAAATTCTTTGATTTTACACTCTCTGTCCCTTGGCTGTATAATCACCCTAATATGCCACTCACAATTAACAATGGTGTTACAAATTTAAATTTATTAAATGCGCTTCTATTGTATTGATGATCCTTGTAGAAGAGTTCACGAAGAAGCTAATAATTCTGTGTTCGGAGCAAGGGTTGAATGCTGTGCAGTAACTGATCCTGCACCTAAACTGGCACTGAATGTGACTAGCTGTTCATTAACCAAGCACAGCCCTTCCTCTGCAGGAACGGTGTATAATAATATGGAATAAAATACTGTGTGATTATATATCTAAAGAATTACACACAGTGGGATTAAATTACTGCTTTACAAACAAGCCCTATTCTAGCATTCCCTAACTTGTGAATGTTTTTGACTTCATGATGACTTGATATTCTGCAGTAAAATCTTGATGGGAGGGAGTACTAGATGGTATGGTAAACTTCATATATTAAAATAACTTTTATATATTTACTTCTTCTGAAGAAAGGTCAGTGAATATTTACATTATCAAGACTTTATTGCAAGTTCCCAATTGCCAGCATATCATTTTTTCTTCAGAGAGAGGGAGGAGAGGAGGAAAAGTCATTAAAATTAAAGTTAGGGCAACAAGCACAAGGTAAAGTAGCCATTTTACACTTGCCTGCTGCTGATCTCATTGTTTTCCTTTTTACTTGGTTAGTGTTAAGCTTCTTTGGCCTTATTTTAATCTTAAACTACTATTGTTTTCCAAGAAGTAAACTTTTATTGAAAGATTTTTTAGGGAAATATTTTTACTTGAAAATGCAGGAGAAACGTTTTGCATGCCACACATCTTTAAAATAATATGTGTTCTGAAAGAAGGTAGTTTTGAGACCTGTTCTTCGGAGCGGGTCTTCTTTCAATCACTTAATTTTACTTTATTTCTGAAAGCAATATTGCCTTGTGTTTAGCAGGAGAATGAGGAGAAAGTTTAAGTTAAAAGCTGAAGAGAAAAGTCCCATTTGGTATGGCAACATTTCCCTTGCAAGTTTTTTATGCATCCTGCTGTCACCGGACAATAAAGGTAATACCTGTGTTCTTCTGGATGCTGATATCTTATCTTAATGACTTAAAATGCATTTGAATGATCCTGCTACTATGGTAGGAAAGGGAATCTGTCTGACAGAGGAAGTATGAGAATTATCCTTCCTCAGGCTGTTTGGAAGGATAAATGGTTTCTGACTCTGACAGGACTTCTGGATTGGTCTGAGGTAGAAGCATTGCATCTGTGCGTTGATTTCAGGAGGGGAGGTGTCCTGGTGCCTGGTGTGGCACTTTGAGGCCAGATCTTTACACAATTGAGACAGGACCATGCCTGTGGTATAGTTAGAAGTATGTAGTAGTATGGTTGCTCCACAGTAGGCATCTGTTTTGCTCATTAACATTTCTGCAGAAATATAAAGCTGATCTCTGCTCAACTGCTGAGATCTGCTCCTTCCCTCTCTTTTTCTGAATAGCAAAGAAAGAGAAAAGGCTTAATTATTGATCTTATTTCTGGATAAGGTGGGAGGCATATGTAGGGGACAATCAAAAGAACAGGTAGGATTTGCACATATTTTCAGAGAGACAGGGAATCAACTTCTTCTGTAGTTTGGAAACAGCCCAACGTCTTGTTTCTCCTGATTGTCTTGTTTCTTCTCCTTTTCTCATGGCAAAGGTGAGAAGATGGGGAAAAGAGCAATATGTTCAGCCTGTTCCTCCTTGCATGTTGTTCTTGTAAACCAGTCAACCAAACCAAAAATCTCCCAGCTCTATCCTCAAGAGCTCACTTCCATAGAAAAAAGGCAACAGTGTCAAAACTGGTAAATGAAGTTCTCCAATTCCTTCCCTCTTGCCTAGAAGAATTTGCCTGAAAGTGCACACAACAGAAGGAGGAGGGAATCGACGCTCACAGGAAATTTAGCTGCTGAGACACTTATGAGGTTTGACAGTGAGAAAGCTTTGTTCTGGAGAAACAAACAGAACCAGTCAGGAAGGATATGAGCTTAGCCAGATGGATGAACCATGTGTAAATTCTGGCTAGCACTCTGGGTCATCCCAGCTGTGCAAGCTGAGGAACAAGTTTGTACTGGTTCCTGCCACTATGCTTTTTCAGATTCTAATTTGGTAAGCCTCCTCTGAGCATGAGGGAGAAACGTTTCATTTTAGCTGCTTTTTATGAGTCTTTAATATTGCATTTTATGAGTCTTTAACATTCTGCTTATGTTCATCATATAGGAGGTCTTATAAAAATCTGAAGTGAGCAACAGTAATTGTCTCTTTATCATGTTCCCCAAGTTTTCCTCCATGTTGTCGTTTTTCTTTTTCTCATTTGGATATTTTATCAAAATCTAGATTGGAAGGAAAGAGATGTCAGGAGAGATGAGAATATAAAAAGTCACAACCCAAAGGAAAGTAAATGGTGTAGAAAAAGGGGGAAAAGGCACCAGATATTTTCACTTGAGAGAAAAAAAGAGCAAAGAAGTTTATGATGTATGACCCAGTGGGAATAAGAAAAGATGATAAAAAGACTGTTTTGATGTCATCCAAAGCTCTCTTTTTAAATTTTTTTATTTGAGTGACAGATTTTTGTACTATTTGGTGGAAATTGTCATCTTCATATCATTATGGATATCTCTGTTTACCTCACTGTTTATTTTTATCTGGTTTGTACAAAGCAAAATGTTTGAATCCTCGATGATTTTTTTCTATTTCTACAGTGAAATTGTGTCGCATCAAAAGTATTACTCAAAGGTTTCTGTTTATCTTCTCTGACCCCAGAATAAAATCTTTGCTCTAAATCACACATTTTTGATGGCAGATATATTAGTTGCACATTGAAAAATATATTTCTATTGGCTACACTGGTGAGGAATTATGGAGGTGATCACAAACTAGGTGAGGGGATGGAGCTGATTCCCTTCATGTGTTTGAGCTTTATTTTACCTAGACTATGGGTGACAATAACTCATGATTCTCAAATATGCTTGGGGGAAGGAAAAAGAAGAAAACCAGTCTTTCTGCCCTTTAATAAATACTATCTGGAACAGAAAATAAACCATGAACACCATTAACACTATAATTGTTCTGAAAATGCTTTCTTATTTTTCATAAGCGTACAACTCAAATCACCCTCAGCTCTAAAACCTATTGAAAGAGTGGATCTATCCTACAGAGAAAAAGGACAGGTGTATGAAGAAGCAGAAGCGGAGGGTGCTGTCTAAGAACTAGAGAGTGGAAAAATTTTCCCTATACTGTCAAAGAATTAAGACTGTCTATAAATGGGTGCACATGTGCATTTGTACAGAGAGATTTAATGTAAAATTATGAAATGTCAGTCCATGAAAATTTCTCACAAGTACTTAAGTCAGCCTGGAATGTAGTATTTCTTCTCTTGGTACACAACAGTGATTTACAATAGATGTAAAAAATTATAAACAAATCAAGAAAGTCTTGTTCCTATGTTTCATGCATCTCTTGATTTAGCACCATATAATACAGTCATACATTCCTAGTTGAAGTCATTTGACAAGTGCAGCAGCCATGCAATAGGTGGCCACCAGAGAAACTTCACCCAAGAATGAACACCGAGCACAAAATCAGCTGTCCTTTGGTTTCTCAGAGGGCCCAAGGGATGATCCACTAGCATGGACTGCAGATGGCCATTTTGGGATGGAGCCTAGAAATTACAGGGGAGTAGTGGGCTTTTATTCATGCTGATGTATCAGCTTTTGATTCATAACTACCCACACCAGCTTATAAAGATAGAAAGGAATGAATTAAAAGAAGAAAGGGAGCTTTGAACACTCGTGTGCTCATTTTTGCTTGCTTTGGAGACAGCCTCGTGCAAGTTTAGAGTTCATTCTGCTTTCAGTGTCTTTTAAAAGTGCTTTGATTCCAACTGAGCATTTTTCATAATGTCATTCTAAACAAAGTTAGTATTCAGATGACTCTGTCATGCACGAAAAAAGTAGTTGAAATGGCTTGTAAATATATTAGCAGGGCAAATATGTATTAACTTGCTGCCTTAGGTTATAAGCCTTCTTTTAAAGGAAGATAATATTTGTGTAGAGTGAATAGCTTTATTGAATTATAACTTATAATGCAGCATTACAGACTGTCAATAAATGACATCATGTTTCTGTAATGGCTGCATTTTGAGGAGAGTCACCATAATCACAGAAAAGCAGCTCCTTGGGGTAGAAGATCTGGAAACTTTATCAAATCTGGGTGGGCTTTTTTGGTTTTGTTGTTTTGTTTTTTGTTTTGTTTTTGGTTGTTTTTTTTTTTCCAGCATAAAGACTGGAAACAGAACTGCATTTTACAAATACCATTTTGTTCTAGTAACTTGAGTTACAGTAAAGGTAGATGCACAATCTAAGAAATATATTAGACTGTCCAATATTAATTACTTAACATCACTTTCTTGTACACTAAAAAGATGAACAAAGGTTCTTTTTCCATCATTTGTTACCAAAGAACAAGTAAAAGTTAGCATTTCCTTTTAGTCCAGACTTTTCAGACTAGCAGTCTTGATTGCTAGTTTTCAATATTAACCATGAATTTCGACTGTTGCACCCAGATGCTTACAAGATAGAAATAAAAAGACTGGAAGTTGCACAAATTATTTTGGCCAAAACTCATGGTGCTTTAAAAATACAAACCTCCATTTATGTTTCCTCAGTGTGTGGATCTCTTCAGAAAACTGAGGTTTCTACAGTGGTAAGCATAATTAACTAGTCTTCCTGGGATACAATAAATAGTAAAGTTGAGGAGCTCATTTTAACTATTCCATATCACCTACATTTATTTAAAGGGGAAAAAGAAAAACAAACATTCTTGATTTATTTTGAGATTTGTTGAGAGATGTTACCATTTGATTTAACAGGTTCTATAGAATATATATATATTAGATAAAGAGGCCAACAGCCTGACTTTTCCACATATGGCACTTTTGACAGTACTGCAATGCTGTAGGGTTGGCAGATGGAGCAATTATATATTTTCTAGCTAGGAAGTAACCTTTAAAGTAAGACTCTACTGTAACGTAGAATATGTTATGATTTAAGACATTTCTACTTGAGTTCTCACTAGGTAATAACTTTCAGTATTACATCTATTGGACTATTGAGATTAGTTTCCTCTAATTAATATATCTATACAGCAGTCCTCTGACATTCAGCTCCTACATATGGGAATATATCTGAGTTGAGTTGTTTGATGAACAACAAATTAAGTAGTTTTTTTTAATTAATACATTATATGGCTTCATTTTGCTCTTGAGCAATCAGAAAAAAATAAAGGAATATCAGCAAAACCATTTTATAAAAGCCAATTTTTGAAATATATTTCCTAATAATTTACTTGAAAGTTTTCTTTTTGTTCTCTTTGTATCATTTTTAGGTTTTTTTTAAGTATATTCTCATAAACAGTAAAAACACATAGAATTTAAATTAGATATTCAGAACATCTTCAACTATGTTGAAATATCCACTCTGTAGGTGGACCTATTTTTTCATATTCTAGCCTGTAACTTCAGAATTCTTTCATCAACATTTTTGTTTACTGAGATGTTGTTCAAAATACACTGGAGCTTTGCCCTTCATTGAATGTACCTCAGCCTTCAACTTAATAGCTTGTGTTTCTCTCTTTAATGACAAAGAACAAAGTCCAACCTGACAAAAGACAAAGAAAAGAATGCTACTGTGAATATATTAATGTAAATTGATTTTTAGGTAACATTTTACATTTTCATTTAACTTGTAGTTATCAGGAGATTACAAATCTCAAAATTATCAGGAGATTACAAATCTCAAAGTATTCAGCAAGTTTAGACTCAAGATGTGCCTCATGGCTTATTCGATCATGACATACAGCTATCTGTGGCTAACCTTGAATATACGCTACTATTCAAACTTTAGCTTATGCATAAATAAACTTTTCTTAGACAACACACTTGACTCAAAAAATGTCAAGATAACAGTTATTTACTGACACAAGCATTCATATTATCTTCCTTACCATTGTGTAAGGTAGACCTTTGGTAGCAAGAAACTAGTCGTACGGCTCCTTGAAACTCATGGCTAGCTTAACATATCTATTGACATCCATTACAGCTATTCATCTGCATGAAAACAGCAATAACGTTTTAATAAGACCTTAGTATTGTATATGATACACAATAAATCTTTTTCATTTCAAATTTAGTGATAAAATCACTGATAAAATAAGGAGGGGAAGGGGAAAAAAATAAGGGGTAAAGGATTATCTTCATGTCTCGTTAAGCAAACAAATGAGTTCAGGATCTAAGAAAACTGTGTCCTACCATCTAAGTAGAATTTAGAAACATGGTGGTAAAACCACAGAATTCCTTCCACAGTGTATCAGGAAGAAAACAGGCAAAGTCCCACCGTTAATGATGACCCATAGTTTCTGATTAACTTTATCCTGTGCTGGTAGTTGTGTATTTTTATTCTGAAATTTAATCTGAAGACAGTCAGTGACACATCACAGAAATTATTATTCTTTAATATGCTTTTAAATTTTTTACTTTTAAACAATGTTAATTGAAGGTGCTGACAAACACTGAAAGAGAATGTAGATAATGTCAGTGATGATATCTGCTTCCAGTATCCCTCCTATTCTCTCATATTCTCTGTGCCTATTTGCTTTTCTTGGCTACATGAATCAGCAGAGAGGGTAGGTGGCCTTTTCTTCTCTAAGGATGGCTGTCAGCTTTGTATCCTGCCCTTAGTTTTGAAGACAGGGGGTGGTGCCATCTGGGTTTCTTCATGCAGAGAACAAATCACTGCTAGTAATACAAATGAGGTTTATCTCTCTACAGGAGCTACAAGTTTAAGGGTTTCTTACGGTGTATTCTGGCATCTGAGGAGTAAGTGTTGAAAAGTTTGTGGTCTGTTTTCCAAAACACTCAGTTCCCACCCTGCTTTTTCTTATTACTTTCTTATTGCCCTCTTGTTTAAGCATCAGACGGTACAATTCAATGCCTATTTGCTAGGAGTTTCTTCAAGGTTTATTGTTTCCTTCTCTCCTCTCCTATATTTTTTCCTAGTTTTCCTCCCCACCCACCCCCTTTATTTTTTTTCTCCTTTTTTTTATTTTTTCTCTCTCCATTTCCTCTTTTTACTCCTTCTATACCATAGTATGACTAGAATATCAGAGACTAGGAAATTCCTGCTATCGGGCATATAAACAGAGTAGTCATGATTATTTTTATTATTGGCTTCCACTAAACTGTTTCATAGAATCACAACTGTTTAGGATGAAAGAGACCTTTTGAGATCATCTAATTCAACATTTTGGTACTTGAGCAGGGTCAGCTACAGCTGATTGTCAGGGACTCTGTTCAGTTGGGTTTTGGATAACTCTAAGAATGGAGACTCCACAGCCTCTCTGGGCAACCTGTTTCAGTGTTCGACCACCCTCATGGTAAAAAAGTGGGTTTTAATGTTCAGATGGAATTTCATGCTCTTCAATTCATGCCCATTGCCTCTTGTCCTGTCACTGGGAACCACTGAAAAGATTCTGGCTCCCTTGTTTTCATCACTCCCATCAGGCATTTATAGACATCAGTAAGATCCTCAGGAGCTCTCTCTTTTCCAGCTTGAACAGTCCCAGTTGCCTGTGTCCCTTACGTTGCAAAGATACAAGAAGATGCAATACCTGGACTCCTCTGACCTGGATATATTCAAACGAAGTTAAAAGGCCACACACTTATAACAGTGACAATAATTAACTGTCCTGGTTTGAGTGACGCAGGACTGATTTATCTTCCAATACTTGGGAAAACTGCACTTTTAGAAGACTCCAGAGTCGAATCTGTGAAAATACGTACTTTATAGCCAGCTATGGTATGTGGGTTTCAATGTCTCAGTGTTTTTCGAGCTTGCCAGGTGCAGGGATGAGGAGGAGTGAAACCCGAGCACTTGACCCAAACTGGCCAACAGGATTATTTCATACCATAAACCTCATATTCAATATAAATTAGAAAGTTTGCTGCAAAGTGCTCTCTCCCTTGATGGCTGTGGTCCAGAGAACTTCTTTGCCCTGGTGCCGGAATCCTGAGGCCTTACCTTCCTCCCAAAGCCATAGCGCTCACAGTGTCCCACATTTGCTGTCCACTGCTGGGAGTGCACAGCTTCCTACTGATAGAATTGGCTGAGTATAATCCTTATATATTTTATATTGGTATCGGGATCAATACTGGCTCTTTAGTGTTATCATTGTTAATTATCTAGCCTTATTCTATTAAATCTGTTTATGTTTCAACCCCTGGGTTTCCTTCTTTTTTCCTGATTCCCCTTCCCGGGCGGGGAGGGGTCATTGGGTGAGAGAATAGTTGTCTAAATGACAATAAATTTTTGCGAGTTTTCTCAAACCATAACATTAACCAACGGGAACAATTTACAGTGTTGAATAATGTTTTAAATCAATTAATTTGTTCTGGAAAAGGACTTGGCTACTCATAGGATACATAGGACAATGAATATCTGAATTTTAGCATGTCCAACTTTTAATGCCTTGCTGGAGTCAAATTTCCTATAGCTGTTGAAACCTGGCTTTCCAAAAATTGTCCACTTACACTTTCTAAGTGTGTGCATGAAAAAATACATAGCAAAAATTATAGCAAAAAAAAAGAAATCTGAGCTCAAGCAACATTAGCTTAACACTCATTTTATTTCTTTTCTCATTCCCTGCTGCATTCTCCTTTTCTTCTTCTCCCATGTGTTCTTCCCATACTTCTTTACCCACACCACAGAGATGCACTTTCTTTGATATTTATGAGACTGTCAGGAGAAATCTATTTCATGAGTCTTTTAGAAAATACTTAATAAGACATTTAACAATAATGAACTTTGTCATCACCTTGATGTGTCCATGACACCGGAGGCAGCACATCCACTTCCACGTTGTGTGTCCAAAAATGTGTCTGGCCATTACACCACAAAGACTTCCTTGGCTAACAAAACTGTACTTGAAAGAAGATCCTATAGACTGTGAGGGCTGCAAGGATGGCCAGTGAGTGGGAAAGAGCACTCCCTGTCCTGCCACAGCAGATACTGTGAATCCTTGATAAATTAAATAGTAAAATGTTTATATGGAGTAGGCATACCAACAGATGCTTTTCTGCTCTTTTCAGGATAACTAATTAGTGAGGTGAAAACTAAATAATTTTTTGGGAAGATTGGTTTATAGGTGTGTTAAGTACTTTACAGCTGGAAGCTGTACATGATTGTTGGGGTTTGCAGTTCATAATAAGCACTACAAGTAGTTCCCCATGACTTTGTTACTTTTAAATTACATTGTTGTTCAGAAATATATTTGTTTGGTTTACTGTTTATTTCAAAGAGAGATGGAAGAAAGTATACATATTAAAATCCACACCTTTGCTTTTCTTTGAGTCATTGCTCACTGAATAAGTATTCTCTGCAATGCTTTAATAACATTTTAGTTATTATACTATATGGTTTCATGGGAGTGATAGATTTGCATCAGATTAGCTCGCACAGCTCCTGTGTTATCAGAAGTTTCTGCAAGATACTTAACTTTTTAACTGCATCACTTCAGAAAATGGCAGAGTGTCATATAAATGGCATCTCTTAGGAAACCATAATTACAGAGTTGTTGAATTAAATTCAGACATGTTAAGTATCACATACATTTTCTTATGCTGATAGACTTTAAAAAGAATACAGAAAGGAGGAAGAAAGCAACAGTAAGAAAGAGCTTATTTTCTACTCTTTCAGTGTTTTGTTCCTTCCCTATTACAAGTAAGCTTAAAGAAGCAGAAAACGTTCTTTTAAAGGTATCATATAAACAGAGAGCTCATCTGTTAAGTCAGAAAAACCCTTATTAATGTGGCGGCTCCATAGCCTGCGTGCATACATATGTCCAATCATATGACAGGGCATTGTTTGCTGTACAGCCTTCTGGGTTCAGACATATGTCACTTCATATAACGAAACACATAGGGAAAGTTCAAACAATGCCTTATGACAATAAGTATGTATTCAGGGAGATAGCTATTACCATAGTTCACAAATGCTGTTCTATTTGTGTCTGCTGTCTACAAGGAGAGAACTTTTTGCCTGGAATATTTGCATAGCTCCTTTGAAATATGTCATATTTATACCTCTGGTTGTTGAGATGTGTTGTTAGGATGTGTTGGGATATGTTATGCCTTTAGAGAAGTAGTAACTTGCCAGCTTGGAGTGCTGGGTGGTGGGGAATGGGTGGTAGAGCGGAAGAAGTACTAGAAGTGATTTTATTATTTCCTATTTCAATTCAATGAGAACAAAAACCCTAACATTTTTCCCTTGACCCTCAGGCAGTACTGAGGTTTAATTCTTGTTTATGTTCTATTGGATAAGTGTATCCATCATATTCCTGTCTTCAACTATGTTGATATTACAGCTGGGATAAGCTGATGCAATGTTTTTGTTTTTAACTTTGGGTTTTTTTCCTGAAGCTTCACATTCACACAGAGGGGCACGTTGTTATTCTGTTGATAACTGTTCTTTACTGTCAGTTTGGTTTTTGTTGTTGGGTTTTGGTTTTTTGTTTTGTTTTGTTTTGTTTTGTTTTTCCCCTCCACATACTATTACTGTTTTATGAAATGGAGAAGGAATTTTTGGTTTTCTCTCATTGTGTTAAACAAGAAAAAATCTATTATTTAGTATGGGTCTCTTTTACATAAGATATCCGTGAATCTTGCAGAGCTGTTTGTTATTTTAGCCACAGAGATCCTCACTTTCATTTTGAAGGGAATTTGTTTCTTATCTATTTCAAATTTTTAGAACACAAACTTTAGCCTCTTATTTCTTTATCTGGAGGGTAAAAGAAAAAGGTTTATTTTCCTAGCTTTATGGAAAAGTATTATGAACTGCCATACAGATATGTCTAAATAGTTCCTTCTGCCCCAAAACTTTGGTAGAGTACACTTACGATAAATAAGACATATTTAAAGGGATGCTTAGACTGAAGAAGTAACATGTCCTTCAATATATTTTCTATTCTTCCAAATAGTATTTAAGATTAGTATTAGTAAAAGGGGTTTAAATATAAATTTAATTGCTCTTACTTTAGTCCCTTTTTGCAGTCAATATCATTTTATCTACAGACAAATGTACCATTTTCCTTATAAACATAGTCATTTAATCAGCTTCTCTTATTTTTTTTAACAACAGTGGCAGAAAAGAAACATTCTGAACATCATTAGAATATGAAAAAAGGGAAGGAATCTGTGGTACTTAGATGTTGTGCTCAGACTTCTGTAAGTGCAAAGCTCACTTACTTTAGGTGTTTGATCCAAGTATGTTTTAAAGCTTTCTCAGTAAGAAAAGCAGGTATACACGTACTGGAAAGAACTGTCACTCTTTATATAAATCAGTATTGTAATTTTCCTGTTGACATCACTTCACTGGAATTCCTTTATCCTCATGGAGCGGAATGTCTTCATTCACAATTACAAATTGACAAGATAGAAAAGAAAAAAAAATCTTCCCTGTTTATGAATTATAAATGTATCTAAATTGCCCTCACCCATGCTCTCTTTTCTTGGTAACTTGGTTATTTGTCTTTTTCTTTTGAAATATGTTATTTCTTTATTGAACATGACTTCTCTTTTCATGCAAGGAATCACTTCTTCAGGCCATTTAAAAATACCGCCTCAAAACACAAATATTAAAAGGATTTTATCTTACAATTGCACTGTCAAAAGGGTGAATGTGGTAACTCTGATTGTTTTGCATGGTTTTGATATCTGGTAGTGGTTTGGGGGAAATGAAGGAGAAAGGGGAATATATTCTGAGTAACAATAGACAAACTTTATTCTAACTGGTAGAAAAGTTTGGGTTTATTCTATTGTTCTGCAAAGGTTCAAATCATGTAACAGGGACCTCAACTTACAAGATAATCTTTAGAGGAAGACATTATAAGGTACACATTAATAAGAAAGATGGGGAAGAACAATAGAATACAGAGACAATTACGCACGTAGATCAACTTCCAATATTCTGCCATATAAATTTGCATGGGAAAAAATACCTTTGAAATATTAACGTTTAATAATACATTATTTTTTAACCACAATTAATTACAGTCATTTTCCTTACCACCAATGAAAAACAAATAGATTTAATCTCATTTTAGAGTTTGGGGTTTTTTTTTCCACTTTATGTAGCTCAAATTCCACTATTGTCACTTGGTTAAAAAGTTGCCCTTTCTCTTCCTTCCTCTTCCTGTCATCAAATCTTCAGAAATCAGAAAAATCCTTGTGGGCACATGAGAAAATTCTATTCAGGTGTATATTTATGTGTTTATTTTTGTCAAGAATATTGTAAGTAGTTATTTTTAATCACTGAAAGAAATTTGTGTCCAGGAAAGTATACCAGCTGCAATCGGAAAAAGCTATGTAAAATAAACTGGCGAGAAGTCATAAAGGACAATTAAATTATCCAGTAGTGGAGTTTCTGAAACTGAAGCAGTATTTTTAAAGAACATCACAGAGATGTACGATAATAAGTGAAGGTTATAACTCTACAAATATTTCCTGTTGAATCTATAACCTCTTACCATTATTTTCATAACTTTAAATTAACAAAACAATAAACAACTTTTGTTTTAATGACTTGGCATGTTGGCTTCAAGTAAAATATTTATTGAAGGAAACACAGAAACACAGAATCACAGAATGACAGGGGTTGGAAGGGACCTCTGAGATCATCTAGTCCAGCCCCCCTGCCAGAGCAGGTAAACCTACAGCAGGTTGCACAGGATCACGTCCAGGCTGGTTTTGAATGTCTCCGGAGAAGAAGACTCCACCATCTCTCTGGACAGCCTGTTCCAGTGCTCTGCCACCCTCAAAGTAAAGAAGTTCCTCCTCATGTTTCGATGGAACTTCCTATATTCAAGTTTCTGCCCATTACCTCTTGTCCTGTCACTGGGCACCACTAAAAAAAGACTGGTTCCATCCTCCTGGCACCCTCCCTTTAAGTATTTATGAGCATTAATAAGATTTCCCTACAATCTTCTCTTCTCCAGCCTAAAAAGACCCAAGTACCTCAGCCTTTCCTCATAAGAAAGATGCTCCAGTCCCCTAATCATCTTTGTAGCCCTTTGCTGGATCCTGCCCTTCTTGAACTGGGGAGCCCAGAACTGGACACAGTACTCCAGATGTGGCCTCACCAGGGCAGAGTAAAGGGGGACAGTAACCTCACTCGACCTGCTTGCCAGACTCTTCTTGATGCACCCCAGGATGCCATTGGCCTTCTTGGACACAAGGCCACATTACTGGCTCATGGTCATCCTGTCGTCCACCAGGACTCCCAGGTCCCTTTCCACAGAGCTGCTCTCCAGCAGGTCAGCCCCCAACCTGTACTGATGCATGGGGTTATTCCTCCCCAGATGCAGTACCCTACACTTGCCCTTGTTGAACGTCATTAAGTTCCTCTCCACCTAACTCTCCAGCCTGTCCACATCATGCTGAATGGCAGCACAGCCTTCCGGCATATCAGCCACCCCTCCCAGTTTTGTGTCATCATCAAACTTGCTGATGGTACACTCTACCCCTTCATCCAGGTCATTGATGAATATATTGAACAGGACTGGACCCAGTACTGACCCCTGGGGAACACTGCTAGAGAGAGGCCTGTCCTGGTTTGAGGTAAAACAGAACCAATTTTGTTCATTAACTTCGCTTCTTAGCTGGGCCTCTTCTAACTACTGAAATTAACACCATATTGTGCAGACAGTGTTCACTCTCTCAGAGTGATAAGACCAATTGTTTATAGCTGATGCCCAGGCATGGCATGCAGAGAGGCTCTTGCTTATGCTTATTGCTATAACCCCCAAGGCCAAACAACTTTGTTATTTGCCCCGTTGGAGGGTCGGAAGTGGAAAAGCATAGTGGGGTCCCACCTGCAGGGAGGAGCAGACAGGACAGGTGACCCAAACCTGACCAACAGGGTATTCCATCCCATCTGCCTCGTGCTCAGTATAAAAGCTGAGGGATCAAAAGGTCAGCTGTCTCTTCCTTCAATGGCCGATGTCTGAGGAGGACTCTTTGTCTGCCTGTGATCCCGATCCTGAATGCAGATCCGGAATCCAGTTCCCATCTGTCACCGAGTCCAGTCAGGGACTGCCCCAGTGCCAGCCAGTGTCGTGATTGTCATCTCGGGAGCTTGATATGGTTTTGTATGTATTTCATTATTTCTTTTTATTTTATTATTAATATTTCATTAAAATAGTTTAGTTCCTTCTAAACTCATACTTCTCTTTTTCCTCCTCTGCCTCTCTCTTTGAAGAGGAGTAGAGGGGAGCATCTGTCGGTCCCATCTGGGGTCTCCCAGGTCCCCACTAGGCGATTTGGCCCAAACCATGACAGATTAGTGGACGCCCAACGTGGGGCCCGAGCAGTGCTCGACCAGAGCTTACCCGCTCTGAGATTTCCTGTGTCTTTGCCTCTGCAACTATGAAGAGGACATGAGGAAGTGGGATGGAGAACCTATCTCAGCCCTACATGAAGAGTCACAGAAGCTGCTGAAAGACAAGGTGAATTGAGTCAATTTGCACAGGTAAAAGGCATCCAGCCAGCTGACTGAGAAAAGTGGCCAATACTCTACCTCTACATCTGACTCCTCCTGCGGTGAGGCTGCCCTAGAAGGACCCTCTCCAGGATCTGCTCTAGAAGGACTCTCTCCTTTATCTGTTTTAAAAGGTCTCTTTCCTTTGTTAGGTCTTGAAGGACCCTCTTCTGGATCTACTGTAGAAGGGCCTTTTCCTGGATCTCCCTCAGAACTCTCTCCCAAGCTGTCTGGCTTGAGCTGGTCCTTTTTGTAAGGGACAGGGGAACAAACTGACTTCTTTCTCTTCTGGTTACTGGGGCAGCTTGTACCGATTTTGGTGGAGTTTGAGTAGCTTGTGCTGGGCAGGGCGGTGGTGATGCCAGTGCTGCTGCAGTGGGGGGGACAGCTGCGGCTGGGCTGGGTGGGGCCGTGGTTTACGCCGCTGCAGATGGCGAAGCAGCTGCTCGGGTCTGAGTGGCAGCAGCACACGGTACCCTACAGCTACCCCTGCACCGATGAGTCACATGAATGTGAATTGGACTGATTTGGCCCAAACCACGACAAGGCCTCCAACTAGACTCTATGCAGCTGATCACAACCATCTGACCTCTGCCATTCAGCCAGTTCTCAATCCACCCCACTGTCCACTTATCTAACCCACACTTCCTAAGCTTGCCTATGAGGATGACGTGGGAGACGGTGTCAAAAGCCTTGCTGAAGTCGAGGTCAACAATATCACTGCCCTCCCCTCATCTATCTATCCAGTCATGTCATTGTAGACAGCTATCGGATTAGTCAGACGTTACTTCCCCTTGGTGAATCCATGTAGACTACTGCTGATAACCTTCTTTTCCTCCAGATGCTTTGAGATGACTTCCAGAACGAGTTGTTCCATCATCTTTTCAGGGATGGAGGTGAGTCTGACTGCCCTGTAGTTTCCTGGATCTTCCTTCTTGCCCTTTTTGAAGACTGGAGTGGCATTGGCTTTCCTCCAGTCCTCAGGCACCTCGCCTGTTCTCCAGGACCTTTTAAAGGTGTTAGAGAGTGGCCCAGCAATGACGTCTGCCAGCTCCCTCAGTGCTCATGGGTGCATCCCAGTTTACTTAATTGATCTCTAACTTGATCTTCTTCAACCAAGGGAAACTCTTCCTTCCTCCAGACTTTCTCTGTTACTTGCAAAGTCTGGGAGTCGTGAAGGCAGCCCCGAGCAGTAAAGACTGAAGGAAAGAAGGCATCCAGCAACTCTGCCTTCTCTCCATCATCTGTCACCACGGCACCTGTCTCGTTCGACAGCAGGCCCACATTTTCCCTAGTTTTCCTTTTACCTCTGATGTACTTGAAGAAACCCTTCGTGTTGACCTTGACAACCCTTGCCAGATTTAATTCCAAGGTGGCCTTGGCTTTTCTCATTTCTTCCCTGCCTACTCTGACGGCATTCTTGTAATCTTCCCAAGTGGTCAGTCCCTTCTTCCATGTACTATAAACTTCCTTCTTCCACTTGAGCTTTTTCAGAAGCTCCCTACTCAACCATGCAGGTTATCTGCTTGTCTTGCCTGATTTCTTGCTGTTAGGGATGCACTGATCCTGAGCTTGTAGAAAGTGATACTTAAATATCAACCAGCTCTCTTGAGCCCCCCTATCCTCTAGAGCTCTAACCAATGGGATTTCTCTAACAATTCCGTGAAGAGATCAAAGTTAACCCTCCTGAAGTCAAAGGTTGCAATCCTACTTTTCGTTTTATGCATACTGCGCTTAATCTTGAACTCTGTCTTCTCCTGATCACGACAGCCAAGACTGCCCCCAACCTTAATGTCCTCCACCAGTCCCTCTTTGTTTGTCAGTACTAGGTCCTAGGTACACACCTCTCCTTGTTGGCTCCTCCACCACCCGAGTCAAAAAGTTATAATGAATGCACTAGAGGAGCCTCCTGGACTATACATGCCTAGCTGTGTAGCCTTCCCAGCAGATACCAGGGTGATTGAAGTCCCCCATGAGAACCAAGGCCTGTGATTATGAGGTCATTCTCACCTGTCTGTGGAAGACCTCATCACCTTCCCCAACCTGATCAGGTGGCCTGTAATAAACACCCACAACAGTGTCTCTCATGTTACCCTGCCCCTTAATCCTTACCCACAAGCTCTGAACTTGCTCTTCATCTGCCCCCATGGAGAGCTCGATATATTCCAGTTGCTTTCTCACATAAAGAGCAATTCCACCGCCTCGCCTCACTGGCCTATTGTTCCAAAAGAGAACATGTCCTCCATGACAGCGTTCTGCTCATGTGACCTATCCCACCATGTCTTAGTAATTGCAATGAGATCACGGCCCTGCGACCACACACAGATCTCTAATTCTTCTTGTTTGTTCGCCATAGAATCATAGAATGGTTTAGGTTGGAAAGAACCTTGAAGATCATCGAGTTCCAACCCCCCTGCCATAGGCAGGGACACCTCCCACTAGACCAGGTTGCCCAAGGCCACATCCAGCCTGGCCTTAAACACCTCCAAGGATGGGGCCTCAACAATGTCTCTGGGAAACCTGCTCCAGTGACTTACCACCCTCAAAGTGAAAAACTTCTTCCTAATGTTTAATCTGAACCTGCCCTCTTCCAGTTTAAAGCCATTCCCTCTTGTCCTATCACTACGTGCCCTAGTAAAAAGTCCTTCCCCAGCTCTCCTGTAGGCCCCCTGAAGGTACTGGAAGGCCACAATAAGATCTCCCCGGAGCCTTCTCTTCTCCAGGCTGAACAGCCCCAACTCTTTCAGCCTCTCCTCATAGGAGAGGTGCTCCAGCCCTTGGATCATCCTCGTGGCTCTCTTCTTGACACGCTCCAGCAGGTCCATGTCCTTCTGTTGGGGACTCCAGAGCTGGATGCAGTACTCCAGGTGGGGTCTCACAAGAGTGGAGTAGAGGGCAAGAATCACCTCCCTTGACCTGCTGGCCACACTTCTGATGCAGCCCAGGATACAGTTGGCCTTCTGGGCTGCGATCGCACACTGCTGGCTCATGTTGAGCTTCTCGTCAGTCAGCACACCCAGGTCCTTCTCCCCAGGGCTTCTCTCCAGCCATTCCCTGCCGAGCCTGTATTTGTGCTTGGGATTGCCCCAACCCAGATGTAAGACCTTGCACTTGGCCTTGTTGAACTGCATGAGGTTGGCTTGCTGTGTGCATTAGTGTACGGGCATT
Organism: Vanellus vanellus; assembly: GCF_965231255.1. Classification (NCBI taxonomy): domain Eukaryota; kingdom Metazoa; phylum Chordata; class Aves; order Charadriiformes; family Charadriidae; genus Vanellus; species Vanellus vanellus. The sequence continues at coordinate 83,589,879 of NC_138906.1, read as the reverse complement.
TCAGAGAGCCAGTTGAGTATGTAGTTTTTGTCCTTGAGGGTTAGTGGGCCTTCTGATTCTCAAACATACTAGCACGCTGCCCTACAAGTGCTGGGCTACTACAGCCGGGCGCCTCTTTAGTGAGCCCAGTTATATCCCTATCCCCCTTCAAATCTAGTTTAAAGCTCTCTCAATGAGCCCTGCTAACTCTAGTCCTGGAATGCTTTTCTCCCTGTGAGACAGGCTTTTCCTGTCTGATACCAGCAGGCCCGGTGTCCTGTAAATCAGGCCATGGTCAAAGAACCCGAAACCCCGCTGGCAGCACCAGGCTCGGAGCCAGGCATTGACCTGCTGGCCCTTCCTGTTTACCCCTCATCATTCCCCACAACTGGAGGGACAGAGGAAAACATGACTTCTGTTCCTGATCCCTTGACCAGTCGTCCCAAGGCCCTGACATCTCTTTTCATTGCCCATGGGCTTCTTCTCACTACCTCATTGCTGCTTACCTGAAAGAACAAAAGGGGATAATGATCTGAGGGCCGTACTAGGGAAGGAAGCTGCTTCTTAACATCATTAACCTGGGTCCCAGGGAGGCAGCAGACTTCCCTATATAGTGGGCCTTTCAGGATAGAGGAAAATCAGTAATCCATTTGTCAATTGTCAAATGTAGATGCTGGACTTCCCACTATCCCTGACTTAAATTGTGCTGACTGGTTTAAAATTTTCTGAAAACTTAAGTTTTTAAACACCTACTCTATCACCGGGAAACAAGCAAACTTTGAAAATGACAATTCAGAAACAGGCATGGGGGCAGATGTAAAACATAATTGCCCATGATTAACCTGAGCTACTGCTAAATTTAACCTTCACTTCACAGAAATATAAATTAAGTAAACAGCCTTTCTCTACAGATGAGCTAGAATTAAGTCACTTCCTACCTTCTGCTCTGTTGCCTGCAGGTGTTTCCAAAAGGAACTGGTACATAAATACCAGTGTTACACTGTCTGTGCCAATGAAAACAAGGATGAGGTACAATGCTGAACCAGTGTCATCTACATTTCTTACCTATGTGTGGTTGATATCTAAAATTCACCTCATATTATAAACAGACAAGACAGGACCTGCGGCTTTTGATTATGGTGAAAGTCTGATTTAGATTTGTTCTTTTGCAGAGTGTTTTGTGGTGTCAAATCGTATTCTTAAATTTAATAAATGCCCCTGTAGACAAGAAAATATTATAGTGGCAGAAAGAGCAGGCAGAAGACGAGTTTCATAAAAGCCGGTGGGGGTGAGAGGTAAGGTCATAAAGTGTGAGAGCAATCACAGTGGGAGAGAGGGATGTTGCTTCCCTTGCTCCCAAAGCCCAGCACATCCTTCTTCCTCTTACTTGGATACTTTGTCACCTTTCAAACACATATCTGCAATATATGAGTTAACTACTATAACTGAGATTTTAGCTTGAATAGCAAAAGTGAACTAAGTTTGTGAGAAAGGTAGGAAGATTATTGCACTCTCAACACTCACTACATGAAGCGCATAGATGCTGGAGAAGCAGAAAAGCAGAAAGACAATATTGCCACAAGAACAAATAAGTATAAACTGGTCACAAATAAATGAGGAACATAAAATAATATTCTTCAGAAAGGATCGGAAGTGTATTAAAATTTATTAGAGGAGTTACATGAAAAGGATGCCTATGAGATCAGGGGGTGGAAAATATTGGTTTAGGGAGTGTCTTTTAGTCCTTGTGAAAGCTTGGGATAGGGAACTTTTGGTTTAGTGATAAAATATTTTCAGGAAGGATATTTAACACATGTCTAATTGTCACATACTCTTTTTTGCATAAGATATACAACTACTGCATTAATATATTATTTGTTTCCATAGTTTTGTAATTCAGTCATAAAACTTATGGCCAGATTTAGATGAGATTTAACTGCAATAGCCATTTTTTTTCAATCTGTAAAGCATAAGGGCATATTTGGAAAGCAAAATACAGACACATTTGAGCCCTCCTCTGAATGAGCTTGTTGTAAAAATGGAATGAGTGTTATCACAGCATTTGCCTGGGGAAGCTAAGACAGATGTAGCATGCTATTTAAAACCATATTTTCTTGGGATCAATATTTCTGACATCACTGTCCTGTAGTGTACAGGGAGACCAGTTCCAGTATCAGCACACCAGATTGAAATCCCTGTACTGCATTAAGCAATGGAAGGACATAAAAGCAGCATGGAGAAACTACCGGAAAAAGGCATAATGGAGATGCTTAGTCGGGTTGAAAAATAGGCTAGAAATATATTATTTCAAAGAGAAAAACTATACAATCAGTTTGCAGAAACAGCTAAATGCAGGAATATAGCTTTGCTGTTAAAGAAAAACAGTCAGTGTCAGCGAAAACTTGCAGTATCTGAACTGTTGGGTATCCCAAAGAATATGTCCAAAATTTGTGGGTTAAGAAAGCTAAGGCACTGAAAAACTCTATGAATGTAAACACAATGCAATACGATGTGTTGGTCATTTTATTTCAGACCATCTTCTCCCACTTCCAAATTTAGATAATCCAAAATTTGGGTACTTCTTCTTAGTATTATCTCTTTCAGATACCTGACTTTTACCATTTTTTGAGGCAGGCTGAGTTGGCTTGGATACTTAGAATCATAGAATCATAGAATCATAGAATCAGTGAGGTTGGAAGGGACCTTTAAGATCATCAAGTCCAACCATTAACCTACCCTGATAAAAACACCACCACTCCTAAACCATGTCCCTAAGCACCTCATCTACCCTTTTCTTAAACACCTCCAGGGATGGTGAATCCACCACCTCTCTGGGCAGCTTATTCCAATGTTTAATAACCCTTTCAGTGAAAAAATGCTTCCTAACATCTAATCTAAACCTGCCCTGACATAACTTGAACCCATTTCCTCTTGTCCTATCGCTTGTCGCCAGGGAGAAGAGGTCAGCTCCCATCTCTCTAAAACCTCCTTTCAGGTAGTTGTAGAGGGTGATAAGGTCTCCCCTCAGCCTCCTCTTCTCCAGGCTAAACAACCCCAGATCCCTCAGTCGTTCCTCATAAGGTTTGTCCTCCAGACCCTTCACCAGCTTTGTAGCCCTTCTCTGGACACGCTCCAACACCTCAATGTCCTTCTTGTAGTGAGGGGCCCAAAACTGAACACAGTACTCGAGGTGAGGCCTCACCAGTGCCGAGTACAGGGGGATGATTACTTCCCTAGTCCGGCTCACCACACTATTCCTGATGCAGGCCAGGATGGTGTTGGCCTTCTTGGCTGCCTGGGCACACTGCTGGCTCATGCTCAGCCGGCTGTCCACCAACACCCCCAGGTCCTTTTCTGCCAGGCAGCTTTCGAGCCACTCCGCCCCCAGTCTGTAGCGCTGCATGGGGTTGTTGTGACCCAAGTGCAGGACCCGACACTTGGCCTTGTTGAACCTCATACCATTGGCCTCAGCCCATCTGTCCAGCCTGTCCAGATCCCTCTGCAGAGCCAATCTACCCTCAAGCAGATCAACACGCCCCCCCAGTTTAGTGTCGTCTGCGAACTTACTGAGGGAGCACTCGATCCCCTCATCCAGATCGTTGATAAAGATATTAAAGAGAACGGGCCCCAGCACCGATCCCTGGGGGACACCACTCGTCACTGGACACCAACTGGATTTAACTCCATTTACCACCACTCTCTGGACACGGCCATCCAGCCAGTTTTTTACCCAATATGAAGTCCAGAATACTGGACTTCATCTTTCAAATCAAAAGGTGTGGTGAAAATTATGTTAATCATGAAAACGGTAAAGATCACCTGAAGCCTGCATAGCCTTAGTTCAGCTTTGCAAGATTTTGCAGCTGTCAGGACAGTGAGGGCTCATATCTGTCTGATAATCATGTATTCTCTTTTCGTCCAGGTTGTTGTCAGAGTAATTAAACAATATCTGCCCCAGTGGCAATAGAACCGCACCCAAGGTGACGACTATTCACATTTTGAGCTGTTGATCACTACTATTTGAACCTGACGGTCCAATCATTTTTTCACTAACCTTGTAGTCCACTATTCACTCCATATTTCCACAAATTTGCTCCAAGTTAGTCCAATTGCAACATTGAAAAAAGGGAATAGCGGTAACAGAATTCAGGTACCATGCTTTTAAGTTATTAATATTCTTTCAAATTTTTTTAGGCAGCTCTGGAAAGAAATCACTGTGCCACTGTGTGAGTCAGGTTTTGTATCGAATATATAATTAATGTTTAAATGTTTGTTTAAATTATGCTTATAATGGGCATTTTCACACTATATGTATAAATATTTACCCATCTTTCTCTTGTCATATCATTGTCATATCATTTTGTCTCTTTAGTGAAGAGCAAAAATAGAAAGCTTAAGGAAAAAACGAGTAACTTTGAGGAAAAAAAAAAAGATCTGTTTTGTTAGTGTCCTTGGAATTTTTTACCCATTAGATATAATTGATATTAATCACTCATGTGAAAGCTAAAACTTGTATCCAGCTGGGAAAGCCTTTTATACATTGATGTTCATCAAAGCCCTGCAGAAAATGATAAAACATCAGGTAGACCTGTTGCTGTTGCTTTGATAAATCCACTTGGCTTGCGTGCATAAGGGAGGGGAATGGGAGAGATATTTGTGGCCTTATTTTTATAATATTCTAGCTTTTGCTTAATAACAATTTTTTAAAAGATTTCGTAGAACAGTTTGCATTGTAAGTAGACACACAATTGTATGATGCCATAGAACTTTTTGAATTTTTATTAAAAAAGACTGGTTTTCCTTACTTAACAATGTGGAATAAATCTTGAGGTTTTATTGAGTTTTAAGTTTACTCTGCAGCCACGTTTGTCCTACAGAACCATTCTTTGGTGCAGATCAGACTGGTAAAAAAAAATTTTTCCTAAATGGAACACTACAGCTCGATGGAAACACTCAGATGTATCAATAAAATCACATCAGAAAAGCCATGGGACTGAAAAGAAATAATGAAATTGAAGTTACAATTTTCTTCAAATTCTGTAACCCAGCTTTCTACAAATTTTCCTATAAGCTAAACCATGACAATAGTTTTCAAAGTTTCAGAGTGTTGCTTTAAAAATCCTTAAAGAACAGTTGCTTATGAAAGAAAATTATTTATTGAACATGTTACTTTCCCTGTCTATTCATCTATATGTGTCCACTTCTCATTTGCAGGAGGTTAAGGATGGGCATAAGAGGCAAGAAGTCACATAGCCAGGACCTCTTACACATACCTCATAATAGAAATTTGTATTATTAGTTGAGGATTTCAAAACTTGTTAGGAATATGGAACTGATGGCAGTTCCCTGAAGAACCACAGTGACTATTTGGTAGTCATTTTGTAGCCATTTTGTAGCCATTTCAAATATTTGCCATTATTCTCACAGATACAGTTCTTGATAACTGTAAGACAAGACCCTTAAATTTAAGAATTTAATGTTAGATACAGAAATTCAACATTTCCAGATCCAGAAAACAAGTCTAGCCCACAACATTCTTAATATATAGAAAACTTTGCAAGAAAACACTTGAAGTGTTGGTAATGTGTGAATTGTTTCACAGAGTCACCTGTCATATTGTGGACTTTATATATATGAAAGTTTTCATGCAGGCTGGAATCTTTCATAGAGCAAAAACTGAGCAGTTGTATGATATTCCTGTGAAAGTCTCTTGCCATATAAGCTGAATATAGGCCCCAACGAATGAAGAAAACACCTAAATCTTTAAAGTCAAAGATATAGGTGAAATAGGAATTGCCAAAGTTACAATGAATTAAAATTTGCAAAACATATTAAAAGTTGTCAAGAAATCTTTAACTACAAAAGTAATATTGAAAAAAAACCCAACCAAACAGACAATATAAGAGAAGGAGGGGTTATTCTAGTAGAAATAAGAGTGAAATAAGAAGATAAGCAAGATAAATAGTTTACGTGAGTCTTTGTTAAGGACTCCGGAACTTTCTGTGTGAGCAGTGGCTCAAGTGGAGAATGGAAATGAAAGCATGAACGTAGAAATTTCCATGTTTGAAGTGGATGAAACATTCAGGGAGCTTCATCTTCAGATGCAGTTTCAGCCCTTGTACAACTATGCCCCACAGCTTGTGCACTGCTGCCTAACCAAGGTTAAGCACACTAAGTCTGTCTTTATCACATAACCTAAGAAGGGAAGAATGTGAAGGATAGGAATGTGGTGGGGAAGCATTCAAGGACATTCATTCACCCTGAGGATGTGCCTGCCTTTGCCTTAATGCACTCAAATTGGGATGATTATATCATCTCTGTGCCAGAAGGAAGTAGCACACGAAATTGCAGATCTCTTGAGAATATTCATACATCTATCAAGTCAAACATCAAGCCATAGGAATGATTAATAACAAATATAGTACCTGCATTTAAAAAGGCTAGGCAGAACAGTTCTGTTCAACAATAGGCGTTTGTTTCACCTCAATTAAGAGATTTTAGAGGAAAGCATAAAATAAAGGTGGTGGAAGTGAATAGAAAATGGGGTAAAATCCATCACTAATGGCAAAGTTTATGTTAGAAAAACTTAACAGGATAATTTGCTTTCTGAGAAAACAAAACCAGGATAGTTCTTGATATGGTGCTAGACAATAAGTTATTAGTTTAACAGAGGAAAAGGATGATTAACACTGAATTGTAAGCTAAGTAAGGAGATGGCAATTAGTATGAAAGTAAAAAAAAAAATAAAATCCTGGAGAGTAATAGTGGAAGCCGTGTGAAAAAAAAAAAAAAAAAATCAAGATCATGTGTTAGGCTATATGCTTGGAAAAGAGCCTAGATGGATGAACTGATCATTGGAAAATTACAAAATTACAATTTGATTCAGCTGTGAAAAAGGCAATGCATCAATATGGGTATTTCCAACTGAAACAGGTAGTATTAGTGACTAAAAAAGCCTAATGAAATCCTGTGCAGAGTATTTAATACAATTCTGGCTACTCATTTCTAGAAAGATGTTTTGAAATTAAAGCAGACACAGAGCTGTTCAGAGTATAACAATATAGAAAGGAACATGTAGAGTCCAAATGGAGATAGCAAAAGGATAATACGTGAACAAGAAAAAAAATAATTTGTTATTAAATTTAGGATAAGAATGGCTAAACTAATCAGTTCTATAATAGTCACCAATGAGAGAAGTACAGCCAAAAAAAAAATAAAATCACGTTTAAGACATGTTTTGTTAGAATTATGATGGGTGTCATGATATGTGATCTTCCATAGCCTGTCGAGAATATTGGATCAGAAAATCTGTAAATTTGTAGCTGCTTCTTAGGAGGTATGGGTGATATATAAGACAGTAGTTAGGTAGTCTGACTGCTCTTCAGTCTCAAGGTTTCTGTGTTTCTGTTATGAACCAACTAGATGCTGTAGTTCATATCTGTACTGTTCAGTGCTCTGGATTTGGTAAAAATATTACACATACAAACAAGAGAATTAAAACTTAGTGTGAAACAGTATTAAGCCAAAATTCAGGCAGAAAATATCTTGTTTGCTTGACATTTAATTGTTCTGTTCGAAAAGTATGCCAGACAAAATGAGAAGAAAATTTGATTGGCCTATTCTAGCTTTATTAATATTGAAAATATTAAAAATTAAAAGATCAGAAAGATTACATGGCTAAAGCTTACAGTCATTATTATCCATACTGTGTTGCTGTTGTTATCCATACCTGTGAGTAAATGCTGTTAACAATTATATGAAACCAAAATCAGTATAACTTTGTAATACTAAATAATCAGAAATGGGAAATATTTTCTCTACAAAAATTACTAATGCTAAATGCGTCAACATTTTTGAGGTAGGCAGCCAGTTAGATAGCAATTTACACTTATTTTTAAGGCAGAAAGGAACCTGAGAAATGAAGATAACGTATTATGCCAGTAACATAATGTACAACACAATGTGAATATTTCTTTAATACAATGCCTCTCAACTGAAAATACTGCAGTCTTTCATCTTCCATGTTATTATTTATCCCTAATACACATAATTAATTTTATTATTTTCATACAAACAATGACAATTCTAAATTAAATATTTAAATTTAAAATCCGTTAATAAAAAGAAGGATGTTTTAATAAGCATTTCAGGTTAAGTAACAGAGGCTGGTAGCATCACAGTTCCCTTAACTGAATGTTTTTTCTCTATTAAAAAACCCACAAACTAATTTGCTGTAAGAGGTAAAATTACATTTAATAATAAAGCAGGAAGTTACCTTTCAAACACTGTGATGTAGGTTGTTCTCTGGTGAGGCCTAGGACAATGGGGTCTCACAAAGTTCAGAAATATTAGCTGTATTTCTGAACTGCTGCAATTTAAGGACAGGAAAATGGTCATGGTCTGGAGGGTTGAACTATTTCAGTTCTTTTGGGATATGAGCTAAAACATATTGCTGCCGTTTTCCAAATGCCACTTTCTATTCCCTTTTGAACATGAAAACTCATTCCTTCTTTGCGTCTGCCTGTACATTGTTTAGAAATGCAGTGTCTATATTCTGTACCTGCAGGAGTGAGACCAAGCACTGGTTGTAAGTAAAATGGGATGAAAATTTTGCACTAAAACTGTTTTGACAGGAAATGATGTTTGTAACAAACCAAAACAAACCAAAACATTTTCATTCAGCCTCTCAGCAGAGATGAAAATGACACTATTTGCCAGTGTTCGCTAGTGTTTCAATTTTTCTATGTAGGATAGCACTGGCCTTTCAAAATTTGCCCTTGGAGTCTTGCAACTTTTAAGTTTATAATGTCTTGAATGTTTTGCTTAAAATTGTTACTTCATTCCCTACAGTTTCATACTAAATCTCATGGTGAGTAGTTGCAGGGATGTAAAACCAGATTTTTGCCTTGTGGGTTGCAGTATGCCCAGTCTTTAATGCATATCTTTATGTTAAGCTTTTCCACTTAGCAATACTCAGGTTTACTGTTTGGTTTTTTTTTGTTTTGTTTTGTTTTTTTTTTTTTTTCAAAACCTCCTTGTCATTGTGTAAAGTAAAAGAACACTAATTTTATCATTGTCCCACTTCGGTCAGCATTGTTACAATTCCAGAGCTTCGAGAAAAGGCTTCATTATTTTTTCAGATGCTTTTATGTTAAATCCCAGAAAGGAACACAATGCTGACCAAATAGAAAATAATAGATTCAGAATGAAACTAAGCATTTTTACAAAGAAATGCTGTAACATTTAACTTGAAATAGAATGAAAGATGCATAAAAATTATGCAGCTCCAGTGATGTCCAGAGGATCATCCAAGATGCTTTCATTTACATCTTTTTCTTGTCCTTGCAAATATATTCTCTCTACTTAGACAAGAACACTTAGAAAGTTACATTCAAAGACTACATGAAAAGGGGCTTTAAAGTCTAATTTATTGATGACCAAACAGCTAGTTATGGGGCTGTCAAGTATCACAAATACCATGTTATGCAAAAGGATTTGTCTATAAAGCCAAAGCTCAGCTGGAATGTCTTGATTGCTGGGCTTTCAGATGCAGCTTTGTGTAACTGAAAGGTGTTTAACAGGAAATTCACTGGCAATTTGACAATACTGTACCTCAGTGGAGGCTTCTTAAGTTTTGGTTCCCTAAAGAATAAAGAAGGTTTGTAAGTAGCTGGAGATAAAAGCAGCAGTGGCAAGTGAAAGACCTGTTAACTCCTCACAGGCTTCCTCTATTCTCAGCCAGCAGCTGGCTGTACCTACAAACAAACCTCTGTATCCAATTTTCTGTGCAATCTCCTGTTTTTCAGAAGCTGCATTATCTATTCCTGGGAAGTCAATTTGCACTCATTTTGCCAGTGTGGCACTTCCATATAAGCAGATATCAGTATAACAATAGTAACTAGGCATTCAGCTAACTACCACTGCTTAGAGGGTAAACTGAAATGTATGCACAAAATATGTCATGTGTAAAATGAACTGACGCGCAGGAAACATGATAAGCCTTCAGAGCAGTTGTCTGAAGGAAATGCATAAGGGCACCTGTGGGAGAATGACTGTCTTTCTGGAGATTGCCTCTATACCAGTTCTGATCCATGGCATCATCTTTTCCACCAGTGTTACTGTATTTAAGGCTTCCAGAACAGAAGAATCTGCTAGAAAAGTAGCCTCAGCATGTAACTGGTCTTATAGGAGAGGTCTGTGATATCAGATAGATGCTGCTCAGGTATACACAGGTATTTGTGTAAAATGCCTACAACTGTTTAAGAATGTCCTTCTCATGAAGAAAATCCAGAGAAAAGCAGTGAGAATCTTCAGAAGTCTAGAAGGCATAACTTCCAAGGAAAACTTAAAGGATTTTGTCCTCAGACTAAACATAAGGCTAAAAAAGACAGGATGCTTCTTTTGAGATGAGTGACAGCTGAAATCTTTCCTCATGTTGGCTGTGTACTGTACAATAACAGGTTTAAAATTCTAAAATGAGAGTTATGAAGAAAACTATTAAAGCAGTAAGAATAACGATACACTGAAATAATTTGTCTAGGAGGACTGAAGAATTTCCATTGTCTGGAGGACTTTAATAATGATATAGAGAGGAGCCAGATAGGAATGTTGAATTATTTGTTTCTACTCTTGTTTTCAGGGTGGGGTCGGTGTTCACTGCAGACCATTTGCTGTCCTCCTTTCTGAGATTTCAATAGCCATTCTAATCTAGAAGACTCCGGGGGGTTTTATTTCAGGAGTGCCTTTCTTTTGTTACTCAATAACACTGCTATCAAATGATTAAAAGAGGACTTTGGCTGATATAGTACAAGCAACAGATTGCAATCTGCAAATTAATCTCACCTTCAAAATATTTCTGAGGTTGAGACTACCTTCTTAATTGAAGGTAAGAAGAAAGTTCCACTTTGAATCTAATTTTTAATGGGAGACACAGAAAGGAGAAAGCCTTCTTTCATTTAGAATCTGTTCTGTAAAAGGTAAAGGATATACAACAACATGCAAAGCTGCATTCAAGCAATGGAAAATGTCAGCAATGTAGAATCTAATATATTAAATAGCTGTCATCTGTTCACATCATGAAATATTTAAAATCTCTACATCTGAACACCTGTATGGGCAAGTCCAGCCTGAAAGAATTACTTTGAGAATATAGACTATGAAAGTTTGGAAGATAATTATTTAAAAACAAAACAAAACAGATACCTTAAATTTTTATATCCTACATAGAATCCTTGTAATTCTTCTGCCAGTAGTAGTGTCCAAGAGATTAATCATTGCAGGATACAGTCTTTACTGCATTTTTTTTTACATTAACCTATTAGTAATTAGTATGGAGTGCTACTTAATGTAGTGGTATTTTCTTTCCTATCAATAATTCCGATAGCACAATCAGAAGTAGAGTCTATCCATGCTAAGCATTCCACACAAAACACAACTTGAGAGAGAAAATACAAGGGGAGGAAATACACCACGGCGTTAGACTTGTACCTTAATTGCACACAACTTGTGTGCAATTAATTGCAGCTGCAGTGCTACAAGAACAGACAGAAATCCATACCTCTGGGAATACGAAAAAAAATACTGACATTCCCCATTTGGCATTAGAATATTGAAAAATTCTGCTTTTAGCTTCAACAACCAGTTGAATTGAATTCAGAAGTCACTAGGGTGCAACAAGGAACCCAGGTTTGCTTTTCAGGAGTTTTGATGGAGAGGTGAGTATTTCCTGTGAAAATCTAACCATAGGGATAGTAAATAGAACTATAAAGAATATTATTATTCTTTTATTAAGTTTCATGGTTTGTCATTGTCAAGTCAACCTCATGTTCTTAAAGAGGTAGCTGTTGCAGGCAGCTTCCTAAATAAAGGAGGGGAAATGAAATAAAAAGAGGGATTTGCTGCTTAAGAATTCTTTGTTAATAAGATAACCTGACATTTTCAGGTTCCCATGGAAAAAAAGGGGAACCTGTGTATTTTTCTCTTGAGAGTTTTGAGGAAAAAAAAAAGCACTTTTAACAAAAATAAGTTCTAAGAGTTAATATTTATTTTCTGGTTTTAATGACCAAGCACATAGAAGGAACTGTGTGACAACTTGCAGTCATATACTGCTCAACAATCAAATTGTGTCAGCTTAAAAAAAAAAACAACAAAACACTGGAATCCTTTTATCTAGTTTAGAAAAATGTTTAGATAACGTCAACATCAATGACAGAATGTGTAGTAGTTATTTAAAGAGTTGACAAAAGGACAGATTATTAGGACAAACAGAAGCCAAACACTCAGTAACAGAAACACTGACTAGCCCAATTTTGAGAACATCCTGAAGGACTGAGCACAACATTGTCTGAATTCAGATAACTAAGATAGCCCTAATTCATGGGGGATATTATCGTAAAATTTAAGGAAATGTAGCGATCACCATTATTTCTATTTGAAGTATCTTGTCAAAATACATAAATGGAAACTTTTTAAAATTTTTTAAAAAATTAATGCATAAAAAGGCTATAACTGAAAAGAAGTCAGAGGAAGAGCTGTATGTGGTGTAAATGATGCATTTTCTCTTGTAATCACTTAATCATTCCAGCTGTTACAAATTTTCCACTTGTGAGTACTAAGTAGCCCCTAATGTCTATGTCAGAAAATGCTGTATGACAGATGTTTGCTCATGTTTTTTAAAGAATTTTCATAATTACTTGTGTATGCTTAAGTACTTTCTATCAAACTGACAGATAAAAAAATACTACTTTTTTTGAAAAAAAAAAGAAACAAACAAACAACAAAAAAACAGAAACTTCTGAGTAGTTGCAAAATATTTTTAAATATTCTCTTTATTCCTTAAATGTTTTTTTATGGAACACATAAACATCACCCTAACTTGTGCAATACAGTTGCATGATGGCGGGTCTTTACAGTTTTGTTTTTGAAAATTTGGTAATTACCTGAGAAAAAGGGTGATACAGCCAACACAGTTAATGAATTTTTCTTAATAGCATTTACATTAAAGAAGTCCAAGCTGTACAGTTAGACTTTGAGCAGAAAGGGATATAAGAGCACAATTCTTGTTTCTACAAAGATGTTTGGAAAACTTTGTTGCATTGAGCAAATAAAATCCACTTCCAACATCACAGAATTTCTCATCTTTCATTGCTTTTGTAATTTTATATGTTTACTATTCCTATCCACCAAAATAGAAGCATTCACCAATATACTAATGAAAAAGTACCACTCAACGTCTCCACAAAATATCTCTCCATAATCCTACTAGATGCAAGTCTTAAAATCCATCTTTTATGACACCTTTTTCATTGTTACACCACAGAGGTTTTGTACTTACTGTTCTTACTGTGATTCTATTTCTTCCTGTAGTAATAGTGACAGAGAGGGTCATTCACAAATGTAGTTACTGAAAACAGCAGCTACTAGAGATATATAGATTGCAGCCCTCAAAAAAAAAAAAAAAGTATTCCCTCTTACAATATAAACCCTATCACTTATAAGTTTATGTTTTATGTCTTTTCTACTTTTTTCCACTATATTATATAGCTCCCACAAACCAGGGCAGTAAAACCTTGCATCATTCAATCTCTTGAGTTATTAAAAATAAGATAGGAGTGTTCTGTAGGTTTTTCTATATCTGTAGTTTGTGAGGTTTGTGAGTTTACATGCGTGGAAGTGTTGAAATTCGTCATTATGATTCCCTTATCCCTAGTTCATGAGTTTTACTTTATACTCCTGTACACAGTTGCAATTTCAATGATCTAAAGCCAAATTCTTACTGATGTCATACTAGGAAATCTGTGTGTATGAACATAAAGCAAACATGGCTCATTAATACCTATGCAACTCGAGTAATCCATTATTCAAGATTGCCTTTTTCCATTGTAAAACAGATGACTGGGCACTGGAAGAGAAGATAAGCGTTTCCTTAGAGTGTGAGGCTTAACTGGATAGAATAGACTGTGATAAGTATCTAGAAATTTTACAGAACAATAGAAAGCAAGGACAAGTTGTTCAGATTTTCACCGTCAGGTTGAATCTTTGTCTCTAGCAGCCTGGTCCTGCTGTATTACATTAAGCATACAATTAAGATTACATTTTTGAATGCAGTAGTGATTAAAGCATATTGACAGGCAAGTTGCTGCTAGGAATACTTCCTGAATTGTTTCATTTGAAGTTTAGGACAGGATTTGCCTTCTGTATTTTTTAGGGTAATTCATAAAGTTAAAATAATAAGTGCATGTTTGTAAAAAATGCAGAGAAATGATCAGCTTTTTATTACTCTTTAACAAGGAAAATTCATTGCACTATAGCAATCTTTTTTGGCAGGTTTCTCCCAGATTCAAAGGTAGGTTGTTGGCAGAGATAAGATATTTAATAATGAGAGGGGGGAGTTTGTGTTCCTTTAATTTTCTGACTAAATATCTGCAGCTTAGGCCTAAACTCTTATATTAATAAAATTAAAAATTAAGGCAGGGGATCAACAAACAGTTAAAAGTAAGCATGTGTCTCCATTATGCAGTAAGGTTTATAAGTAAATACAAGGTGGGATCTTTGGATTTGTCTGGATTGTACAAAGGAAGATACTAAGGATGGATCAGACATCTAATTTGGTGATCTGCTGATCAATTGAAAAATTGTTTTTGTAATTGAGTAATATATTGCCCAGACAGACAGAAAGCTGGTAGTCAGGTCTTTCTTGAAGGTGAAATGGTTACTCCTAGCTTCCTGACTAAGAGTAATAACACACATGATGCATTATTTTTTTAATACTATGGCTATATGTACATGTGCTTCATTCAGAAATAAAACTTAACTTCTCTTACCAATTCTATTTTCATTTATTATGTGTGTACAATGGCAGGAAAGGAATGTTTATATTATACTGCAGATTAGCAGTGCAGAAAAAAAACAAATCTTCAGCCGTGCAGCCAAATCCTGAAAACAATCTTTTGCTCCCACTGCTGCTCCCTTGTTTTTACTTCTATTTCAGTTTTACTACCACTACATCATATTCATTTTATTATTAATAAATTTAGTGGTTCTCTAGCTGCTTCTGTAAAACACCTCCAGGTGTATGAATTAATCAACGTGCCAGTAAGACAGACAAATAGTCTTTCTATTTTATAGATGAGAATTCTGAATAGCAGAGGAACAGATTTCATTAAAACAATACTCATGAAGCTGGGAAAAAAGTTAAATTAATCCCTACATTGCTGATCTTCTACTCCAACGAAGCAGCTGATGGGTATGCTATAATCTACTTCCATTTTTACTTTACCTTACTTTACCTGAACCTCTTAACTCATCCCTTCATTCACAGAATCACAGAATGGTTGAGGCTGGAAAGGACCTCTCAAGGTCATTTTGTTTAACCCCTTCTGCTCGAGTAATGCCATCTAGAGCCAGTTGCCTGGGACCATGTCCATATCGCCTTTGAACATCTCCACAATCTCTCTGGGCAACCCGTGCCAGTTCTTAGTCACCCTCACAGTAAACAATTTTTCCCTTACATTCAGAAGGAACCCCTGCGTTTCAGTTTGTGCCCATTGCCTCTGGTCCTGACAGTGAGCAGAACTTTTTTCTTGTGTTTACAAACCAAAGAATAAATATCACAATTATCGATTACTCTCAGCTACAATGAAAGAGCATATAATTCCCAATGAGGTCGTATTTTCTTACAGCTGGTCTAAATTTGGTCTAGTATCTCTAGGAGAATCCTTTTCCTCCCCTATAATCTACACTAGAGAAGCTAGTCACTCTATTAAGAGATTCAGATATCAAAGGAAAGAAACACTTAAAATTACTTAGTTTTACAAATCTTCCTTAAATGAATTCCATAGACTGTAACAAAGAAGATTCTTTTTGTTGTTTATAGCTCGCTTACACATGTAAAGTAATAAGTAATTTTAATACATATACGTATTAGAATACCTAAAATAAATGTCAATGCATTTGAAAAATACTCAGGAAAAAATCCATCCTCATTGATGTTACAGCAGATGGGTTTCTGCAAAAGATAAGAAGAGCTCAGTTGGAAGTAGACCAGAGGCTATTTTTGACATCCTTGTTAGAGGGACAGATGATGCTACTGTAACTTTTTAACTAAAATTCACTTAGCCTTGAGTGATGTTTGGTAAAAATCAATTTAGAGTTCAAATGAGTTCAGTGAATGTATTTTATGTATGCATTCAAGGTTAGAATTCTAGCTCTTACTTTTACATTGTGAATTTTCTATTAGCATGTATATAATTCCGTAGTGAAGGATTTAATACTTGTGGTGGTGGATGTTGACCCTTGTACCAATATTTACCAGAAAAAGTGAAGTGTACTGGCTTGATACTAACATTGTTAACCTTCATGAAATATTATTCAGAAATAAATCTAAACTTATCCCTTATCCCCATTTCTCTCCCAATCTTCCTAGCTTTGCTATGGTCATGTTTCATTTATAATAGAAGTTTGTATGAATCTCTTAGAGGTTGGAGAATCAGAACAGTGAAACACTGATCTGAAGCCTCAGAAATCACTATAAATTTAATGAGCTTTGAAGTTTTTTCTCAGTTTACACACATGATCACCTGCTTGCAAGGTGGGGGCATGCAAATATCTCTGGATAAAGCTGGACAGTGTTTTAATTTCTTTTTACTGTATAAATGTAATGGCATATATATATTGATGACCGGTCTTAGGAATCTGCCTTTCTCTTTTCTTCTTTTTCATTTTTTTTTACTATGGCAAAAGTAAAAAGATCAGATGAAACTAGTGATCATAATTATGAGGCTGATATATGTGTTACTAGGTATCTGATTATTGTTTCTCTACATCAGATTTCTCCCCATAGTGGGCTAATGTTATGAAGATTTTGGTAACTTGACGACAGATGTTTGGGGAGGGAAGATGACTGAAATATGACTAAACAAAGAGAGCTTTAAACTTGAATTGATAGGGGAAAGGGATACCAACAGAATTGTGATAGGTAAGCCAAGGATTAGCATGGCATCACCAGAAGGTGGCAATCCTGGTGGGAACATTTACACTGCTCCTGGGAGCATGGAGGGATCAGGAGTGTACCTGAAATGCTTGTACACCAATGCACGCAGTAAGAGAAACAAACAGGATGAACTGGAAGTGTTGGTCAACTCCCAGAGCTACAATATCATTGGTATTAGTGAGACTTGGTGGCATGAGTCTCATGATTGGAGTGCTGGGATGGAAGGCCACAGGCTGTTCAGGAGGAATAGGCAGGGCAGGCAAGGTGGAGGTGTTGCACTATACATAAGGGAGAGGTTTGATTGCTCGGCCCTGTTAGTAATGATGTGGTTGAGAGCCTCTGGGTAAGGATTAGGGGGATGGAAAACAAAGGGAGTTATTGCAGTGGGTGTCTATTACTGAT
This sequence comes from Vanellus vanellus, assembly GCF_965231255.1. Classification (NCBI taxonomy): domain Eukaryota; kingdom Metazoa; phylum Chordata; class Aves; order Charadriiformes; family Charadriidae; genus Vanellus; species Vanellus vanellus. Next base: position 83,572,508 of record NC_138906.1, on the reverse strand, counting down.
CGCCCAACCAGGATGTAAGCACTGATGAATTACTCCTAGGCAACTAGGAGAAATTTTGGGATTGGTAGGCCTTGTCCTTATGGGAAATTTCAACTTCCCAGACGTCAGCTGGGAATATACTGCTGAGACAAGCAGGTCTTGGAAATTCTTGAAGTTTGTAGGAGACAACTTCTTGTCACGGGTACTCTGTGTGCCAGCTAGGAAGGATGTCTTCCTAGACTTGCTGTTTGTGAATAGAGAAGGAATTGTGGGGGATGTGATAGTTGGTGGCTGTCTCGGCCACAGTGATCATGAAATGATTGAGTTTAAAATGTTCAGTGTAATGAGAAAAAAAGACAGCAGTTACTACCCTGAGCTTCAGGAGAGCGATCTTTAAGCTAGTCAGGGAGCTACTTAGCAGAGTACCTTAGGAATATGCTTTTGAGGGCTTAGAAATCCATGAGTGCTCAACATGGGGAGTTGGGGAGTGGTCAATATGGAAAGGGGAAATCATGCTTGACCAATCTGATAGCCTTCTATGATGGCATGGCTGGCTGAGTAGATGAGGGGAGAGCAGTGAATGTTGTCTACCTCCATCCTCATAGGAAAACTTAGGAAGTGTGGGTTAGATAAGTGGACAGTGAGGTGGACTGAGAACTGGCTGAATGGCATAGGTCAGACGGTTGTGATCAGCAGCGCAGAATCTAGCTGGAGGCCAGTGTCTAGCAGTGTTCCCCAGGGGTCAGTACTGTGTCCAGTCTTGTCCAACATATCCATCAATGACCTGGATGAGGGCACAGAGCAAGTTTGCTGGTGACACAAAAACGGGAGGAGTAGCTGACAAGCTGGAAGGCTGTGCTGCCATTCATCAAGGCCTGAACAGGCTGGAGAGTTGGGTGGAGAGGAACTTAATGAAGTTCAACAAAGGAAACTGTAGGGTACTGCCCCTGGGAAGGAATAACCCCGTGCATCAGTACAGGTTAGGGGCTGACCTGCTGGAAAGCAGCTCTGTGGAAAGGGACCTGGGAATCCTGGTGGACAAGTTGACCGTGAGCCAGCAATGTGTCCATGTAGCCATGAAGGTCAGTGTTGTCCTGGGTTGCATTAAAAAGAGAGTGGAGAGCAGGTTGAGGGAGGTTATTCGCTCCCTCTACTCTGCCCTACTGAGGCCAAATCTGGAGTACTGTGTCCAGTTCTGGGCTCCCCAGGTCAAAAAAGACAAGGAACTACTGGAGAGAGTCTAATGGAGGGCTACGAAGATGATCAGGGAACTGAAGCATCTTTCTTATGAGGAAAGGCTGACGTACCTGGGTCTGTTTAGCCTGGAGAAGAGAAAGCTACGAGGGGATCTCATCAATGCTTATAAATATCTAAAGGGTGGGTGTCAAGAGGATGGGGTCAGACTCTTTTCAGTGGTGCCCAGTGACAGGACAAGGGGCAACGGTCACAAACTGGAAGTTCCGTCTGTACATGAGAAAAATCTTTATCTTGAGGGTGGCAGAACACAGGAACAGGGTGCCCAGAGAGGTTGCGGAGTCTCCTTCTCTGGAGGTATTCAAAACCCACCTGGACGTCATCCTGTGCAACCTGTTCTAGGTGAACCTGCTTTAGCAGGGAGGTTGGATTAGGTGATATCTAGACGTCCCTTCCAACCTGTATCATTCTGTGTTTCTGTGATTCTGGTCAGTCTTTAAGAATCACCTTTGAGAAGCACAGGAGCAGGCAATTCCACACAAGATCAGCTTGGCTGAACAGGGAACTCCTCAGGGACCTCAAGAGGAAAATGAAACTGTATGATCTCTGGAAGTGAGGTCAGGCTTTGCAGGAAGAGTACAGAGTACTGTACAAATACAATGCAATATTTGTGCAGGTAGAAGACACAAAAGGCCAAAGCTTGGTTAGAGTTGAAATTGGCCAGTGTTGTTTCAGATTACAAGACCAGCTTTTTAAAGTATGGGAATAGCAAGAGGAGGTCTAAAGAAAACATTGGACCGATACTTGTTGAAGATGGTCATCTGACTAATAGGGAAGAAGAAAAAGTGCAGGCATTCAGTGCTTTCTTGCCTCAGTCTTTAATATTATACTTGTAGACCTTGGGCTGACCGGTCCTCTGAGTCAGAGGACCATGAGTGTGGGAATAGTGACTTTCCAATAACAATCCAAAAGGCATGAGGGAAGACTGAGGGAACTACAGACTTCTTAGTCTAACCTCAGTTCCTGGAAAGACTTATGGAGAAGATTATGCTCGGTACTATTGAGTGGCATTTAAAGAATAATTCAGTCATCAGGCACAGTCAACATAGGCTCACAACAGGGAAGTTCTATTTAACTAATTTCATGGATTTCATGGAGTTTTCAGAGTTGGAAGGGACCTCTAGAGATCATCTAGTCCAACTCCCCTGCCAAAGCAGGATTGCCTAGAGCACATTACTCAGTACTGCATCCAGGCGGGTCTTGAAAATCTCCACAGAAGGGCACTCCACAACCTCCCTGGGCAGCCTGTGCCAGTGCTCTGTCACCCTCACCGTAAAGAAGTTTTTCCGTGTATTTGAACAGAACTTCCTATGTTCTAACTTGTGCCCATTACCCCTCATCCTGTCACTGGGAACCACTGAAAAGAGCCTGGCTCCATCCTCCTTCAACCCACCCTTTAGATACTTGTACGCCATAATAAGGTCTCCCCTCAGCCTTCTCTTCTCCAGGCTAGAGTGTCCCAGCTCTCTCAGCCTTTCCTCATAAGGCAGATGCTCCAAGCCCTTAATCATCTTAGTTGCCCTTCACTGGACTCGCTTCAGCAGTTCCCTGTCCCTCTTGAACTGGGGAGCCCAAAACTGGACACAGTATTCCAGTTGTGGCCTCACCAGTGCAGAGTAGAGGGGGAGAATGACCTCCTTCGACCTACTGGCCACACTCTTCCTTATGCAGCCCAGGATTCCATTGGTAGCCTTCTATGATAAAGTCATCCACCTAGTGGATAAAGGGAAGGTGGTAGATGTAGTTTTTCTGGATTTTAGCAAGGCTTTTCATACTGTCCCTCATAGCATCCTTCTGGACAAGTTTTCCAATTGTGGGATGGGGGGATTCACAGTGTGCTGGGTGAAGAACTAGCTGAAGGGCAGAGTTCAAAGTGTAGTAGTGAATGGGGCTACATCTGGCTGATGACAGGTCACCAGCAGTGTTCCACAGGGTTCAATTCTAGGGCCAGTTCTGTTCAATATATTTATCAATAACCTAGATGCAGGAGTTGAATGCACCATTAGCAAGTTTGCTGATGATACTAAACTGGGAGATGCTGTTGACTGTCTTGAGGGACAGGAGACCTTGCAGAGGGATCTAGATAATTTGGAGTGTTGGGCTGTGATTAATGGTATGAAATTTAGCAAGTCTGAATGCTGGATTCTGCATCTAGGACAGAGTAACGATGGGCACGAGTATAAATTGGGTGAGGGGTGGCTGGAGAGCAGCCCTGCAAAAGGGGATCTGGGGTTGCTGGTCGACAGCAGGCTCAATATGAGTCAGCAGAATGACCTGGCAGCCAAGAGGGCAAACTGCATCCAGGGTTGCATCAAACACAGCATAACCAGCCAGTCAAAAGAGCTGATTATCCCGCTGTATTCAGCATTGGTGCAGCCTCACCTTGAATACCTTGTGCAGTTCTGGGCCCCACAATTTAAGAAGGATGTGAAGGTCCTTGAATGTGTCCAGAGGAGGGCAACAAAGCTGGTAAAAGGGCTGAACATGAGGAGCAGCTTTGGGTTTGTCTAGTTTGGAGAAAAGGAGGCTGAGAGTTGACCTCATTGCTCTGTACAGCTTCCTGAGGAGGGCAAGTGGAGAGCGAGGTACTGATTTCTTTTCCCTGGTGTCCAGTGACAGGACATGTGGGAAGGGTTGAAAGCTGTGCCGGGAAGGTTTAGATTGGACATTAGGAAGCATTTTTTTACCAAGAGGGTGCTCAAGCACTGGAACAGGCTTCCTAGAGAGGTGGTTAATGCCCCAAGCCTGTTAGTGTTTAAGACACATTTGGATAATGCCCTTAACAATATGCTTAAACTTTTGGTCAGCCCTGAATTGGTCAGGCAGTTGGACTAGGTGATCATTGTAGGTCCCTTCCAACTAAACCAGTTCTATTCTATTCTATTCTATTCTATTCTATTCTATTCTATTCTATTCTATTCTATTCTATTCTATTCTAATATTCTGTTCTAATTTTGTCAATACAGACACTGAAGGTGATCTGATACTTTCAAAAGCTAAGTTGAAAAAAAAATCTTTTTTCATTTTCATTCTTTAGCTCTAGAAAGAAAGCCTGCATTAGCTGAACATTTTGAAGTAATAAGCTATCAGATTTTTATCTAGCTAAAGTAAGATGCATTCTCAGTTGTTTAAAAGAATGTCTTGTATTTCATCGTGTCTCAGGAACAGTCCCTTTGGAGCCATGACACTGTAATAGAAATATCATCCACTCTAATATTTTTGTCTAGCTTAGTGATGGAACACAAATGTGAATGCTTGTGTTTTCAGTCACCTGAGTTTTCAGTATTTTCCTGAGAATGTTCAGATACTAGCAACTCATAGGCATGTGGTGTTCCATTTCTGTTAAAAAGATAAATCCTCAACATCTTGCAATTGATCATGTGCTGTTCTTGTCTTGTTTCTAATCATTCAGTAAGAGAAAGCCAGTGAGGCTCTGTGTGATCAACTTTTTCATGTACCTGATTATCTCTTGATTTTTTTTTTTTTTAAACTCAGGAAGTTCTCACCACAAAGTTACTTATGGTTATGTGTATTGGTAGACATACCTCACATACAACGTATCATCCAGTCAGCTGCTAGATACTAGATAGATAACTATAATGCTTTTTAAGACCTCCTTTATGTCTCGTCACAAAGTTCATGAATATATAAACACACACATATTAAATATTTAGACTGAAATGAGCAGAATCTGGCCTCCAGAAGAAATGAGACACTGCTCTTTGAAGTGTGGTATGCCATTAGGCATATACAAGTGGGCAATGATCCGTAGGGAGCCACCAAATAAATGTGGGACTCAAAATGGGGACAGAATTCAGGGTTTTCCATCCCCTCAGGCCATTTTTGCACCCATCTGACCAGAACAACAACAAACTGTAGATGTAATCATAGAATATAAAGCACAAAGTGTCATCCACTAGATCTGATTCTTCTATAAGCAAATATTTTTTCCCTAAAGTAGGTTAAATCCTATTTTATTTCAAGGCTGATTTATTTCCATTTCTACACTCTACAGAAGAAATAATAACCTGTTCATGCAGGTGATTTTAGTAACCAAGATGTTAATTATTAATTAATATTTTAATCATGTGTTGTAGAGTTATTATTACAGTGTTATTAAGTGAACTCACATAAATTTTTTTCCTTCAAGGCTGGTTGTTTGAAAAAAAAATTGTTATTTAGACAAAGAAAGATGAATAATCTTGGCAATAGAATACTTTCAGTTACTCCTGTAGACTGGTGTTCTTCCTTCTTTTATACAGATTCCTTTGATACATAGGATCAATTAATCTCTTAACATCTTGAATCTTTGCAGACTTCTCTCTATTGTTTGATATTACCTTTCATATTTGAGAATTGATTTACATTTGAGTGATATTGAATTTGATATTACCTAAGTAAAACAACGTGTTGTTTATTTTCAACTCAGTCTCACAAAGAAATACAATTCTTTTATCTTGGTTACAAACATCATTGAGAATACAGTGATATTAAACCAGAACAGCAATCAGAATTTTGAGCTCACTGCAAAATGTACATACATATATCTTAGGGGAAATGAATTAGGCTTAGTTTATTTTTTTCTTAGTTACCTTCTTTTTAAGCATCAAGTTAATACATTAAGTTCTGTAGGAGGCTAAGGTAGGAAGAACACTAACATACTGTGTTTGATATCTGAGCTCAGAATAAACACGTATGAGTTAATGTTATTATCTGGAAGATCATATATCCAAAATCTGTAACATTTTCTCAGTATTTGCAATATTCTGTTTCCATCACTGTTGGTAGCAATATTTTGCTCTAAACTTTATTTCTGTGAAGTTTTATTCTTCCAAGTTTAAAGCAGACACTAAAATGTACTTGAAAGAATGAATCTAATTTTTTGCATGAAGCGCAATAACCACTTTTTCTATAAGAATGTTCTTAATTTCAAATATTATTAATTATAATGTTGCAAATATTATATTTCTATAATATAATATATAAATTATTATTTTAAAATTTTTAATTAAAAGATTATTCAAGTGCATTGTAACTCACGTTTAATTTCTGGAAGTTATATGTTTTCCTTTGAGTGTTCAAAAGTTACAAGATTGCAAAGGCAGCCTGCTGTATTGCAAGTTCTGAGCATGACAACTTACATTAGAACATCTAAGCAGGAGTCTAATTTTATTAAGTGAGCAATCGGCTGTCTATCACTCTTTGTGTGTGTGTACACTTAAAGGTATTGTAGAGCAATGGGAGTGGAGCTATTGACTGAACACAACGTCCTCACCAAGATCATTTTGGAAGGTTGTCATCTGGACTAGATCCAGTCTGGATGAACAGACTGAATGTCTCTGATTGTTCGGTGTGCCTTAGGTGCGTTCCTGATTCATCTTCTGCGTTAGTTTATTTCAACAGGATCCAGTTCGTATGCTCCAATTTAAGTCTATGATGTGACCAAAGCCCAGTAAGGGTAATAATCACTTTGAAAGCACACTCCCAAGACAAACTAAAATGTGAATACAGCTGCAACCTTTATAAATGAAATTAAATGTATTATACTTTCCATAATTGCAAGTACACAGCATAACTTTCAGAGTTTTGGGATTAACTTTGAAAATACGTCCATTAATATCCATTTGTGGAATTACCCTGCAACAGAGAGATGTGGAATTAGTAATGTTTCCAGATTTTTTCTTTATTGTCTTGTCTACTCGTATTTTAAATTAATTATGAGGTTTCACCTTTGTAATGTTGTTTTTTTTTCTCCTTATTATATCAATTGATGATACCTTAATTTGAGTTTCAAAATATTTATAGTCTATAATTCTTATTTATTGCTTGATGTTCCATATTTACACTCCTAATGCTTTCTTCCAGTTTTGATAATTCTGTTTTGTTTTAGTGAGAATCTCTTTTTTTGTTGCATTACCTTTTGGATAATTTTATATTTTAAGTTCACTTATTTTGATCCTGTAGCAACAGAAACATGAGAAAATGTTTACTTTTTCACCTCTGCAAGAACAAAAAGGCTTTTTTGTATTGCTTTACACTCTACCAATGAAGTTGATTTGGTAGACACCTAAGCCATGGGTTTCATATGCATAAAATTCTCTAAAGAATAAGGTCTTGAATATTTTGAGATTAATATATATTCCACCATCTTGAATCACTTCCCTCCACATAGTTTGAACAGAATCACATTCTGAATCTTCAGTCTTTTTCACAAAAAACACTAGTTCCCTGATTTGTCATACTCATAAATTTTGATGAATCTAGATTTTCTAAGCATAAATCTTTCATCAAAATATCCCCAACTGATAATATTCTTTATAACAACTCTAAGTTATTATATAATGAGTAAAGTATTAATGCCAGTTGCCAGGATAACTTTAAAAAAAAGCAAACACCACCACCACCACCACTTTTAAATCAGGAAGGATTGCTCTTCCTTTTTAATTATATGAAAGTACAAAAAAAAAGTAGAAGCAAAATTAGTGTTCTGAATGAAATATTATGCATAACAAAGGATCAGCCTGTAGAACTTTTGAAGTTCATGCTGTCTTGAGCTGCGCTTTTTAAGAGGGCTTTTAAAAAAAAAATGTGCATGTTTATGTGAGCATAAGTTATAAACTTCATACTAATTCTTTACATTCAACATATCTGGATTGCGATTTCAGGAATTGTATTTTAAGTGCTAAGCCAGTCAAAGTTCATGTACTAATGAAAATACAGACTTTTAAAAAATGTCTTCATAGTTATTTCAATGCAGATAGAAAAATAGACTACTTGAGCATTAAGGATTTGGTTGTTTTGCGTTTTTTTTTCTGCCAAAGTTAATTTAAAATAATGAATTGTACTGGAATTAAATGACTTCTTGGGTGCACCAAGTTAGAGTTTATGTTCAAGGGATCCTTTTCACACTGATATAAAGGGGTGAGTCATGTAAGACTTTTTCTTAGACACATGGTAAGAGATGTAGTCAGTACTTCCTTGAGTGGAAGCTAAGCTTAAAGAGATATAGTACCACTGTCAGATGATTAGAATGCTTTTTCATGGTACTTCAGACATAAATCTGAAAGAAATTGGTCAATTTCAAGGAACTGTACACCCAACTTCTGGCTTTCAACATAGGACCATCCTTCCCATTCTCATCATATTTCTTTGCCTGTAGAAAAACAGTCTCTGATGTCTAGTCTATGTATTTCAGCAAATTTTGTAAGGAAGACTGATATAATTTCCTATTGTGTTTGTGGAAGCTGGAAAAATGTCCTTAAAACACAATATATTGTTACACACTTTCCCAAGTGATTTAAACTTGTTAAAAGAATCTTATGACACTAATATATTTTATCAGCCCACTAAATAAATTTGGCAGAAATGATAAAAATATGCTAGCTTTTATTAAATTATCAATTGTATGTTTACATTTGACTGTTGTTGGCACTAACTAATTTATATGCTTAAATACTTATATATTTTATTTTATTTTTTCCCCAGCAACTCATTGATCCAGTCCAGCAGTTCACATTAAAGCAGCCTGCTGTTTCTTTCATCTGGAGTTCTTCAAAGACAACGACTATGGGGATCAATTCAGAAGGTATCATAGAGATTCAATCTTGCACACCCTGAAACAACTGTCTTATGTCACCCCTCTCTGAGAATAGGTATGATAACTTGTGTCTAATTGTGTGTTCTAACCAGAAAACAGAAATTTCAGGTAGAACTGTATGTCAGGGTACTGAGAGGACCAGGCATCGGGAACATCTAGGTTGCCTGACAGCCACGGCCTCTCCCACCACCTTCCATCAACACCAGGGCAGCCCCAGGCATCGGGCACCTCCCTAGGGATGAGGATGGTCCAAGGCCAGGCTGCGGTGTGCACCTGCAGGTGGGCCTAGCTCGGCAGGGCCCAGCAGCGCAGGTCTGTGGGATCTGTATACTGGCCCTGCTAGGGCATACTGGGGCAGGGGCTTGACAACCTCCAGTGGCCATAAATGGGGTCCTGGGCCGTGGGCAGGGTTGGGGGAGCCCCAGAGGGCTGGACAGGGACAGTCAGGGCTAGCAGCACCCTCAGGGACATGACACTGCATTTGATCAAAAAGTCCTATGTAAAATAAGTTCCGGCATAAAAGCTGTAAGTTTACAACATGCTGCTTTACCGTTTCAGGTGGGTGTAAAATGTAATGAATTTTTATGACCAAATTTTGCGGTAAGAGTATTCTTGAAATCTTATATTACTGCACAAGCAATAGCACAACTTCTCTTGGTTCTTTTAAAATTTGGGGGGTTGTTTCGTTAAATTTTATGTAAAAGGAAATCTAAGATATAAGCTCTATTCAGTGGTAGCTTTGATTTGGTTTTTCATAGCTCGTATGTACTTTTTTGTGCTCTGATATCTGGAAAGTGAAATATGACAGTAGGTGCCATCTCTGTTAGCTGTAGTTGACTCACTTTCCTAAAATGTTGCATAAGACATTACAAGAACTTGCTACTCTAAGCTACAGATCAGCTGCTCTAGGAGTAACTGTTTCGTAAGTTCTAATAACTAATAAAAAAGTAATGTGAAATCTCTTTATAAAAATCCATCAAATGTAATTTGAATAAGAGTTGCTTGCAATGAGTATAGTATAAATCAAATAAGAGAATTACGAACTGAGCTCATAATGACAGAAATTTACAAGGTATATATTATAGAACAAGCAGAGCTCATTTACTTTTGCAGTTAAAGTAAAAGTAATGTCTTTTACCTGGCAAAAGCAATTTTTGAAAAAAGTAAATGGACTCAGAGATACCCCCTTTTTTTTTTTTTTTTTTTGTAAACTTTGTTTGGTTATTCATCCCTTTTCCAAAATTTCATTCATTCCGAGTTATAAATCTCAATATTCATCCCATCTTTCCTTGCAGATATTATGGAAAAAACATGTGAAGAAGAAAACAAACTTACATACTACAATAAGATGTGAGAATTACTCCAGGGTTTTTTTATGCTATTTATCTGTGATTAACACTATAAAAAATACATATTGTTTATTTATTGCATGCACATTAACATAAGTAAATACCATGTAAAATTCCTTCAGTGATTTTTTGATTTAGGCATGTACACCAAAGTAGTCTAAGGGGAGAAAGCCCTGAAGACATATTATTTCAGGTGCCAAGCAAGTAAAATCAACAAATCTTTGTGAAAACTTACATAAATAGCTGTCTTTCTATATTTAACAAGTAACATCCAAAAATCTGTCACTCACAGTGAGGTTCACTACAGTAAATAACTGAATAAAGGAGTAAAACTGTTAAAGGACTCTAGAGATATATCATAGTAAGCTGATCAATTGTATAAATGAACCCAACTAAATGAAATTGAGGTTTTGAGATAAAGTTGAAGAAAACCGTAAATGGCAGAGAAGGGGTTTTAGACAAACAAAACTCCAGCAAGGACATGTGTTTCTTATGTAAGAACCCATTTTTTTCAAAAGTAGTGGTACAAAAGTAGTAAGGAAATGAGTGAAAAGGAAGAAAAACAAGTTAATTAATTCAACTGGTAACCAAATGAGGTAACAGTGTTTAAGAACAGTATTTGCTACACATGTAATTCACACCTTTATCAACAGCGAACATGAAGTTTGTGCAGCATTTAAATTGCATATAATCCTTCAAAGAAAAGGTTTAGCTTGGAGACCAGTGGCATATAACAGAGCTGGGTCAGTTTCATTCTAAAAAATAATATTTGGACAACTAATAGTATTCACAAAATACTTAGAAGTCTTAAAATACAATACTTAAAATGTGTACTGCAGGTACTTTCCTACCTGTTAGTTAATACCACTTTTATTGTTTTCATCCATTGTTCTTTTCCAAAATGCTCAGCCAATTGGAGGACCAACAGAATGTCCTGTAACAAACTACACACATATTTTGATAAAAAGTGATGCTGAATAACTGCAGTGTTCATGAAGGCTAGTTGTTGAATGTTATATTGAGTGTGTTTTCACAAACCAGGAGGAATTTGCAAATAAAGCTGCAAATACAGTTGATAAACCTATTCTAGATTTTTACATTTTACATTGATTCACTTTTCTCTCTTTCTTTGTTTATTTTGTTGTGGCTTTTTCATGCAACCAACCATTTAAAATTTCAAATCTTTTCTCTTCTGTGGAGAAGAAAATAAATAAACCTGTATTCTAAAAATCAGTAGTCCCTAAACTGGAAATTCACATCATCTATTAGAAGTTCCACTAATATCTGCATGCTCTTGTCTTCTGAGAAATTCAACTTGAAATATTGTTTGAAGTACTGTCTGGTATTCTGTTTATGGATTATACTTTTGAACATTTGATTAATTCAGTTCATCATTCACTGCCCTGCTTACACTACCACTACTTACATGTCTCATTTAATTAGAGTAATAAGGGCTTCAAAATAAAGCTTTTCTTCTACAGTATCTGCACATTCAATTTCATAACCTAATGTCAAGACTAGCTAGCCAGAATAAAATCTGGCATCTTAGAATATGAGATAGTGTCTTAACAGTTCTCAGCATTTTTAGAACTCCTTGTAAGTTGTTTGGGGCTTGGGTTTGGTCTTTTTGTTGGTTGGGTTTTTTCTACTTAGGCATACAGAATTCTAGAATAATTGCAGTTTAAAGGGATATCTGGAATTCATCTTGCCCGGTCTTCTGCTAAAATCTTCCCTAGGTAATGAAGATAGTTGAAACAATATCAGAAAATGTTAATACATTCATATTCATTTGCTTCAGTATTCTGTCTAGTAGTGAATGTTTAAGTAGAAGAAAAATAGGTTTACAATATTTCTACATTAATTCAGATGAAGACTCCTTTCTGTAGAATACACCTTCAGTCAATGAATACTTTCTACTTCTGAATTTTTGACTGAATAACAGAGAAACAGTAGATATTTTATGACTATAGCCAATCGGGATCTATTTTTGCAATTGCCCGTATTGTTTACATTTCTGTTTGAAAGTCCACAGGAATAGTTCCTTACAGATATTAACCTAACTCTATAGAACAGGTGCAGATGTATCAGCATTTCAACAGTGTATGGTCTTAAAATTTGTCTTTTTATGAGTGTCACACTCCCAATGCTACATGCTTGAAAACAAGAGCGTTTTCACTTTGAGTTCTGCTAAGAGAGATAACGTGCACTTATAATGCTGCTGAAGTGTGTGTAAAAATAGGCCAAACCCTATTTTTTAATACACAAGCAGACACCAGTTCATGGCACATTAGGATTCAAGCAGAGACAGGTCAAGTAAATGGAAGAGAAATCTATAGAAGCAATGATATATATATACGGAACTATGTTCTGCTCAGAAAGTCCCCTGAGCTGAAAATAGCTGAAGTTTGGAGTACTTAGGAGGGGGTAGGGACATTATCCTTTTATGGTTGCCCTTTTTTTTATACCTCTTCAGGTACTGTTTTTTCCTCCACTGGAGGGATAGTACTCCACAGAATACTGAGCAACGCAAACCTTTATTCTGTCCCTGTATGGCTGTTCTTATGCTGTTATTACAAAATAGGAGGACATTCTGTGAAAATTATTTGAATTAGACATGGCTGGTTTAGTTTCTCATAATAGAGCACTATTTCTTTTATGACTGAGATAATTTTGTTTAAAGATGAGAAATGTTCCAGGTGCTTCAAAATCCACACAGAATTAAAGTTGTCTTGAAATGCATTCTGCCTTGAAGTCATTTGAGAAGGGTGACAGGCAAGGCTGAAGGCAGCTCAGCGTCATTCAGGAGAATGAGTTTTTAGAGCGGTAGCTGATCACTGAGCCACTAGTAACCAGCATCCTGTGCTTCTTTCTGCTTCTCGAACTCAGCAGTCACTTCTTACTCCTCTTTTCTGTCTCTACCCTTTCCTGCTGCTGACCCCTGAGCTCTGCATGACAACACTGATTTCAAGGACTGATCATGAAAAAAGAAGGGTGGGCAAGGAGAAGAAGTAGGGGTGCTCACTGAACTCAGCAGCTGGAAACACAGATTAAGAGTCCCTTTTGGGATGATTCACTCCTCTGCCCATACTGCCTCCTAGCTATCTTTGCCCTCCTGTTGAACTCATCTAGAATTTATTTCTCCAGTGTTCTTACCTGCACTTGCTGAGACATAGAACTGTCCACTTCTGTGGAGTGGAAGGAAATCTGCTCAGGCTTCCTGTCTCTCTGCTCATGTGGTGTGTCCTCAGAAATGACTGATATGTGATAAAGCTTTCTAAAATACAGTTAGCGTGCGGGCTTCGTATTGAAAATCCAAGCTATTTACTGTCAAAAATACAGACAAACTGAAAGAGGATGTGACAGAAGACAAATTTATGTTCTAAGACTCATATAATACAACAATGAAATAGTAAGACTATAGGTTTGATTAAATAAGCTATTATGGGCCAGTGTTAGTCATGTTCTCCTAGACCAAGTAAAAAGGAATTATGTCTGAACTTAAACGTCTGTTAAGAAGGAAAAAAAAAGCCATGAGTCTTTGCTCAAAAAAAACCAATGCTTGTAACTGTTAATAATATGTATGTGACTTACATACTTCTGCAATGTTGAACTTTGTGAATCAGGAAACATAAAAGAAATTCTAATGCAAAATTTTGAGTCAGGGAAACCATAACAAATAAAAAATGGACATGCAAGATGCCACTCCTTTTTGTTCTTTGCTAGTAGATTTTAATTAAGCAGTAGTGTTTACATGAATTAACTTCATATCTGGTTCTCTGAGTCTCCTTTGGATCTTTTGCCAATGCTAAACCTTTTTGTCATACCTTAGAAAAGTACAATACCAGAGGTTTTACAATTGGTAGAAAATTTCTTTTAAAATTTCAGAGCTTCAATAGTCCCTTGCTTACTTTTCCTCTTCCTGACAGATTAATTTATGTACACACCCACAGACAATCATTTACCTGGGAAGCTGTAGATTGTCTGTCATTAATACTTTAGCTTTTATCCAATTTGAAAGTTGAGTCCTTAATGAGGCACAGAATTGCAGGAAAAGAAAACGTGTGTTGTGTTAAACACATCAGAATATATCTTTGGAAAACTGCATTGCCACAGAGAAAAATCCGCTAAGACTTACTTTTTAATAGGTGATCATGGCTTCATATTCCTCTTTTTTTTTATGGATGACTACCTTGAAAACCTACAGCCATTCTTCATTCTTGCTTAAGTGCTGAAAACTTGCAATGGCTACTGAACGGAACAGCAGCTATAATTTGAACAAAAAACCTGACAAGAGAGACTCTACTCTGGTGTTCAAGTAGTCTCAAAATGATTACAAAAAATCAATGGATACTGTTCAGAGAGAAGTGATGTGGTGGGTTGACCTTGCCTGGCTGCTAGGTGCTCACCCAGCTGCTCTCTCAATCCCCCTTCCTCAATGGGACAGGAGAGGAAATAAGATGGAAAAGCTCGTGGGTTGAGACAAAGACAGAATGAAACTTCTGACATGCCTTTAAATACGTGAATTGAATTAATCTAGTAAGTTTAGGTAATGGTGTAAATTTGTGTATCGTAGTAAGACATGTGCTAATGTTTTCCACCAAGTAAACAGCTGTGTGAGCCTAAATATTGCTAACGTTGCTTCTTTTCATAGGAAAAAAATATGCTAGGCAAAGACAGAAAATAAATTTAAAACCAAATATGCTTCAGCAATAACCTCAGAATAAGTCCTTTCATTTGACATCTTTAAAAATAAAATGCAGACATGTCAGAGATGAGCATATGAACAAAATGCTTTTTGATTCTTCAGGAAACACAGTAACTTTTTCTTTCTTTTTCTGCTTGTTTCCATATATCATGGAAACTCAGAAATTTGAACATAGTGCCTATTTGGTGTAGTTTGTGATTTTGAAAATAGTGAAGAAAATTACGCCAGAGAATTTACAGTGAAAGAGGTGCTCCTGACTACAAGACCAAGAATAAAGTCAAAAAACATTCCAGAATTTCACGAACAGTTACCTTCTTGAAAAAATATGTGGGTAAAAATAATCTGCTTGCTTGACTGTCAGTTAAGAAATTACTTTCTGACAAATGCTAAAGAGATAAAAGCTTTGGACATGAGCTTCCAAACCCATCTTGCTTGTTGGTGTGAAAAGTTCTGTTACCACCGGTTGTGAAAATCATTTGTCTCCCTGATTCTTAGCTTCCCACAGAGAGGGGAGATAACACCACAGTGACCTCTCATAAGGTACGAAAACATGAAAATGTTTCTTATTGCATTATTCTGTTGATGATTACACAGAAAAACGATATAGAAATGAGTAATTTTAACTTTGAACAGGGTTGAAATAGTGCATAGTAAGGTCAGGAGGAGCATTCTGGAAGGGAGAAAACAAAGAGTTAAACGTTGTCTTACAAGAGGGTAAAGAATAGTAGCAGGTGAATTATAGATTTTATATAGTCTGCTTTCTAGTAGCCTTGAAAGTTATTTTTATCTGAAATAGCTGTTGTGTATAAAAAAGGTGCTCTCTGATCTTCCTGACTTAACCAGTGTTAGGTCAATAGACTATTCATAATTATGAGAGAAATCTCCGTGTCTCCATACTTTTAATATGGAAATGAGTCTAGGATTCTTAGCAGGAAAGAAAGAAGATTCTGTCATTTGCTCGTAGGAAGCAAGATAGGCAAACTCTCCTGACATTTTAGAATTTCTGACTTGGGTGCATGAAGATGACAATGGAGAGATTATGTAAAATTCTGGTTTATTGTTCTGAGGTCAAGGGGTTTTGCTATCATTTTTTACTTGTCTTGCATGGATGACATTTTTTTTCTTGTATGCTGTATGTTACTGAGAGTATAAATGATATTGCACTGAAAATAATGGTTTAAATGAGAATGAGACTGATTAATCAAAAATACTTCCTTCTGAAGTCTTTGTTTCTCATGGCATAATGCAACTGAGTATTTATTAGCAGACAACTTGTAAAAATAACATTAAAATAAAGAGGCAAACATCTGCATTTACTTAAAAATTGTTTCCAGAAGACCAAGTGAGATATAGATCTTGCTTATTGTAGTGATGTGGTGACAACAACAACAGCAACTATAATACATCAAATTATTTCCAACACATTAAGCAAACAAATCACTTATATAGACTAAAGCGAGTAAATTATTTATATATTTATTGTGCACAGTGCAGCAGTAAAGTGTGCCTAAGAGCCCTGTAGCAAAAAGCACACCGCATTTTCTAAATCCTTAAAATGCTACTTGCATGTTGAACATAATATGTAAAGATTTAAGATATGTTCTGAATCATATCTTAAAAAAGAAGGAGAAAATCCAGCCTCACAATAAAGAAAAGGCACAGGGGAACCCAGTGACTTGCATAGTATTTTGTTGTTTCAAGTGGTTTAAAAGGGAGATATTTAATGTAAAAAACAGAATCTGCTATTTATTTCACGATGAACAAGGGGCTAAAACCTTGTGACATAAACAGCAGTAAACTTGGATAAATTCAACAACTTGATATGGAGTGAACGGAAGGGAAGACTCACCTCTCGTTTAGACAATATAACATTTCCTCCTGTTCACCAAAACTCTGAAATTACACTATTTTTGGTTCCAAAAAAAGCCCACTGTGGACACATCTGCCAGCTTGGCATGATGATGGGTGACGAATTCTTTATAAATTAGTAGCTTCAAAGCTGCTATAACCTCCAATTACAGGTAAAGCACCTTGAGAAGGCAACCAGCCTTAAGGCAGCTCTTTCTTTCTATACCCATGTCAGCTCTGGTCACTTTATGGTTGTAATAGAGGATATAAATAACA
Source organism: Vanellus vanellus (assembly GCF_965231255.1). Taxonomy (NCBI): domain Eukaryota; kingdom Metazoa; phylum Chordata; class Aves; order Charadriiformes; family Charadriidae; genus Vanellus; species Vanellus vanellus. Next base: position 83,555,500 of record NC_138906.1, on the reverse strand, counting down.
GGATATAAATAAATTACTTGTGCTGATGAGAGACCTGTGTCTTATTTAAATGTCTGTCCAACGTTACATTACCAGAGTACAAATACAACCCCAAGCTTTTTCTTCCTTTTTCTCAGAGTGTGGGTAAGCAAGTGGTCTGTTCTGTCTCTCCTCATACTATTTTCCCTACAGTATCTATTTTGAGATTCTCTGTTCATAAACTGTAAATCTACCTTCTGATTTCTACAGCAATACTAAACTATTGTTTATAAATGAAGCGATTTTTCTTGATACTGGTAAATTTTCAAAAGTCAAAGCTGAACATATGCATTTAGGAAAAACACCTCCTGTCTTTAATGAGGGATTTTTTTTTAATTGCCATTGTCCTTGAAAATATTCAACATTTTTATGGTATCAGTAAGCTTTTCATTATTTGTCAAGCTTCCCAAACAAGACTTTATTTTCAGTTAATGATAGTTAAAGAAAATCTTTAATACATTGAAATGTCAGCAACAATATATATAGGAGTATAAATCTTGAACTTCTTCAAAAACTCACAAAAGAAAGATTTCAGGGATAATGGAAAAAGCTCTCTAATATACTCAAGATGTTATAGGAAAACTTTCTCTTCACCTTCAACATATGTGTTTAGATATTAATAACAGATACAGAATTGATAATTTGTGGAATCATGTTACAACATGTGATTAACTGAATTTCTTATGTATACTTTTGATTAGCATCAACACAGAGGCCTGTATTCCATCTCCATGGGAGTTAATTAACATTCCAAATACCTGAAAGCTGTAAGGCTGCCATTATTCGGTAGGAAAACCAAAAAATGTTACAATGTTACATTGCCTTGATGTCCTAAACTAAGCACACATTGTTTTTAAAACAAAGCAAAACTGTATTCTTGAATAAAAATAAAAACAAAAACAAAATCAAAAAACAACCAACCACCTAGAAATCGGAACCTAGACATCATAAGTTAAAGGAAAATGGCTTTTTCCAGCTTCACAGTAAAGCTTTGATTGAGTTTTGAAAACTAGTGTAAAATGGCCTTTTTTGTTGTTGAACGTGCTACCAGGGTTTTCAGCAGTGTGGTAATGAAGGATAAAACCAAAAAGCTGAAGCAACAGGCCAACAGGAACTTCACGAAGACCAACAGGGACAACAGTAAAATATTGCATGTGGCTCAGAATGACATAAAGAAGCAACAGAAGCTGGACATCCATGTGCTAGATAGCAGCTCTGCAGAAAAAGATACGGGTCTCAGGGGACAGGTTGAACCTGAGTGAGCAATGTGCTGTTGTGGTGATGAATGGTGAGTGCATACTGGGCTGTACTAGTAAGCACATAGCCAGCTGGATGGAAATGATTATTCCCCTATACCTAGCATATATGAAACCATATCTGACACACTATGCTCAATTTTGAGCCCTTTACTGGAGCGAGTCCATCAGAGGGCTTTGTGTAGGACCAGAAGCACACAGGTTATGAGGAAACTCCGAGGGAGCTGCACTTGTTTGGCTGGCAGATGAAAAACCTTTAGGAGAACCTGGCTGTAGTTTTCCACTACTCGGATGGAGCAGGGCATAACAAGGAAGACACAGTTAGACTATTTTCAGGAGTATGCAGCAGAAAACAAGAAGCAATGGTCACAAGTTGCAGAAAGAGAAATGTGACTTACATGAGGGTGGAAGAAGTCAAGCCGATCAAAAAAGAGCTCCTACCAACAGCTGAGTATATGAAAGTTTTAAACTGCTATTGAAAAACAAGTATTTGATTCCTGACAGCTCTACAAGAGAGGCTGACAAGTCTTAAAGCTCAGAGACTAAAAGGAAGATAAGAGGTACATAACAACTGAACTGTCCAAGTTTGGTAGTGGAAAAACGTAGTTTGGAAGAAAAATGTTAATATTCCTTATTTTCTCACAAGATGATTTTTGGGCCTTTCATGGTGCTCATGATATGTAATGCACAAGAATAAAATTATATTCTTTCTTTCATTTTTTAACAGCAATTTTTTTCTTGCTGCAGTGATGATGTATTTCTAGTGTGTTTATGATAACAAATGCTTTTTACATTATAGAATCAAAGAATCAAGAATAATGTAGGTTGGAAGGGACCTCCAGAGGTCATATAGCACAGCCCCCTGCTCAAAACATGTCTCATCAAATTAAGTTTCTCAGGGCAATGTCCAGTTGAATCTTTATCATCTCAAAGATGGAGATTCCACAACCTGTTCCAATCATTGACCACCCTCATGGGAAGAAAATTTTCCTTATTTTCCACATTCCAACTTGTGTGGCTTTGAATTCGGTGGCTGGACCTCTGGCGATCCATCTGATTTTTCTGAGAGTCTACAGTACGAGTATTTGCTTTATTTGTAACTCACTAGTCTTTGAGAAATATTATTTTACATTTCTGTCTCAAATTTAGGCTTAGATAATTCACTGTTCTAGGCAATAAGGTATAACTCTTATTGTAAGATTATACTTCTTTCATTTTCAGGTAGGGGATGGTGGGGAATGGAGAATGAAAAATAAATTGATCAAGTCAGTCTTACATCTCAGGATGACAATGACACAAACCAGCAGAGTGAATACCATTTAAATGAGTAGTACAAGCAAAACTCCAGACCAGAAAAGCCTGAAATCCAGATGTCTTTCAGCTGGTACCTAAAGTGTTAGTAGTAGGTCCCACAGATGGAACAGAGACAGTTTGATACAGAGCTCTGTATCTTACATCACCAGTTTTCAACACAGTAAGTCATGGCTGATCACATGTTATCCTATAAAAGACAATGGCGATAAAAATGTCTGTCAAAGACAAAAACTGTAGCTTAAAGATTGATGGATTAATTGTAGTCAACAAAGACCACCAATAATGAATTCTGTTAAATAGAGTTTTAAACTGAAAAAAAAGGTAAAAAAAAACTTCAAACAATCAAGCCAAAGTTCAGAATCTTAATAGCGATGCAAACCCAACCATATGCAGTGTAGTGAGATTTCTTAACTTAGAGCAGTATCATCATTGGATCTACTTGTGATACAGTTTTTTACTGTGTCTGCACAGATGCTGTTAGTAAAACATTGGCATTTCAAAACAAGAATCCATTTCTTCTGAACTGGATGTCACAGTGAAAAGAAACATGAGGTTTATTTTATTAAATTTCAGCTTTCAAAACTGTTATGACATTCACTTGTTTACATCAGAGAAAAAGAGAAAATAGCACAGGCAAAAAGGCAGCAGTACCTACTCATATAGTAAGAAGGCATTAAGTATCAGCAAGAAACTATGTATGTCAGATAGTACAGTAAATGTGGTTGGCAACACTACACTTTAAAGAGGAAATCAGTAACTATGAAGCTAGTTTTTATAATATCTATTTGATATACCCCCAAATTCACACATATACACACACACACAGAATTTTTGCTAAGAGGAAGAAATGTTAAAGAAAATACTGAACAAAGAAAAAATCTCCTAACAGATTGATCTTCCATCAGTCTTTCTTTGAAATGTTATTTATTTTTACAGAGTTTGAAAACATTTTTTACACTCAGGGAAGCAGAACTATATCTTAGTCTCCAAGGCCGTGCACGGGGACTCCCTTGTTGGGACAAGAAGAATAAATAGCATAGAAATAGCTATATGAAATTACTAGTTTATTTTTTCTTTTTGAGATGTTTCCTTTGGACTTCATTAGTGGGAAAAATGTTCTTTGCCATTTTGAAAGCTGTTTTCTTTTGGGGTATGTCAATAAATAAATCCTGTTTTTTTAGTCATTATTGTCAATACTTACAATCTTGTCTTACACAAAAAAAAAAAGTTTATGAGAAATGGTAGTAATTTCTCTTCTTAGAAAGCTTGAGGACCCCGCACTTTAAGAGTAAATATGGTCTGAATATTTTAGGTTATGAGATCTAGAACATTCCTACTTTTGTGCTCTTGTAGTTTTACTTCTGTGATATCCCAAGCATGCAATGAATAGCCATTGTACAGACTTGTTTTACTTTCAAAGTTAGCACTCCTCCTTGAGTTGCATACAGAGCTGAAGGCACCTGAGACTCTTTTTCATTAAAAGGTAAATGATACAGGTAATGCTGTCACAAACTGGTGGCTCTGCCTTGCAGATCACACATTTTCTCAGTATACCCTGATAGAATACAGTCTCAGTCAGTAACAATCACTTGTTTTATGAATAGGCCTGGACGTACATTGCCGAATTTCAAGCATTTATCAAAGTTTCTCCTGCTTCAGTAAAATTTGCATGAATATCAAGCAGTGTTTGGAGTTACCTGCAAACGGATTTACTTAGTCAGTAGCTAGAAAGTCTAGGTTTTCAAACACACAGCCAAGATCAGAGATCCCAGGGCTTCCAAAGTTATCCAGGTGGCATCCACACAGCCAATATTGTGTTACCTTTCATGAAGAATTTAAAAATTATAATAGTTTGGTTTGTATGGGAATGAAACAAAGTTTTGAAATATCAAAACCTTCCATGAAATAGATTTGCTTTTTCATTGCTCAGTTCTAATTGAAGCTGCTTCCCTTGATAAAAAGCAGTGTATTTGATACACATTTGATAGTTCAATATTTTGCTACACAAATTATAGATGGTTTTGAAATGTTTTGCTGCTCTTTACTAGTTGTTGTTGTCTCTGCTAACATAATCCTAATGAATGAGTTGAAATGAGATCGGGCTAGAATCAAAGCAGTTTTTGATTTCTTCATTTTGGAAATTACACATAAACTAGTCCATACATGTATCATAAAAAATATTCTTAAATATTCTGTTAGTTTCAAAAATGTATCCAGAGATGCAGAAATTGTTTCAGCTGCTTCTTTATTCTGCTTATCGAAATAATAGTTCACATTCTATCATTCCTTTGTAAACAGATAGTCACTGGTACACATCTATGATAAACTTGGGTGGAATAAGTGCTAAAGTCTTCTGAAACATTTACAAGAGCAAGTCACGTAAGTAGAAACATATACTGAATCTACAGATTTTGCTATATTTGGACAGGCTTTTAGATGTTACTTGAAAACCTAAACCAAAAATTAGACCGAAGAAACTTACTCACTTCACCACACCTCACCTTGCTTCACATTTTTTAATCATTATTATTATTTCTTAATGAATGTAAAAACTCAAATGTCCAATGTCCCCAGGTTTAAACTATGCCTACAGAAATTAAATCTAAATCCATGTGATTCAAAGATTATTTGTACATTTCTAATGAGGCTGTGGTGTGCCTCATCAAGCTAATGTTTGGCTGTGAAATATAAGGTAAGAAGCTGTGGCATTGACTTCAGTGTCTGTTGTACAAGCCAATGGAATACTCGTGGAGAAAGAAGCCTGACTTAAGTGCTGTCATTAGCAGTTCTATCTAGATTAGTGTTTCAGATATACATCACACCTTTCTTTACAGTTCAGGTACGCTTGCAAGCAGAACACAGCAGCTTTATATTTCACTTCATTACCCAAGTCAAACCCCAAGGTATCTCTACGATGTAGGTTTCAATTTATTTTCTTCAGTTGATTTCACCTGTCTGGGGAATTCTCTTTGGAATTTAAAACAAGCCCAGAGGGTTGTCTTACCGAAAGATCATAACAAGGCAGAAAGTTCATACACTGAGCAACAATCATCATTTGCCTTTATACAATATAGTAAAGGAACATGATAAAGTGTCTCAAAGTAGCATTAGAGGTTTGACATAATTTTAGAGAAATATGATATTATTATTTTGTAGCTTTAAAGTTGCTGACATTTTTTTATGGTCTAATTGTTTCTGACAAGTGCAAAGCAGAAGCTCTCCATTAATGTGGGAGTTTGCAGAGGTGCTGTTTCAACAGTTAATAGAGTTTTCTGGGCTCTCAGGATGTTAAAATCATGTCTTAAGACAGAGATTCTCTTGGCTTAGCTACCTTTTCTGGTCATTTTACCATCTCATAGTGTCCTCTGGCAATCATGGCAACTGATGCATGAAAAGCTCATACTTAAAACGTCTTTATTATATTTTATTTTCTTTGCCTATAATTTACCTTAAAGCAAGGAGAAGCAGCAAGGCTAGGGAGCTCTCTAGCTGTACATAATTGTTTTGTAGAATATCCATGGTTGCAGGACCACCATTTAAAAATCTCTAGCATACAGTGGTTCTAGAACTTCATTAACTCATTCTGCTCTGAAAAATGATACAAAGTTCTGAAAGGCTTAGTATCCTCTCAAAGCACCGTGAGAAACAGAACTGTTCCCTGCACATCAACACCCATAGCACTGATGTTTATCTGTATGCATATACCAAGAAAAAAAATAATCCTTTTCCTGGTATTTTTTCAGAAAAGCTGGTTGTACTACACTTTCTCATTATAATTCAGTATAAATATAATAAAAAAGAGTTCTCCTTTTGTATTTGTTAAGCATCTTTGTCAGCCTTAGTGCCACAGTCAATCCATACAGGAATAGTTACAGTTATTTGTATTAAACAAAAAAAAACTCATGTTTTAAAAACTGCTTTATAGATTTGCTTAATATTCTGGACAGTATATTAATGACACTTAACATTCTTTCTGCAATTTTTAATTAAAGGTGTGATGGGAGATCAGATGCAGCAGCTGAATAGGAAGATTAATTTAGTTGCAACTGGTTATTCTCAAAAGCAAAAAGTACCCACAGTGGTTGAAATACTAAGTCTATGAAAGGGCAGGGGGCGGGTGGTGGAGAAGAAGAATGATAACAAAAGTTCATACTTTTTCTTCCTTAAACAGAACTAAACGTTTAATACTTTTCTTATTAGTAAAAGAAAATACTCAGATTGAGGTGTAGAGATTCTCAGCATAGGACTGCTGCCCCAAACATGTTTTCAAACAAAATTTAAGACAATTGTTTCTGTAGTGTTTTGTGGACAGGAAAGTATATTTTAGAGATTGCTAAAAGCTAATTAAATTGTATATTAGTAACATTATCAAGTAACCAATTATATAAATAATTATGTACTTTTCTATTTATTAATTCTAATGTACATAATATAAATTTTTATTTATAATAAATACAATTCCAATATATGTATTACTATAATGTACACAGAATAATCAGCATCTTCATGTGCAGTCTTTGAAGCTGATTTATAGAATTTTAACAGTACAATTAGAGTAATGATTTATTGGAATCAAAAAGCTGTTGTTTGCCAGTGACCATTGGTCTCTTCTATACAATGAACAAAGTTTTACAGAGCCAAAAGATGTAAAAAAATCAGAAAGACATTAAAATCTGTGTCAGAAAGGTAAACAGTAAAAATTCTTGTATCTGTCAAGCCTCATTGGGAATGACTACATTTGCTACAGTCTTTTGCATATCGTATGTCACTGGTATCAGGCATTCTCAGTGACTTTGGGTGATATTAAGAGGTAATATCTTTCTATACACAAAAAATATGGACACAAACTTTGTGATTTTGTTCTCTGTGAGTGACATGTTTTCAAGGGGTTGACGAATGAATATTTTTGTCCTTTGAGTGAAATGTCTTGGGTATTGTGTTCAGCTTGTAATGAGACAAAGAAGATACCAGAAAGGAGACAAAGGAAAAAAGACAGGAAAACAAGAAAGAAAGAAAAAGACAACAATGGAAAAAAAAATCAAACCATAAGTACAGTATGAAAGAGACAGTAACACAGTATTACATAGCAACTATTTTGGATGTCTGACAAAAGGAATGGATTGCTTCCTTTTACTTTAGCCCCTCAGAAGGCTGCAGTCTGAGTTTTACACTGTCCTAGAATTGCTGTTTTCAGGTGGCTGAGGAATAAAGACATCGTAGAATCAGTCAGCATTTACAGTGTTAAACTTGTTCTTATCATCTGAAGATGCTTGAACAGAAAAAAGATAGATATTTTACACTTTATATATGAAAATAGGTTGGAGAAGTTAATGTTCGTATTGCAGTAGTAAGATTGAAATTATGTTATACATAGAAACGACCCTTGAGATTCATTGTGATATGTTCACCTCTGCTTTAAGCGTACGTACGAAACAAGGATGCTATGTAGTATCTATATATACTTAAGAATCAATGAATAATATTTATTTTTAGTTCATACCGTGGCCATGGTCCATGACTGTAACATAAATTAACAATATATGTATAGAATAAAGACCAGAGTGAACTGTTGTTCACTGTCTGAGTCCAACTACAGAATAATAACCTTTATGGTTCACCCAATATAATTAATTATTTTTCTTTGTGTTTCTAGTTCTTTGCTCTTTGTTTACAGTACTTCAATGACAATTTCAAAATATTATGGAGAAACTATTAGTTCATGGTATTTCAGTCTCAAGCATACAAATTCTGAAAACCTTAGGTATTCATACGCACAGAGATACGCACACAATGCAGATTCCATCAATTTTCCTAACAAATTATATTTAATCATTGAGCAGAGATCATCTGAGCACAGATATAAAATAAATCTTTATACTTGATGATGATTTTTCACCAGTAGAAAAAAATGGTTAATAGGAACAATTTTCTTAGAACCAAAGGGTAACTCAGCCTGGAAGGGACCTCAGGAGGTCTCTCATCCAGCCTTCTGCTCAAAGCAGGGCCAGCTATGGGGTCAGACAAGGTTGCCTGGGGCTTTGGCCAGCTGGGTCTTGGAAATCTTGAAAAGGATGGAGACTGCATGGCCTGTGCGGGCAAACACCTCCAACACATCATTGACTACAGGGTGCTTTTTTTTTTTTCCATGTATCAACTCAGAACCACTTTTGTTCAACTTATATCTGTTAACTTTTCAGATTTCAGAACTGTAACATTTTTAAAGTGATATTTTTAAAGAACACACTCTAAATATGCCATTGTGCTTTTATTGCCAGCATTTGACTCAACAGCAACATGTGCACATTCTCAGACGAATTTTTTTTTCCAGTTTCTTTGGCATCTGAATATGTTTATAATTAAATGCTATTAAATGATTAACATTTTAATGGAACAGAAAAATACTTAAATTTAATTTATGTTCATGAAACTCTTCACTCCAAATGTACTCATATTTCTGGTAAACACAGGAAAAATTCTGTATATAACAACAAATTTTAAATTTTTTGAGGTTATTAAGAAATAAACAAAGAAAAATACTCTTGGGACCTTAAAAATATTAGAAAAGATTTTATTTTATTTGGAACACATTAACAAAATGGGATATTTATAACATATTTAAAATTATTCATTTATTAGGTTTAGTAACTTACAGAACGAAAAGCATCAGATAACATAGTCACTTCTTTACACAGGAGGCTAATCTAAAGGTCACCCCTTATGGAACAGAATTTGTGAAGGTCAAATCCGGTATGAGAGAGGATTCCAAATAAAGTGAACCTTAGGCAAATATAAATACTTCCTTGGACATTTATTGCAGAATGTTAATAAAATGAGAAGCCAAATACTGAGCAACCTTTGGGGTTAGACTTTAACTGGCATAAGGATTTTATTATTCTCAAAAAAAGTTTGAGAACCCCATCTTGTCTTTAAAATAATCAGAGCTTTGCCAGTTGATTTAAATTTACAAGGGAATCCAGAATTTACTGAAGCGTCCTAACTGGTGATCTCAACCTCTCTCCATCAGGCAGCACAGTTCACACTCACCACTTTCATCTCAGGGGAGCCTCTAATGCTGTAATCATTTGTGGTTAGAAATATGCCTCCAGTTGTACATGTGTATCACTTAGGCTTAGGGGGAAGAAGGAGAGAGCTTGGTGACTACATTAGAGATTGCCCAAAAGGAAGAGTGGGGTCCTGAAAGAAGTGTTTAATCTCTGCCACTGAGAAGGATAAATCATTCTCCATAAAGTAACTATTTTTATGATGTCATTTCCCATAATGTCATCTCATTTATGGAGAAAATAGTCAATCATGATACTTGTATAAATAATAAGTATTGCTGGGATTGCTAAATGACACTAAAGCCAAATGTAATTGCTAATTAATTATCTTGTGAACACTTAAGTCTCTGGAAAAATTCACTCAAGGGGTTGATTTCACAAATTCCAAACATCTAGCAATTTGTTTCTTATATTAACAAATGCAACTAACTGCCTAGGAGTAGTACATAAGCTTTACAGCTATCACCATGAAGACATCTAAGGCAGCTCACATTTATTTCGTTGCACCTTTGAGGCTGACTTTCTTTTCAGGTGCTTCATGTCAATTTTCAAAACGGCTGTCATTACTTCAGACATTCACATTAAATTTTTGTGCAAGAAAGTACATATGAGTTTCACTTATTTTGAGAATACTTTTATATGTATACCATGTTTCCATTGTTTATCATTAGTATTCTTTAAAGAAATAGGCTTTGCACCCACAGAAAATGCTAATTTTTAAACAATTATATTGTTTGCAATGACCTGTTACATGCTACCATACCTTCTTCCTCTTCTTCTTCTTCCCTGCTTATCTTTACGACACAGCATATAGCCATCCATCACAATCCTCCAGTCATGTGAGTTGTCCCACCACGTTTTAGTTATTCCTGATATCATAACTTGCTGACTGGTTGTGGAGCTCCAGTTCCTGCTGTTTGTTCCCCAGGCTGCATGCATTGGTATACATACCCTTGAGGTGGTTGGTCTTCCAGTTCATATTTCAGAGGCAGCTGAGGAACATTTGTCGCTGGTTTGGTTGGCCTGGCTTATTCCCCAGTTGGCTGCAGTGATGTGAGTGTTGCCACTTTGGACCCTGCTGCCTGAGCCCTTCAGTTTAAAGCCCATCTCACCAAGCTGGCCAGCCTGCTGCCAAAGATTCCCTTGCCTCTTCTAGACAGGTGTATCCCATCCCTCCCTAGCAGGCTACAGTCATTGAAGAATGTCCCGTTGTCATAAGAACCAAAACCCTCAGAACGGCACCAGCCACAAAGCCAAAAGCTGATTTTCCTCTAACTTAGCACATAGAGAGTTCTGAAAAGATGCAGCTGAACATGAGGTTTCTTTTTTCCTAGGAAGTGACATCTATCAGAGGTGGAAATGTGCTCTGTGGCAGGGTGAGGCATAGGCAGACAGCGCTATATTACCTCTCAGCAAAAGCAGAAGCTTAATGGGTATGGCAACCACTTAAAGAGGTACATTATGGGATGGCAAAGACAGAAATGATAGTGACAAAAAAAGAATTCACCTGAGACCGCTGGCTGCTGCTAGCAGGATAAATGCTGCCTAGTGAAATGCTAGTCCAGGGACTGTTTGGTTTTAGCTAAACGTGCCGACTCCTGTAGATGAGGTTACTTGTTAGTGATGGCTCGATCCGATTATGCTAACTGCATTTCCCTGCTCTTGAAGCTCAGCTGCCACAGCAGGAACCAGCTGCTGAATTTCAGGAATTATCTGTCTTTGCCCAATCACATCACTTCATTTTTCACCTTCTTTGGTACAAGATACCAATCTTCAGTACTAGTTAAAGCACAAAACCTCTGAGTTTGGAGCTATTACTGCCCCAGTGTTATCTGATAGCTGTTTGAAGTTTCCCTGTAAAACACAGTATGAATGTTTTCCCCGTTTCCATTTTCTCAGTGCTTTTCCTCCCACTGGCAACTGTGCTTGATGTCAGACTAGTTTGCACTAGATCAGAAGAATAAGTCTAACATTACTGTAAAATGACTTTTATGTAAAGTGTCTTCTAGGACTGGTCTGTCAGCAACAGCATTTCTATGTTCAACCGAGATAGTGTTAAACCCAAAGTTGGGACTGGCAATGGCATTCTTTTCATTTTGAAATTTACAGCAGATTAATGCTACTTGCAGTAGAACTAAAACAAAAGCCCTAAAGAATACTCAAAAACATTGATCATGCCCTGTTTTGAATTGTGGGAGAGCTAGATTTAATCTTAAATTGGAACTTTTCAACCCAAGCCTAAAACTGACTTTCATCCTGTTCCACTACTTAAATGTGCTGTAAGGGAAGCTGCCTAAGATTTTGAGCACAGCTTTCATACAGGACATAAAGTAGTTTGTTCCAATTCTTCCTCTTGCATGTTAAAGCTCTAATAAGGATACTTCCAGTTAGAGCAAAGGCTTGGATAGTCACAGTCCTAAACTGGCCTGCCTTGACTCTACCTGCTATCTGAAACATGACTACCCTTTTTTTTTTTTGACTTTGCTTCTTTTCTCTACCTCGTTGCCTTTTATCACATTGCCATTATTTCTTCTTTTCTTCCATTTTTCTGTCCTTTTAACTTAAGCTGGGTTTGTATTAGCCCCTATTCATCTTTGAGGAGGAAGAAAAAAAATCTCTTAGTTTTATCCATCATTGATGTCTCCAGTGGTTTGTTTTGCACTCTTGTAGCATCTGTTCTTCACATTGGACCTACCACTCTCTATTTTATAGTCCTTCTGCACATTCGCTCTTGGCTTTCTTTAATTTTATAATATTATAAACACTATATTGACCTTCTATATCCACCACAGCCCACAGGTGAAAAACCTGATTCTTCCCTTTCAATACTTTATCATTCTACCTTCTAACACAGAAAATAATAGCAATGGAATTTTGTGGTTTTTTTTTACTCCGGGGCAGAAACAAGAAGATCGGGGCAGGAGGTGGGGCGGGGGGGCAGTGTTTGTTGGCTCTTCTAATGTCCTGTCAGTGTCAGGTAAAGAAAAGAACAGAAAATGGGTTATGGAAGGTGGAAAAATGAAATTAATAGCTCAGAAGCAATTCCTAGGGAGCTGAAAAGCAACCTTTCTGTACATGTTGGCTAGGAGAAGTAATTGCAAGCCATTTGGGCCATAAATTGCTCCTTGACTCTTTCTTTCAAAGCTTATTTCAGCTATTGTTGACATTCATCTTACCATTACAAACCTACAGCTCTTCTTTGAGGTCAGCAGAAACAATTGAGGAAACAGGTGCTTTTTTCACATGTCTCATGCTCTACTTTTGCGGTAGCTCTGGCAACTGATGTGGTTCACAGTAGGAAAGAATAGAAGCTGTTTGTTATTTTCTAAACATATCAAGAATTAGAAATAAATCTGAATCTGAAGGTGAGCTTTCCCATTGGATTAATTTGATCTAAAAATTTCCTTGAACATGACTCTATGCACACAAAGGAAAAAAAAATACCATTAACTATACCTTGCTCACATAAACCATCTAACTAAATGTTCTTTAGGGAGGAACAACTAGAGGTTTTCTCCAATGTAAAAAATTACAATAGGTACGAAATAAAACACAGGTGGGTTTGTTTATATGCACACTGGAACAAAAAGAAGCAAATACTATTGTCACATTGACTGAAATAGGTCATGATTTGTACATATTGACTGGTTTTGACTGAAGCACCAATGCATTTGGCGGTGAGTAAAAGCAGCCCTATACATTATGACCTCTCTCAGTACTTACATACCTTGCCTTAAATGATTGATTGATTGATTGATTATTACCCAGTCATTTGGACTGTATAGAGATCTGGTATTTTCCTTTGTATTTTAGCTGATGTGTAGCATATGTTAAAGTCTATTCAAAGCAAGATTACCTATGTATTTGGACTGATTTGTTTTCTTTTTGTTTGTCTTTGTGTTTTTTGAAAATTTATGATTTAAAATCCAACTTAAGGCCCTTGCTTTTTAGAAGGCTATGCACTGCATAGGACTTTCTTTATTCACCTATTATCTTTTACATTATGCTGTGCATAAAAAGATTTTTTGTCTATGCATTACATTTCCACAGTGTGTTAGTAAATTTAAGAATAGTTTCTATATATGTAGCTCTAAAAATGCACCCTAGGTGTGATGCTAAACTTTTTTTCTTGTATATGTCAGGCTAGTCTAAAATGGAATCTGAAATCATTGGAAAATAAGGTTTCTTAACACCTTTAAAATCCATGCTGTGTCTGAATGTATAGAGTCATATCTCTTTCATGCACATATATATAAAAACATAAGAAAAAGTATACACTCACCATGCGGTCACAGAAATCCCTATATGGTCATTGTATTGTTTTAATACCCCATAATGACCACAATTTTGAGCATTTTTGTTTTAAATATATTATGTTCTCTTCTGGGATCAATGTCCTACTCAGATATGAACTTGCTTTGTTATTTTTTAAAATATATCAGCCAGCTGTTAAACTGATGTATTTTTGAGTGCTGACATGTATTTTTGACACAATCAGGCCTCAAACATGCAGATGCTGATTTCCAGAACGCAATGTTCTCTGGTATAATTACTATAGGACAGTGTAGTTTTACTAATCATTTTAACAGAGCTAAACAGAATTGTTGAAACTGCACATTCTTTTACTGAGATATTGAATTTGTAAGTATAGTCCATTGGAAGCAAGACGGTATATAAGCAATAGTTTAAGTACTTGCATTATAAATAAAAGAATCAATGATCACTTTTCAGTGAGTTCATCTCACCTGGCCTATGATTTCATAATTTGATCAGCTAATTAGGCTAAAATTATTACGGAGGTAGATCTTGGACACTATAGTTTTATTTATGACTAAATGTAATGATTAAAATGGGTAGGTTTTAAAATTCGCCTTAATGCCACCACATACTTTTGGTAGTTTGATGAAAGAATTATTTGTCTCTGCCTCTTGCACTGAAATGAACAGCATGTGACATATTTGATCTGCTCTTTCTACTATCTGTTTAAAATCTGGTTGTAATTGAAATGTTAATTCCAAAGAGTAACCAAAAGAAGTCATTTGTGGAGGAAGCCTAGGGAGGAGTTCAGATTACTGTGGTGAACTAATTACATTTCCATGTTCAAAAACCTGATTATTTTAATTTAATTGAGCTTTGAGTGATTTATAAACCCTGCATGTAGCCTTTAAAGCTCCTTATATCTTACTCTAATGTCCCTGAATATTTTTTTCTGATATTCAGCCACTTGTTGACAAATTTGTGTCTTCTCTCAATTTGTGTCCCCCTTACACTCTAAAACTAACCTCTAAGGCTGTGTCTATACTAGTAAATTAAACATTGCCAGATACTAGGATGTAATTAAACTGGCAACTATGTTAAAATGGTAATTTAGGCCTTGGCACAGTTTTGGTATGTGTTAATTACTTCTCTGCTGAAGAATTTCCTAGCTTAGGCAAGGAGTTAGGCTGAGGGACCACTTCAAAGTGCTGCAGTAGGCAGCTCATGTTTGACGATGCTTTTGTGGTAATTAAGGGAGCATAGATGCAGGGCATCCACTGCAGGGCACATCTGTGTCTAAGGAAGTTGTCATTTTACTATCTCCAGTTCTGCCTTGTCTTCATTTTTCATCCCCCCCTACTCTGGATCTAGGAGGCAAAAGGTGGGACTGAGTGGATGACATTGGCATATGAACAAAATTAAAGACAATAAAGATAATGGTCACATTATCTTGTGATAATGAGTTGGCTCTCAGCCAGCTGAGAGCCTATGGGTCAGGATTAAAGGGAAATCAGGAGAAGGGGATATTACAGTGGGGGTCTGCTACAGGCCACCCAACCAAGAAGACCGAGTGGATGAAGCCCTCTATAGACAGATAGAGGCGGCATCACATTCACAGACCCTGGTCCTCACCCTCCTGGGTGACTTCAACCACCCCGCCATCTGTTGGAAGGGTAATACAGTAGCCATAGGCAATCTAGGAGGTTCTTGGATTGCATTGACAACTTCCTTCTCCAAGTGGTTGAGAAGCCAACAAGGAGAGAAGCTATGCTGGACCTTGTTCTTCCAAACAAGGAGGGGCTGGTAGACAGTGTCAAACTCAAGCGTAGCCTGGGCTGTAGTGACCATGAAATGGTCGAGTTTGAGATCCTCGAGGCAGCAAGGAAGGTGCGCAGCAGGCTGACCACCCTTGACTTGCCCTCTCAAGGCATATCAAGGATAAGAGGGTTATTAGGGGCAGTCAGCATGGCTTTTCCAAGGGGAAGTCATGCTTGACCAACCTCATAGCCTTTTATGAGGAAATAACGAGGTGGATGGATGATGGCAGAGCGGTACATGTGGTCTACCTTGACTTCAGTAAAGCATTTGACACGGTCTCCCACAGCATCCTCATGGCTAAACTGAGGAAGTGTGGACTGGATGACCGGATAATTAGGTGGACTGCGAACTGGCTGAAGGAGAGAAGCCAGAGAGTCGTAGTCAATGGGGCAGAGTCCAGTTGGAGGCCGGTAACCAGTGGAGTGCCTCAAGGGTCGGTACTGGGGCCCATATTATTCAATATATTCATCAATGATTTAGATGAGGGAATTGAGTGTACTATCAGCAAGTTTGCTGATGACACTAAGCTAGGAGGAGTGGCTGACACGCCAGAGGGCTGTGCTGCCATCCAGAGAGACTTGGACAGGCTGGAGATTTGGGCAGGGAATAACTTAATGAAATAGAACAAGGGAAAGTGTAGGGTCCTACATCTGGGCAGAAACAACCCCAGGTTCCAGTATAGGATGGGGAGCTACCTGTTAGAGAGCAGTGTAGAGGAAAGGGACCTGGGGGTCCTGGTGGACAGCAGGATGACCATGAGCCAGCACTGTGCCCTTGTGGCCAAGAAGGCCAATGGCATCCTGGGCTGTATTAGAAGGGGGGTGGTTAGTAGATCGAGAGAAGTCCTCCTTCCCCTCTACTCTGCCCTGGTGAGACCGCATCTGGAATATTGTGTCCAGTTCTGGGCCCCTCAGTTCAAGAAGGACAGAGAGCTGCTGGAGAGAGTCCAGCGTAGGGCAACTAAGATGATTAAGGGAGTGGAGCATCTCCCTTATGAGGAAAGACTGAGGGAGCTGGGTCTCTTTAGTTTGGAGAAGAGGAGACTGAGGGGTGATCTTATTAGCGTTTATAAATATATAAAGGGGGAATGTCATGAGGATGGAGCCAGGCTCTTCTCAGTAGCAACCAATGATAGGACAAGGGGTAATGGATTCAAGCTGGAACACAAGAGGTTCCACTTAAATTTGAGAAGAAACTTCTTCTCAGTGAGGGTGACAGAGCACTGGAACAGGCTGTCCAGGGAGGTTGTGGAGTCTCCTTCTCTGGAGACATTCAAAAGTCGCCTGGACGCCTTCCTGTGCAACCTCATCTAGGTGTTCCTGCTCCGACAGGGGGATTGGACTAGATGATCTTTTGAGGTCCCTTCCAATCCCTAGCATACTGTGATACTGTGATACTGTGACTTTGGGAGAGCTGACTTTGACCTCTTGAAGGATCTGCTTGGTATGGTGCCATGGGATGAAGCGCTGGAGGGAAGAAGGGCCCAAGACAGTTGGTTAATATTCAAGGACCACCTCATCCAAGCTCAGGAGCGATGCATCCCTACAGAGAGGAAGGCAGGCAGAAAAGCCAGGAGGCCTGCATGGATGAACAAGGAGTACCTGGACATGACCAAAAGGAAAAAGGAGGCCTATAGGGAGTGGAAACAAGGGCGGGTAGCCTGGGAGGCATAAAGAAGAATCATTCGAGCAGCCAGAGATCAGGTTAGACAAGCTAAAGCGCAGACAGAACTAAATCTTGCCAGGGACAGTAAGACAAAATATCCTTCTTTAAGTATGTCAGCGAGAAAAAGAAAGACTAGGGAAAATGTGGGCCCTCTCCAGAAGGAAACGCAAGAACTGGTTACACAGGACAGAGACAGAGCTGAGGTACTCAATGACTTTTTTACCTCAGTCTTCACTGGCAAGGACTGCAGCCACAGTGCCCATGATGCAGAATGGAAAGGCGAGGATTGGGCAAATGGAGAACTGCCCACTGTAGGTGAAGCTCAAGTGCGAGACCACCTGAGGAATCTGAAGGTGCACAAGTCCATGGGACCTGATGAGATACATCCACGGGTCCTGAGGGAACTGGCAGATGAAGTCGCTAAGCCACTAGCCATCATATTTGAGAAGTTGTGGCATTCTGGTGAGGTTCCTTCCGACTGGAAAAGGGGAAACATAGCCCCTATTTTCAACAAGAGAAATAAGGAAGACCTGGGGAACTACAGGCCAGTCAGTCTCACCTCTGTGCCTGGCAAGATCATGGAGCAGATCCTCCTGGAAACTCTGCTGAGGCACGTAGAAAACAGGGAGGTGATTGGTGGCAGCCAGCATGGCTTCACCAAGGGCAAGTCATGCCTGACAAATTTGGTGGCCTTCTACAAAGGGGTTACAGTGGCAGTGGACAAGGGAAGATCAACTGATGTCATCTATCTGGACTTGTGCAAAGCGCTTGACACTGTCCCACACGATATCCTGGTCTCTAAATTGAAGAGACATGGATTTGACAAATGGACCACTCTGTGGATAAAGAACTGGTTGGACGGTCGCACTCAAAGAGATGCGGTCAACTGCTCAATGTCCAAGTGGAGACCAGTGACGAGTGGCGTTCCTCAGGGGTCGGTACTGGGACCTGCACTGTTCAACATCTTTGTCGGCAACATGGACAGTGGGGTCGAGTGCACCCTCGGCAAGTTTGCTGATGATACCAAGCTGTTTGGTGAGGTAGACACACTGGAGGGGAGGGATGCCATCCAGAGGGACCTGGACAGGCTGGAGAGGTGGGCCCAAGCCAACCTCATGAAGTTCAACAAGGCCAAGAGCAAGGTCTTACATCTGGGTTGGGGCAATCCCAAGCACAAATATAGACTCAGCAGGGAACGGCTGGAGAGCAGCCCTGAGAAGGACCTGGGTGTGCTGATTAATGAGAAGCTCAACATGAGCCAGCAGTGTGCAGTCACAGCCCAGAAGACCAACTGCATCCTGGGCTGCATCAGAAGTATGGCCAGCAGGTCAAAGGAGGTGATTCTGCCCCTCTACTCCACTCTCGTGAGACCCCACCTGGAGTACTGCATCCAGCTCTGGAGTCCCCAACAGAAGAAGGACATGGACCTGCTGGAGCGTGTCCAGAGGAGGGCCACGAGGATGATCCGAGGGCTGGAGCACCTCTCCTATGAGGAGAGGCTGAGAGAGTTGGGGCTGTTCAGCCTGGAGAAGACAAGGCTCCTAGGAGATCTTATTGTGGCCTTCCAGTACCTTCAGGGGGCCTACAGGAGAGCTGGGGAAGGACTTTTTACTAGGGCATGTAGCGATACGACGAGGGGGAATAGCTTTAAACTGAAAGAGGGCAGGCTCAGATTAAACATTAGGAAGAAATTTTTCACTTTGAGGGTGGTAAGGCACTGGAACAGGTTGCCCAGAGAAGTTGTTGAGGCCCCATCCCTGGAGGTGTTCAAGGCCAGTCTGGACATGGCCTTGGGCAACCTGGTCTAGTGGGAGGTGTCCCTGCCTATGGCAGGGGGGTTGGAACTCAATGATCTTCAAGGTCCTTTCCAACCTAAACAATTCTATGATTCTATGATCTTGCTGGTCACATCTCCTGGTGATTTTCTTTCATAAAGGATGAATGAAGCTTTAGTAATTCCACCTTTCAAAATCTTGAAACCTACATCTGGAAGGACTGACCAGTGGCCTTTTGTCTCTCTAGTTCCCTCTTATTTGGGTTCCCTAACTTCCATTCAGGTGACCTAACTTTAGTTCAGAGTTCAGAATAAATGTGTGGGTTTTTTTTGTTTTTTTTTTCTTTTTTTTCTTGAAAGCTTATTGAATTGTTTGCCCTTTGAGTTTGCACTCTTTCTACTTTTCTTGTTGAGGGGCAAAAGCAAAAATAGTCACTTATCACAGTGTGGTTTCTCATTAGAAAACAACTAGAACACTATGCAGTGATTAATATTTAAGAAAAAAAAACAGTGTGGTGTACTTAGTATCTGAAACACCTTCAAATATGCCAGTGTATCACGTCCTGCCCAGTGACCTTCAAAACCTTTCAATGATTGAAAATCCACGAATTATGAAGTAATATTAAGAATTCAGCTAGAACTCGCTGGTATTGAACATATTTAGCAAGTAACTTGGCTGTTCTTGCAAGATATGAAGGATCATTTTACTGTGGAAATGCTATGATTCTGCTATATATGAGCCTGAAAAAGATTGACTTACCAAATTGGAGAATTAAAGAACTTAGTATCTATCTTGGAGGCTAATTTTTGGAGAAGCCTAGTGTATTCCACTTGGAAGAAGAGTGCTGAAGAAGGACTTGTTTTTTTCTTTTTTTTTTATCTATATGTATCTCCCTTGTCAAGAAATCTCACTAGATGCTGCAATTTAGCTCACCCTATTATAATTAAAAGAACATACCTTAAAAACAAAATGATTCTTGACTAACAATACACCTTGCCCAACATAAAAAAAAATGAAAAAATCAGTTACAAAATAGCTTTGTGTTCACTGAGTGGCTAACTAATAGGCTTTTTTAATGAACACACTTAAGAGAAGATTTTCAATTTGTTAAGTATTACAAAAAATATGGAATCTATAATTTAAAGGGTTCTAAAAATAAAGCCTGAGTTGAAAAGCAATTTTGCAAAATACAAGCCTTTTATTGAGGACATATTTTTTGGTGGGATGGAATAATTTTTTCACCAATTTGATTTTCCTCATCTCTCCACCTTGTACTTCAATATTACTTGAACTGTAGTATTTTAGAACTGCAAGTGTTATATTTATTTTCCAGATAATAATCTATCAGTTTCTCTCCTCTGTGGCATTCTTTTATGACTCTTATACATACTTATACATACCAATAACACAAAGTCACAAAATATTTTTTTGTTATATGACTCAAACCTGTCTCCAAGAATGACATTTCAGTAACAGGCAAGAATGACATTTCAGTTACAGTATACTAACTGGCCAATTTTGCATGTGCATTTCTTACTATAATTACATCAAATTGTGAAAAATCTCTCAAAGATTTACAGTAAATATTTATTCTGCCTGAGCTTGGATTGACTTTAAATACATAGAACTAATATATAAACTGCTCGCATTTTATTTGGAGGTGAAATGTTTTGGTTCTGAATGAAATTCTGAATATTCCAACAGTTGTCCATGATTGCTGCTGGATTTGGGTTTATTTTCGTCATAGAACCACAAATTCACAGAATTACTTATGTTGGAAGAGACCCGTGGAGGTCATCGGGTCCAGCCCTCATGGTAAAGCAGCTGTTTCTTATGTTTAAATGTAATTTCTGGTGTTTCAGTTTGTGACCATTGCCTCTTGTCCTGTCACTAGGCGTGACTGAGAAGTGCCTGGCTCCATCTGCTTTACTCCATCCCTGAACACATTTTATATACATTGATAAGATCCCCCTGATCGTTATCTTCTCCAGGCTAAACATTCCCAACTCTCTCAACCTCCCCTCATATGACACTTGCTCCAGTTTCTGAATGATCTTCATGGCCCTTTGCTGGACTTACTCCACAACATCCATGTCTGTCTTGTACTGGAGAACCCAGAACTAGACCAAATTTCCACTCAGGCACTTTACCTTTCCTTCGTCTTTTTCTGATTCTTTTCCATTGAAAGGGAATCGCTGTAGACAACTGCAGTGAAATTAAATAGGTATTTGGAATTTCAGGAAGGAGTCCAAAATGACTAAATTGTCACATCTCCACTGCTGACCATTCCTCTGAAATTCTTTGTTTAGCTCTATAGCTTTTATGTGTCGCAGTGGGAAAGGGGGGGAAAAGTGGGGAAAGAATTGATAGTTCCACAATCACATAGTATCATTTTCCCCAAACCACAATAGTAAAACCCATTGTATGTAAGAGTACTTCAGGCAAATGGGGTTTCAAATTATTAATATAGCATGGAATGTAGAATATTATTAAGTGCATATGAATTTATATGATTCTTAACCAGTATCAACTCACCTGGATACCCATTAAATAAATTCGTATTTACGTATCTTATTATTGATTAGGCTTTATAGCAAAGCAGGATTACAGTCTGATTAGAAAGGAAAATTAGTACTTTGTTCTAGATATTAAAAAGAACAATTTTAAGTGTTCATTTAAATATTATCTAATTGGTGTGCTTTCCATCATGAGTAGTACTGTATTGTCAGCTACATCCACTGTCGTTTTCATTTATTCAGACTGTTCTTCATATGCTACCAGGTTCAGACAGCACTGAAAGGAATTAACCTTCCTTAAAAATATCTTCAAGACATTGCACAGTAATATTTTTCCCCTTGCATAGCATGCATAGGTAGTAATAGCCACTCTGGGGTTTTTATGATACAAACTTGAGGTGTCACCACTGCATAGCGAAATCAGCCAAAAAAAAATGCTGTCTTTATATTATCTTGTATATTCCTCAAATATAAACATTTAGTCAAAGAACATTTAACACAGTATCAAAAGCATATCAATATCACTACTTCAAATTGCTAGTGTTTCATGAGATACTCAAATTAGTAGTCTATTTTTCAAAACCTCACGTAATTACTGTCTTTATGATAACATTATAGTAACAGTACAGATCAAGAGATGTAGCTGCTCATTTATGTGACGTATATAGAACATGAACATAGTTGTATAAAACTATTGGCTTTATGCATGTAAACTGTAAAAATCAACAAACCAGTAGTCTAAAAAGAATTCATTCGTGGTCAGATATCATATGCTGAAATAGTCCATTTTTTTCCATTTTCATAATACCTTCCTTTACAGTACAGAAAAAAAAAAAAAAATAAAATGTTGTATGTATCCAAAACCTGAAAAATAACATTCACGTGCAAAGTTCTAGCTCCTACCACAGCCTGGGTACATTGTACCACCTGCAAACGTGAGAACAGTAAATTATGTGATGTTCTATATGCTTATGGAAACAAGAATGGAGTTTCTTTTGTGATCTTCTCCCTGAAGAGTGTGTTCCCAACACTCTTGTCATTTGCTTGCGGCGACATTCACGTTTCTCTGCAGCCCTGAATAATTCTTTCTGATGTGGATTTCTTTGCTGAACTGTCCTAGCCTGCATAGGAAATCTCTAACATATCAGGAAAAAAAATAAAAGAAAATATCAAGCAAACTATTAAGCAGAGGCAAGAAAAGGAAAGTGGCAATCAGAGACACGGACGTGTAGTTTCTAACAGCTGCAACTGTGGCACCTGAACATACCATCTCAAACGAAAATAAAGCAAAAATATGGTCTCTATTGAGGACTGTAAAAATATATTTTGAAAAAAAAAAGTAGTATCCATATGTAAGCAGGGATTAAATCCAAATATTTTAGAGGAATTAGAGATGCCTGCTTAACTGCATATCTAAATCAGCCTTAACTAACATACAGAACATCTGTGGTGCCTTTGTGAGATAGAGCTGTGTGGATATGTTATGTAAAATGGCAAGCTGATTACACTAGTTTTGTGTGACTAACATTCATCACTGTAAATGACCATTTTTTATTTTTTCTTTTTTTTTTTTTCTTAATGAACAGTTATAATATTTATAAATTGCTACAGACACCTGAAATTTAGCAGGTAGGAAAAGACATCCAGAGAATGCATATTTTCCTCAAGAAATATTGTTGAATATTGTTTACAGTTCTGTGCTGTTTTTTTTTTCTCATTTGTTTAGTTGTGAGGGATCTGTTAACCTGCTATATTAGATACCCATGAAGATTCAGGCCCAGGCACAAAAATTCCACTTGGAGCAGTCTTAGAGGAAGAGGAACTTTCATCCTGGAATAACCCATATATGTGCAGACTTATGCATATGCAGGAGTGTGCTCCACTAGCTACAGCTTCAGGATGCAAGATGTGCTGCTCTGGCTCCTAACTGGTGTAGAATAATGAGCATGTGCCACTATAGACTAATCCCATACTGTTTCACAGACACAACACATTGCTCATTCTCTCCCTGGGCTAGCAAGTCCCTGTACTGCCAGCTATAACTTTTACTCTGGTAGCTTGCTTATTAAAGATTCATGCTAATTCATATCCTACTGATGTATTAAAAACAAGGTAAAGATGGATTGCTTATTGTATTTTTCTATTTTTAAATTCTGGTGAATTTGAAAAGCATCCAGTAGTCCTCTTCCGAAAGCAACTGCTCATACATGAAGAAATGGTACATTTACAATGTGATTGACCTTAATTTATCCCCTCCCTCTTGTGTGTATCTTTATGTACTATTATTAACATAATGCTACAGTCGTCATTTTTTTTTTTCTCCTTATTTTGCACAGGAAGAAATAACTTTCATAGGAAATTGTAAAACTGTTGTGCCCATTTTCTTTTTTTCTGTGTGGGATGCTATTCATCTGGCAAGATCAAGAAACTTTGGAATGCAAATATTATCTCACACCAGTTCTCACAGTTTCTTTGGAAAATTCATTTATGTTGTTTGATTTGGTTTTCGAAACTAGAACAAAGTTCGCAAAGGTGTTAAACGGATTGATTAACATCCTAATAATCTTAAAGATAAAAACTGAGAACTGCTAACAGTACATCTGTGTTATATAAAAATATTTGAAATTGTTTACAGAGGCTTTTGACCATACACAGAAGTGTAACACTGAAAATAAGAGACATGTATTGAGAATTTGAAGCTGATAAATAACCTCAAAAGTAGGCTAGACATAAGAATAACTACAGCGGAAGGAAATATTCATTAACCCTGGCTTTGTCAGTTTAGAATTTTGCTTTTTTTGCTTTTGTATTTGAAGTGTATTACAGACATTGAATTGACAGCCAACTGTAAAATATATCCAGGAACTCCATTTGAATAGACATCCGGATTGCTTTGTTCGGGATGCTGTGAATAATCTAGAACTGCAGCTTGTTGTGAGGAAAAAAAAATACAGAGAAAATATAAGTAGCCACAAGTACACATCTCAACATTCTCTTACAAGTCTCCCATGCATGTGTTATGTGATAAATTTGAACTTTATACACTTTATTGAATCCTATAGCTTTCGATGCAAACAATGCCATCATTGCCAATATTCCATTCAGAATAGGATTTTATAGCCCCCCAGTAAGGATAAAGAATATAACAGTTTTTTTTTCCCATATGAAATTTAGAAACTTCAATGCAAAGATATTGGCTTTGCATTCAAAGTATTGTTTAAGAGCAAAACGGAGGCACACTTTATGAACATGTAATTAAAGCCAACAATTTACCATTAATATAATCTTAATAGTCTAGATACAATTATTACAGAAAAAAAAGAAAGAATAATAATGCAGGTAAAGTACTTACATACAGAAAAAAGTTGTGATTCTAGCAATAATACAATTAAAAGTGTAATTCACTTAGTTTCTAGGACTTTTCTGGGTGTTATGCTTGCGCTTTCTCTGCTCCTTTAGGTCCTGAAGTCAGTGGTTTCACA
The DNA here is from genome assembly GCF_965231255.1 of Vanellus vanellus. Lineage (NCBI taxonomy): Eukaryota > Metazoa > Chordata > Aves > Charadriiformes > Charadriidae > Vanellus > Vanellus vanellus. The sequence goes on along the minus strand of NC_138906.1, from coordinate 83,530,338 downwards.
CTAGTGTTAGTGGTGGAGTTTGCTACTGTGAGTGGCCGGCACCTTTCTTGGGAGGATTGGGATGTTTATGTTGATCATTTCTTCTTCTTCTCTTCCTCTCTATTTCTTCAGTCTTTTTTTTTTTTTTTTTTCTCCTTTCTTCTTCTTATGGCCATTTTCAAATGCTTGCTAACATGCTTTTATACCTTTCTCTCTCCTTTAGGTTTACAGTTCCATGTTACATCAAAATTTATCATATATGGTAGCTTTTACATGTTAGATACTATTTCTGTGTCCTCTTTGTTACCTCTAAAACTAGGTGTGCCCAGCCCTGGGTCTGCATTGCTTTAACTGACCACTGGAGAATTATTGGTAGCTTTGGGATCTCCAGTGCCAAGCCTGTGTCTCCTCTATTCTCATCCCATGAGACTCCTCTACACCCCATCTTGTGCCTCTGTTATTGTACCAGGCCTTTGTTTCTCTATATGACATCATTGTGTTAGAATCATAAATAATCTCATTCTAGACAGAATACCAGCTTCTAACTGCAACCTGCTTCAACTGTAGCATACAAAGATAAACATAAGTCAAGCAAATTAGCCATAGGCACTTGGTGAATTAGAGAAATTGCTGTCACACCTGAAACAAGTAAAACAAAGCTACAGGCAGATCAAGCAAAGTTCAGACAGAGCAGGTGTGACAAGCCTCTGCAGCGAGGCCTTACAAGCTCAACACAAAGCTTATGGCCTTCTACGACCAGTGCAAGTACTGTATTATTGGGCCACATGGTTACGTAGTGAAGTGCAGCTTGTGCCCTGGCTACGCAGCAGGGGTAGCAGTCGCTCAAGTTATTATCACCAGTCAGTGCAACAGCTGAGATTCAGACATTTGGTTTCCACTCCGTTGTGTAACATTGTGGGGTATAATGCTGCCAGGGGGTGAAGGCATTTGAAATGAACATTGGAGTTTGTCTAATAAATAAAATAACAGTAATTGCTACTGCTATGGAACTTCCAACATTGTGTATAGAGCAAAAGCTGCATCAGTGGGTAGAAATAACAACTTACTTGAAGAAGATGGATATCTTGACGGAAGGAGAGAAATATTGAGTAGAGAAAGTAAGACATTATGTGCTCCTTCATGCTTGCCTGATAAATAAAATGAACTGGAAAGCGCCATTAAGTACAGTTAATACCGATAATTTAAAAAAAACACATTATAGTTGAGGTTCTTACTGGACTAAATGGTTTGATGGTGATGATTTTATTGAGAAATTAATGTGCAAGTCAAATTAAGAGGATGGTCCTGAAGTCACTACAGAGAATAAATAAAATAAATTAAAAAAAAAGTTATAAAAATAGAATAAGGGAATGAGTAAACCTGCCATGGAATAATTCCACTACATGTTCTCCATAGAATTCTTGGTGTTTATTATAGAAATATTTGCTAGCTGTTTCTATAATTTTTGCCTTTAAAATATTGACTACTATTTGTATGCTTTTTGAAGCTTTGTTAAATACTCACAATTGAAAGTTATACAGTATTGTAAAAGTAAATCACCAGTAAGGTTTCATCAGCTCACTGAGTCAATCATCTGTAGATCAAACAGAGAAATTTTTGCTTTTTTGAGGCAGAGGTGAGAAAAGATATTCAGCTGATTAATTCAACTAACACAAGCAGCACCTTGCTAGGGTGATCAAGAAGTCGTATACCATATTGTCGTCCTAGTCTAAAAGAAGCCTCTAGGAATACTCAAGTTAAAAAGGAAGAAGTGTAATATTGACTGGAAATAAAATGCAATACCATATTTAGGGGGGAAAACCATTACTACTTGATTTTAAAAGCCTGGAGTGAATTATGACTGCATTACATTCATCTGTAATATTGATAATAACGTGTTCACAAAGTAGGAAGATGCTTAGAACTTCAGACTGTGTGACTGTGCTTGTAAGCACAGGCAACTAATTTTATAAACAGAGGCTTCCTCAATCAGTAATTTCAAGACATTTCTCCAGTCTTGCATGTGACTGCTGACCCTCTTTGCTCCCCTCCACAAACAACAACACACAGTCCTTCCATTTCTAAATGGATGGATTAAATAAATTGCTTTCATTTTTTTTCTGTCTATACACAGATCATACTGCTTCACTTTCCACTCCATCCACTTCATCTGAAACCGCTTTTATGACACCTTCTAACACTTATTTCTGGCTAGATGTTCTAGTCTGTATTTCACCACATGACCTGAAGCCTTTCTATTGATTTATTTCATCAGCAATGAAAGTCATCTTCTCCTAGACATCCATGATTTTACAAGAGTATTTGCAAGTCTGAAGTCTCTTGATTCTCCTCCTATGTTTTTGAATAATCACCAGGAATGTCCATTGGTGGTTTCACCCCTGTTTTCCTGAATACTCAGGAGACCCGTTTTCTTACTGTTTTCTTCTGGCCTCATTCTTTGAATACCTTTAACTTTTTTTTTGCTTACACATTGTCATGAGCTCTCAGACCCCATCATGACTGGAGATCATGAGTTACCCATTTTTCTATCCTAAATTATCACTGTTTCAGGTGTCTCCCATTCTCCTCTCAGATCACTGCCTTGCTGATCTCTCAGCCTCCCATGTCCTTGCTCCTGGTGGACTCTTTAAGTGTACTTCTTGTGTTTGTTTTTGAGACAAAATTCTAGTGTTTGAAAGTTCGTTTGTGCACTTAATGAATACCTGGCCTGTGATATTTTTTTTAGGGAAGGGAAAGGTAAATTGGCTTTAATGTGATTTTAAGTGGAAAGCTATTATTGCTTCATTAATAATGTGTTCATCTTCTCTTTATGTATTTTTTTTTCTTTCCAAGGGCTGTATGAAAGTAGTCTGCAACTGCAGCTGTTGGCACATGATTTCATGTCAGGTGATGCCATTTGCCATAGAATAGCAGGAGTCATCTAATTATCTTGCATTTGGTGGCTGCAGCACTGCTATCAGGACGTTATTCCAGCGAGGTACTGAGCTACTTCTGCAAAATGCTCAATACCAGCAAGTACAGGAGTATAGTAGTTTCTGAATGTGTGCTTGCGTATATGCATGTTTATATGTCATGTTCGTGTTCAATGCTGTGAAAAGGTACTTACTGCCTTCTGAGATCTGGCTTTAAGTAACATTGGTTTTCATGGAGCCTAAGCAACTTGCATTGATCTTTATTACTTGTCAGTTTTCTGTCAAACCTCTGCCTTATTAAGTGTAATCTATATTGCTTTGTACACTAAGTAAAGCAAATAGCTTCTTAAGCTCCATATACAAGTTCTGCTCACGTCTTTATAAATCACACATATATTTCCTCTCTGTGCTACCTTTTGAAAATGAAGTGCTTTCATTACCCTGTCATAGAAATAGGTAATCTCTTGCCATTTTCTTGTCTGTTTGTCTGTCTCCCTGTATAACTTTTTATAGTTTAAAAGGAAAGAAAAAAAGCACCATTTCATCTAGCAACATAATTCTGAATAAAACTTAGAAAACACTTTCTGATTTAAAAAAAATGAGGAATATAAGTAATCGCTTGATTAAAAAACGCATATGGCTTCTGTACAATGATGTTACCCATGCCTAAGTACTGGATTTTATAAAATACGTATGTTTATAAAAATGTTCAGGTCAAGAACTTTAACATGAAATCAATATATGCTGAACATCTCCCTTTTTGGAATTCTGACCCACTTGGCAGGAAACAAAGCCTCACTTGTATTCATCTGTAACAGGTCCTTTTAATCTTGATCTAGCACATGTTGCCATAGTTAAGTGGACCAAAACAAGCTGAGAGCTGTAGCTCACTGTACTCAATCAAACAAAAGTAGGACACAGGATTGAATAATGAAAAAAATGTGATCCAGTGAGACTTTAACCAAAGTTTAACTTAAATATACTTCTTTGTATCACTTCTTTTTCCTTTTTATACTTTCCAAAAAGCTTTCCAGTTTACATTTACTATTTTCCTCACTGCCTTATTTTGTTACTCATTTACATTTCATACTGTCACATATTTGCATAACGACTTTTTTCTGAGTCCCTTGATTTATTTAAAGTGAACCCCCTATTTATAGAACTACTACTTTGATGACATACATACTAGTATGATGAAGGTGATATGCCTGTGATCAAATTATAGAATAATAATCAAGTCTAGATAAAAATGTTTTAAAGGATCAAGCCCCTTAAAACATTGGAGTGATTCATGATTAGCTATTATTTTTACTTTAATTTTAAAAAGTAAAACTTTTTATAAATATAGGGGGTTATAAACACAATAAATTAATTATTATCAATTAAAAAGAGAGAAATTTAAATATTATGTTCATATAACTTGAAAATTTTCATATGTTCTCCATCCCGAAGGATATGAAAGCACACTTATGAAAAACCTTGATTTGATTGCTACTTTATATAAATACAGATTTTATGCATATTTTGCAAAGTGGATGAAATTTTGAATTATTGTATATATATATGTAGGATACTTCATCATGTTAAACATTAACTAGATTTAATAATAATAATAGTGATTAAAAACTTGTCTTTATTGTACATTACACAGACTATCAATTTTCACAACGCTAAAATACAGCCTGTATTTAAAGCCTCTTAAAAGAGTGTGTATACTTGTGTATAAACATTTTTTTATTTTTTCTTTCCAAATGAAAATGTGGGAGGAATTACAAGAGGGCGAAGTTAACTATTATTCATACTGAAATATTTCTGGCAAAAAAGGATATGGGTTATTTTAAATCACTTCTTATCAGGGATGATGTGGATATGTTTCAAGCATAAATCCATTGGCAACTACAATATTTAACAAAAAAAAGTCATCATATTTCTCAGGCTCGTCTGAACATGGAGAAGGCTATCTGTGTATAATAAAACTATTCATTTTCAGCACAAATAAAATTAATTTACTTTTCAGCTTTTTCATGCCAAAAGTAAGCACAGGTTGTAAAATTACCTAAGTCAGCTTTTACTATAAAAACTGTTGCAGCTGAAAGTCCCTGCACACAAGAGATAATGCTTTTGAAACCTGTACGAGTATACTACTTAAAATGAAACTGTCCATGAAAAACCAAAGCTGTCTTCTGATGCTTGATCCTAGCAAGAAAAAAAAAAAAAAAAAAGCTACATGGATACAAGGATTATTTGTAGAACAGTAACTGTATTTAAAAAAACAAAATGGTCTTTTCAGTACTGTCTACATAAGCCTTTCATGTTGCTTGCACTTTTTTTGCTTTTTTTTTTCCAGATATGGAAGTCAGAAAAAAGAAACATAGCAAATCAGTCACAACTGAATGTGTGACAGAAGGGAAAGCTAGAAAGGATGCATTTGATAATTTTGAAGCATGAAGGAAACCAGCTACCATGAATGGTTATTTAATAATTTTAAGAAAATTATTAAGCAATTATCTTCAGTAATTTCATATTTTCAAAGTAGGTTGGAATATTGAGAAGGTAGAATGGAATGGTGTCCTGTTTTTTTTTTTTTTTTTTAAATAAAACTGTAAAATGTAGATGCATCTATGATTGGACAAGATTATTAAGTGATATCGTAAACATCCCCATTGGGACCATTGATATATTAGAATCAGTGATGGTAAAACAAAGTTTTTGAGAAATTTGAGGGCACTTGAAAGGAAACAAAGAAAAAGAAAGGTCAGTTATCCTGTCTGTCTCACATAAATCCCATGTAGAACAGTAAAAAAAAAAAAAGCTGATTCTGTAATCTCTTAAAAAAAAAATTATAAAAATTTAATTACATCCGGATTTTTAATGTTATGCTAAACAAGTCCTGTCCAGCTGGATTTTCTGCTTTGACTTTGGATGTTTGGATTATAAAAGAAACTGATCAGATGCAATAAATGAGCTTTTTAAGATATATGACTTTGCACAGCTTAATATGCTAATTAAGCCAAAAATAAAACACCACGAAACAAGAAGCACATCTCTAGAATTTCGTATGGTATAAGAGGTAGCCAGCTGACAGATCCAAGAAAGAAATTGCCAGCAGGGAACTCTGAGCAGGGCGATATTTTACAGTGGAATCACAAGGTGCTGGCTGGTTACAAATGTAAGTAATATGTTAAGAGGATGACTTGTTTCTAATTTAATATTTCAATTAATCTAATTTTTCATAAAGTTATGAAAGATTATTTCTGAGGCAGAATAAATTGGGAATAATCCCTATAAAATAAAGATGGCAAAAGCTGGGGCATTTTTTTTTCTCCTTTTGTTCCTGTCATAACAACTGCTGAACCTATGCGCTCTTTCTTTTCTCGGTATGTTTTGGGACAGGAAGTAAAACACTTCAGTCGGCTGTCTCTACCATCCAAACACTGACGGAAGAACTCACCTGTATTTTAAGCCTTCAGCATCTAGTAAATAACAACCTTGCAAGCCTGAAAAAAACCCCAATTATTTGTTCTTTAATTTAATCTGCTGTTACTCTGATTTTTCTCTTACTATGCAGGATATGTGAGTGTATAGATGTGGGCCATCCAGCAGTTGCATGATGAACACCTAAGTGCCAGTCACTACAATGTCAGTAGCTCTTTCTGGGTTAAAACTCCTGTTTTTTAAGATTGCTATCACATAAAATTAACAGCCACACTTAGGTTCAGCGTGAGATAATATTCTATATATCTATGTGAATGGAAGGAGAATAAGCAAACATAAGGTACTCCAATGTGGGAAAAGGCAGCCTGGGTTCTAACAAAATAAGGAAGATACAATTATTGCTGCCTTGAGCAAACTAGAATCATGTAAACCCAAAAAAGACATGACAGTGTCAATCTGTAGATAATTTTGCTTGTCCTTACCTAAACCAGTAGGTTGCATTAGTTACAACGTTGGCTGGGATATAAACTGGAAGAAGTAGGGCTCCTCTTTAAATTTCCAAACTTGAGGCTACAATCTACATCTATTCTAGTGTCATAACTTGCTTTGATTACCTGTTGTAGTACTTTAGGTGTAAGAATGATTTGAAACTACTGATTTAATCTTAATTGCAGCCTTAATTTAATCATCACCATTTTCTCTCTTATCTTAGTGGTATTTTTATTTACATATATGTTTGCTTGTTTCCCCTTTAGAATAAAAACTGTAAGAGTTATCTAGACCTGATTTAATCCAAAGACTGTTTTATGAATTTTACCTGAAACAGTCATTACATAAAAGACTTAAATACTACATCTTAATTAGTAGTAGTAAATCAGAGAGTGCCAGGAAATATTCTTGAGCAGCGGAGTCTGTCATCTGTTCTGATAAATTAATAGAGCAATCCCCAGCCAAGGCTTGACCCCAGACAACCCACACTTCCAAGGCACAGTTTGGGAGCATCCAGTAGTATGAATATAGCACATACATTACCAGTTTATCTCAGTGTCAAGGAGTTCCAGGTGTGTCTAAAATACTGGGTGCAGTCAGAGTCAGTAGAGCTGTGTCTGGAACCAGCCTCTCCTTTTTGCCTCCCACAGGAGCACCTTAATCACTAGGCTGAAGACCTGATTACTCCCACTCTCACTGTGTTCTACTGAATCTCCACCTTCTCATTTCATACACACATACGTAAACCTAACACAGCGTTATAGCACAGCTTTAACCCTTGGAAGAAGTATGCCTACCCAGTTGAGATGTAGCTGTGGAAAAGGTAAGGCTAAGAAACTCCATGCAAGAATAGATTTCTTACACTGGCAGATGAAGGATGATTTCTTCCCCAAGCCATCCTAGGTAAATCGAAGCGCTTGACTGCAAAGCAAGGAAAGGAATTATCGTATTACTATAATGGCCAGTTCCTTTATTTCTTTTTCATATTTCAGAAAAGGTACTATACCTCTATTTTTTTTCCCAATGTTATGATCTTTGAAACAAAGGATTTATTTGGTTTTACAGAGAAAAGTGCTAATCTAAGTTGTGGGAGGGATAAATTTAAGAAATACTACTGTCCTTGAATTGCCTTAACATATAACTACTTCCTGCTCAACATGCTGGCTGTTGTACTTCATGTTTTGAAGTATAACTTTTCTTAAACAATGTATAGTGACTTTTTATACCTAATCTAGGTTTAGGGATTTTATTTAGGTTCCTGTGTTAGCCTTGCAGTTCAGAATTGAGAGATCCTAAACACTGTCTTGGATCTGCTCCTGTCTCCCTCATGCTGTCCAATGGACAAGTGAAATAAATATGAAGAATGGTTAAGTGAAAAAAAATTAATTGGTCTACATGCAACACAAAAATATTTTGGGAGACAATAAGTGCCATCAGAGGGGAGCATTAGCCTCTGCATCAGCCCTACATGATGTGAAACATAATCAACATGCTTGCAACAATAGTTTAAGCAATTTCTTCAGACTGCCTGGCTTTTCTTATGTCAAAAAAGATCAGTCACCTGTAGATGACTTAGGGAGCTAGGAGAATAAGGCTTATTCTGTTTTGACTGTTCAGCTGTGACAATGCGATGGGGTAAACCAGTAGTCACTGGTTAGACAACTGAGAGACAGCAGAGATTCACAATTACAAATACTTGGTAATCTCAAGAAAGACTTTAGGTCCACGTAATTCCCATCAAGCAAGCAAAAGAGGATAGGTAATGTGCATGGGAGGAAGGGATCTTGGGAGCAGGAGTATTTTAATGAAAATGGGGGGGCTTAAAGACAGTGCATTGCACTGAAAAAAAAAATAAAATAATACAGTGCTGATGGAGAAGGAAAGGGTGTGAGGAAAGAATAATAATTCTATAAGAGGGGATGGAAACACACATGACAAAAAGAGGCAGTCAGACTTTTAGGGCAGCCATTTAAAAATGCCCTTTCCAGCTCAAGATTACTATGCAGCATAAGCAATCCTATACATTATGAGGACTTACCAGACAAGGGTTGACAGCGGTATGGGAGTTAGACAAAGGTACCTGGAGAGATGAGTGTTTCAAGGGGAAGGTTAGACTAAGCTCCCTCAGGTCTCAAAATAAAATTTATAGTGTGAGCGCTGGGGAGGTAGAGGGCATGAACATTTCAAAATGAAGGTTTAGTGATGGAGGAAGAATGTGTGCAGCTTAATTGGGCTGTGAATCCCTGTGCTACCTATTAGAAAGGTATGCAAAAAGGGTATCAGCAGACAAATCTAGGCTGCTCAATTTGGCATCACGTATCACTGTCAATAACATTTTACTTGAGCTGTAAAAGCAGTCACGTTAAGGATCACTTCTGTATCTGATGATCAGGCTTTCTGTAAAGCCCCTACACTTTATTCTTAGCCCAGCAATAGAGCCCAAACAAACAAGAAATATGTGCCTCAGTGTCTGTATGCTGAAATATAACTACGTAAAATTGATGCTAATCAACGTTTCCATTTATGCTTCAAAAATGTTTTACAATCAATTGGCTATATATAATTTGTATTTTAAACTATGGTATATTCTGATATATACGCAATAAAATTAATTGTATCTCAATAAATACAGTCAAAGTTGATTAAAGGGGAAAAAAGATTGAAATCTAGTCAATGAAAATAGCAAGATGTGTGAAAGTTTTAGTAACAAATGCATGGTCCCACTGAGATCTTTGACAGTTGAATTTCAGTCTGTGTATAAGAAAAATGTCACCAAGATGATGACTCAAACTGACAAATAATTCTTATTCTATGCCTATTTGGCTTAATTGCTGTATCATTAGAATGCAGAGAGAACTATACATGCTTATCTGTAGAAGGGAGAAAAATCAGAACTAAGGTTATATTCATTTATGCTCTGTAGTTACCATCTAGTTGTGGAGGAAAAAGAGAAACTCCTCTAACTTCCCTGTCATGCATCTCTCACCGTAAGAAATGGTAGCCATAAACCTTGTATTCAGAGCTTAAACCTCCTTTAATGGATTTAGTCTCATGTAAAAATGCTCTGAATAAATAAGGATGGATAACAGGACAGATGCAGGCCCACATGCACTTTTGAGAAAACTCTTCAGCAAGTAAAGAGAAAGAATTTATATGATCATTACATCATCTTCTCTTGAGGTTTCTGTCTCCTTAAGAAGGGGCTTCCTTGAAGAAGCTGCCTGGAAGATGTGGATCTGTTTTTCACTTGACTTAGGTCAGTATCTTCCAGGCAAACTCAAGGCCTATGTGCATGGATGTTATTTGATCTCTTTTTTTTCCTATAGCTGTTGCAAAATTCAAATTTTTCTGAAATTACTATCCCAAGACACAGTCATGTTCATACAAATAAATTGGTTCATGATTTATGTTAAAATAAGTTATTCCAGACAAGGCAATAGATCAAAGTCAGAGCTTAAAACCTGAAATAACATCATAGCTTACGGTCTGTTTGTTGTTGTCTTCCTCCCCTCCTTTTAATTATCAAAGTATTTCAGCCTGCTTTCTTTTCTTGGCACTTACAACCTAGTTTTTATGCCACTTTGTAACATACTATGTGTACTTACTACAGATTCTTTCCTGTAATGTTTCATCTTTGGGTTGTAGAGGGGACTTTGGGTTTTTTTTCATTAGTTAGTTTACAGTAATGAGAACAGATTTCCTATGATGTGAGGCAAATAAAGATGTGGGATTCCTTTGCAGTTGGTTGCAGAGCATACATAAGAGTACAGAGTACAACATAACGTCAACTGTAGGACACACAAAGTGATTAATGTGTACAAATAAAGTCATATTTTGATACTTACCCATCTCTTGTGTTCTTCCAAAGTACAAAAAACTGCCACTTGACTACCAATATGACATTGCTTGAAGAGTGTAAAATACCTTAAAAAAGTTGTTCTGGGCACTCCTCTCTAGGTCATTTCATGGAACTGCGATAGAAGGTAGGAGATTTTCATGAAAGATCCTCATTTGGAAAACTTGGTGGGAAGTTTTTACCTTTTGCAGAAGATGATGTAGGAGATCAGCTATTGCCAAGTGTACGTTCACACTAGTTCTCTGTGCTGAGGAGTCTGTAGAGGCCCTCAGTACTCTGGTAAAGCTGTCCCGATATTTCTGGAGGATCCACATCATGATGACAGGCAGTTAAACCAGAGCAATTTAAGGTAAGAGCTGTGCTACAATAGGTGGTAAGTTTTAAAGAAAGCTGTAATATTCTTCTTTCTCCTGCTTTTGTCTGTTTGAGTCTCAGAGCCTGGCTTCCAACTGGGTTTATTAATGAACTGCTACTTTAACCGTTTTGAGAAATATGCAAAACCGATATGATACATCCATCGCATCCATCGTATATGGTTTGCTTTTTTTTTTTTTTTTTAATACATGGATATGAAGGTTAAGTTAAAGCATGGTACAGAGTCTAGCAAGAAAGAACATACCAGTTCATCAAGCAGAGAAAAAAATAGATATGTCCTCAGTCTTCTAGTCCATGGAAAAATTGTATTTCTCTATTTCAGGTTTAAGGATGTGGTACATTTGGGGAAGCAGAGTGTTATTGCAGTTGCTGGTACATTCATTACCTTTCAACATGTCTAGATAGGATATTTGTGGGTAGGATTATTTGGGTATAGAATGAGTGGCAAATGCATCTATATTAACCATGCACTTTAGAAGTTTTAATTTTACTTTAAAAATGTAAATATTATTTTTTTCATCTATGTTCTGCTAACAGTTCAAGCCTTGTATTCTACCTCTGCAGATTACATAAAACCAAACAACTCAGAGATTATTAATTCCCTTCTGTTTGGAGATATCCATGATTGTACATGCTTTCATACTCATACTTTATGAAATTGTATACTCAATAGCAACAGTAAAATTTTCACTCAAACAATGCTTAGTAAAACCTGGAAAGAAAAAAAAAAAAAGCTGAAGAGTCCATCTCATTTCCTTGGAAGAAAATTGCAAAATTCTGTTAAGGACGATTTAGAAAACTGAAAAATGGTAGTTTTAAAATATAAAGAGTATTAATTTTTAAACTCCGGTGACATTACAAATATTAACAGAAGACATTTCTGTGAAGCTCTAATGCAGTGCAGCTTATAACCATGTACCTATACAGAAATATATTCAAAAATTTAAGCTACATTCAATTTTTCATGACTTTTGCTAGTGGTAACACTATAGTTATTCTTGAAATGAGCTTCAGTTCAGTTAGTACATTATAGTGTACAGCAGAATTATAAAGATACTGGTGGAAAGAAATGGGATGGATGTGTTTTTGGAATGCAGCCTCAAAAAGGTAAGTGTACAGAACTTCAATTACAGTGATATCTGTTACTGAGCATGACTATTTGGAAATAAGAGTAGCCATAGCGAATTTTTGTTGAGGGAGAAAAGTACAGGGAAAATTATCCCTTCTGCAGAAATAGTGAAATAACTTTGTATTAGAAGTATGTGTAATAATACTTCATATATGGAATAAATAAATAAATAAATAAATGGAAAGATTTTTGTTTTGTTGATGTCAGGCTAAAAGGTAGACAGGATTACTTAAAGTAATTTGAGGTGTGGAGGAAAAATCACACAGTAGTGAAAAATTATACTTCCAAGTATCTTCCTGGATGCTTGTAGCAAATGCTACCATTTTGGAGAATTTTTTATTGTTAATGTTTTCTGAAAGACGTGTTGGGTAGTTACTTTGATAGAGCTGATTGGGGTTTTTTTTGCTAATCAGAATGTCATTTTCCTGTCATAACCATCAGACCCACTGAGTGGGTACTTCATTTTGTCCTTCTCTTTTATTGAAGATGGAAAGATGACTCACCCAGGTTCTGTGACAATCAATTGATTACTCTGTCTCCCCTCCCAGGACAGGTGTGTTAGTTTGCTTAGGTCATTGGTAATACCCCCACAAAGGCTGTGGCTGTTCGTTGTATTTCATCAGTGCAGCAGTTCAGATACCAAGTTGCATTTAATGTGCTTGGTTTCCTCAGTTTCTTTCAGATGGTAGTTCAAACACAGATATGAATTGAAGTCCATACGCATTCATTATGATTCTATCCAGTCTTGTTTCCATGACTTCAAATGAAAGCAGTTCATTTGTAAATACAGGTAGTTACATGTTTAAAAACATTTATGTGTTTCCTGACTAAAACCATTTTTCTGAGGTTTAGAAAAATATAGCTACAATTGTTCTTTATCATGACTTCTCACTTTTCCAGTTGTATTTGTTATTTAAATACAGGTGTTTACGTGTGGGAAAGGCTCTCCTGAATCTATTTTCATCTTGGCAAATAAGAAGAAGGGAATAGTGGAGGCAATATAAATATCTCATTTGCAAATTTTTCTTGCAGTGTGTGGGTGTGCGTTGTTGTAAAATTGGGTAACGTTCCTTATTGTTGTGTACACTGGATAGGATGGTCATTATTACTGCATCATTTTATTTGATGTCAAAGGTCCTTCTTATGGCATGGCAAACTAGGCACAGACCAGGAACTGAATTGTACTAGAAAGGTGTCAGAAGAAAGATGGACGTGTTTTGATGCCATACTGGATTGTCGTTTAGTAACTGGGTTATATGATGCTTCACTTAAGCAACAGAGTCCTCTTGGATAAAAACTGAGAAGGATCATTAGACAGCTTTAAGCAGGTAGGATAAAATAGAGAGGAATCTTTTCCTTGCCTGTAATGTAACATGTACTTCAGTCAGAAGTGTTCTGCAATAAGATATGAAAAATAACAAATGCATAATATGTTGTGGAATGGATCATCACTGCTTATCATTGAAGCCAAGATCTTATTAGGATTTGAAAAAAGGATTAGACATTTATATGGATGAGAACATCCACAGGTCTTTTAGATAAAATTAGAAAGAGATATAACCCCTTATGCTTCGAAGAAATACCACGCTCTAATTGATGGGGAAGAAAAAAACCTCTTTTTAAGATCAGATGACTCCATTACTTACCACTATTCTAATTCTGTATTTCTCTGAGGGTGGGGCCTTGGTTAGTCTTAGAGAGAAGATGAGCACATACAGGCAATTTTACAAGTATACAGGAGTCACAGAAGAACTGAAAAAAAAAAAAAAAAGCATGTGACAAAAAAAAGAAAATACAAGAGTAAATCAAACCATAGCATTTGAGTGTCAGTATGATGGTGTATGATGTAAACAAATAGTTGAAACATTAGATACCTTCAAGATAGCTCAATTAATAATAGCTGTTTATTTCTAAAGTTTCTTTGCCATTTTTATCAATTTAGGAGTCTAGGGTTTTTTATTTGCTTCTCTTTCAAAGCGTTAAGGAGAATGTGACACAATAATAAACACTGAATGTTCTGGAAACAGTTAATAGAAAATTACACCTTAAACTCACACCAAACTATTTAAAACAATGATAAAAGCATATTATTTTTTATGAATGTTTGTTTAGAATGATCTAACTTCATTCATAATAAGTTCAGAAATAGAGGTAATATAATTTCATGTTCTTATTTGTATTACTGGTATAAGGTTGCACTATAAATTTCTAGCATTATCCAGTATTTATAAATGCCCTCTGTGTAATGCTGTAACATAATTTAAGTGCATAAGATTTTCATTTATATTACTCATCTTTGACCTCAATATGCATTGATATCATGGTAAGAATATAATTGGCCACAGGAGATATTTTAGAAATATTTTTAGTGTTTACTTTGTGGTCTCAGACATGGGGAGAGGAATCTACAGGACTGGGACTATAAGGAGAAACTGACAATAGAGAGTGTGCTAATTAAATTGGCAAATAATACCAAGCTAGGAGAGACAGCAAGTATATTGAAGGACAAGAATAGAATTCAAAATTATTTTGACAAATTAAAGCAATGGACTGAAAAACCTAGGATGAAATTCAAGAGGGAAAAGTACAAAACCCTACATGTTAGTTGGATTAATCAGCTGTATAAACATAGAACGAATATCAGCTAGTTAGGTAGAAGCCAGGAGCTACAGTGGATCTCAAGCTAAACAAGTGTCATGCTATTGCTAGAAAGTTAAACAGCACACTGGAAAGTGGACAACAACTGGAAAGAATAGAAAGCGATAAAGAAAAGGTGGTTGGTTTACCCAGAAGACTGAAAAAGATAGCCAAAAGTTGAGGGATCATGAGAATGAGAATATTTTAAGATCTGCAAGAATATTTTCTCTGTATGCATTGGGGATGGCAGATGTGCAGAGGGAGTATTTAGGTTAGACATCTGGAAAATCTTAGCAGTAAGAACAGGCTACACAAACATCTGTCAGAATTCACTAGTTTGCAGTTGTTCGTGCCTTGAGACAGTGGAATGAGCAAGACAATCTTTTGAGACTCCTTCCAGGACTCCAGGATCCATTTCTTTACTGACAACCTAGGACTTCCCGCAGGAAGCAACCTGTGGTCCTTTCTGGCCTTCTTTACATGGAAAGAGGCATCAGGGTTCTGTGGAAAAAAAAAAAAAAATAGTTTACATGAGAAGGGAGGAGACGGGAGGAGTGGCAGGAGCTTAGGAAAATTTTTGCAAAGGTAACCAAAATACCGGTCCCAAAAAACTGGGGTGGGTTTGCGTTCTCTAGATATTTATTGGTTGAATCAAAACTGCAATCCATGCATAAAATTTATGGAAATTTTGAATCTGTTGCCAATATTAGAAGAAACCAGTTTGGAAATACTTGGCTGAAATGCTTAAAAAAATTATTAATATTGCTCCCCCAATTTTTCCATTCACTCATGTTTTTTGCAATCATAGGGTGTTATTCTCTTATATTCATGTCAGTTATACTGTTCTACAATTTGACTACAACAGAAAAAGGTGCTCTCTGTTATAGAGACTAATCTGGTGAGTACTGAGAAAAAGAACACCCGGGAGCAACTGTTAGGACTGATCCTTCCTGGAAGAATCTAGCTAGTCACAGATAAGTCTGGCAACTAAAAGAGGTAAACAGTCATATTCCTTCACAAGTATGGCTGATGATACCGCAGAGCTGACCTTTATGACCTGGTAACAAATATTTGAACTAGCATGGAGACATCTTGCATATGTATATACAATATGGAAGATGGGTTCAGAACAAAAGAATTTCTTGTCCATAGTGTTCTACCCAGCTCAGGAGACCTAAACTGTTTGGAAAACACGTGCTAACTTTTTTAAGGTAGTCAAAATTAAGTACTTGTACTCTGTTTTATAGAGATTTCCATTAGAATCCCTTTTATATATTTTGACACTGAAAATAGCCTAATTTTCAGAATTATGCAGTATTTAATATAGTCAGTGCTATACAGGTGGTAATACAGAAATGCAAATACATTCACTCTGAGGAAATACACAAGTCAATTTATATTTCAGTGAATATTTCAGTAATTGCCACATAGCTCAAAAGCCTCTGTTGTTAAATACAGATGTTGATCTGTAGATCATTAGAATTCAGGGAATCATTTCTTGGACACTGGAGAAGTATTGGCTACATTATGCCATCATTGTTGCTCACAGAATTAATCTTAGTGAGGTTCACACACTGTTCAACTTCAGCCATGCCTACAAGTCCAGCCCCAATTGAACAGTCAGCAGTGGATGGGAATTTTTGATCATCGAATCCCCAATTCTTTACCGTAAGGAAACTGAGGCATGAAAATTATGTAACTGATAATAATTAATCTCTGTTTTCTGGATTGTGTGCAGAAAATCTCCCGAATTCACACTGTCTCAGTATTAAAAACTTCAATACAGATCAAAAGGGAGGGAATAGTCTCGAGAAGAATGAAAGGAATAAATAAGAAAAAAGGAAGCATTGAAGGAAGTAGAAGATTTCAGAAGATAAACAGGGCTGGAAATGAAAAATAAGAAGAGACAAGAAAACAAGAGTATAAGTCCATTAAAAGCTTGCAAGCAAAAGACAAATAAAGGTCATAAAACAAATAAAATTATTCACAAAGACCTTAGTGGTAATATGACGGGTTTTTCCAATTGCATCAAGGAGAAAAAGACTAGAGTCAATATCTTAAACTGACAGAGGTCTGAGACAATGACATAGTGGGTTTGGCTGGACTTCATGAAAGTTTTATGCTCAAGGCAAAAAGTTGTTAGCTTTTTGTGAATTCCAGGCTAGAAAAGCCATTCAGTGGAAAACAAACAAACACACAGCCCAATCCATTCACTTTAATTAAAATAAAAGTCAGAAAAAAACAGCAACATTTTTAGCCCAGTATCATTTGCAGAATAGATCTACTCACTATAATTAATGGAGGTTCTTGATCAGCAAGGATCAGTTTGAAGATGCCAGGCATACAGCACAGAAAACAAAACATACACTATTGCTGACTGAACATGTGTCCCCCTACAGCCTCCTTTAAAAGGTATAACTCTGTCTGTAGCTGTGGAAGTTACATGAATTGTGAGAACCATGACAAGATTTGTCTACCTGTTGTAAGGATATCAGATCTCACAACATACTCACTCTCCTCTTTGTCAAAGTATTACAGTAAGCCAAATCTAAAAAGGTACTTATAAATTTAATTATATTTATAGATATTTAATAATGTTGCAAAGACGTCAAAGAAGTTAGATGCCATGTATATAGGAGGAGCTGTAACCTGCTGTAGCTGCATTTTAAGAAGTACTTTTCAAGACGGTGTATATCTTTAGAAGTGAGGACACATTTGTAAAGCTCAACCATGATCCAAAACGTGGGAGAGATGATAAAAAGGTCATGTTTTGCACTGTTGTTCTTTCTAGGAAGCCCCCGATGAAATGGCCTGTGTGAACTGAAATAAGAGACATCCTCCTGTACCCTATATTGTCTGTGCTTTACTGGCATTTTTTTAGTGAGTGTGTACATGCGTGTTATCACGCTCTAGATGGGAAAAGCAAAGGAGGATCTGTTCAGTTAAACTGTTAAGAAAACAGATTAAGTGTCTATTGATATAAAGCTCCAATGCTTGTCTTCATGTCACCACAGTGTATCACATCCGTTCATTACAAACTGATGCAAACTGGCAGGCAAAATTAACACATGTCAACTTTGTGTCTTTACTCTGAGGGCTAATAGGCATCCTAGGGTATTTTTTATTATTATATGTCTTGCTAACAGGCTGATACTGTCACGAATGAAAGGGATAGTCTTCTAGTGGAAGTAATCCTGGGCCCAGAATATACTACAGTGCTCAGAAAAGCCCACAGGCTAATCAACTGTGCAAAGATACTCTAAATGACAAACAAAAGCTCCAAGTCATTCAACTCCTGAAAAAGTGATATATATTTTTAGAGTGCAGAAGATATGGGATGAATGCCCAGAGGAAGCCATCTAAGCTTATAGGAAAGAAGGGTACGTGAAAGCTGAGGGTTTTGGAGGCTGTATTTGTTCACTCTTTAGGCCATGGGAAACTGGGGAAAATCATGAGTGTACATGTTGAGTCTAGTTCCAAAACAAAGTACTATTCAATTTGTGTAGGTTATCTTACACAAATTAACTGCCATTAAATGACCATACAGGACTCTACATACATCTGTACACAATTTATATACTACAGTAATAGAAACAAGTTCACAGCAATAGAATTTTTGAAATAAGAAGGACACTAACAACTTGCAATGGAGAGTTGTCTCATTCATTTACATGTTTTAATTTCGTATTATGTTTCTATGTTTATCTTCCTGGAAAGCAGAGAAGGTTGGCCTTACTGTGAAGAAGCATGGAGCTTATTCAAGGAGATTTTGGAGGCTGTAGGGTGTGGCAAGCAAGAATGACACTGCTCCTCACTTTTAACAAAAAATATTCTATTACTTAATTTTATCACACTGTTGATAATATATAATACTTTTTTAAACTTTTTTTTTTTTTTTAAGAATCTTGTGATTGTTATATTGTGAATCAGTGGTACTGAATTTTGTGGAAAACACCCAAGTGATACAGAAGAGTCCGTCATAGGCTAGCAAAAAACTGCATGAAATTTGTCTGCTATGTCAAACGTGTTTGCATGTCTACACATGATTTTTAACAGTGAGCAACAAATAATAATGCAATATGTGGTAGAAAGAAGGGAGAGAAAAACAGGGTAAACCAAAAGGTATCTGAGTGGTATAAATTTAAAATTTGTCACAACTGGAAAACAGTTGGGAAGTCACCTGAAGCAGAAACTTGGTAGTATTTCCTAGAAAGAAAGTAAAAATAGAAAAAAATCTTGTTTTACATACTAAATTATTGTTGCTCTTTCAAACAGAGCAGAAATAAGTAATGAGTGTAGGAAACAGCTGTAAGGTGATGAGATAAATTCACGAAGTAATCTGGATCAGATATGGAAAATAAAAGGAGGGCAATTTTTGTTTAGGTAATGGACAAAGGGCTTTGAGGATAGACAAGCATATAATAGGTTAGTTGCTGTACATAATGTTTACAAAAAGTTACTTATTGATGAGTAATTTTAGCTATTTTAAGATGCAGAATTTGTCCAACAGTATCTATATTTTTTTCTGGCAAGAACAGACCATGCATTTCCAGCCAGGATAGTATATAATCTCAGTTATGGGATCTTCTTCAAAAACTAATTAATGAAAAATGGATGTCCCATATCTATTACAAAAACCACCCCTACATAGTAAACGGTCACATACAAACTTATTGACTGGCAAAGGTTTCAGAAAATGTTCCACAATTAGTACAAATATTCACAATATTATGAGTCCATTAAGCAAGCTTTTCTTCATAAACGAGGAATATTTTTGACGTAAGTAAAACATGATAAGAATGAAAAAATGCTTGCAAGAAGGTGTACAGTTTTCCTAGAAAAAAATACTTTTAACCATTTACCTTATTAAATTTTACGAATATGCAGTTAATTAGTTTGTTGCTAGGAACTGAAAGATTTGTCCTCCAAACAGCATTATAAATTATACTTTTCTTTCAGAAAGCTCTACATGCAACTGTTCACAAATCTGGAAAACAATCCAATAACATTTTAATTGACCTGATTATTAAGTACTTTTCTTAAACTTTGTAGTATAATCCTATTTGTATAAAACCACATTTTCTCACCATCCCAGCTTCTGCCGTCCCCAACTACCTGTTTATTGTTTGTAGCCTCTTCCCTTTCTTCTCAGTTATACAATACAGTAGAGGATCATGCTGGATTAAGTTGAAGATATGCATTTTATATTCCATAAATGATTCATGCATCCTATGAAAATTGTAGCATTTACACTCCTGTAGCATGAAGTGCTAGGCAGAGGAGATTTAAAGGTTTTGTAAAACATGCTTCTCAACATATTGAGAAGCAGGAGTTACTATATTAAATACATTTATGCAGGTACCAGCAGAAAAACAACTAGGCTATGAGAAAGATTCAGAACAAAAATCAGGAACCAGAGTCAGTGAAATGAATTGCATTTTGAGCCATCTTGTGACAGTTACAATCAGAAATCTACTAGATTTGTATAGATTGCACCACAAACCAAATGTGCTATTTTTTTACTTATGTCAACTTTGAATATGAAGACTGAGCTCACAGTGAAACAGAACTGAGCAAGTGAGTAGGTGTAAACAACTGTTATAAAACAAGAATTCGAGGCACGTCAAATATTCATATAATCTTCTCTGAACTCTTTCACCTAACTTTAGACTAATATGGAGCCTAAACTGTAGGAATCATTTGAGATAAAATGGAGCAGATCATGTCTTAATTCAAATGCCTTATAATGTGTTCTCTTAATCTTGATGTAGTTTGCTTGTTCCAGTCATGACCAGTCACCAGTATATCTTGTGTCAGTGGTGCAGTCAGTACATACACCAGTGGTGTGGAGCCATACAACACATGCAATCAAATCTTTCCATTTAAATAATAGTGCCATCCATCATTATAATATCACCAATGAAATTCACAGAATCACAGAATCACAGAATCACAGAATCACAGAATTATCAGAGTTGGAAGGGACCTCTAGAGATCATCTAGTCCAACTCCCCTGCTAAAGCAGGATTGCCTAGAGCACATTACTCAGGACTGCATCCAGGCGGGTCTTGAAAATCTCCAGGGAAGGGGACTCCACAACCTCCCTGGGCAGCCTGTTCCAGTGCTCTGTCACCCGAACCGTAAAGAACTGTTTCCGTGTATTTGAACGGAACTTCCTGTGTTCTAACTTGTGCCCATTGCCCCTCGTCCTGTCACTTGGAACCAATGAAAAGAGCCTGGCTCCATCCTTCTTCAACCCACCCCTTAGATACTTGTATGCCATAATCAGGTCTCCCCTCAGCCTTCTCTTCTCCAGGCTAAAGAGTCCCAGCTCTCTCAGCCTTTCCTCATAAGGCAGATGCTCCAAGCCCTTAATCATCTTAGTTGCCCTTCGCTGGACTCGCTCCAGCAGTTCCCTGTCCCTCTTGAACTGGGGAGCCCAAAACTGGACACAGTATTCCAGTTGTGGCCTCACCAGTGCCGAGTAGAGGGGGAGAATGACCTCCCTCGACCTACTGGCCACACTCTTCCCTATGCAGCCCAGGATTCCATTGGCCTTTTTGGCGACAAGGGCACATTGCTGGGCCATGGATAATTTACTGTCTACCACAACCCCCAGATCCTTCTCCTCCAAGCTATCTCCCAGCAGGTAAGCCCCTAACCTGTACTGGTGCCTAGCATTCCTCCTCCCCAGGTGCAGGACCTTGCACTTGGTTTTGTTGAACCTCATTAGGTTCTTCTCTGCCCAGCTCTCCAGCCTGTCCAGGTCACGCTGGATGGCAGCACAGCCCTCTGGGGTGTCAGCCACCCCACCCAGTTTGGTATCATCAGCAAACTTGCTGAGGATACACTCTGTCCCCTCATCCAGGTCATTAATGAATATATTAAACAAAATAGGACCGAGTATTGACCCCTGGGGGACACCACTGGTTACAGGCCTCCAACTAGACTCTGTGCCGCTGATCACAACCCTCTGAGTCCTGTCCCGCAGCCAACTCTCAATCCACCTCACTGTCACCTCATCTAGCCTATACTTCCTCAGCTTCCTAATGAGGATGTCATGGGAGACAGTGTCAAAAGCCTTGCTAAAGTCAAGGTAGATGACATCCACGACTTTCCCCTCATCCAGCCAACCAGTTATAACATCATAGAAAGCTATCAGATTGGTCAAGCACGATTTACCCTTGGTAAATCCATGTTGACCACTTCCAATAACTTCCTGTTCCTCAACGTGATTGGAGATGACATCCAGAATGAGTCGCTCCAATACCTTCCCAGGGACAGAGGTGAGACTAACCGGTCTGTAGTTCCCTGGGTCCTCCTTCTTGCCTTTTTTGAAGATTGGAGTGATGTCGGCCTTCCTCCAGTCCTCAGGCACCTCTCCTGTTCTCCATGACCGTTCAAAGACGATGGAGAGTGGTCTAGCAATAACATCCGCCAGCTCTCTCAGCACTCGCGGATGCATGCCATCAGGGCCCATGGACTTATGAATGTCCAGCTTGGCCAAGTGGTCTCTGACCCGGTCCTCCTCAACTGAGGGAAAATCTTCCACTCTCCAGACCTCCCCTTTTGCCTTCAGAGGGTGGGATTCATGAGGGACAGCTTTAGCAGTGAAGACCGACGAAAAGAAGGCATTCAGTAACTCTGCCTTCTCTGCGTCCTCCACCACTAGGGCACCTGTCTCATTCACCAGCGGGCCTACATTTTCCCTAGTCTTCCTTTTTCTATTGATATATTCAAAGAACCTTTTCTTATTGTCTTTGACTGCAGTGGCCAAGCTGAGTTCTGATTGAGCTTTGGCCCTTCTCATTTTCCCCCTACATAGCTTTGTTATATCTTGATAATCCTCATAAGTTGCCAACCCCCTTTTCCAGAGAATGTAAACTTTTCTTTTTTTCCTGAGGTCCAGCCAAAGTTCTCTATTTAGCCAGGCTGGTCGTCTTCCCCGTCTGCTCGTTTTTCGAGACAAGGGGATGGCCTTCTCCTGAGCTTTTAAGAGCACCTGCTTGAAGTATGCCCAGCCTTCCTGGGCACCTTTGCTCTTCAAAACTGCCTCCCAAGGGACACTCTCGACCATGCTCCTAAACAGGCTAAAGTCTGCCCTTCGGAAATCCAAGGTGGCAGTTCTGCTGGCTCCCCGCCTTAATTGCAGTGCTCAGCATTACCCAGCAGTTTCATTTGTGTCCATCACTTTGACAAAATCATAATTAGAATGCTAAAACAGATTTTCATGGGTACTTTGATGACTCACTAAGTTAAAATGTAGGGAACGCTGCTACAGACTATATCCTGTCTAAAATTTAGTATATACTGTACAAGTGTTGTTAGGATGAAATGAAAGACGTATGAAGTTATCAATCAGCTTCTTACCCCAGCCATCCAATTGGTTGGTAGTAACTACCCAATTTTTTTCTGTGGATCAAAATTAAAATGTGGAAGTACAGCTTTCATCATATTTCAAATATTTATTTCACATATTCTCTAAAAATATAGCTGTCAAATGAGTTTTAAAGATTACAGTCTGCATAAAGTCTTCATTCTTCAAGAAATTCAATTTAAATAAAATAGTCAAAATGCTGTCATCAAAGAATGTGACTGAAGAGACAAAATCAAATCCAGTAATATTTTTAAAGGACTCTTAAAACACTTTTCACTCATAATGCACAAATAAATACTTACATGTGAAAAGGATATTTATTTTTTACAAATGAAGGATACTAAGAGTCATATTCCAAGCTCCAGAGCTATGGATGTGTGAAAAGGTGAATTTGAATGAGGCTTTTCAACTGTATAGATGGAAAGTACATTACAATGTCATACATATAATGAAAATTTACTGGCATGAGTTAAACTTGATTTTCATATTCACAGATAGTAATCTCATGTAAATTACACAAGTCCTCCCAAGACTGCCAATATTGCTTATATACAGACATGTAACATCAGATATTTTAATCTGAGAAATTTTCACCTGGATTTAAGAAAATCTTTATAAAAACATGCTGATAAGAAAAATCTCTAACTTTCCATCTATAAGGTCATACCCCCTGAAACTATATTATACCCCAAGGGGATATATTGCCTTCATGAAAAAACAAGATACTAGTACCATTAATTCAATCTTTATTGTCAGCAAGGTAATGACAAGGCAAAAGAAAATATGGTCTTACATAAGAGGCACAATGGATTTAAAACACAGTAATTACAGGGTCTCCAGGGCACTATAACAATGCTGCGTGCATTGTGCTGGGTAGCTGGAATGTACCCTTTTCCACTTGTACAAACACTTGTTTGTGGTTTTGCTCAAGGAAAGCGTGTCCCTGCCAGATTGGAAATAGATGATCTTTAAGGATCCTTTTAAGATGGTCCCTTCCAACCAAAACCATTCTATGATTCTATGATTCTATGAAAATACAATGTCTTAAACCTGTCATTGCTACAAAAGTGAACACTGTTTACCACAGTCATAGAACCTTTTATTGCAAATATGAAAGAGAATATGGCAATTTTGGAAAAGTGGAAAAGATGCTTCATTCAATGTTTCTTTCAAGACTATTAGTTGGAGCAGCTGCTTAATGTTTCTGAGAAGTAGCAGTAGACTTGATGAATAAGGGCTAAAGTTGTGGTTTACAAGCATGTAAGGGCAATTTATCGCATTGCTTATCTCAAACTGAAAATGCTTTGATTACCCAAACAAGAGCATAAGATAGGGACAGAGAATGTCTGGTACCAAGTATATAAATGTAGACAAAATTATCTAAATTGTATATTAATGTGAGGTTCATAAGGCAATGGTGTTCTCCTCTTGTTTATAAGTACTGCTACAAATCCTAGTGTGTTTCTTGACTTTGTGAGTCTTTCATAAATGTGGTCTAGAACATTTGTGTCCTCATAAGAGGAGTCATTAACAAATGCTTAAAATGTTGATCTCTAGAGGATTGTCTCAATGGCCTCACACAAGAGAAAGAAAAAAAAAAAAAACAAACCAAAACACCAGAATTTAAAAGCAGAAATACAAAACACTAAAATTAAATAGTTCACTCCAGAAAATAACATGGTAATTTAAAGCCAACTTTGTGTATTAAACTATCAGAATCAGATTTGATTAATGGTCTAATACTGGGCTCATATATTAAGGTTATCATTCTCTGGGACATTTGTTTGTTAGACCTTCCTGTTTTCCCCATTTAATAAAATAAGTAACATAGTAAAATGGCTATTGCTTTGTAATTGTACCTTTGAAGAAGACTTTCAGTTCATTTCAACATGTTTAGAACAGGTGCATATTTCCTCATATTTCCTTTTTATTTAAAGTTTTCAGTATCTCTCTTCTGGAAGGTGCGGTTGTTCATAGCGAGTGACTAAGTTACTGTTTATGGGGGATAGAAAATGATGTAGATGTTTCATTCTACTTGTCAATGCATTTGTCAACAAAAGATCATCATAAAAATTTGCCTCTCTTCTCTCTCACCATGAAAGCCATACAATGTGTGGATAAAAGGACCTTAATTTCCTTCTTGCTTCCAGAATTATTCCAGAGGTCAAAATTTAAACGAGCAGCTGTAAAACAGATAGGAGATTAGCTGAATTAGCAATACATATCAAGTCTGTAGATAATACTAAGGATTTTAGCTGCCAGTATTGTCAATCAATTTCCTTCAGCACTAAAAATCCACACAGAAAAATTTAAACTCCTGCCTAACTTCCTTCCCTTTCAGTCATGGTACCCCTTCTTTCTTAAATGTCATGCTGAATGTATTTAAGTCTGTACCAGGAATACTTAAAGTGAAATTTTATAGTCCTTGAACTGAGACTAATTATGTTCTTGCTTGCATAGGGTTTTCATGGTTTTGGTCAGACTTTCAATGAAAATATAAGTTCAGTGATTTTTTTTTTCTTGTTTAGCCACCAAATATATAAAATGTCATGTATTCATTGTGTAATTGCTGATCTTTGACATTTAGTCTTTCCATTGAAATATATGGTAGGAATAAAACATCAGTTACAAACAGAATATTGACATTTCATTCTTGCCTTGTATTTCAATGATGCAAATTCCATATTTGTGTATATAGGTACATCAGAGAAAATGGCATTGAGACAGAAGGGATGGGAAAAGTGAAGGAAATATAATTTAAAAGAAAGTGGAAAACCAGACAACTTTGAAAGGGAGGAGGAAGGAACAGGTAATTGTAGGTTTACTGTGTTTAGACCTGTAATGCAGTTCTTTATTTGTCCTTATAGTATGCTACTATAGCTCTTATTTAAGGCTTAGACCAGGTTTTTAGCGTAAGGTATTCTCCATTTGAAGCTTTAATTACTGTCTGGAATGTGATAATGTTAACACGTAATTTGGCCATTCTATTGTGTTAATATTAAAACACAAACAACCTTTACTAGAAAGTTACATGAAATGGGAAATCACTAGAAAAGTTCCTGTGGTGGGTTCACCCCAGCCAACAATTGAGCACCCACCCAGCTGTTTGCCCCCTCTCGCCCCAAGAGGAATAGGAAGAGCAAAAGTGAGAAAAACTCATGGGTCAAGACAAAAGCAATTCAAAATTCAATACGAGAAGGAAAGGGGGGGGGCGTTTAAAAAATCCCAAGTGGTACAAAGGCAATCATTCACCATGTCCAGCAAGCAGACTGATGCCCAGACACCCTGCAAGCAACAGTTATTTTGGAAGACAACCACCCAGCTTTTATTGCTGAGCATGATGTCATATGGCATGGAATACCCCTTTGGTCAATTCAGGTCAGCTGTCCCAGCTGTGTCTCAATCTCTTGCCCGCCTGTAGCCTATTCACTATGGGAGCAGAGTGAGAACAGAGGCGGCCTTGATGCTGTGCGAGTCCTGTTCAGCAGTAAAGCACTGGTGTGCTATCAACACTGGTTTAGTCACAAATGCAAAGCACAGCACCATACAGGCTACTATGAGGAAAGTTAACCTCATTCCAGCCAGATTCAGTACAGTTCTTCATTCTGTCATGCTTTAACCTTGGCTGGCAACCAAACAGCACACAGCCACTTGCTCACTCTCCCCGCAGTGGGATGGTGGGGGAGAACTGGAAGGGTAAATGTGAGAAAAAACCTCGTGGGTTGAGATAAAAACAGTTTAATAATTAAAAAAAAAAAAAAAAAAAAGGAAGATTAAAAGAAAAACAAACAGAAAGGAAAATAAAACTCAAGAAAAGCACACGATGCAAATAAAAATATTGCTCACCACCAACTGACTGATGCTCAGCCAGTCCCTGTGCAGTCACCCAACTGCCAACCTCTCCCACAGTTTTATTGCTGAGCATAGTGTCATATTCTGGAATATCCTTTTGGTCAGTTGGGGTCAGCTGTCCCAGTTGTGTCCCCTCCCAACCTTTTGTGCAACCCCAGCCTACTCGCTGGTGGGGCAGTTTGAGGGGCAGAAGAGGCCCTGGTGCTGTGTAAGCACTGATCAGCAATGGCTAAAACATCACTGTGTTGTCAACACTATTTTTAGCACAAATCCAAAACATACCTCCATACAAGCTACTATGAAGAAGTTTAACACGATAGCAGCCAAAACCAGTACATGCACTTAAGCTTTAGGTCAACTCTGTGATCACATCAGTCAAATACATACTGACTGTGTCATGTGTTATATGCCAGTGGAAAATTGATTTTTTTAAAGCCTGAATTAAAGCCATCAGCTTTATGTATTGCTTGCATGTCAGTGAAGTTCTCAAGTGTATGTCTAAACTAGATTCTGTCTGCCTTCTTTGACTGGAAGACATAGAATATATTACGAATTAAAGTGATACTGGCTACCGAAAACCTCTTGGATTTCTCAGAAGTAGTTTCTAACACCCAGAAAGATGTTTGAAACTAATAAGACAACCTTGGGATCTAAAGAAATGACAGCATGCTCACATTAGGCAGGCATTGTGTTGTCAGATCATGACATCAACTTCTGTATTAGAAAAAACGACTTCTCCTACCTTCTTTACCCATGTAGAGCTTGTGGAACTGTGGAAATAAGTAAGCATCAGTCATTGAAGAAAATACATCAACGTGAGAAAGAAAAAAGAAGAGATTACATAATTGATGTGGTCAATCTTGATTTCAAGATAAATAGTAACCTCTAAGTATGTTTCTATGAGTTTGTGGCCATGAACTCTTTATAGAAGGGCCAGGCAATTTATCAAAGATAAATTATTTTGTCCTTATAGGAAAATGGATAGTCTAATATCCTCTGACTTTTTTGACGGTTACTATGTCATCTCTGTGACCCACGATACCTATTTCATCGACCAGTCACAAAATGCAATTTGGTTGCTCTTTTCAGTGATGATGGATAAAAAAACCTTGGGTTTGTACTGTCATCACTTTCATTCTTAGTTTACTCCTAACGCCGCTAGGGTTAAGGGACATCTAATACGGTATTTCAGATTCTGGTTGTGCCTCAAAGCCTGGCTGGTTGGCCTGTATAAGTTCTGAATACTTTCTTAAGCATTTTGCAAAACCCACTGCAATTAATAGTTTATATGTTAAAAATATATATATATGAATAGAACTGTTTTGATTTTTCTGTTTCCTGGTTTAAAAAAAACAAACAAACAAACAAACCAAAACCAGTTCACTTTTTTTTTTTAATTATGTGATTTGAATATAATGAAAAATGAACTATTTTATTGTGCATCAGTCCAACCTATCTAAGCATAGTCTGTCTTTAAATGGAACCAAGAAATGTCTTTTTCCAAAATTTAATCGCAATATTAACCCTTATTTTCTATTTTATTTTCCACTGCCTTATGGGAGCTGTAGTTTCTTTCTCATAAAGAAAAATGCAAATTTGCTAGCCAGGAACTGAATGCAAATTTCACAGCCAGGAACCTTAGTAGTGCTATTTCCCAGAAAAGGATGATTAGTTATTGTTGTAAACAATAGGACCATAACTGTGGCTTTCTCCCTATAATAATAAGTAGAAATCTAAGATGGAAATGCAAAATACAAGGACAAAAGAAAGCAAGAGAAAAGCAATAGGAATATCACAAAGAAAGCAAATATTGCATGGAGATTTGGGGCTTGGAGTTTCTATTTTCTTTGTCTTAAAATAGAAAGGTACAAGTATCTTCTTTTAAAGGGGGAATTATTTAAAAGTTTTGCTTTCTTACAGCTCTAATTATTTTAACTGGCATTTGAATAAATCAGTATTGTTAAAGATTTTTTAAACAAATGATTCCTCCTATTATTTTTATGCCATGCTTTCATGTTTTCATCTTATTTTGGCTCATCTTTTTAAACAAAACCACTTTATTTCTTGTGCTCTCTAAAGCATAACACTTCTAAAACCAGGTCACACCTGGTGTAGCAAACTTTATTTCCCATCGCTGATCAGCTGCATGTCTTGACTTTTACTGATCTTCAGCTCTTTAAAAGCTATCAGAATTCAATTTTCTTATATCTAATGTAAATATTGGATTGCAAGAGGTTATTTTTATTTCGTATTTAAAGAAATGTTTGTAGTTGAGAAAATTGTCTTGCAATAATTTTAATAAGAATATGAAATAAACAAGATAGAAGGAATATTTTTCATTGAGAAAATGCTTTCAAAATATTTAAATAGGAAGAAACGCTATTTATGTGATTGTGAAGCACACACAAAAATACACAAAATTTATGAGAATATACCTTTAGCCCTCCTGAGTGTCAGTATAGCTCTTATTTTTCTTGCTTTTTTATAAGAAAATATATTTTTTTAAAATTTTATTGAAGATTTCTGCAGATCAATGTGATAAATAAAAATTTGTGTCTTATAATTGTTTCTTCAGTGAAATATTGGAAACAATCTTGACAAAGAAAACTGTTTTGATTGTGTAAAGAGCAAAATTTTAACACACACATGCATGGCGTAGAAAACACTCTTACCTCTCTGAAAATATGCTTTCAGGGAGAAAATATTGCTGACATAAGCTTAGTGATCTGTTTCATCCTGCAGCTGCGGTGAACTGTACATTTCCTTGGAATTAATTGCAGGTGAGGATACTGTTTTCATTAGTTTGATAACAGATAAGAGTAAATGAATGACATTCATGAAATAATATTCAGGTCAATGTTGCAAAGAATGTATGTGCAGACAAAGCTTAAAAAAGTATTAGCACATGAGTGTATAAACGTGTGTGTTTGCGTATGCATGTAGTTGTATACATATAAATATTCATTAGATATTACTTGTATTTCCCAAGCACAGGAGCTATTGAAATATGTATTTTATATGCTTCAGGGCTGTTTCAGAGAGGAATAAGAATATACAGTGCAGAAGCTGATGAGTTCTCCTCTTTCCTGGCACTTGCAGAAGTGTAGTTTTGCTTCAAGACATTTCTTGGCCCTGTGTTCACTTTCCTGTCCCACTTTGGACAACAGTAGAAACTGAGTATCCTCTCTACTATCAACAGTGGAGAACAGGTTTTCCTGCAACAGTTTTCCTTGAAACTATTGTTGTGGTTCTGTTTTTCCTCAAACCAGGACAACTACAGTGCCCATACAGAATATATCAT
Organism: Vanellus vanellus; assembly: GCF_965231255.1. NCBI lineage: Eukaryota > Metazoa > Chordata > Aves > Charadriiformes > Charadriidae > Vanellus > Vanellus vanellus. The sequence goes on along the minus strand of NC_138906.1, from coordinate 83,499,975 downwards.
AGTCTGGAATGAAACAATCATCAGATTCTCTGATTTGCCTGATGTGAAGCACCATTCAAGAGTAAGTAAATCCACCCCAGTCTATGCCAGTAAATGAGAACACTTCTACAGCCTCTGAGTCTTTAAGTCTGCCCTTATTGACTGCCGCCTTTAACTGCTGAGTGCTTTGAACAGTTAAGAGGAAGCAAGCAAGGCAGACAAGGGGCAGGCATAAAGGGGGCTTTATAAGCTATTTTTAAGACCTTCAATTCAGATGCTGCACTGTGCCCCAAATGTTGCAGCTAAAAGCTATTTCCATTTTCTGCAGACAGCCCTAAGAGACCATCAAAAGCAAAGAGTTGTTTGGCAACTTCTTCCTTCTGAAGGTCCTAATTATACAGACCTTTGTGCTAGCAGGCTGCAGCAAGACTATCCCTTGATCTTCCCCTATTAAAAAAAAAAAACAACAAAACAAAACCAAAACCAACTACACTGCAAGAGAGTAGATATATGTGTTGAAGCATCAGACAGCATTCTAACTGGGGTTTGGAGAGTAAGAGGGAGCATACTCCCAACATTTTTTCCTGATTTCAGGCAGTGACTTTTGTCTCAAAGTACAAACTTTACATTGCATTTTAGCACGTGACTTTAAAAATTCTACTCAGGAAGATTAGTGAGTCTAATAAAAAAACAGCAACAACAACAACAACAAAAAAACCCAAAACATACAAAGCATATCCAATATTTCTTACCTGATTCAGTCTTTTGCATCATAACAGGTGTTAAGAAATAATAAGAGACAGCTTTATTGTAATCATGAATATATCCTTGCACCCTTCCAAGGAAATAGTGAAACTGTTCTTGTTACCATTGTAAGTAGAACTCCCAAACAGAATGGCTAAAATCAGATTTTCTCCCTACTTTTAGGGGGTTTGTCTGTACTTAAGTATATATTGCATAATACAGTTTGCCTAATTTATAGGCAATTTCAACTGTGCAATATTTAACATATCCTTATTGAAAACAATTTTATTTAAACTTTTTTAAAATTACAAATTATTTTCAAATAATTCTGAATTTGTTAATATTTAATTTGAAATAAATTTTAAATACCATGATTTCTTAGCTACAACTAGGCTCCTGCAAAATGTTATAAAATGCATTAAATTCTTCTCTAAAAAACATCACTTGTTAGCAAGAAGTAAAGTCTCTCTCATTAATTCAATATTTGCATTAATTCAATATTTTACCCTGTATGACCACAGAAACGTGTTTGCTTTGTATGCTACCTATACACACATACGCGCATGCATTTATATATGCATCTATCTATATAAAAAGATAAGCATTTACTTGCAGGAGGTAATTATCCAAAACCAGCCATTAGACTCCTATGGAAGGAAATAGTTTGGAATTTTGCTTATTTGTTTCTGCTTTGTTTTTCTTGAAGGGGCATTGCCTTCACTAGCTTTTCTATTTTTAGGAAACTTGTTCTTTGCTGACAGTTGGGCTATAACTATATTTCATAAACCCTAAAGCTCCCAAGTTCCCGGAAATAAATTGATTTTGTGAAAATATGCGACACACAGCTTTTCAATATGGGTCCTGAACAGCCTGTCCCTAAAGTAGTTATTTCCATTTACACCCCTGACCTGCTGGTGTCTTCGGTGGTGCTGTAGTTTTTCATGTACTTCAAAAGCCACAGATCTGTTTCCATCCTTCTTAATTTAATATAAACTGCACATGCTTCTATCAGTAAGGACTTTCATTTTTATACTTCTTCGATTTCACGACACCAATGGTTCTATATTTCACAGTGTAGGGAGCAGAATGAAATTACACTGCTCTCAGACTTCAGCAATATCTGGTTTATGTGATTCAGGACCTCCACACAAAGAAGAGGTCACCCTCAATATTTCTGTAAATGGCTCTTTCTGGAGGAGTATACACGGGGAGGCTGACAAAGTGTGATTTGTTTGTTGTGTATAAAGTGGGGCACAAGCCCCCCACATTTCTGTGAAAGTGGTAAAATGCAGCTGCATAATCCAACACCCAATTACTTTGTTTTGGCGTAATTCTAGAGGTCAGAAAGATTCAAATAGGAGTTCCTAATTTTTTTTTGCCATCAGCTGTCTTGCACCTCACTATTGCAGCCTCTGCCAGCAAGATTTCAACTTTTAAAAGGCCTTCTCCTTTCACATTTGAGAAGAGAAACTGGCCTCATGTCTATATATGTTCCACTAAATGACTGTTGCTACACAGAATCTGAACTATCAGATTAAATTTAGAAAACTGTTTTGTGTACCTAAGGAAATTGATATTTGTACTGAATATTTTAAATACTTCTACAGTGTGTACTTTCTCAGCTCAAGAGTCTTTACTGTAATTGGTTCACTACAGAACTGTGATTTCTATTGTTTCAATACCTGCAATTCTCATAGATATTTCTGTCCTCACTCCAGCCGTCGAACCGTTGTAATTCTGAAAAATGACTTATTTCTCTCAGTAAACTGACTCATGTGGTGATTCTTCCACTACAGTGACAAAATAAACAGAGAACACAATACACAATAAGAAAAATATTGTAACAAATATTGGTAAGAAACTATCTGAAGGAGTGGTCATTATAATCTCTTCTGGGTGATGGAATGTATAACTAGAGGGTCAGGCTCTGTCAATGTGTGTAGCTAAAGGTAGAGGTTAACAGAGTTTCTTCAAACAGTATTAGTTTATCACATTATTGACAACACATTTTTAAAAGAATCACTATGTTTTTCTCTGGCTGCAAGGTCGAAATAACAGCAATAAAAAATATTGGTTACTTGTTACTTTAACAGGATGATAACCTCTAGCAAAATGACAAAGCAGAAGAATTACAGTTTACCTGGCCCTTTGCAAATCTCCATCATGTAGATTACATTCTGTGGTTTTGCATCTGGATTTCTTCCTGGACATTTTAAAATTGTGTGGGAGAGAATATCACATTTGGCTGGTGGACAGTTAAAAAATTCAATAGCCATCGATACTGTCTATCAAGTTATAAAAACATGGTCATACAATCTCTATTAGAGGGAAAACCAAGCCTTTGGGTAGTTTCCATAACTGAAAAATATAAAATGTGGTGTGTAGTGAAATATAGCTATTTCCACTGTCTTGAAAGCAAGAGAATGCTTCAGAAAATATTAAGATACTGCACATTTAAGAGAAATGCTGAATTTGTTTCTGCCATTTTGTGACCAACATTCTGTTTGTATACACATGTAAAGGGAGGAAGAAAAAAATAAGTTAAAGGAATTAGTTTAAAGGGATAAAAATCTGAGATGGCGACAATATTTGTTGAAGCTTTTTAACGTTTCAGTTTTTTAGGTTTTTACTTAAAATGTCAAAACAGGTATGTCAACAACTCATGTGTAACGTGCATATTGTTATTTACTGAAGACAGCAAACAAATGGATTAGCTCTAGAATGAAAAAATATATCCAGCTAGCAAGTACACAGAATACCAAAGGATGTAACCAGCTAAAGTAATATAAGTAATAAAGCATCAGCTCTTCAGTACAGTGAGTTGTCTTTATGAGCTTTATTGTTTTAAAACAATCAATTAATTCTAGGATTTCTATAATGAGTTGAACACCCAACTGTACTGTCACCCCTGTGTGAATCATGTTTGTATTTATACTGTTCTGGGACTTTGTATATTGTTTTGCAGAATTAATGCGTAGACCCTAAAGTCCTGTCTGGTTTACTTTCAGAAATAATTCAGTTATCATCAACCACTACTATATTTTTCTTAAATAAATAAGATATTTGATTTTAAATGAATACATTAGTTAGTTCTTTTCACAGTCTTTTATGCAATGTTATTGTAAAATTTGTTCTTATACAGCAAAACCCTTTTCATTTCAGTGTGGATTAACTCTTATAAGATCTAAATGCATGCTTAATCATGGAAGGATGTCCACAAACAGGTGATTTCACAAGCTCAGCATTTTGCTGAGTTGCAGAACAAGGGAACATTTAGTTTCATGGACCAGAAACCATAATTACTTTTTGTTAGCTTCCAAAGGAGAAAAGTATTTATGGTAATTATATCTCATTTGTTAAACAAATCAGTTCTGTTTGCCTATCTCATTTTAGCTCCCACTGGTAGAATTTCCTTAGACTAAACACAATTTTCTTACTGTCATGGTTTGGCCTCAGCCAGCAACAAAGAACCATGCAGCCGCTCGCTCGACTCCCACAACCGTGGGAAAAATCGGCAGAAAAAGGCAAAACTCGTGGGTTGAAATAGTGCAATTTAACAGAACAGCCAAAGGGAAGAAGAAAGAAAAACAATAACACCGATAAAGGAGTATAAGGACGCAATTACAGTACCACCGCGCAGCGCACCGACCGAACACGCACCGCCGCAGCCCGCCCCCGAGTGGCCACTGCCCCCCTCTCCCCGGCTAGCGCCTCTTATAGCTGGGCATGGGTCAGGTGGTATGGAATACCTGCCTCCCCTGCCGGCTCCTTGGGGAAATTAACCCCAGCCTTGCTGGAACCAGGACACCTACCTATCACTAGGGTGCTCTCAGTCATACTATTGTTTGCTACAGTTTGATATTGGAAATGTCATAGTGAAGAATTTGGACAAGTTGGGTTAGAAAAAAACAGAATCTGCTGTACTGTAGTTTCTTTGCCTCTGCAATGATGGAGAGGACATGAGAAAGTGGGATGGACAACTTACCTCAGACCTACAGGCACGGGTGCTTGAGTTGCAAGGTAAAGCAGATTGAAGAAAGAATGCTTTCAGGAGGATAGGTGCTCCGACTTACCGTGAGCGATCCTCTGGTCCAGGTAGGAATTCATCTGTTAATTGTGGGTACTGTGGTCAACATTAGAGGGGCCTTGCCTCCAGCCAGGAGGAGGAGAGGGACAACCGAGTTTATTGGACTGTGTGAATTTGATGGCCTGACATGTTAGAGCCACAAAAGTATAAAGCCCTGGTGCACAGTGTACCCTATTGCCATCAAATCATACAGGGGCAAAATCTGTCACTATTTCTGGAGTGACAGGTGGATCTCAAGAACTGACTGTATAAGAGGCCAAAGTGAACCTAACTGGGAATAAATGGGAGAAACGCCCCATTGTGAATGGCCCAGATGCTCCGTGCATCCTTGGCATAGACTCCCTCAGGAGAGGGTATTTTAAAGACCCAAAAGGGTATCAGTGGGCTTTTTGTATAGCAGCTGAGGACTGAGGACATTACACAGCTGCCTACCCTACCCAGTCTTTCAGATGACCCCTCTGTTGTGGCACTGCTGAGGGTTAAAGATCAGCAGGAGTCAATTGCTACTGCCACAGTGCATTGACAACAATATCGCACCGAGACTGCCTGATTCCCATCCATAATCTGATTCTCCGGCTAGAGAGCCAAGGAGTGATCAGCAAGACCCTTTAACAGCCCTATATGGCCAGTGCAAAAGTCTGATGGAGACTGGAGATTAACAGTAGACTATTGTGGCCTGAATGAAGTCAGACCACCACTGAGTGCTGCTGTGCCACACATGTTAGAACTTCAATATGAACTGAAGTTGCTAATGCCTTTTTCTCTATTCCTTTAGCAGCAGAGTGCAAGCCACAGTTTGCTTTCACCTGGATGGGTGTCCAGTACACCTGGAATCGACTGCCCCAGGGGTGGTAACACAGCCCTACTGTTTGCCATGGACTGATTCACACCACACTGGAGAAGGGTGGAGCTCCAGAACACCTACAATACATCTCTGACATAATTGTATGGGGTAATACAGCAGAAGAAGTTTTCAAGAAAGGTAAGAAAATAATTAAGATCCTTCTGAAAGTATGTTTTTCTGTAAAAAGAGGTAACATCAAGAAATCCAGTTTTTAGGAATTAAGTGGCAAGATGGGTGTCACCACATCCCAATGGATATGATTAACAAAATAACATCTATGTCCCCACCTACTAACAAAAAGGAAACACAAGCCTTTTTAGGCATTGTGGTTTTCTGGAGAATGCATATTCCAGGTTATAGCCAGATTGTGAAACCTCTCTATAAAGTGACTTGAAAGAAAAATGTGTTTATATGGGGCCCTGAGCAACGAGAAGCTTTTGAACAAATTAAACAAGAGATTGCACATGCAGTAGCCCTTGGACGAGTCCAAACAGGATGGGACATTAAAAACATGCTCTACGCTGCAGATGGGGACAATGGGCCTACTTGGAGCCTATGGCAGAAGGCACCAGGGAAGACTTGAGGTCAACCCCTAGGATTCTGGAGCCGAGGATACAAAGGCTCTGAGGCCAACTATACTCCAACTGAGAAAGAAATCTTGACAGCATATAAAGGAGTTAGAGCTGCTTCAGAGGTAATCGGTACTGAAGCACAGGTCTTCCTGGCACCCTGATTACCAGTACTGGGCTGGATGTTCAAGAGTAAAGATCCTTCTGCTCATGATGCCACCAACGCTACCTGGAGTAAGTGGGTTGCCTTAATCACACAGTGGACTCAAATAGGCAACCCCAATTGTCCAGGAATCATAGAAGTGATCACAAATTGGCCCGAAGGCAAAGACTTTGGGATGCCACCAGAGGAGGTGGTGACATGTGCTGAGGATGCCCCACCATATAATGAACTCACAGGTAATGAGAATCAGTATGCTCTGTTTACTGATGGATCTTGTCTTATTGTAGGAAAGCATCAAAGGTGGAAAGCTGCTATGTGGAGTCCTACATGATGAGTTGCAGAAGCTGATGAAGAACAAGGTGAATTGAGACAATTTTCAAAGGTAAAAGCCATCCAGCTGGCTTTAGACATTGTTGGACAAGAAAAGTGGCCAATACTCTGTCTCTATACTGACTCATGGATGGTGGCAAATGCTCTGTGGGGGTGGTTAAAGCAGTGGAAGCAGAGCAACTGGCAGCACAGAGGTAAACCTATCTGGGCTGTTGAACTGTGGCAAGCTATCGCTGACTGGTTAGGGAAACTAGTCATAACAGCACGTCATGTAGATGCCCACGTACCCATGAGTTGGGCCCCTAAGGAATATCAAAACTATCAGTAAGTGCATCAGGCTGCTAAGATTTTCCAGACAGACTTGGACTGGGAAAGTAAACATGAACTATTCTTAGCTTGGAGGGCCCAAGACACTTCAGGTCATCAAGGAAGGGATGCAACTTATAAATGGGCCCATGACCGAGGGGTGGATTTAAACATGGACACTATTGCACAGGTTATCAACGATTGAGAAACATGTGCCGAAATCAAACAAGTTAAATGATTAAAACCTTTGTGCTATGGGGGTCAATGGCTGAAATATAAGTATGGGGAGGCTTGGCAAATTGACTACATCACACTCCCTCAAACCTGCCAGGGTAAGCGCTATGTGCTTACAATGGTGGAAGCAAGCACTGGATGGTTGGAAACCTATGCTGTACCCCATGCCACTGCCCAGAACACTATCCTGGGTCTTGAAAAGCAAGTCTTGTGGCGACATGGCACTCCAGAAAGAATTAAGTTGGACAATGGTATTGTTTTAAAAACAATCTTGTAAGTAATTGGGCCAAAGAATATGGCATTGGGTGGGTATATCATATCCCCTATCATGCACCAACTTCTGGGAAAATTGAGCGATACAATGGACTGTTAAAAACTACCCTGAAAGCAATGAGGGGTGGAACTTTTAAAAACTGGTACAAGCATTTAGCATAAGCTACCTGGCTAGTTAACACCAGAGGATCCATCATCCTGCTCAGTCAGACTTTTTACATACTGTAGAAGGGGATAAATTCCCTGTGGTGCATTAAGAGGAATTTGTTAAGGAAACCTGTATGTTTTTTTCTTACATCAGGAAAAGGCAAACCCATTCGTGGGACTGTTTTTGCTCAAGGACTCAAGGACAATGCTGAAGAATAGAGAAGTGCAATGTGTACCTCAAGGAGATTTAACCCTGGGTGAGGATACTCAATATTGAGCTGTATGATGTTAATTGTTATATAATGCTAATAGTGTTCTACACGCATTTTTCAAGATAGCATAGTAGTGATGAAACCTGAGCTAGCTTCATCAAGTAGCATCCAGCAAACTCTTTGAGGTGGACATACTACCCGTGGGCATGAACCACAGTGAATTTCATACTACCTTTCGTACCCTGAGAGTCTGCTACGACATATGGAATTCTGCAGTCATGAACTAAATGGACTTAAACTTTCTTGTATAAAGATAAATCATAAATGAGTGACCTGTGTGTATCTATATCTCTCTGTGTGTATAGATTTGCTGGATAAAAAGTTATAGTGATCTGAGCAAGATGCAAATGGTATGGAATAAGGGGTGGAATGTCCTGTTTTTCAGGTAAAACAGAACCAATTTTCTGTTCAATAATTTTACTTTGCAGCTAAGCCTCTTCTAACTACTGAAATTAACAGCATATTGTGCAGACAATGTTCACTCTCTCAGAGTGATAAGACCTATGTTTATAGTTGGTGCCCAGGCATGGTATGCAGAGAGGCTCCTGCTTATACTTATTGCTATAACACCCAAGGGCAGATAATTTTGTTGTGTGCCCCATTGGAGGATTGGAAGTGGAAAAGCATAAAGGGGTCCCACCTGTGGGGAGGAGCGGACAGGACAGGTGACCCCAAACTGACCAACAGGGTATTCCATCCCATCTGCCTCATGCTTAGTATAAAAGCTGAAGGATCAAAGGTTCAGCCCTCTTTCTTCAATGGCTGGTGTCCAAGGAGGACTCAGTCTGTTCATCTCCCTTTGATCCCGATCCATGCATTCCTGAATCCAGATCTGGAATCCAGTTCTCATCCGTCACTGAGTCCAGTCTGGGACTTTCCCAGTGTCTGCCAGTGATGCGATCATCACTCTGGGAGCTTGATATGGCTTTGTATATATTTCATTTTTATTATTTTTATTAATATCTTATTAAAGTAGTTTAGTTCTTTCTAAACGCATAAGTCTCTCTTTCTCTCTCTCTCCCTCCTTTCCTTGAAGCGAGAGGTGGGGGAGACCATCTGTCTTTTGCCTCAGTGGCCAGTCCAGCCTAAACCAGGACAATAATTTTGCATTTAAATCATCAGGAAACACACTTCTGAGGATAAATCCTATAAACAAATCAGTTATCTGTATAGGGTTTTAATATTCCATAATTCTATTAGTAGCAAGCGCAAGATATAGCCCAACTGCTACCTGAAGAACTCCAGAATAATACAAGAAAGATATTTACTTGTCTGTTATTGACTGAACCCTTTTCTTTTTGTTCCTGACAGCTACTTTGTTCAGAAAATTTAATTGCTGACCTCAGTTATGCTTTAAAGTTTAGAAGTCTTTCCAGTAAGGTGTGGTTGACTTAAACACAATGTATATCAAGATACTGATTATCTTAATCACTTTTCATTTTTTTATCCAAAACTGAAGATTTAGTTGCCACACTTTACTTTGTGTTATATCAATATCTGTATCTGTATTTTGTTAAGAAAAATCTAATCAAACATGACAAGGAGAACTGGATTTGGAAGGTACTGAGAAAACTTGCTGTACTGTTGGACATTTGGTTTAAGTCTAATTATCTAATTTCATTTAGGTTCAGAATGAACTGAAAAGAGTGAAATATGTTTTGGTTACCAAGTAAAAAAAAAGGCCTTCAAACACAGAATCAGATTTCTTCAAAATTTTTATAAACAGCAGTAAACAAGCCTTTTCTTATTGCATACAGCAACATTCATTTTATGAACAAATTTTAACATTCCCTATTTGTTACTTCAACTTTCATGTAAAGCAGGGAAACTCTGTTGTGCTCATTTGAAAAAAAAAATTAAAATAAAGCGAGCCATTGCTCAAGGTGAGTTGAAAAGTTCAGGGCAGAAGCAGGAGGATCCATCTCAAAGTTGCCTGCTGTCGTCATCAGAATATATCTCTGCCAGGCTGTTTACAGGCTTTTATATGTTTTCCATCCCAATTTCCTGTCTCTCATACCAAGTTAACATACGGAGCAAAATCAGAAATACAACAAATTTGTACTGGATTCTCAGATGCTCTGTAATTCTTGAGTCTTCTGCTGAAAACAAACTTGTAACATCTTAACTCTAATGATGTATCCCCTGAAAGAGTTATGATTTTTACTAAAGGAGATTACATTATAATTAATTTTTTACTAACTGAAGTGAAGCTGGAAAGACTAAACTCAGTATTTTATAAGACACCGGTCTGGACAGTGACACGTGGGAAAGGTTTATCTCACAGGGGCAAAAGGATGCTGGGGCAGGAGCTAGCAGGGCTCATTTGGAGAGCTTTAAACTAGATTCGAAGGGGGATGGGGTTGTTACTGAGCTTGCATTGGTGGGGCAGCACTCCAGAATTGATAAAGACCGGGAGGCCTCCCATACCCATAGGGTGAAATCGGTGTGCTCAGCTTGCTCCCTGAAATGCCTGTACACCAATGCACGCAGCATGGGGAATAAGCAGGAAGAGTTAGAAACTTTTGTTCGGTCAGGAGATTATGATCTGGTGGCAATTACAGAGACATGGTGGGACAGCTCACATGACTGGAATGTGGTCATGGGTGGCTATGTCCTTTTCAGGAAAGACAGGCCAGCCAGGCAAGGTGGTGGAGTTGTCCTTTACGTGAGAGAGCAACTACAATGTACCGAGTACTGTCCACGTGCAGTTGAGGAGCAAGTTGAGAGTCTGTGGGTGAGGATTAAGGGACAGGCTGGCAGGGGTGACACTGTTGTGGGTGTCTATTACAGGCCACCAGATCAGGGGGAGGAAGTTGATGAGGCCTTCTATGGGCAGCTGAGAGTGGCCTCACAGTCACAGGCCCTGGTTGTCGTGGGGGATTTTAACTTTCCGGATGTTTGCTGGAAGGACTACTCAGCCAGCCAGCCTCAGTCTAGGAGGTTCCTCCAATGCATCAATGACAACTTTCTGATGCAAATGGTGGAGGAGCCGACTAGGAGAGGTGCACTGCTGGATCTTGTCCTCACTAACAAGGAGGGTCTGGTGCAAGGAGTAAAGGTTGAAGGCTGCCTTGGCTGCAGCGACCATGAGATGGTGGAGTTCATGATCTCGGCTGGTGGAAGCAGAATAGCAAGCAGAATTGCAACCCTGGACTTCAACAGGGCAAACTTTGGCCTTTTCAAACAATTACTAGGGGAAATCCCGTGGACAAAGCTGTTTGAAGGTAAAGGTGCCCAGGATAGCTGGTCAGCATTCAGGGACTGCTTCTACCAAGCTCAAGATCAGAGCATCCCGACACGTAGGAAGTCAAGGAAGGGAGCTGGGAGACCTGTGTGGCTAAACAGGGAACTGCTTGGCAAGCTCAAGTGGAAGAAGAGAGTTTATAGATCATGGAAGGAGGGGCTGACAACTTGGGAAGAGTACAGGGCTGCTGTCAGGGGATGTAGAGAGGCAACTAGGAAAGCTAAGGCCTCCTTAGAGTTAAACCTGGCAAGAGGGGTCAAGGACAACAGGAAGAGCTTTTTCAAATACATGGCAGATAAAACTAACACCAGAGGCAATGTAGGCCCACTACTGAATGGGGTGGGTGCCCTGGTGACAGAAGATACAGAGAAGGCAGAACTACTGAATGCCTTCTTTGTCTCTGTCTACTCTGTCGGGGGCTGTCCTGAGGAGTCCTGTTCCGCTGAGACCCCAGATGAAGATGAAGTCAAGTCAATGGATGAGTTTGCCTTAGTCGATGAGGACTGGGTCAGAGACCAGTTAAGCAACCTAGACATCCATAAATCCATGGGTCCAGATGGGATGCACCCGCGGGTGCTGAAGGAGCTGTCTGAAGTCATTGCTGGACCACTCTCCACCATCTTTACCAAGTCTTGGGAAACGGGAGAGGTGCCTGAGGACTGGAGGAAAGCAAATGTCACTCCAGTCTTCAAAAAGGGCAAGAAGGAGGACCCGGGTAACTATAGACCAGTCAGCCTCGCCTCCATCCCTGGGAAACTGATGGAACAGCTTATCCTTGGTGCCCTCTCAAGGCATATCAAGGATAAGAGGGTTATTAGGGGCAGTCAGCATGGCTTTTCCAAGGGGAAGTCATGCTTGACCAACCTCATAGCCTTTTATGAGGAAATAACGAGGTGGATGGATGATGGCAGAGCGGTAGATGTGGTCTACCTTGACTTCAGTAAAGCATTTGACACGGTCTCCCACAGCATCCTCATGGCTAAACTGAGGAAGTGTGGACTGGATGACCAGATAATTAGGTGGACTGCGAACTGGCTGAAGGAGAGAAGCCAGAGAGTCATAGTCAATGGGGCAGAGTCCAGTTGGAAGCCGGTAACCAGTGGAGTGCCTCAAGGGTCGGTACTGGGGCCCATATTATGCAATATATTCATCAATGATTTAGATGAGGGAATTGAGAGTACTATCAGCAAGTTTGCTGATGACACTAAGCTAGGAGGAGTGGCTGACACGCCAGAGGGCTGTGCTGCCATCCAGAGAGACTTGGACAGGCTGGAGATTTGGGCAGGGAATAACTTAATGAAATACAAGGGAAAGTGTAGGGTCCTACATCTGGGCAGAAACAACCCCAGGTTCCAGTATAGGATGGGGAGCTACCTGTTAGAGAGCAGTGTAGAGGAAAGGGACCTGGGGGTCCTGGTGGACAGCAGGATGACCATGAGCCAGCACCGTGCCCTTGTGGCCAAGAAGGCCAATGGCATCCTGGGCTGTATTAGAAGGGGGGTGGTTAGTAGATCGAGAGAGATCCTCCTTCCCCTCTACTCTGCCCTGGTGAGACCGCATCTGGAATATTGTGTCCAGTTCTGGGCCCCTCAGTTCAAGAAGGACAGAGAGCTGCTGGAGAGAGTCCAGCGTAAGGCAACTAAGATGATTAAGGGAGTGGAGCATCTCCCTTATGAGGAAAGACTGAGGGAGCTGGGTCTCTTTAGTTTGGAGAAGAGGAGACTGAGGGGTGATCTTATTAGCGTTTATAAATATATAAAGGGGGAATGTCATGAGGATGGAGCCAGGCTCTTCTCAGTAGCAACCAATGATAGGACAAGGGGTAATGGATTCAAGCTGGAACACAAGAGGTTCCACTTAAATTTGAGAAGAAACTTCTTCTCAGTGAGGGTGACAGAGCACTGGAACAGGCTGTCCAGGGAGGTTGTGGAGTCTCCTTCTCTGGAGACATTCAAAAGTCGCCTGGACGCCTTCCTGTGCAACCTCATCTAGGTGTTCCTGCTCCGACAGGGGGATTGGACTAGATGATCTTTTGAGGTCCCTTCCAATCCCTAGCATACTGTGATACTGTGATACTGTGATTCTGATGTGGTAATCTTTCCCCTGTTGTCCAGCTGCTGCTGGATAGTGTCGTGAAGAAAGGAAGTGAGGCAGCAGTTCCACTTGTTCCTCAAAATCTTGTGCTACTAAAATTTCAATAGGAAATGTGCATAAAGGAGAATTTATTGTTTTAGTTGTAGCTGGAGGGCTCACAATTGAAGAAACATTTAAGTCTCCTGGATTTCTTTATTTTTTCCTTCAGGGTTTGAAGATTCTTAATGATGATACTTACTTAGTCTTCACATCAATATCTCTATCTCTTGATAATGCTTCATTTGACTGATAGTGTTTCTTTCAATGCGAAGAGCTATATCGAGGTTTGCTAGGGGTTAGGCTATAGCCCTTGGGACAACAGGCTTAGATTTCAGGTTTAGTACCATAAATCTCTTTTGGTTATTGAATGTCTATTGAGGAAAACTTATGAAAAATTGCACATATAAAAATAAATTCATGAAATAGGTGTTGCTTTATCTGTCAGAATGTGCAATAGACTACCTAGCAATTGTCTCTAATGTTCACATTTTGTGGTTAGAATGCAACAGCTTGTCATTATCTCAGAAAAAAACTGCTCAGTTCACATAGTTTAAACCAAATCAGGACAGAAGTGATTTGTTGATTTATTAACAATACATAATTTACTGGCAATCACTGAACTATTCATTCAGGATGACTATCAATGACTCAATAGATAAACAGTATTACTTAGCCCATTACAAAATGTTAATACAGCTGCAAATTTCTAAGCATATTTCTATACCTAACCACAAACAGTTCTAATCCTACACATATCCATGCAGTTACATTTGGGCTACCCGCACACCCTCTTTTCTAGGGGATAGTGCAGGTTCCCTGAGTGCACATCCCTCCTTTGAGAGATGTGGGTGCTACAGCTCTGTGTGTTCCCCTGCTGCTTCCTGCCACCTGCTCACCAGCAAGGGAGCACTCCACAAGTTCCCAAACGCACCCTGAGATGTGGGTCCCTGCTCGCTGTGTCCCACACTTGCTGCCCTAGCTGCATGCAGGCTGATCCCAGAGCCCCACAGGGAGGCTGCACCTGGGCAGCCCTAAGCAGAGGTTGCAATGCTTGTAGGGCGACTGCTAGCAATGTCCAAACAGTGGTTTACTGCTGCTGTTTTCATTCTGAGGTCTCACTGTTTCCAATTTCTTTGCTTTTTATACGCTTCTTTTTCTGGATGACTCCTTTATTTCAAAAGTCCCTTTGTAATTACCTGGTTACTGTTCAAGCCAGCTGATGGTCATCTTCCTCTTAACAGGCGCAGTTATCCAGGCCTTTTAGAAAAGTTGACCCATGTGATCATCCCCATAATCATATTTAAAAGCAGAGCAATTGCAGTGAAAGCAGAATAATTATCTAGCTATGCAAACAATTATGATCTTTGAATTCACCAGAAATTTAACGAGGAGGTATAAGCAATACAGGAGTCTCATGAGCCCAAATCCTTCAAAGGCAGACTAAGCATTTCATCTAAGGAGCTGCTGGTCAATAGAGAACTCATCTGGTTGATTACAGTATTAGCTATACAGACATGAAGCATGTTCTGTTAAACCCCAATAAACCTTGGGACAATAGTGTTTTGATCTTTCTTGAAACTGAAAGGATTATAACTAAATGTCTAATTGGAGACAACAGGACATAGTAAAAGAAATGTTCTTCAGATTGAAATTCTAGCTTCTTGTGCAAAACCTGAAATGAAGTACTATTTTACATGCACATGCGCATGCACACACACGCACACAAAAGTGAGAGGACATAATCGTCCTTATTTTTTTTCCAAGCCTTTCTGAACTGCCTTTCCCAAGGCAGTTCAATGAAGCACTTCCAGGCACATTTCTGCATCTGCCATTTGACTATTTGTTCACTACCCTGTGTTCATTTGATGTTCCCAATGCTCACAGTCATCTGGCTGTGGTCTTGGCATTTAGCCATTTTTCTGTTATTTCTGTCTTCCTGCTTACAGAAGCTCATTTGATACTTTCAAAGGTAGACTCACAGTATTTTTACTTAGGGTGGGTCCTCTTATGGCCAAGATAGCTTCTTAGAATATCACCATTAAATTTCTGTCTGGATGGGTTTGAAATTTGTTTTGCATGTCTGTCTCTTAAGACAGATTATGATAAAGCTTTTGCTCTTTATTTTCATTCAAACCTTTCAACCACCACTTACTCAAAGCTATTATCATTTGCTTCAGAGTTTTGTAGTGCCCAAATTATGGTGGATAGGTATGTAAATGACTACAGACTTGCAGAATAGGCAGCAATATCTCATGTAGTAACGTCATTCCTTCTCTTGGTTCTGGCCAGTACTGAAAAGATTAAATGCGCACAGGCTTATGTCATAGGTTTCTGGAAACACACATGGTGGATTCATGGAATGATTAGTAGTGTCCAGAGAAAGGTGCCTTCTCTCAATTGCCAGTAGAAACAATTGCAAAATTAAAAATAAAGAAGGTAGAAATAAGGGTGGCTTCCAAGGTCACAAAGGATATTAACACTCTAAAAGGAGGAATAACATTTCAAAAAGAAAAAAAATGCATATGTTTTGCCTTAATAGCATCTTCTGGATAAGCAAACTGAGCAAACAAAACGTAACAAAAAATATAATGGTCATAATATCAGTGTATGTCACTCCAGGTTGCAAAAAACAACCAGTTTTCTCAAGACCCATAAAGAAAGTCCTGCTCCATATTTTAATGGCATTTTATTAATAATTAAACTCAGAAATTTGGTATCTAATCAAAGAATCACAGAATCACAGAATGGTCAGGGTTGGAAGGGACCTCTGGAGATCATCTAGTCCAACCCCCCCGCCAGAGCAGGGTCACCTAAAGCAGGTTGCACAGATGGGTTTTGAATGTCTCCAGAGTGGGAGACTCCACAACCTCTCTGGGCAGCCTGTGCCAGTGCTCTGCAACCCTCAAAGTAAAGAAGTTCCTCCTCATGTTAAGATGGAACTTCCTATGTTGAAGTTTGTGCCCATTACCTCTTGTTCTGTCACTGGGCACCACTGAAAAAAGACTGTTCCCATCCCCCTGGTCATGAGAACTTATTCCAGTGTTGTTCAGTACACTTCATCTTATGTAATCCGTCCCCCTTCATATAAAAATAGGTGCATCAGAATCAGAGGAATAATTCTTTGGAGCATACTGTCTGACATGAAAATTATTATTTTTAATCTGATGCAAGAGTTTTAATATGATGTAAGTGTAAGACTGGATTGGCCACTGGGAGAGAATAGTGACACAGAGAGAGAGACTTATGGATTGAAAAAGAAGCTAAACTACTTTATGTAAATATTAATAATAAAATAAAAATAAAAGATAATAATATTAATAAGAAAATAATGAAATATATACAGTATATACAACCTGAATTGAGCTCCCAGAATGATGGTCACATCACTGGCAGGTACTGGGAAAGTCTCAGACTTGACTCAGTGACAGACAAGAACTGGATTCCAGATCTGGATTCAGGAATGCATGGATCGGGATCAAAGGGAGATGAACAGAGTCCTCCTTGGATGCCGGCCATTGAAGAAAAGAGGCTGAGTCCTTTGATCCTTCAGCTTTTATACTGAGTATGAGGCAGATGGGATGGAATACCCTTTGGTCAGTTTGGGGTCACCTCTCCTGTCCGTTCCTCCCCACAGGTGTGACCCTGCTATGCTTTTCTGCTTCTGACCCACCAACTTGGTACATAACAAAGTTAGCTGACCTTGTTTGTTATAGCAATAAGTATAAGCAAGAGCATCTTTTCATACCATTCTTTGGTATTAACTATAAACATCAGGCGTTATCTGCTAGAAGCGAATACTGTCTGAAAAATATGCCATTAATTTCAGAGAGTTGGAGGAGACTTAACTGAAAAGTAAAATTACTGAAAATTGGTTCTGTTTTACCTCAAACCAGGCCGGAGTTACAGAGGTAGTTGTGCTCCCAGTAAAATAAAATAGAATGTTTTTCTTTTCATGATCCAAAGTAGCAAGTTTTCCAGGAAGATATTGTGGCTTACATCAATGATTATTTATGTAATGATGATCCTGTTGACAGGTTTAGGATATCTCCTCAAGGCACAATTAAAACAAAATTCTATTAGTAAAATCATTGCTTTTAAATTTATCTTCTATTAATTAAAGACATTATTAATTGATTGACTGTAATCAATCTTCCCCATTAGTACTCAGTTCTGTTTCAAAAATATCTCAAAGAAGGGAAAATTTGTACCACATGTATTAATGAATTACTTGTTCTATTAATATGTAATGTGGGGTCCCTATGGAGACCAAAATACACTGAAATGCTGACTATCAGAAGTGGCGTTATATGTACTGTTTTAAATTTCTATGTTGCAACTTTTTAAAAAACCATGAAAAGCTTTATATTGTAATTCAAGCTACTGGAGAAGAAAGGAACAAAAACCAAATTATTGCAGGATTCTGAAAGGCCTCAAAAATATGTGTGGTTTGTAAAATGTTATGGCATAAATTTATGATTACAATTCAGTTAGTTTCATGAGAGAAGTCATAAACAAAGGAAGAATAGCTGGTATTTCAGCATCTCTCTTTAATCTTCTGCGGTATCTATTCCGAAAGAAGCTCAAGAGTATTCTGTTGGCAGCCTGCACTACGATGAAGGTCAGCATATGAATTTTTTTACTAAGTTAGTAGGTAAATAAGAGGGAAAGTGTGGCTCAACTTCTATTTTGAAACCTCAAGGGCAGATCTAATGTCTTGAAAGGTAACTATTGATATTACACTTGCATTATATAATACAACCAATAGAACATGAAGTTAAGTAAGTATTGTGACCAAAACAAGGAGCAGTTCTCTGAAGCTTGCTTCTGTTGGAAAGAATGCAGCATACTTTAAGTGCTGAGGCCAATGGTATGAAATTCAACAAGGCCAAGTGCCGGGTCCTGCACTTGGGTCACAACAACCCCATGCAGCATTACAGGCTTGGGGAGGAGTGGCTGGAAAGCTGCCCAGCAGAAAAGGACCTGGGGGTGTTGGTCAACAGCCAGCTGAATATGAGCCAGCAGTGTGCCCAGGTGGCCAAGAAAGCCAATAGCACCCTGGCTTGTGTCAGGAATAGTGTGGTGAGCAGGGCTAGGGAAGCGATCTTCCTGCTGTACTTGGCACTGGTGAGACCACACCTTGAATACTGTGTTTGGTTTTGAGCCCCTCACTACAAGAAAGACATTAGGATTCTGGAACGAGTCCAGAGAAGGGAAAAGAAGCTGGTGAGGGGTCTAGAGAACAAGTCTTAGAAGGAGCGGCTGAGGGAACTGGGGTTTGTTTAGCCTGTAGAAAAGGAGGTTGAGGGGAGACCTTATTTCTCTCTACAACTACCTGAAAGGAAGTTGTAACATGGTGGGGATTGGTCTCCCAAGTAACAAGTGATAGGACGAGAGGAAATGGCCTCAGTTTGTGCCAGGGGAGGTTTAGGATGGACATTAGGAAAAAAATCCTTCACTGAAAGTGTTATCAACTATTGGAACAGGCTGTCCAGGGAAGGGGTTGAATCACCATCCCTGGACGTATTTAAAAGTCAGGTAGACGTGTTGTTTAGGGACATGGTTTAGTGGTGGTTTTGGCATTGTTAGGTTGATGGTTGGACTTGATGATCTAAAATGTCCCTTTCAACCTAGATGATTCTATGATTCTACAGAACAGTTTCAGCTGGAGGGTGAACAACATGAGAGAGGAATCACTGTCTGATACCTGAAAATGGAATTAAGTTTTCAGGTAAAAATTAAGCCTTTGATTTTGCTTTAATGTTATACAAATGCTTCAATGGGATATTTATATATTTTTTACTATTCTTGTTCCTAAATCTTCTCTAT
The DNA here is from genome assembly GCF_965231255.1 of Vanellus vanellus. NCBI lineage: Eukaryota > Metazoa > Chordata > Aves > Charadriiformes > Charadriidae > Vanellus > Vanellus vanellus. The sequence continues at coordinate 83,480,824 of NC_138906.1, read as the reverse complement.
ATGTGAAATCTCTGTATAAATGAGCAAAGTGCTGGACACTGCTTTTCTGAGAACAGGACTGTCATACTCAGTAGTATACTCAGCAATTAGCATGAACTGTTAGGTGTTTTAGTACTATGGACTGAGACTTCATGCTCATGACAGGATCAGTTTGAGCACGAGCAGCTACAAATTTGGAGAAGAATCTCTTTTGGCAACCAGAAAAGAATGTCTAGAACATATTTGTGAATTCACTAAAAGGCATGCATTCATCACAGACACATTTCTAGAAACTTTTTATGACTTAATATGGAATCACATTATTTCAGTTGACAGAGAGAGAGAGGGAGATGGCTTGCAAAAGACTTGTCATTTTATGTTCATGGTTAAATTAAAAAAAGCTGATTCTACTCATATTGAAATTGACAGCAAAAATCCCTGCTCATTTCAATGACAGCTGGATTGGCCTATAAATGTCCCTTTGTTATGCTTATTCTGCTGTGCATAGTATGTTTTCCTTTAACAACATTCTGTAATTAACAACAATTTGACAGAATGAAAGATCCCACTGTTTTATACTTGTTATTGCTGCACAAAGCTGAATTGTGGGTTTTGTTGATAGAGGGAAATTGCAGTTAAGTGAAATGTGCTCTCTTTCCCACAAAATAGCTCTTTCAGTATAACCGTATGATTCTCATACTAAATAACAACTTGCTGATTATAAACTCATAAGTTTACCACACTGAAGACTTTTTACTATGTAAACACAAGAGTATCCAACATTTGCTGAAACGGGAAAATTCTGACTTAACTATGCATTAAAAAAACCTTAGCATCCCTTCCTCCACCCAAGTTTGATCATTTGTTCCTGTTACATGATTTTTCTAAGTGTTAGATTAAATCCTTCCTTGGGATAACTTCTATTTTGTCTACCTGGCATGTGAGATTGCCATTTTTCCAATTAGAATTATTTGGACAATTAGTCATTTAAAAATTTAAATTAGTATGTTCATATCTCATTTCTTCAAAAGATCAAGACATTGCTTTCAAAGCATTGACCTTGTTTGCAGAATATGCTCAAGAGCATTAATAGGAATGAATAGACAAAGATTTATTAGTAGAAGTCTTCCATCGTTTACCTTCCACTTTGAAATATATTTTGCTGTATTTAATTCAAAAGGGTATCGAATAAGATTTTCTTTCATATTATATTTGCTTGCAGAACAAGCAAGTAGATGGCATTCCTCCACTCATATTTAAATATATCTAAGGCTACTTTGATGTTAAAATGTTTAAAAGAAGTTGAGTGCTTGTGTGCTTTTAATCTTATATGAACAAAGGCTTAAATATCAATATATGCATTTTGAAACATCAGCTATTTGGTTAGATTAATTCATACAGATCAAAATTAGTTTAGATATCGACGGTCAAGAAATCTCTCTATATATCTCTTCCATAGTAGTTCTTGAACCTATTATCCAATTTCAAAAACAGTAGAACATAAAGATTATTAAGTACTAATGTATTTAATGAAAATAGTCAGGAATACGAGAGATTTTTATGAGTATTCAGAATGTGAAAAAAATTGCACTGTAAATCTGCACATCCCAGGATTTGGCCTTAATTGATATAAATTGGGATCCAACAGTAACAATGTCCCTCACTTCTTCAGCCACACTTTTCTATACTGTCCTTTTAATTAGGCCTGGTACTCTTTCAGTTAGCAGGAGAATTAATTCACAAAATTATCTGGCTAAAAATATATAACTTATTTTTAAAGTGTCTTTCAAAGACCTAATATGGTCAATATGAAGTCACGTATATGCTGTCGATGGAACAGGAGAGAGAGGGAATACGTAAAGTGATATGACATGAGACTGAAAACCCCAATGACAGTCTGGATTTAAAGCAGCTTCTATTGAGCTTCACCATTAAACACCAGAGACTCCACCAAGATAATAAATATTGATTATATGGAAATGTCCACCTCAAATACAGAAACTCCAATAGCTAACAAGAAAGACATTAGGCAGTTCCACTCCTCTGGAGCAAAAGTCATTGAACAATAAATTCCTTGTTCCAGGGGGAAAAATGTCCTAACTATATCAGAAGATGAATTTTCTATTGTAAAGTATGACAGTGAAAAGCTTTGGGTTTGGAAATGACCCTCTAATCTCTTTAAGTATAACCCTCACAGATAAGACAAGACAGGAATTTGGTAAAATACTAAGAATGTTAAGTCAGTCTATAATATTGATTTAGGCTGCAGCTCAATAAAGCCACAGTCATCTTAAGTACATGCTTCAACTTATTTAGGTACATTTTAGTCCATAATAGAGTCTCACTCAAGCTTCTGTTTGGATCTGTAGAGTTATCACAGTTTGTTTCTGCAGACCAAACTGCAATTGTATAGCGCCAGAGCTCTGTACCATTCTTTCTGTCAAAATGTTAATGAGACTAAAATTAAGCCTTTTTCTCCTGAGACAACGTTAACATTTAGCAGCTCTCAAACAATGAGAAATCTTTCCTCTTGCACCGTTCACTATCTTGGTCGCCCTCCTCTGGACACAAATAGTTTGATGTCCTTCATATATTGAGGCGGCCAAAAGTGCCCACAGTACTTGAGGTGAGGTTGCACTAGAACAGTGGTGAGTGCGACAATCACCTCCCCTGACCAATTCCTGATTGGAGTGAGTAAATAAGACAGAGCCAGTCTTTCCTCAGTGGTGTCCTGTGACAGGAGCAGAGGCAATGGGCAAAAATGGAAATACAGGAAATTCCATTTAAACACAAACATAAAAAAAATACTGTGAATCATAGAATGGTTTATGTTGGAAGGGACCTTGAAGATCATCGAGTTCCAACCCCCCTGCCATAGGCAGGGACACCTCTCACTAGACCAGGTTTGCCAAGGCCACATCCAACCTGGCCTTGAACAACTCCAGGGATGGGGCCTCAACAACCTCTCTGGGAAACCTGCTCCAGTGCCTTACCACCCTCAAAGTGAAAAACTTCTTCCTAATGTTTAATCTGAACCTGCCCTCTTCCAGTTTAAAGCCATTCCCCCTCGTCCTATAGCTACATGCCTAGCTCTCTTGTAGGCCCCCTGAAGGTACTGGAAGGCCACAATAAGATCTCCTCGGAGCCTTCTCTTTTCCAGGCTGAACAGCCCCAACTCTCTCAGCCTTTCCTCATAGGAGAGGTGCTCCAGCCCTCAGATCATCCTCGTGGCTCTCCTCTGGATATGCTCCAGCAGGTCCATGTCCTTCTTATGTTGGGGACTCCAGGGCTGGATGCAGTACTCCAAGTGGGGTCTCACGAGAGTGGAGTAGAGGGGCAGAATCACCTCCTTTGACCTGCTGGCCACACTTCTGATGCAGCCCAGGATACAGTTGGCTTTCTGGGTTGCGATCACACATTGCTGGCTCATGTTGAGCTACTTGTCAGTCAGCCCCCCCAGGTCCTTCTCCTCAGGGCTGCTTTCCAGCCATTCCTCGCTGAGCCTGTATTTGTGCTTGGGATTGCCCCAACCCAGATGTAAGACCTTGCTCTTGTCCTTGTTGAACTTCATGAGGTTGGCTTGGGCCCACCTCTCCAGCCTGTCCAGGTCCCACCGGATGGCATCCCTCCCCTCCAGTGTGTCTACCTCATCGAACAGCTTGGTATCATCAGCAAACTTGCGGAGGGTGCACTCGACCCCACTGTCCATGTCGCCGACAAAGATGTTGAACAGTACAGTTCCCAGTACCGACCCCTGAGGAACGCCACTCGTCACTGCTCTCCACTTGGGCATCGAGCCACTGACCGCAACTCTGAGTGTGACTGTCCAGCCAGTTCTTTATCCCCCGAGTGGTCTGTTTGTCGAATCCATGTATCTTCAATTTAGAGACCAGGATATCGTGTGGGACAGTTAAGGTGGTCAAACACTGAAACAGGTTACCTAGAGGGGCTGTAGAGTCTCCACTCTTGCAGATATCAAAAAACTGACTGGTCATGGTCCTGGACAACCTGCTTTAGCTGACCCTGCTTTGATCAGGGGAGTCTGACTAGATGGTTGCAGACATCCCTTCCAACCCTCATGATTCTGTGATTCTGATCTATAGGACACTGTTATATATTCATTTTGAACAAATTGCAGTTTTCAAGGAAATTCATCCCACTTTCACTATTTGTTTTGTGCTAAATAGCAAATTGCATATGAATCTAGATCTGACTCTGATATTCAGAAATTTAACATAGGACCAAAAGCATGACTGTTCTGGGTCAGACCAAATGTCCATCTCATTTATTTTTCTGCTACCTGACAGTAAGCAGGGTCAGATTCTAAGCAGAAAAGTACAACAGTCAAGCCTACAGTAACACTCCCCTTGGTATACTTCCTCACACCAATTTGCTGTATTCTGTCTTTCTTTATCTTGACATCCAAAGCCCTTTTACAGATGCTAGATAGGATTTTGAAGCCCACAGATAGAAGCATAGAGATAAAAAAGAGATTGGAAAGAAGTGAGGTGTAAGGAGGAAATAACTGCTGAATTCCTCCCTTGCAAGGCAGCATATAATCAAAAGACTAAGATGATATATGCTTTGAAACAGTGATAATTCAAACTATTGCATGCTATGTTCTTTGATGGTACTTTTCCATCATCTGACCTGCACAGCTGTGGAATTGGGTTTAGTGAGCCTCGGGTGAGTATCCTAGCGAGTTGGTCTCTGCATGAGAAAGGCGTTCCTTTTCTTTTGGATGCTGGAGTTTGGAAGTACCACTTCTTCCAAAGAACATTGTCCTTTTTTCCCTATCTGCATGATAAGTCTACATTTTCTAAATGGAAGAATGATTTTATTATGTGATTTGGTGAGTTCAGTCACAGGTTTTAAATGCTTACGATATAATGTAATTCTAATTCAGTAGTCCCAAGTTTGTGTTTCCTGACTCTTCCACTTACTTCCAGAAGCCTTATTCTACAGTGATCACTTCACATGCAGGCTTTCCTCTTTGTAGATAAAAGTCATACAGGGCCTGTTAATTTTAGCAACAATCAGATTCTATATAAATGCGTAATAAACTCAAGTTACTATAACAAAGTCTGTGTACTTAGTATCAGAATTCTTCCCATTCAGCTCCAGTTATACCTCAAGTGAAAAGAAAAGCAAAACTGTAAGAGAAATCTTGGAGCCTCATTGTCACAAATCAGAAAAATTTCTACCATTTAAATGATTTATTTTGTGTAAGTTAAGGAAATAGGATTGAAGCTAATTGATAAGCATATAATTCCATTTCTGTATGCAGCAATGTCATACTGCCCTGTGTGTTCAATTATCTCAGCCCTGAATCAGTGCTGATCTCTGAAAATTGCTCAGCTGCACTAAGCAACCTCAGGCAGGTTGCTTAGTGCATTTTTTCTGAATGTCACAGGTGATGTTAATCTTTTTTCTGAAGGCAGAATGATGATGCTGAGGCATATAACTGTTTATAGAATCATAAAATCATCTAGGTTGGAAGGGACGTTTTAGATCATTGAGTCCAACCATAAACCTAGCCCTGCCCAAACCACCTCTAAACCATGTCACTAAGCACCACGTCTACCTGTCTTTTAAATACGTCCAGGGATGGTGATTCCACCACTTTCCTGGACAGCCTGTTCCAACGTTTTATAATCCTGTCAGTGAAGAAAGTTTTCCTAATATCCATCCTACACCTCCCCTGGAGCAACTTGAGGCCACTTCCTCTTGTCCTATTGCCTGTTGCTTTGGAGAAGAAACTGACAACTTCTCTGCAACTTCCTTTCAGGTAGTTGTAGAGAGCAATAAGGTCTCCCCTCAACCTCCTTTTCTACAGGCTAAACAAACCCCAGTTCCCTCAGCCGCTCCTTCTAAGACTTGTTCTCTAGACCCCTCACCAGCTTCTTTTCCCTTCTCTGGACTCGTTCCAGAATCCTAATGTCTTTCTTGTAGTGAGGGGCTCAAAACCAAACACAGTATTCAAGGTGTGGTCTCACCAGTGCCAAATACAGCAGGAAGATCGCTTCCCTAGCCCTGCTCACCACACTATTCCTGACACAAGCCAGGGTGCTATTGGCTTTCTTGGCCACCTGGGCACACTGCTGGCTCATATTCAGTTGGCTGTTGACCAACACCCCCAGGTCCTTTTCTGCTGGGCAGCTTTCCAGCCACTCCTCCCCAAGCCTGTAATGCTGCATGGGGTTGTTGTGACCCAAGTGCAGGACCCGGCACTTGGCCTTGTTAAATGTCATACCATTGGCCTCCGCCCATTGATCAAGCCTGTCCAGATCCCTTTGTAGAGCCATCCTACCCTCAAGCAGCTCAATGCTCCTGCCCAGCTTGGTGTCATCTGCAAACTTACTGAGGGCGCACTCAATCCCCTCATCCGTATAATTGATAAAGATATTAAACAGAACTGGCCCCAGTACTGAGCTCTGGGGAACATCTTTTGTGACTGGCCACCAACTGGATTTAACTCCCTTCACCCTCTTTGGCCCCTCTTTGGGTCCGGCCATTCAGCCAGATTTTTGCCCAGTGAAGAGTACAGCCATCCACGCCATGAGCAGCCAGTTTCTCCAGGAAAATTCTGTGGGAAAATGTGTCAAAGGCTTTACTAAAATCCAGGTAAACAACTTCCACAGCCTTTCCCTCATCTACTAAGCTAGTCACCTTGTCATTGAAGGTGATTAGGTTTGTCAAGTAGGACCTGCCTTTCATGAACCCATGCTGACTGGGCCTGATCACCTGGATGTCCTGCATGTGCCGTATAATGGCACTCAGCATGATCTGTTCCATAATCTTCCCAGGCACTGTGGTCAGACTGACAGACCTGTAGTTCCCCAGATCCTCCTTCCGGCCCTTGTTGTGGATGGGTACCACATTTGCTAACCTCCAATCAACTGGGACTCCCCAGTTAGCCAGGACTGCTGATAAATGATGGAAAGTGGCCTGGTGAGCACTTCTGCCAGCTCCCTTGGTACCCTTAGGTGGATCCCATCTAGCCCCATAGACTTGTGTATGTCTATGTGGCATCAGGATGAATGCAGCAAAACTTAGGCATAAAGCCCAAGACACAAAGTTATGATTTTGGATCATAATCATTAGGTGGTGGAAGAACTGGTTTCTTATGAACATGCATCCACTTCCCCTTTTTCTGTAGAAGACCTCTAAAATGATTATGCATAGGGAGTAAATATGTGTATGAGGAAGTTATTAGAACTGTTTCCTGCCATATGGGAGTAGCTTATTGGGTCTGTTGTGCATCATTAACACCTTTCTAAAGTTGCTTGTATGCAATTAATTATGTAATTATAAATTGGCATTGAAAAGACTGATATCACAAAGCAAAGCAGTATCTTCATTTACTGTCAAATAATATAATAAAGATGACACACGTTTCTAGACTTAAAGAGGTTTTTTTTTCCACAACAAATCTTTTTAGTACAAATATTTTCCAAAGACCCTTTTAATATAAAAATACTAAAAAGTCTCCCAGGGAATTAATATTCACTATGAAAGAGTGCATATTATAGAAAGTTTTGAAATTTTTTCATCACTGCCTGTTAAAAGATTTGTCTGCAACCTGATTTCCTTCCCATCTTCCTGAAGGGCAGCATAGTTGATTACAAATAAATGGAATTATTTCTGAGCAAAATAACAAAGCTCATGGCAATGTGTACTTAAGATGATATATGAATGCCTCAGGCATTACACTTCTGCTACCCTGAGGCACTGATCCTCAGTTTTACTATAGCACTGTTAGTAAGAGAAAGTAATGTGGTACCCTTCCATAGCTTGATCTTTTAAAGTTTGGCTTTAAGAGTCTTCAGCGTGACAGCTTTTCACTAAAACAACTTGGAAACTTGAAACCCTTAGAATAGTTTGAGTTGCAAGCAAAAGATGGAGATGTGAAAGAAGGTACAATTCCCTTCTTCTTTGTACACATTGTGACACATCCTTGCAAAACAAGCTTTCCAGAAAAAAAGCCATGTTCCTGTTAAACCTAAATTGTTACTTTGTTAGGGTAGTCAGTTCCACTCCTCTCAGCAGAAACTCCAGAGAGAAGAGGATATATAAACAGAAGAACAAGCATTACACTCAGTTTTCTTTCTCATCATGAGAGCAATAATGTTTCATGTATTACAGTTTAAGAATACCCAAATACTGAAAATATATACGCAGTATCATATTTATTCTGGATTTTAAACTCCCAGTTCCAGGTGACCTCAAGAAGAGGTAATATATCTGCATTAACACATGAACACCCAAAAACTTTTCCCCTGAACTGTTTAATTCTCCTAGCACGTGCATCACAGTGCAGTACACTTACTGATTTCTGAGGAGTTGATATAAATTGAGGGATGATACCTACAGACTGCAAACAACATTTTTCTCTTTAGGTAAAAAGAAATGAAACCATGTTCTTCAAGCACCTAAGAATACCATTGTACCTGCTCACAAATTTCAGCAGATTTTTTTCTTTCTAGAACTCTGGGTGCTGTTATTACTTTTGCCTATTGCATACGTCAGTAATCTGAATAACTGCAGGACAGAGAATGTGTACTCAGTGTGCACAGACAGATACACAGTTAAAATATCTGCATTTTCTCTATGATTAAGAAAGAACTCAAAAGCCAAGTGGCTTGTATTGTGAGAACTGCACAGTATCTGGAGCAGGGTTGTTAGACTGATGGCAGCTAGTGTCCTGATAGTTTTGACAGTAGACTAAATGATCATGGAACTGGCTCCAAAAGCATCTATGCAGGGATAGCTGTAATTTAATATTGTGGATAAGAAAATACAGAGGGACTTTGCACAGACTTTTTTTTTTTTTTTTCACTTCTACCAGAGAAGTAATGAGTTCTCCTGGGGTGGATTGGGGCAGAAGAGTGGGACGAAAAGAACTGAGGAAAAAGGGGAGAAAACAAGTCCTGGGCTCCTTGATTACACACCACTGTCCAGGCAAAAGACATAGATCATAGAAATCGTACTGTGGTAAATTCTTCTCAGTAAAATGAGGATATGTAGTAATGGTCTGGTTTGGGGCTGTGGTAGCCTTTGCTTCTCTGTGGAGAACTCTCTCAGTCCCCTAGAGAAAAAGCCAAAGGCCTTCATAATTCAAGATCCACTGACATCTGCAGTTGAGTGACAGGCTGGACAAATCTGTCTCAGAGCAGGCTGCAGGTGTCCATCGTGGTATTGATGTTTAGTTTAAATCTCTTCTTGAGAGGTCCAGGAGACTCAAAGTTCTATGGTCCAATATATGGTCCAATGATGCTGGTGATTTCTTGCTAGACCTTCTCTCTCAGATCCTCCAAACAATGAGTGGTGAACACAAGCAGTGCATGTATTCATTTGCTTTACTGTCCTCCCTTCACACGGCCTTATGTTGTGCTCATTCCCTCCACCTCTCCCTCCACTCAGTCCAGAATATATTCTCAAGTCTTGTTCTTGGTCACTCACTAGATGCTCACCCCATCAATGATGTGTCTAAAACGTTCAGCTAGTTGTACTGCTTTATTTAGTCTCTCCTATCAAGTATTGATGTTAACCTGTGAAAAATTGTTCTTACCATCCTTTTGCTTTCTGTTAATCTGACTGCCATGATGAATATACAGGAGCTGAGTTTTGTAGCTTAATGATCAAGCCTTGCTTTTGAGTTGTCCAGGAAAGTAGTAGTATGACCTGGTCATACTAAAAATAAGAACATGTGATGCACAAAGGGAACACACCATATATAGAGTTAAGAATTTGTGAGTCCAATGAATTCTTTAACAATCTAATAGTTCAAGTTGTCTAATCAATACAGAAATATGTAATACCTGATAGACATTATGCAAAAGCATGCTGGTCTCAACTCCTTTTCTTTGGTATTAAATACATTCTTCCAGTGCTCCTTGGGGTACTAAGGTTGACAGTTTTATTCTTCCTCAAGAAGTAGGGAGGAAATTCTGAAGTCATAGGCTTCCCGGAGTCTTTATGAGAGGGATGTGGTGTTCCTGGTGGGGGCCTATTCTGCCTCACCTCTCGTGTACACAAGGAGCTAGGTTTACAGGTGTCCTTATGGCACCCTGCATCCTTCTCTGGGCAGGCAGGGAAGTGTGGCTGACAGTCACTAGCCAGCCCTAATCCTTGGGACACCCAAGGCTGGAATTTGTCACTCAGCAATGACCGTAGCTGCTCACACCATTACCAGAGATGGTACTGCACAGATCCAGCTCACCCCAGGAGGTGAGAGTCACTCATCCCCAGACAGTTAGGGTGGCCAGTGCCACCCAGACCAGGCCCAGGCCCAGTCCTCACAGGCCCCAGACACTGCACCCCAGGGCACCCCAGGGCTGGGGGCTTCTGCTAATGATGGCAAAAATCACATTTACCGTGTTATTGTCATTGTCCTCAATGAACTGAAAGGCCCTGTGCTCCCACCCAGCCCTGCCCAGTCCATCCCGGCCAGGCACCGCAGCAAGACCCAGGCTGCAGCGGCTGGGCAGGAGGAAGGTGAGAGGGAGCCTGGAGAGCCCACAGCAGGGCCCTCCTCCTGTGTTCAGGAACTGTCTTGGGAGCCTTGGGCCTCGGCCTTGGCCTTGCTCAGCTCATTGGGGTGCAGAGGCTCTGTGCCCCCGGTGGAGGGCAGGGCACAGCCCCACTGGCCTGTGGGCTCCTGCAGGCCCCCCTGGCCAGTGCTGACCTCAACAGCTACAAGGAGTACGAGTGATTGATGCCATACAGGCAACATAGCAGTCCTAAACACCCCCTGGGAGAGGGAAATATCATAACAATGCCTGCTATTTCACAACCAATGCACTAGTAAAACCAATCACTTACAGCAGGACAAGGTAAGCCAATGCTTGGAACACACAGAGAACTGTGGGCTACTGCTGCTCATTGATCCTAGTTTTGAGAGGAGCCAGATGAGATGATGCTGTCAAGGAGCTTCCAACATGAGATATTCTCTCTGCAGAGCTGAGGGTATTTATCTGGACCTGAGACATGTTAGGGAAGGAGACTGTTTGTAAGAGAAGGTAAAGTTGATATTCCATTGCTGTGTATCAGAAGTTTACGACTGTGTTCCATTGTGGTAGGTTGACCTTGGCTGGCTCCCACATCCCAACCCAGCTGCTCTCTCGCTCATCCTCAACAGGAGAAGGGAGAAAATAAGACAAAAAAGCTCTTGGGTCGAGATAAAGACAGAGACATCATTTACCAGTTACCATCACAGACAAAATAGTTTTGACTTGGGGAAAATTAATTTAATTTATTGCCAGTTAAAATATGTTTGAGCAGTGACAATCAAAACCAAAAAACTAAAACAACTCTTTGCCTCCGCTTCTTTTCCGGACTCAGCTTCATTCCTTCATTCCCGGCTCCTCTACCTCCCCCTGCTCGAAGTAGCGCAGAGGGATGGGAAACAGGGGGCTGCAGTTGGTCCATAACAGCTCCTTTCTGCTGCTCCTGCCTCCTCACACTTTTTCCTTCACCACTGTGGGGCCTTCCCATGGGCTGGAATACTTCAGGGAATATCCACCTGATCCAGCATGGGGTCCTCCATGGACAGCAGCATGGATACCTGCTCCAGCCCGAGCCCTTCCCAGGGGCTGCAGGGAAACACCCGCCCCGCCGGGGTCTCTCCCTGCTGGAGCCGTCGGGACCCCTCTGCGGGGGCGCCTGGAGCACCTCCTGCCCTCCTCCCGCCCTCCCCTCGGGGCTCGCAGGGCCGTTTCTCCCCCGGTTTCCCTCAGCCCCGGCTGCCGGGCAGCGTTTTGCCCTCTCTGACACAGGCTTTCCCCGCGGCGCCCGCCCGCGGCTGAGGGGCTCAGCTGTGCCCTGCGGTGGGGCCATTGGAGCCGGCGGGAACCGGCTGTGTCCAGCACAGGGCAGCCCCAAATCTTGACACCTGCACTCAATAAATTCATTTACCCTTTAAAAGATTTTCTTGATTATAGGTAGTTTTACACCTCTAACTTTGCTTGCTGAGAGCACAGCTGTGAGTATGCACAGTGAAGGATCAAGCGTGCATTTTTTTCCGATATTCCTGAGCTGGTTTAGCTGTAGGTTGAATCCCCGGCATACTAAACCTGATTCTACTTGTTGCCATTAACTGTTTAACAGAGTGGTGATATATTACACTAATTTATTATTTTTTCATGGCAGTTGTGGCAGCAATTTAGTTGCAATATACCATTGCATTCTTTCAGATGCCAGTTCAAGGCATAGAAACTGGATCAGCTTGTAGCACAAGTGGGATAGCCAGCCCTACCTAGTCTCTGCTGTCAATCATCGACTGCCCACCGGCAATTTCCTTCATGTTAACCTCAGAATTTGCAATGGCAGAACGATGTATGAAGGGGCCCTGTTGCAGTGAGCCGTAGCTCCAGCGACCACAGAGGTGGACAGAAGGGCAGGAAGTGTAACCAGCCACCTGCCTGTTTCCCTTGGCCCGTTAAGCAGGATCACAGGAAACCATGAATGGTGGACAGGACTGTGCCTGGGTTTAGCTAACTTGTAGCAGCTGAGGATGATTCTTTCTCGTCATCGCTGGCTGCTAGTCTGCACTGAGACATTTGTCCTTTCTGATTCAGCCTTGCTTTCTTAGTCTGTCACATGCTGTAGTTATATCTTCACATCTTGGACTGTTTTGCTTGTTTTGCTCCCTAGACTAAGGGAGGATCATGCCTTTCATTATGTCCACTGCTGTCACATTCAATGTACTAAAAATTGTTCATAGATAGACACCACGTGGCTCAACGAGCTTAATCCTCAAATAAAAATATTTTCATTCTTTGCATTCATTTATTGTGCAGAGGATAGGGCACTTAAAATCTTTAGTTTTGTTATTAATCTATATGTATATAGGAAAATTACATGAAGAGTTAAATAAATGCACCAATAAAAACTAAGCGTATAACACAAAAGTCTCATCTTTCTCTGCTTTTGAAAGTTACTAAAAATATAACTATGAAGTTAAATCAGCAAGGAAAAAACTCAGTGACTTCTAGACTAAACTGTTCTTTTTTCATTATCAGTTTACAACTTCCAGCTAATTCAAATACTGTGAGGTTCCTTTTTTTTATGCCAATGGAAAAGCTGTGCCACACATTTCCTTCTGAGGTATGTTATCAGAAATATGCCTGCAAACCAACCTTCAATGGACTTTACAGGAGCTGATTGGAACTTACAGGGAATTTCTATTGATGAAGGAGGAAATACAGAACTGGAGTTGATCCCTTTTAGTTATGTTGACCCCCTGGGAATAACAGGATTAAAAATTGTGCCGATGTATCTTTGCTCCTGAACTCAGCAAACAGTTTTTAGCAGATACATGAGGTATATCTTCTGATTAAGACACTGCCAATTTAACAGACATTCTTTCTGAATGGGGTAGTGTTTTAAATCACAGAAGATTAAAACAAAATAAAATAAGGATAAGGTAAGAATGTTTAAGATTACTATCTTGTCTCTCTACTGTTTTACTGAATCTTGAATGTTGTCTTAACTGCTTATTTCCTTACTTTTTATATTAAGTCTTTCGTATTGTTCAATCAAGTGTGCATGGCATTCAATTCTAAGGACAGAAAAGGTCCATACACATTCAGGAAGCTTCTTAAGGACATTGTATTTATAAGAGGTAAAAAAATATCTATTTAATTATATTATTTATGTATTTATGAATTTCTGTACATTTTAGACTATAAAGAAATATGGATTTATTCTTAGAGAAAGAAACAAATATATTTATTTCTAAATAAACAGAAACATAATTTATTTAAATCATGCCATTTGAAGGTTGAATTGCTTATTTGAATCTCAATGTTGCCCAAATTTTCAGCACATTCATTTATTTATTTCAGCCTAATAATTTATTTTCTGCATTGATTACAACTTTGACCATACACAGAGAAAAGAATAACTTCATTTACAGTAGCAGTCTAATTTAATTTAGTTAGAGTACTTGCAATGATAATTACCCAGCAGTCAATGATTTTTAAAAATACCAATTTTTACATTATTATACAAATGGACAAATAACTTTTAAGCACTCAGAAATATATTAAAATGTTCAGAATTCGGCAAATGATGTATGGATAGTTATGAACATATCAAATCCTACATTTAATCATACTTGCAAATATTTGTTTCTGCAAGGAAAGATTTTTACCTGAAAGTAAAGAAAAAAGGTTGAAATAACTTAGAAAGGAAAAAAAAAAATATTACTTCTGTCACAAATATGTTTTTAATTATTTAGATGGTATATGGAAAAGTAAACCAAAAGAAAAAAAAATCATAGATATTAAAATATACTTGTTTCCTTTTCAAAGAAGCAGCTTAAGATAACTAAGCTGTAGGGAACAAAAACCTTATTGGAGTAGAGGTTACCAAATTCTTTTCATCCTCACAGGCAGTCATTTCATCATAAAACACAATCAGGTTGGTGAAACATGCTTTTTCCCTGGCAAATTCACATTAAATCTTCCAAATTACCTTCTTTTACGTTACCTTCTTTTTTCTAATTACATGCCTGGAAATGAACTCTGGGATAAGGTGCTCTCTGATTTTTCTAAGGACTGAGGTCAAGTTGACTGGCTGACAGGTCCCTGTATCATACCTTTTGTATTACTTAAGGGTAAGTGAGTTCAGTATCATCTTCTTTCTAGATATGTGAAACCCACCCCATTTGCTATGAACTGTTGCAGATGCTAAGCATTGCCCTCACAGTCACATCAGAAAGCTTTTTCAGCACTTTAGGTGAATTCAATCCGGTCCCATGGATCTGAACACATCACTAACCTGCTACTTTCTCACTTCTGTGACCAGACTTCACCTACGAAAACAGAAGCAAAAAAGGTATGGAGTAGTTTAGCATTTTCCACATTTTTCACTAGCTTCTCTCCCCTATTTAGCAACAGATGTGTCTCTTCCCTCAATTCTCTTTTCCTGTGCCTATCTTGAATGTTTCCTCCTTGTTACACTTCATGATGCTATCTCATTTTAACTTCAGTGAGTCTTTGGCTTTTCTAATTCCATGCATAAGTGTCCAAGCAATACTTTTCTGCTCCTTCTTTGTTGCCTGTCCTTGTTTCCAGTTCTTGGATGCATTTTAGTTCTTTGTATAGCAGAGTGGGCCTTCTGGTGAAATCCTTGGTCTTCCTGACCACAAAAATAGTTTGCTTATAAACTCTCTCTCTCTCCCTCACAGGCACCTTTCTACTTCACAGCAATTTCTCAGGGTACTCTGCCTAGCAATTTCTTAAGTAATCTGAAGGCTGTTCTCTGGAATAAGTCCAAACTCTAAATTATACTGCTTAACTTCCCAGACCCTTTCTCTAGATTCAGAACTCAATCAGTGCATGGTTATGAAGTTCCTATTTGTGAGCACCAGGACAAGTAGAGCATTAGATTAGTTGACTCCCCTAGCACTTACCTTGGGAAATAATCACCCACATGATCTAGGAACTTCTTGAATTGTTTGCACAGTGATGTATTTTCTTCCCAGCAGATAACTGTATAGTTGAAAACCTCAATTAGAAGCAGGTCTTGAGCTCATAAGACTTCTAATAGTTGTGAACAAAAACCTTATCCACTCTCTCCTCTAGTGGAGATTTGTGATGAATCCTCACCACAATACTGCACTGCTACTTACTCTCTGATATTAACTCACAAACTCTCAGATCCCATGTTTCACAATGGGTCACTTCACAGTTGAGGAGCTGCTTTACTCTCCCTCTTATAGTTCCCTGCCTGTCCTTCCTAAAAAACCTGTCGAGTTTATTTGTTTCTTGATTAACAGTTTTCCCCTCCTCTTTCATCTCTCCATGTCCTTAAAATGAAACTAAGTATGTTTTAAAACACAGATTCTGACAGCAACTTAATGAAAGAGAACAAAAAATTAACTTAATTACCTTGTTAGTTCTTGATGAGTTACTGTCCTGTTATTCATTAAAATAATGTACCTATAGTTATTAAACTTTGTCAATTTCCTCATCTCAGTGTCTGATATGTGTTTAGGAGATACTTGGTCTATATTTTTGAGACAATAATATCTAATCAATTACTAAGACTAACCTCTATGCAAGCAAAATGGTAGACCTTAGCAAAAACCATCTTTTACTTGGGATTCTTCAGATTTCTCAGAACTTTCCTTTCTTTTTATCCTTTGTTGTTTTCCTTGTAGACCACAATAATGTAATATATAATCTATAATAAAATATAATATATTACATAATTTTTATAGTTGCTTGTGCTAATATCCTGTTAACACAAATCAAACTCGTTTACTGAATCTCCATAAGCAATGGTAGAACTGAATATAACCATGGAAACATCCAAGACCTTCCTTAGATATGCTTAAAAGCAATATAGATTTCCTTGCACATTTAGCTTTTCTCAGTATTCCCTTGTGTCATTTCAGTTCTTTTCAGCTTTATTTATATTACAGTACAATTAGAGAGAATTGATAATGGGTAAAAAGATTTCAGATAGAATATTTGTCATTTGTGATTGAAGGCCAAGGAATTAGATAATGAAAAATGCTATTTATACATTACTTTATTCATTATATAATTTAGAAATTATCTATCTGATTTCATTATCATAAAATAATCTCAAAGATTTGAGTCTGAGTAACAAAGCTTTAAACTTCAGTAAGAATAAAACCACTAGATAGAACTGCTGTCTTTAAATCTGATGTTCTTCAGTTTATCACTGATAAAGCAACATATTTGAATCTCAGAATTATATATAACTTCACATTCACACTGATACGAATACTACACCTGCTTCTTAGTGAGTTACTGTTGTGGTGATCTTTTTCACTGAAGAAAGATCCGTTGTTTTCATACAACTTTGCACTTTTATTTCTGGTCAGCATTATTTGATTTTATTGAAGATGTCTTACTAATTATGCTAAGCCCTAGAATTTCTAAAGCATTGTGCAAATACTTCATACATCCATACCCAATAGATCAGTAATATTATCCCTATTTTTCAAGACAACAGATTGAGAAAGAAATGTTTCAATTCAGGTTTGGACTCAAGTCTTTCAAGTCCTAATAAAAATAAGCCATCTTTATCCTCAGTCAATTTTAAAAGTAGCTGAATGTGGATCTTGAATGCCAGTGTTCAAGACAGTAAATCCCAGGAAATGGGCAACATTTATCCCTGCTTGGGCTATCACCATAATTAGTTTGTTTTAACAGGAAGATTCTATATGTCTATTTAACTTAAATGTATTGATCATATTACTGCTGGTTTTACAGACTAGCTTAATCTATTTTAATGTTCTCCTTTGCCACCTTTGTGATTTTAATCAGAGAATTCAGTCATTTTGAAGCTTCTCCTTATCTTCCTGTAGATTAGTTGTGTACTATGCAGGTAAAATTCTTTCTGTTTTCTCTACTTATACCATGCTACATCTGCCTTTTTGCATGTTTTTCATTTTTACAAGTTTGATCTGCCTTGTCATCTGCGTTACTCACCTAGAAAAAGTTCAGATATTAGGTTCAAATCTTCAGAAAATTTTGTGCATAAGAACTCTGTAAATGCAAAATGTTTTGACAATTTTTTACAATATTATCAACCTTGAACATCCAGGTCATCTATGAAGCCTTCTATGGTATTTTCAGGCTTTTACCCCTTCAACAAATACATGCAGTTATGCCTCACATTTCTACTTGTATGAATTATGTCCTACCTTTTTTTCTTAGTGAATGAATCAACATAAATTGGAGACATATTTGACCTATCATTTTCTTTTCTTTCAGAAAATTATATAACTTTGTTTATATGTGAAAGATCTTGTACTGTCTGGGAGACTCATAATGACATCTTAGACATAGATGAAAAAAGCTTTGCAACTGATATACGTACATACATACAAATATTTTGCCAGTGTCTGCAAAACAGGAACTGAAATGGGAAATACATTTTTCAGTTGAAGATCAGGGTTCATTACTAGAAGAGTGGGTAAGGAAGAAAAAAAAAATTCCTTATATAGCATTAGCTCTACATACACTATTTTTGAGAACAGTGAAAGAAGAAGGAAATTAAAAAAAAAAAAAAGTAAGAGGGACTAAACTGAAATGCACCTTCAGAAGAAGAAGGAAGACATTTTTCAGGAGATAGCTTGAAAGTATTACAGAAATATATGTTAAGAGAAAATCATATTTGACCTCAAATTCTGTTTGAATTGAGTAGAAAAGATGCAGTTGAGGATGATACCAGTTACATGCTACTTATAAGAGGTGGTAACAATACCTTTAATAGAAAATTCCATAAATATATTTTTTTATTATCTTATCTTTTATCAAAGAACAGAATAGTGTTATTCACTTACCCAGGCATTAGAATGCTAATTTACTTTCTAGCAAGTTGGAGGAAAACTGGTCTTACCAGAGAGAATGGAAGTGAGCTGTTGCTAGGGCTTCCAGAAGGATCACCCTGCTTTCTTCACTTCAGGGATAAATTTAAGAAACGAGGTATTCTGAGTTGCCAATGGCTGGCATGTCTGGGTCTTCACCAACAAAATATTGGGACTGGAAGAGATATAAGACAAAAGTGATACACAGCTGTGGTTTCTTTTAAGATAGAAAACAAACAGGAAACTGTTTCAAAATTGCCTTTTTAATAGAAAATCAGTCAGTTTGCAAATATTATATAGAGGAGAATCATATCTCTATATAAGAATGATGTAAGGTAATGATGTATATTATAACTTGTGCATGTGTCTGTGTATAACAGTGAACAAATGTAGAATTAAACGATTAAAAAATGTGGACCTGATATTGTCTACACTAAAATGGCTTTTCTTTTCTGGAAATAACTTCAGGGTGAATGAGCTTCCAAGTTTACTGTAAGCTGGCATAAAGCTCTTTGCTGGCTCTTTTTCTCAAATCCTGAGAAACAGCTGAAGAAGAAAAGAAGAAACAAACAAACAAACAAAACCTGTACAAGCAGCCATGCAAATTTCAAAGCTGGAAGGTTCCTTTTTGTTGGTTCAGGGCAATATAACAGAGTCCTTATCCACCCTGAAAAGGAACTACTGATCCACAGAATTCCAGTACCTTTTTATATTTTTTTCCTGAAGATCAGCAGCCTCAAGGAACATTTTTCTAATACTTCTTCATGCTTTGCATTCAGAGGTTCATGGTTGTACTGATTTTGGCTGGGATAGAGTTAATTTACTTCATAGTAGCTGGTATAGTACTATTTTTTGGATTTATGCTAGAAACAGTGTTGAAAACACACTGATTTTTTTAGCCATTGCTGAGCAGTGCTTACACAGTGTCATGGCCTTTTCTGCTTCTCAGACAGCCCCACCAGCAAGTAGTCTGGGGGTGCACATGAAGCTGGGAGGGGACACAACTGGGACAGTTGACTCCAACTGACCAAAGGGATATGCCACACCATATGATGTCATGCTCAGCAATAAAACTGGAAGAAGCAGGAGGAAGAGGGGACATTCACAGTATTGGCATTTTTCTTCCCAAGTAATTGTCATATGTGATGAAGCCCTGCATTCCTGGAGATGGCTGAATATCTGCCTGTGGGTGGGAAGTGGTGAATTAATTCCTTATTTTTCTTTGCTTGCACACGTGGCTTTTGCTTTACCTATTAAACTGTCTTTATCTCAACCGATGAGTTTTCACACTTTTACCTTCCTAATTCTCTTCCCCAGCCCACGGCAGGGGGAGTAAGTGGGCAGCTGTGTGGGTCTCAGCTGCTTACTGGGGCTAAATGACAACAAAGGTTCTTGTAATTCACATACGTAGTCAATATTGATCCTCACCAGGCTTGTGCAAAGTTAGTTTTCTGCTGGTCTTTTTGGTCTGAAGCCACCTTCAATCCTATCCTTTTCAGTGCCAAATTAATCAAGTGATGTAGTTTGTGTACTGGTCTGGAAAGAGGAGGGGAAAAAAAAAATTCAGTATGAGTATCACTAGGGACACTGTCAGGTGCTCTATTATTTGGCTTTAACAGATGGATAGGTAGGAGACGGAAAAAATCTTTCTCTCACTAATGTTTTTTCCGAGAAACAAAACACTGTTTTGCTTGACTATTTATAATGAAAAATTGGAAACTCACAAAAAGAAACAGAAACCTTCCACAACAAAACATTAAAATGAGGTTTTATAAAAGTAAATTATTTTATTATCAACACTTTCCTAGTTAAATAACAATAACCCCAAATCCGTCTCAATGAAAATGTCAAAAAGAAAAGCAAAAGAACTCTAATGACCTAAAGTATACCTTTACTGCAAAGTACCTGTTTTTGGAAAAGACAACAGCTATCTTGAACACTTTTAAGTAATATACTTCAGGAAATTGCTTTTGAATTGCTATGGAGGTGATATAAATAAAACAATTTCTTCAGCAATGGCACTTTCAGTATGTGAAATGGCATATGTAAGAGGTACTTGCCTGACAGCACTGTGGTAAATTAACTGGTCCAATTAACAGCATGAGGCACCTCTAGGATTAATTGAAAATCATTAGTTTATTTATTGGGTTGGTTTTAAGTATTTGGAAGTGTATGCTGTGTTAATATTAGATTTCTCTAAGTGATACTGTAACTAAATGGTAAATAAGTTCTGTTTTGTTTTGTTTTGTTTTTCTGGAAGGTAGGATGTTGACATGGGGACTGTGCTTTTAATTGCTACAGTCCCTAAAGAATCTCTACAGCTCTTATGTTTGCACAGCTGTTGTAACAGGGAACACAGTAAAACAAGTGTCTCTTAAAGATTTTGCATGGAATGATCACTGAATACCACAAAAATATAGTCAGTATAGCTACAAAAAGTTATATTTATATATGCATAAGAACAGACATGTACACAAATAGACATGACAGCAGAGACACGTAGGTAGCAAATATCTCCGAAAAGGCATATACATAAATATGACATTCCTTCGTTCAACATGATAAACCATACAAACACGGTGCACAGGCAGAAAAGGTCTAAAACACCAACAGACACCGACACTTGAAATTTTGAGATTTTTATAAGACATGCCGATATAAATATGCAGTAACATGGGGAGGACTGGCCAGTTTTGGAATGTGTCCCACTACCTAATCATAGTAACATAAACTGGGATTGCACTAAGAGCATCTACTTAATTGTAACATAAATTTAAGCTTTTGTAAAGAAGGACAGTTCCACCTTCCTCCTTCTGCCTCTAGCCTGCCATTTCTTGCATCCCTTTGTGTAAGCACCAGCAATTTATGTAGCTTCTCAGATCAAGGAACTGATTCCTCTCAGAATTAGTAATTTAGCTTCCTGATCTGGCTTGCCACATGTGCAACTGCTTATATAGACACAACAGCTATCTAGGTTCAAGACCACTCTTTGCGACAGCAGCCCATACTTATGCCAGCGTGAACTGGGTAAGGAATTCCAACATGAAATGCACCACAGCCTAACCAGAATGCTAAATCTGATTAGATGACAGTTAAGAATCCCCATAATTTCAAGTATAGATTAAAAGCAATGAAAGTATGCAATTATTTATGTCTGAGCTATGAACTGATAGGGATGTTGCAAGACATTTGTTGTGCTGTTAAGTAAGTATGAAAAGCAGATATATAATGCAAATTTAATAACTAGGAATTCTAGAAGCTATAGCCAGGAATAACTCAAAATTATGGCACCATGTAGCTTCAAAGTATGGTTATAAGCATTAGCAGTGTCCATAATAGTCCTGTGAAAATAATGTGCTTGGAAACTTGCTTCAAATACTAAGGTACAACGTACTTACTCAGGACCGTTCAGTCTGTAAGAGCCAAAATTAGGATTCAGGAGGTCTTCAGATCTGTATTTGGGTCTCTAGAACAGCAAATTTGTTAAAGCAAATCTATGCAGAGATGAACATTACTACAGAGCTATAGAATTCAGAAAAACAAAACCATTAAACAGGTCACACAGATCTTCAAACTGGAAGAGGGTAGATTTAGAATAGATGTTAGGAAGAAATTTTTCACTATGAGGGTGGTGAGACACTGGAACAGGTTGCCATGGGAAGCTGTGGAAGCCCCATTCATGGAAGTGTTCAAGGCCAGGTTGGATGGGGCTTTGAGCAACCAGTTGTAGTGGGAACTGTTGCCGCCCGTGTCAGCGTGGTTTGGAACGAGATGATCTTTAAGGTCCCTTCCAACCTAAACTATTCCATGATTCTATACATCAATGCCTATGTTCCAAATATGCAAATGTACACCAACCTATCTACATGTTAAATACCCATATTGTTTTTTTTTAAAAAAAAAAAAAAACAAAACACAACCAGAAATATCTGAAACCATGTGTAAAGATTTACATGTGAATTTGTCCTGGTTCCATCAGGGATGGGGTTAATTTCCCCAAGGAGCCGGCAGGGGAGGCAGGTATTCCATTCCACCTGACCCATGCCCGCTATAAGAGGCGATAGCCGGGAAGGGGGGGCAGTCGCCACTCGGGGGCGGGCTGCAGTGGTGCGCTACGCAGTGGTACTGTAATCGTGTCCTTATACTCCTTTATAGGTGTTATTGTTTTTCTTTCTTCTTCCCTTTGGCTGCTCTGTTAAATTGCACTATTTCAACCCACGAGTTTTGCCTTTTTTTGCTGATTTTTCCCACGGCTGTGGGAGTCGAGCGAGCGGCTGCGTGGTTCTTTGTGGCTGGCTGAAGCCAAACCATGACAGAATTATTTGTCCATATTTTAGTCTTGTCTTCCACTTTTAAATCTCTTTTCTCCTTTCATATACCTGTGTATTGCTAACTGTACCCTTTTTTGTGGAAATAGTAATACTATGAAAAGAGGTAATGGTTGAAAAGGATTACTATTAGTGTATAGAAACACCTAAAAGAGGACTGATCTTTTTTCTACAAGTAGTAAAATAGCCTATGAAAAATACTGAAGAAGCTAAAATAGATGAAAAAATATTTAAAACACACCTGGTATTTGAAAGTCCATAAATACAGCAAAGGAAGGGGACTACTGCAGTAGCTGGTGGTGATGGTGGTCACAGAAAAATGAAAAGAACTCTCAGAACAAAGGCTGATATGTTAAAACTGTGGTAAACTAGGGGAGGGTTTTAACTTAGTCTACAAGGTAATTTACTTGGTTGAACTATGAAAGGGTGAAATAACTCTTAATATAGCACTTCATGTGCCAAGTTAGCACTGCCATAGCTTTCTGAGATCAATGTTAGAGAATATGAACTGTAAAACTAAAATTGTTGACAGTTGTTAAATTCATGTCGAGAACACTTCACACATTATTATCTTGAAAAATACACTGCAGTATCTCTGTTTGAATGAGAAAATCTTGGGAATGTGGGCCTGACAAGGATGACCTAAGTCACTGAATCCAACCCTGTTAGTTGCCAGCATGAGAAATCTTTCCTCCAAACGAGTCCACAAACTATCTGCTTTACCTGGCCTTTCACTTAATAAGTTGAACACCCAAGCACCAGCACTGTCACCTAAATTTAAGCACCAAAATTTTCCAGATTACACTGTGACACAGGAAAAAGCAGGATATTTTAAGGTATTCCCCAGATCACAGTTTCCTGAAATATCAAGGTGTAAAGTTAGAAGAAAATTTGCACATACTCTATACCAGCTGTGGTTTCCTTTCAGTAAATTGTAAACCCCCAGATAAAGAGAAATCAAAGATTTAAGACAGACGTTAACAAGAAGGCAAAATATTTGTATTAAAATCAAATCAAATCTGACAGTAAATAAAATGAAAACTGGAAATGAGCTTGGGAAGCATGAGCTTCCTAAATTGTGTCACATACATCTACAAAAAGGTATTTCATATGTCTCTTATAAAACCAATAAACTGACATTATCTAAATATCTGAACTGGGCATCTTTCACTAAATTCTTTGAGATTGCCATGCCCAATTCCTTTAGCAGCAAAAACAATCCTAGAAGGCTTATAGTAGGGACATACTGTTCCACCAGCCACACTATGTCATTCTTCTTTCATGCAAGTTCTGTGATCAATTCTGCTAATTTTTGTCTTTCATTTCAAATATGATACAGACCAATAATTTATACTATTTGATGAAGTACCTATGGTACTGTAGAATATCACTGTAAAAATGTCATACTCTTTAAGCTGGAATTTCAATTCACAGATCTAGATACACTTAGGAAATCTGGAGGTGTGAGCAAATACATTTTTTTGTTCAGTGACAGAAGATATTTATTTTATTGTGTGTAAACCATGAGAAATTCCATTGGCATACTTTTGCCTGGAAAGTAGACAAAAAATTCAGTAATTTTACCTTAACTTCCCTCCCCCACCTCACCTCCCTTTAGGAATCTTCAAGCTAAAATAAAAATGTCTTTTAAAAATTTCAGTCAATGAAAATAGCTCTTTTCATTGTTTTATAGCATTTACTTCAGAGAACACTGGTGAAGGAATCATGTTAACTCACTTGAGCTGAGATAATATTGTGAAAGAAATAAGCACTGATGTTTACCAAAATTTACAAACACTGGAATGCGTAACAAAACCGCTGCTAATTAGATCCACAAAAATGCAGCTAACACTCTTTGTTTTCTTTTCTTTTCTTTTTTTTTCATAATTGCCACATGATTAAGAATTCTTTGAGCAAATTAGAAGACAACAAATGAGCAACTAAGTTACCAGATTTGTGCAGGCAACAGTAGCTACTGTTTTAGAGAACTCAAGTAACTACAGGATATCCCCGTAGCAGCTAGGTTTCACTTCACAAAAGTGATGATGATGTACATCAACTGTGGCATGCAGTGAGGGAAAGTTCACTTGCCTCAGGTGTTCTAGAGGTTTTTCATCTTTTAGATCACTCTGGAGGTTGGTTAATTCACTACTCATTCTCCAAAGACATTCAAGGAGCTATTAGTCCAGGGAAAATTCAACCCCTCTTAAGTTCTTTATGAAAACAAAATCAGTGAGGATGGACAACTTGGAAGATTTTAAAATTACCATTTATCAAGTACAATTTATAAATAAATTAGATTTCAGAAAAGCCTCTCTGCATCCCGCCAAGTAAGAGTAATAAACTTTCTTTTATGATGGTCCTGGGAGAAAATACTTCACTAATGAAAAGTCACTATTTGTGTATTTTATGTTGCCTTAAGGACGTGTCCAGTGCTGTTAAGATTGCTAGTCCCCATCTGGAGTTTGGATGTTGTTATTCCTGATTTATATGTACCATATATTAATGCTGACTTGGTCTTGAGAGACATTCTTTCATATAATCAAAACAGCATTACGTACCTCTTCACTTCTCCAGGCTTTTCCATCAATTAAAAATTTCAGTCAACTCATGTGTGAAACAGAGAGAAGGGGTAACAGAAATGAAGATTGGGTAGCAAAGAGCTTCCTGTGTTATTATGTTAACACATTTGACACGTGTTTGCTTTATCATATTTTGTGTTCCACGTAACCTTTCTCTTTAACACTCACTGAGGATTTACAATTTGAGGTTTTATTCTTTCCTATAATATTCTGCTTTATGGCCCTAGTGGGAAAAATCTTTAGCTGACCTGTTTATATTTCCAATAGGGGGTGCCATGAATGAAGCTGCATGTCTGTTGATTGTTGAGGAAGGTGTACTTACTAGCTCTATTCTAGTTAGTAGAGGAGATGAGCACAGATTCCAGAGACAGACAATCTCAAAAATTTGGAAAAAAAAAGAAAAATCCACTCCTCTAAAATTGTATTAATGGTTAGAAATAGACAAATTCACTTGCAGAAGTTCTTCCATCCTCTCAGGACATTTGTAGCAATCTTTATAAATAGCATGATATGCTTTCAATTGTTTTCTTCCTCTTTGAGGCTTCAACAAATTTCACTGGCTCCTCCCCATCCTCTAGAAGTGCAACCCTTGTTCTTTGAATCACTAAGCTAATAAAAGATTTCTGTCTGGACCTCAAGAATATTGCCTTCATCCAGCATTTCCTGATATGATCTTTTTCCACGCATAACCTCTTATCTGAACAGAATTTTGTCTGAAGAGCTAGGTCAAGCAAAACCCACCTTCTGTTTCCAACTTCCAGATAACCCATTTTCTAGAAACTAAACGTGTCATATCCTGTTCTTCTTTTTAAAAGCAAATGGATAATCATGTGCCAAGAATACAATGGACAATGGTTAATCTTATACTCTTCTATGCATTCTGGCAAGTAGATAAACACTTATAAATGCTGGCTGATTTCAGGACTGTTGTCATCGCCAGCTGTGACATAGGTTTCTAGCTTATGATATTAGCTGTCCTATCTGCTTGTATTCCTTTGAACAAAACTTGTAGCAGCTCATCCCTCATGTAGTAAAAAAAAAGAAATCTCCTGTAAGTATTGCTGCTTTTTATAAGGCCACCACTAGACTATGAACTAATTAATTTTCAGCAACACCAAGCTCCTCCAGTCCTTGGTTGGAACCCCCGAGTCATCAAAATAATGTAATTTCTTGACAGTTTCATATCATTCTTTCAGAATCTGAATTAAAGTTAGATAGAAAATATTCTTCTACCTAATATTCTTTCCATCTTTATCGCATGTTCAACCTTTGCTTTACCCATGGCTGGTCGGTATTGTAAAACTCAACAAATATTTGTTCAATTAAAATATATTTTTCAGTCATTTGCTTATGCTTCATTACTTCTGGGTTTTGCTGCAGTGTGGAACAAGAGAGAATATTCCAATCTGAGACAAGAGAATGATTTTGCAAAGATTTCTTTCAAGCTGTGTTGCAAATACATTGTTTTTATTCAAGGGTATGCTGCATAAGAGTAGCAGAAATGATTCTCTGTACAACCAAGGGAAAAAAAAATAATTCTAAGTTCCTTATATATATGTCATTCTTTTAAGATCAATGGGAATTCTGTGTGCATAATCACTACATGAGTGGACCCTGAAAGCACATTGAGGAGGAGTCTATGTAGTCATTTAAAATTCAAACACAGCTTCATCTTGGCCATTAGTCAAGATTAGGCATCTTGGGAGGCTTCCAGTTTCACACAGTAACCCCTGCAAAAGTCCTTTAAAACAACTCTGTCTTAGAAAATATCCAAACAAGAGATGCTTTGATCCATAAATCATCAGAAAAAGTGAATAATGGCAAGCTTAACTTTATATTTAACAATAGTCTCTGCTCTGAAAAATCATGTTGGGGTGAATTCAGAAAAATGTCTGTTCTGTTTCAGGATGTGGCCCTTTGAGATATCTATTTTAGCAGCTGAACAAAAAAGATCATTTTTAAAAAAGCACAACATAGATATTAAACTATCACCAATAATGAAAAATAATTTCTGTTTTTCTCAGAATTCTCTTTAAATTATTCTAAAATTCTAGTATGCTTTAAATTGTGAATGATTTCCTGTGCAAATAAAAACAAGTTTTAAGACTGTAGTACATAACACATTAGCTAGTTTTGTGAAAGACTGGTTAATCACACGCACTAGTGCTGTGGTGTAAATGGGATGAAAGGAATTCCTCCTATGAATTGTACCTGTATGCTTTTCCTACAGGTCTTCTCTTCCAACAGAAAGAAGAACTCTGAGAACTGGTCCTTTTTTTTCCTCCACATTTGTGAACGCTACTGAGAAATGCACACAGCTTTGACATTGCTCCCCACTGTGGTCATGCTAGTCTGCAAGGAGTTTTCAAAATGTTACAAAAAAAAAGACTTGCTGCAATGTACTTTTTCCCAGAGTATTGCAAAATTGCATTTCTCTTGCCTGTGGCCTTAACTGCAAACTGGGCATCTAACTGTGAATCCTAATTTCCCTCTCTTCATTAAAAATAATGATCCAGAACTTTTACTGTGCTGTTATGCAAGATGGTAGCACAGAGGAAATGCTGTTGGATATATAAGCAAAGTCTGACAGTCCAGAGGTCTAGCTGAAGTCACAAGAACTCTGCACATACTACTCTCTCTCACTTTCTTCTCAGTGCCATCTGTGGAAGCAAGCGTGAGACAAACATGTATAAATTGAACCTATATCTTCTGCTGGAATCATATAGTGGGAGATAACCAATAATAAGTTCATAGAATCATAGAATCATAGAATCATAGGGTTGGAAGGGACCTCTGGAGATCATCTAGTCCAAGCCCCCTGCCAGAGCAGGGACACCTTAGAGCAGGTTGCACAGGAACGCATCCAGGCGGGTTTTGAATGTCTCCAGAGATAAGACTCCACCACCTCCCTGGGCAGCCTGTTCCAGTGCTCTACCACCCTCAAGGTAAAGAAGTTCCTCCTCCTGTTTAGGTGGAACTTCCTATACTCAAGTTTGTGCCCGTTACCTCTTGTCCTGTCACTGGGCACCACCGAAAAGAACCTGTCCCCATCCTCCTGGCACCCACCCTTTAAGTATTTATAAGCATGGATCAGGTTCCCCCTCAACCGTTGTTTTTCCAGAGACACCCAATTCCCTCAGTCTTTCTTCATAAGAGAGGTGTTCCAGTCCCCTAATCATCTTGGTAGCCCTATGCTGCACCCTCTCCAGCAGTTCCCTGTCCTTCTTGAGCTGGGGAGCCCAGAACTGGACACAGTGCTCCAGGTGCGGCCTCACCAAGGCAGAGTAGAGGGGGAGGATGACCTCCCTTGACCTGCTGGCCACACTCTTCTTGATGCACCCCAGGATGCCATTGGCCTTCTTGGCCACCAGGGCACATTGCTGGCTTATGGTCATCCTGTTGTCCACCAGGACTCCCAGGTCTCTTTCTACAGAGCTGCTCTCCAGCAGGTCAGCCTCCAACCTGTACTGCTGCATGGGGTTATTCCTCCCCAGGTGCAGCACCCTACACTTGCTCTTATTGAATTTCATAAGATTCCTCTCCGCCCAACTCTCCAGCCTATCCAGGTCTCTCTGTATGACAGCACAGCCTTCTGGTGTGTCAGCCACCCCTCCCAGCTTTGTATCATCAGCAAACTTGCTGAGGGTGCACTCTATCCCCTCATCCAAGTTGTTGATGAATATATTGAACAGGACTGGACCCAGTACTGACCCCTGGGGAACACCACTCGTCACTGACCTCCAACTAGACTCTGCGCCCCTAACCACAACCCTCTGAGCTCTGTTTTGCAACCAGTTTTCTATCCACCTTACTGTCCATTCATCTAACCCACACTTCCTAAGCTTGCCTATGAGGATGCTGTGGGAGACTGTGTCGAACACCTTGCTGAAGTCAAGGTAGACCACATCTACCGCTCTTCCCTCATCTATCCATCCAGTCACACCATCATAGAAGGCTATCAGATTAGTCAGGCATGATTTCCCCTTGGTGAATCCATGCTGAGTACTTCTGATAGCCTTCTCTTCCTCCACGTGCCTTG
Source organism: Vanellus vanellus (assembly GCF_965231255.1). Classification (NCBI taxonomy): domain Eukaryota; kingdom Metazoa; phylum Chordata; class Aves; order Charadriiformes; family Charadriidae; genus Vanellus; species Vanellus vanellus. The sequence goes on along the minus strand of NC_138906.1, from coordinate 83,451,544 downwards.
AGATGATGCCCAGAACAAGCTGTTCCATCATCTTTCCTCAGTTGTGCAAAGGACACCAAGAGGTAAGGAACCCACTGATCTGGAAGTTCAATAACTGAACTCTCAGTCAAGATCCACCTCTAAGGAACTTAGCAGCAGAGTGAAAGTCCAAAGCAGAGATGGTCATTCCCATTCAAACCCTATGTCCTGACTTATTTCTTATTTAAAGGGAGCTTTTGAGTGGTCCTATGGCCTTCCTAAATTCCATGAAGTAATTTTAGCCCTACTTCAAGAAAAGCACCCAGAAGGGGATTCCAGCCTCTAACACACTTCTGTACAGCAGAGAAAGAACTCAGGAACCCCTGAGAGAGACTGGGGAAGTGTCATTTAAGTGTACCACCTCACTTGCTGTGAATGCTGCTTTGTTTGCCTTGCTGTAATCCTGTTTGTGTGACGGGTATGGGTAAAGGGGCCTCTCTACACTGTAGGACTGGACTCATGTTTACAGAAAAAAAAATATTATTCAATTTACCAAAAGTTATTATGCAGGTTCATGATGTCTTATCAGAAAACTTCCGTTCAGCTCTGCATGGGTGGCAATTTCACCCCTCACCCTGTGTTAGACCTGCAAATGTGAATATGAATTCACATTCACATGAATTCAAATACGACTGCTGAGCTTACTGCTGTTTGGTGCACCAAACTAATGACCTCTTTGCAACTTCTTTCCAAACAGATAAGACTGGAAAACACACAGACATGGTGTAAGTGACCTGCTCCTTGCTGTTCATTCACAGAGACAGAATTCCAGGCTTTTTTGCTGATGCTCTGAAGAAGCAAGTTATGAACCAATTATAAATGTGATAGGATCCAGTTTCATCCCGTTCACCTCTAGTCCTCAATTAAGGCAGATGGAAAGTACTGAAATCTCCTTGCAGGTAGACCATGCAGGTATGCCCAGCAGCACACTGAATCAGCGTGCACATGTGGACTGAGAAACCTGTTGCAAATGTTCCTAAACCAATACTTTCAAATTTGGTATCTGAACAGAGTACAAGTCTGGTTTATAGGTGACCATAAGGTTGCTTTAACTCTATGATGTACAAGCACCCCACTGCTTTTTAATCGGAGATTTTTTTTTTCCTCTTTCCTTCCTAGTAAGTGTCACAAATGTCATTCTGGATATAACTGGAAGTGGACAACAGAAGCCTCATTTACAATATTTTCTGCACATATATTGAACCCATATACCTGTGGTGGAAAAAAAAAAGTCCAGTGAGCTGTGTGGGACATGACAGTGATTGTTTCCTTTGCATAAAATAAAGATTGTGTGCTATATAGAAGGTTGCTGTAAAACTGACACACAGATGCCAAAATATTATTTTAGAGTTTTATTTTTAAGCATTGAACTTGCTATAAATGATAAAGAGCAGGTAAATTCAGGAACAAGTTAGAAGTATCATTTAGGAGAAAAGTTGACAACTAACTAGTATTGAAATACCCAGACATGTATTTCAGTTCCTGCTCAACACCTTGTATCCTTTACTGGTCTCAGCAAAAAAAACAACCATGGGAAAATAATAGTAACAAAAAAACAAACCAAAACAACAAAAACCAAACAAGAGCTGTATCTCTAGACAGACATTTTCAAGTTCTGTGGAGAAATACCTCTCACAAAGAAAAAGTAACTTCAGATATTGCATCACCCCCCTCCTCTGCCCATTCAGCACTGAATTTAAACGTTGTCTAATATCCTTCACAGACTGGTGATTCCACATCATATTGGTTTTATAAATTTTAGGGCATACCCAGTCAAGCAGGCTCCAAACTTCAAAGTACAACTTCTTTGAAAGCATTATGTTTCAAATAGTTCTTAGTAAAGCAATATATATTTTTAAAGTAGTGTCTTTCCTGCTTATATGCTTTCATGTTACTCCCAAGTTTGTGTGATTTGCAGGTTCACCCAGTCCCCAGTAATCATGAATATGCAAAATTACACTTCTGTTTTAAAACAGAAGCAAGAAATCAACAACTTTATCAAGTCAAACAGTAACAAAATACATTTGAATAAAATTTGGGAAAAAAAAAAGTTATAGGGGATCTTCTTGCTTATGCTTATATTCTGTGGGTGAACTATATTGATATCACTGCTGACAGATGAATAGCTAACTCTTCTGTAAAGCATCTCTGATGAGAAAGACTCCAGTCTTCCAAGTAATCGGTTCCAGTGCCAGGATTCTGACCTGAATCCTTCTTGTTGAAATATAAGACTATTATTTCTTTCTTCTCCATATCTGCAATGGAGAACAGATTATTTTTGATAAGTACTTACAGGAATTGGACAGATGGTATCTTTGCTTCTTCTTGTTTTGTATGTTATGCTCCTTTCAGGAAGGGGATTAACTCATATACTTATCTGGAGACAGAGGAGATGTTTCTTTCCGGGAAGCACCAGAATCTGGCAGAGAGCAGGGCTCCTGGAAACCGCATGCTGTGGCAAGCAGAAGAAGGGAGTGAGAAAGTCACTTAAAAGATGTATAAGTCTGCAGGTGGAGGAGAACCTGAGCTGCTGAGAAGAAACAGGGAGCAGACAGGAAATTTTCAGAAGTGTTGGAGAGGGAGCACAGGGAACTGGGCACGATTTGCTGTGACTTAGTCATTGAGCAAGCTGGAAGTAAAGAGGCAGTGGGTTGGGAGACACAGAACTGCATATAAATCCTTTATGTTTCTAATCTGTCTGCATTGAGAAAGCTAAGAATTCGAGTTAATATTTTAATAATCCCTAGCTTTTGTGAGCTTAAGAAGAACTCGTTCTTCTTTGAGGATTTCACTATAAAGAAAAAAGTAGGCACAGACTCATTCGAAAAGCCTGACTGACTTAGGGTCCTGCCTGAGGAGCTTCTTTTATTTCTATCATATTTGCTGCTGTCTTATGTTTTTCACAATAAATGCACTTCTTTCCTGAAGTGCAACATGTAAAACTGCATACGCTATGCCAGCTGAAGCCTTAACAATGTGCTTAAAGTAGGAGGATGCGTAAACATCCAGATTATTACACAAATACCAATAAAGTGATTGGTAGTTGATATGTTTGTTCATAATTTTTTGTGAGATGTTTGTCTTTATTGTAAAAGCGTAATGTCAGTACACTGCCAGCTAGTCATCTGTGAAAAATCCCAGATCCTTTCTTGGAGAATTATCAAGTTCTAGATGTTTTACATCCTGTCTCAGTACAGCTGGTTATATGTGTTCAGTGTAGTATTTTATACTTCCACCATTTAATCTATTCCCATTTCTATATTTCATTTTATTCCAGCATCTACGTTAATAATGATAACCCAGAAATGAATCAGAGTCAAGGCAGACTCCTTTTAGCCAATGGAACATCTCTACTCCAGGAAAATTAACTAGTCAGGTTTGCATATTACAGTGGTTCTGTCTTTACTCTTTTTTTTGTAGTTTGCTCATGGGGGTATCATATGAAATAGCATCTAAAGCCAACATGATATCATAAGTTGCCCGTTCTTTTCTGAATTTGGTTACTAGATGTCTTTGACCAATTGGTGCCAGGGACATCTGGGCCACTCAGGCACTTTGGAAACTCCTGCACTCCAATTATAGGCTCTTATCATTTTCAGCCACCCAGGGTGTTATTGCTCAGATGCTAGCCTCAGCTATCTGCTTCAAAATTTATTCCCAATACACTCCTTTCAGGGAATAGTTTAACTAGCCACATCTAATTTCCCTTTTCAAGTATTTGGTTATTCCTATCACATTGTCATGTGTTCTTCTTGTAGCTATTGTCATTTCACATATGTCTGGCATGAATTCCTTAGTTTGCTCAAACTGATATCCACCCACCAACATGCAGGCAATCATTACTAATATCAGGTAACATGGTCTTCAGCCTCTGACTATCCTATATGATACTGACAAATTTTTGTGTTTTCAATATCCAAATTTGTTTCTTGCCCATACTCAGCTGCTTGATTTTGTTATTCACTTCATCACATAGATGTAAGGATTTAGCCAGATAAATAAAATAGCTTTTCTTAAGTAATACACGTACGTCACATTTAACTTTCATCTTCATAACAACTAAATCATATACGCATTTATTTCTATTTTTTAAGCTTTTATATGCAATGTAGCACTGTAAGCTCCAGATTTGGCCTGTATAGCACCACTTCACCCTTGCTTCCTAGTTTACATGTGACATCTATTAATGCTTTCCTGTTCAAAGGCCTTTTACCCTGTCAGGAAAGGAAAACAGATTGGCTTGATAGGATTTGTTCTTGACAAACCTACATAGACTCTTGTTCACCTCCTTGTTGTCTTCAGATTGTTTACAAGTAGTTTGGGAATTTTTGCCTTTAAAAAATCTTTTTTATTTTGAGGAATGAAGTCAGACTAACTGCTGTATAATTCTCCAGGCTCTTCTTTTCTCTTCTTTTATGTACAGGGTTTTTTTCCAAATCATTTGGTACCGTAGCTATCTTCCAAGAGTTCTCAAAGTTTTTTGATTGCATCAGCCAGCATCCTAGGATGAAGTTCATCAGATCACATTGATTTAAGTTATCTAAGTGCTCTGCAACTCATGTCTTTCCTATTCCATGTTGAGATCTTCCCCTTTTGTTGCTGATATTAATTATACTAGGCACTTCTTCTTAATGGATGTTTTTACTGCAGATTGATGCAAAAAAAGTCATTAAAAGCTTCAGCCTTCTCTGTGTTATCTGTGCATAGCTTTCCTTCTTGATTAGTAGCAGAACAATGCTTTCTTTGGTCTTCCTCTAATACTTAGAAACTGATTTCTTGTCATTCTTGTGCCTTTTGCTAATTGCCTCTCATTTGTGTCTTGACCTTTCAATTTTTTTCTTCTATGCCTTGGCTTTATTTTTGTCCTCAGTAATCTGTCCTAATTTTTATTTTCTAACCGTTTCAATCCTATATTTGAGGCCAATGAAAAACTCATAATTTAACCAAGCTGATCTAATAAACTTTCTATATTTTTCTGATTTTATACATATGTTCTCAGTATTACTTCTTTGAAGAATTTACAGCTTTTCCCAAAGTTCCTTTTTTCCTTAATCTTGCTTATGAAAAGAACTACTCACTACCAAATTTCCAAGCTTATTGAAGTTTACCTTTATGAGTAGATCAGTCTTCACAGTCCAAGGTGACTCAGGAAGAGTACTGGGTAACCATTTGTGACCTACTAATATTCACATTATGTTTTATTATTTGACTATGAAAATATTAGAAATAATGTTCCTTAAATGTCCTGCATCCATTCAATCTTTACATTTTTAGAATGTTTTTCTTTGTTATTCCAGTTATTTTTGCTGCCATGATTTTATTCTCTTTCTATGAAGTACCATAACCATTAAATAAAATTCTGTTTTTCAAAGAGGATGTCACCAACTAGGACAATCCATACTGTTTTCCAAGTCCTTTTCCATAAGGCACGTGAACATATATTCTGCCGTGGGGAGACCTGTTCTGACATCAGTTGTGAGGACAGAGAAGTGTTATTACAAAAAAAAATGTGGGACCTCTCCGGAAGGAAACGCAAGAACTGGTTACCCAGGACAGAGACAGAGCTGAGGTACTCAAAAACTCAACGTTTTTGCCTCAGTCTTCACTGGTAAGGACACTGCCTATGATGCAGAATGCAAAGGCAAGGACTGGGAAAATGAAGAACCGCCCACTGTAGTTGAGATCAAGTGTGACACCACCTGAGGAATCTGAAAGTGCACAAGTCCATGGTACCTGATGAGATACATCCACGGGTCCTGAGGGAACTGGCAGACGAAGTCGCTAAGCCACTAGCCATCATATTTGAGAAGTTGTGGCACTCTGATGAGGTTCCTTCCGACTGGAAAAGGGGAAACATAACCCCTATTTCCAAAAAGGGGAACAAGGAAGATGCAGGGAACTACAGGCCAGTCAGTCTCACCTCTGTGCCTGGCAAGATCATGGAGCAGATCTACCTGGAAACTCTGCTGAGGCACATAGAAAACAAGGAGGTGATTGGTGACAGTGAGCATGGCTTCACCAAGCACAAGTCATGCCTGACAAATTTGGTGGCCTTCTATGAAGGGGTTACAGCAGCAGTGGATAAGGGAAGAGCAACCGATGTCATCTACCTGGACTTGTGCAATGTGTTTGACACTGTCCCACACGATATCCGGGTCTCTAAATTGAAGAGACATGGATTCGACAAATGGACCACTCTGTGGATAAAGAACTGGCTGGACAGTCACACTCAAAGAGTTGCAGTCAACAGCTCAATGTCCAAGTGGACACCAGTGACAAGTGGCGTTCCTAGGGGGTCGGTACTGGCACCCGTACTGTTCAACATCTTTGTCGGCGACATGGACAGTGGGGTCGAGTGCACCCTCAGCAAGTTTGCCGATGATACCAAGCTGTTTGGTGAGGTAGACACACTGGAAGGGAGGGATGCCATCCAGAGGGACCTTGACAGGCTGGAGAGGTGGGCCCAAGCCAACCTCATGAAGTTCAACAAGGCCAAGTGCAAGGTCCTACATCTGGGTCGGGGCAATCCTAAGCACAAATACAGGCTCAGCGAGGAATGGCTGGAGAGCAGCCCTGAGAAGAAGGACCTGGGTGTGCTGACTGATGAGAAACTCAACATGAGCCAGCAATGTGCGCTCGCAGCCCAGAAGGCCAACTGTATCCTGGGCTGCATCAGAAGTGTGGCCAGCAGGTCAAGGGAGGTGATTCTGCCCCTCTACTCCACTCTCGTGAGACCCCACCTGGAGTACTGCATCCAGCCCTGGAGTCCCAACATAAGAAGGACATGGACCTGCTGGAGCATGTCCAGAGGAGGGCCATGAAGATGATCGGAGGGCTGGAGCACCTCTCCTATGAGGAAAGGCTGAGAGAGTTGGGGCTGTTCAGCCTGGAGAAGACAAAGCTCTGGGGAGATCTTATTGCAGCCTTCCAGTACCTTAAGGGGGCCTACAGGAGAGCTGGGGAAGGACTTTTTACTAGGGCATGTAGTGATACGACGAGGGGGAATGGCTTTAAACTGAAAGAGGGCAGGTTCAGATAAAACATTAGGAAGAAATTTTTCACTTTGAGGGTGGTAAGGCACTGGAAGAGGTTGCCCAGAGAAGTTGTTGAGGCCCCATCCCTGGAGGTGTTCAAGTCAGGCTGGACGTGGCCTTGGGCGACCTGGTCTAGTGGGAGGTGTTCCTGCCTATGGCAGGGGGGTTGGAACTCGATGATCTTCATGGTCCCTTCCAACCTAAACCATTCTATGATTCTATGATTCTCTTGATACCTGGCTATTTTGTATTTCCTAAAATGGAAAATTCTGCTGGTAATTATGTAACAAAGACCATAAAGTATCTTTGTTTCCTGTTAGGTGCTTACTTTATTGTGATATCTGATGGATTCTGCAATGGCAGAACCTTCTTTGCAGTGAATCTTTTGAGAACTTTTCCTTATTATTACTACCAAAAAGAAGGCATGAAATATATAATCTATTGTAAAAGTTGAAGTTATATGAAAATAGAAACTTAATACTTAATATTTTAAATAATCAAATCAGAACAGTCTTTCACTCCAGGCTAGGTTTCTTACTGCCTTTTTTGAGTTACAAGAAACTATCCAATTGTTGCTGGTCCCCAGGAAAATCTCTGTCCATCCCACATCCAGAGCTCTGGCTGTGCCTGTTCCCTGTTCCCCATCACATTCTCTCTACTTGTGTTGCAAGCTCCCAGCTTTGACTGTCTCACTGTTCCTTTTACACAATTTGCACTCTGTAGCCTTCTTCCCTGACTTGGCTGTTTACCGGGAAAGCAATCTCTCTTCTAAGGGTCAGTGTAACTCATTCACTTTTCTAACGGGTTATAACAGACAAACTGAGATCAAGTCAGTCAAACAATCTGTCACATTGCCCAAACTGTTTCCATCTCATTTAGAAATTAAGTCCTTATCAGTACCATATATCCTGATTCTTGTCTGATTATAAAGTATAAGTGCCTACATGATATTGCTTGCAAGAGGAGAAAAAATCTGGAATGAAAACATTCATTTTACTGTACTCCTCATTTTGCCTTACATACAAAGAGATTGGCCCCGCTTAGAAAATCCTAGGAACCATTAAGTAGTCAAGGTGCTATACTTGTTTGTATATGCTTACTGCCTAATCTTGAAAGCAGATATCTGGGAGAAAACAAGGGTATGTAGAGGGAGAACAGCAGCACAGGTGCTACACTTGTCTAATGCAAGTTCTGAGTCAATCAAAGAAAAGAGGGAAGGGAAAGAAATGTATAAATATGGGGCATGCAATTCTGGCTGTGAAACTAGAAGTGTTTTAGCATAAAGCATGTGGTGCAGCTTTTCAAAGCTCTTGAGAAAACAAGGAATACTTAGCTACTGGTTTAACTTATTGAAATCGTTTGTTTGTGAAAACTTCTTTGTGCAAAAAGAAATTATAGGAGGCTGAGAACACATAGATACTCTAATTTCCTCAAGCCATGGTAACTTCAGGTGAAACCTATGTGGCTGGGTACAATGTGACCTTCCTCTGGAAACTGAGGAAATCACCCCTGTAAGGACTGGGCAGCTGTCACCATGGTTTCAGGTAGGACACAGCACAAACAGAAGCATTTTGTATGTGCGATTTTTACAAGAGCAATCATGGCAGGTGCAATAATTGCTACCTTCACCCAGGAAAACAGGTAAAAGGAGAATGCGATGTTTCTCAGCAATAGGGCATTCAGTTGACAAAGAATAGATATCCTTACAGAAGGACTGTTTTTTTTAGACAGCACTGAACATGTGAAATATGGGGAAGTTTTGTCAGGGAACTAGACTTACTGTTTCCTAAAGCTCATTTAGTGGAAGTATGAGGAGCCTCAGTATCTACTGCGTTGACCTACCAATCCGCTTCCTTTATAACCAATTACTTGATAATGCAGGTGTAGTCCTAAAGTAACAACAATATCTGAGGGGAGGTGAGAGGTCTGAAAGGGTACAGGGTGGTGGTAGACTGGGAGAACTAGTGTTGTCAGCTGCCATGACTGCACTTAGGAAAACTCATTTATCCATTCTTATTTACATCTAAAATTAGTTTGGTATTTCTGACACACATTTCACTGTTCTGAAAGTGCAAGTACCTGCATGAGATATTCTTGCTGATTGAAGGAAACTTTTCGTCCTTGTTTTTAAGGCCTTAGGGACTATCCAAAGTGACACATCTGAATCACTTCAGCTTTTGTGTCAATCAGAATCAATTAACACCTCTTCCACTTCATCACAGAGCACAGCTCCACACCAAGTGTTGCAAACCTTGTTTTTCAGTTGTGTATGGAAAATAAATTGAGAACTGATTCAGGAAAGTAATACATTGCTTTGCCTTGAAACACGAAAGCAGCACCAAATATATTCATATTTGTAAGAGGAATGTTTTAAGGGAATGTCATGAGTTCTCTGTGAGAAAGCTCCCGTTTGAAGCTTTTTTCTTTCAATAGGTCTGATTATTTTATGTTTAATTAATATGGGATAAGTGACAGTTAAAAATTAAAACTGTTTATATTTAACAGCACTAGGATAAAGAAATAGCATTCCTAAATTAAAATTTTAAACTGATATTAGTGTTGAGAAAAGAATCTTTCAAATAGCTGAGAACTGACATGTATCACTGTCAAAAGGGAAAGAAATGCTGTAGCATATTCCCATTTATTATTCTATAACTTAAAAATTTACTTATAAAAAAACAGAAAAACAAACTTTTTACTATGTGCCACTGAAAAGTGTTGTTCTACACTTTAGTTCTAGTAACTTATTGAGGAATGGTTCTAAACGTAGGATGAACGTTATCTTTACATAAATATTATAATATATCTTAATGCTTAAAATTTCATAGGTCTGTGGAAAATTAAGAAAAACACAGGCATACTGGAGCACCTCTCCTATGAGGACAGGCTGAGGGGGTTGGGTTTGTTCAGCCTGGAGAAGAGAAGGCTCCAGGGAGACCTTATAGCAGCCTTCCAGTACTTAAAGGGGCCTAGAGAAAAAGTGGAGAGGTACTCTTTATCAGGGAGTGTAGTGATAGGACGAGGGGTAATGGTTTTAAACTGAAAGAGGGTAGATTTAGGATAAATATTAGGAAGAAATTTTTCACTCTGAGGGTGGTGAGGCACTGGAACAGGTTGCCCAGGGAAGTTGTGGATGCCCCATCCCTGGAAGTGTTCAAGGTCAGGTTGGATAGGGCTTTAAGCAACCTGGTCTAGTGGGAGGCATTCCTGTCCATGGCAGGGGGGTTGGAACTAGGTGATCTTTCAGGTCCCTTCCAACCTAAACCATTCTATGATTCTATGATACTGAATACTTTCTTCATTTAATTGCAATGATACACTTCAGTATAATAAACATTGAGTCTTTTGTTTAGCCAGCCTCCACTAGCTAGCTATTACAAATTTTAACTTCTTTATTTTGTGGAACATATCTCAGTGTTGTGTATTTTTGGCTAAAGAGTAAAGCATATTTTATTTCACTTTTCTAGCTGATTTTGCAATTCTTGGAATATTCTCACATGGTGCATAATATGTATACATGATATAGTGAAAACAACTTTGCATTACAAAAATAAAAATACCTAGCACATGATAATCAACCTTTCTAATAAATCCTGTTACTCTGAGAAGACTTTACAATCACTTTGATCTTATTCCTTGCAAATCAGTTTCCCTAAAAAAAAGATTTGGTCAAAAGATACAAGGTTGGGCTGTAAAAAACAAGCTTTGTTCTTAGGATGTGATTGGTTCTTACCTCCCCTACCAACAATCGTTTTCCAGAAAAACTGAAGTACACTTCAACCAGCAATCTCATCTGTTATAACTGTACCTGATTATTCTCTTTGTGAATGTGTTTGAATAACAGGCTGCTTTTAAGGATTAAGAACAGTAAAAATTTATTTTAGTCATATAAAGTGACTGTTAAGTTCTGTCTAAGAATAAGAAAGTTGCATCCTTTTTTCTTTTTTTTTTTTTAATAGCTCAATGACATTATAATGAAGTTTGAATTTATTATGTTTATCAAAATCAGAGATCACATTGTGTTTGAGTAGGTATTATTGAATACAAGATTTTTTTCCTCATTGCTGACAGAACCAGTAGGGTCACAGCAACAATGGCTGCAGGTTGAGTCAAGACAGTATATGCGTTACACTAGTATGATCAAGGTGCCTATAAGGATTTTGTTCCATGGCAATTTTTGTGATAAATCTCCTATATGTACACCAGCCCTTGCAAAATGGGACGAACTTAGCTTTACTCTTGGACTACTTTACTTTAATGAGCGGGGCTCATTAAATTGGGAAAAAATGAGAAAATACGACTCTTCAGCAGCCATTTAAGATTTTTCACTCAAAAAAAATATTTCTGTTCAGAAACGTATATTGTGATTAGGAACAATTTTCTAGTTACTTTCAAGGTTCATCTTGTGTCCCACTTTACTAGAAGCTGGGCTCATGGAGTTAAACCAGTGAAAAACTGTTCCTTTCTGTTGCTGAGGATTTGTGCACTATAAATCCTACTGTCTTCACACAAGTTGGAAAATACAACCTAGACGACATAAACTCATAAGGAGAAAAAAGGGGGCTGAAGAACCTGTGCATGATATCTGAATGTTTTATTTCATGCATTTTCTTTCTTTGTGTTTTTCATGCTTTTGTTTCATTTATGTTCATGTTTCTGATGGAAGAGACGTTTTCCATGAGACAAACTTGCTGTGAATGAGGTTGGAGAGAGTGTGAAGAGCAACAGCTGCTAAAAATACTGGGTTCTCAGCAAAAAGGAGTTGATGGAAAAACCTTGGAAATACCCCAATCATTTTCTTGAAAAGCAGTTGCTTGGCATTGAAATAAGACAAAATCAGTCTTTGAAATGCTGCTTTTACAAAATAAGGTCTTATAAAAGAAGAACTGACATTTAACGTGATGAGTTATGAGTAATTCCAGCTGAGATGAAAGGATTCTGTTTTCCCATCATACTCTCAGTTCTGGAGTTTGTTAAATTTATCTGTATTATAAGTAATGTTCACAAAAGTATGTTTGTTTTGAAAATGTTTATATTTGTCTACCTTTTTTCTTTTGATGAGTAATGATTGCATTGTTTCTCAACCTTTAGTTGTCATCAGAGTATGCTTACATTATCATCATTTAAGTACGGAAAACCAAGGTTTTGTTCTTCCTGAGTTTGTGGCTCCATTGATCAAGCTACTTAGTCCAACTTGTCTGCAAATTCTTTGCAAAATTTTCTTTATTGGATGCCTCTTTTCCAGGTTGCTAATGACATAGACTTTAAAATTGTGGCTGGCATTAAAATGATGACGTAAAGGATATGACCAACAATTTATTCTAAGAAATCTGGCAATTTACCTTATGCTCTTGGTATTTCATAAGCTAATGAGCTATCACAAAATATCTGTTATGGATTGGTATGAGCTGTGCATTTAGCCCTTGCAGATAAGTCTAAATTATTTGGAAGAAAATTTACTTTTCATGGTCTTGACAGGATGTTTTTAGATACCAGGAACTTCATGCCTTCATGGCAAATGAAATAGGTACTTACAATAGAGGAATAAGAGGTAACATTCTACTTGAATTAAAATAGAATTGATTCCTGGGTCAGACAATTATTTAAATCTCCCAGAAATTTGGCAAAGGGAAGGAAAACAGACCATTTAGAATTGCTGAAGTTATCAATAACAAAAAAAATAATTTTATCCATAAAGAATACAATAGTTAATACTTATACTGGAAAATAAAAAGGGTGAATATCAACTTTTTTTCTCCTAAAATGAAGTTATTTCATTTTTAGCTATGTATTTTGTGTATTTCTGTTTTTCTACACAGCATTATGAAACTCTAAAGGAAAAACTGATTGCACAGAATAAAGAAATGAGAAGGGGGTATTGACAAAATTTGCTTCCTTAAAATTCAGCGAAATACCATCCATTACAGTAGTGTTATGGTATCAGTTATGATATTAGCTTTAGGATCCCATAATATTGATATGTGAAGTACCAAATAGGTGGAAGAGCTGAAAAACAATGTGAAGTTGAAATGAAAAGGTGTTAATACTTTCTATCATCTATCAGTTCTCAGTAAATCAATAATGAAGCTGATCTTAAAGAAAATATTTCTCTTCATTTAAAAAAGATGTTATGGGAGAGCAAGTACTCTAGAAATACACATACATATAAAAGCTTAATTAGTACAAATTTTTAAATTATTTTGTTCTAGATAAATGTGGTGGGTTGACCTTGGCTGGCTGCCAGAGCCCACCAAGCCACTTTATTACTTGCCTTCTGCTAGCACGATAGGGAGAGAAAATATGATGAAAAGCTCACGGGTCTAAATAAGGACAGAGAGACCACTTAACAATTACTGTCACAGGCAAAACAGAGTCACCTTGGGGAAATTAATTAATTTATGGCCAGCTAGTTGTAACAGAGTAGGACAATGAGAAATAAAACAAAACTAAAGCCACCTTCACCCTGTCCCTCCCTTCTCCCCAGGCTCAACTTCACTTCTAACTCTTATACCTTCTTCTCCTGAGCAGCTCAGGAGGATGGGGAATGGGGCTTATGGTCAGTTTATAAAGCTTTGTCTTTGCTACTCCTTCCTCCTCATGCTTTTCTGCTCCAGTATGGGTATCCACCCATGGGATACAGTCCTTAATTAACTTCTCCAATGTGAGTCCTTCCCACCAGCTGCAGTTCTTCAAGAACTGCTCCAACGTGGGTCCTTTCCATGGGGTACTGTCTTTTAGGAACAGACTACACCAGCATGGGTCCCCCATGGGGTCACAGGTCCTGCCAGAAAACCTGCTCCTGTGTGGACTCCTCTCCATGGGGCCACAAGTCGTGCCAGGAGCCTGCTCCTGCATGGGCTCTCCATGGGCTTCAGCTTTCTTCAGGGCACATCCACCTGCTTTGGCAATGGGTCCCCCATGGCCTGCAGAGGAAATACCTGCTCCTCTGTGGTCCTCCACGGGCTACAGGGGGACAACCTGTGTCACCATGGTCTTCACCATGAAGGAGGGGAACCTCTGCTCTAGTGCCTGGAGCACCTCCTCCACCTCGTTCTTCACTGGCCTTGGTGTCCGCAGAGTTGTTTTGGTCACTCATTGTAACTCCTGTCTCCCAGCTTTGCACAGCACTTTTTACCCTTTCTTAAATATGTTGTCACTGAGGTGCTACCACAGTCGATAATTGGCTCAGCTTTGTCCAGTGGCAGGTCCCTCTTGGAGACGGATGGAACTGTTTCAACATGGGGGGAGCTTCTGGTATTGCCTCCAGAAGCCACCCCTGCAGCCCCCCTGCCCCTCTGCTACCAAAACCTTGCCACATAAACCCAATTCAATAAATTGTTTAAATAAATGCTTTCTTTCTCAGTGGTCAAGACCTTCCATGTATCTTCTTTTATATGCACTAATATGATTATTATACCATTGCTTGTCACAAAATACTGTGTTTTTTCTACTGATGCAATCTTCATAGCAAATCAGCATGGAGAAAGAAATCCATGTTCAAATATAGCTAACTATTTGGAGACAAATTTGCTTTTGAATCTGAGTTGTTGCATTTAAAAAATTTAAAGTTCAGGACTTCAAGTTTTGCAGTTATTGTAGTCATTTAAATCTCTTTCTGCTTAGTATCTGTCCCGGTTTGATGTAAAACAGAACCAATTTTGTTCAATAACTTCGCTTCTTAGATGGGCCTCTTCTAACTGCTGAAATTAACGGCATATTGTGCAGACAGTGTTCACTCTCTCAGAGTGATAAGACCTATGTTTATAGCTGATGCCCAGGCATGGTATGCAGAGAGGCTCCTGCTTATACTTATTGCTATAACCCCCAAGGTCAACCAACTTCGTTATTTGCCCCGTTGGAGGGTCGAAAGAGGAAAAGCACAGTGGGATCCCACCTGCAGGGAGGAGCGGACAGGACAGGTGACCCCAAACCAACCAACAGGGTATTCCATCCCATCTGCCTCACGCTCAGTATAAAAGCTGAGGGATCAAAGGGTCAGCTCTCTCTTTCTTCAATGGCCAACGTCTGAGGAGGACTCTGTTAGTTTGCCTTTGATCCCAATCCTGAATCCAGATCTGGAATCCAGTTCCCGTCTGTCACTGAGTTCAGCCTGGGACTGCCCCAGTGCCAGCCAGTGTTGTGATTGTCACCTCGGGAGCTTGATACAGTTTTGTATATATTTATTTATTTATTTGTATTTTATTATTAATATTTCATTAAAGTAGTTTAGTCCCTTCTAAACTCATACGTCTCTTTCCCTCCTCTGCCTCTCTCTTTGGAAAGAGGTGGGGGGGAGCATCTGTCAGTTCTATCTGGGGTCCCCCAGGTCCCCAGTAGCCGATTTGGCCTAAACCATGACAGTATCACTGGTGGCTCTTAATAGCATGCCAAATACCTTTACAAATATTGCTTAAAGCTGACCATCTCCATTCCTCAAAATAAATAACCTGATGACTATCGTGTATGATATAACACATGAATTTAAGAGTTAATAAATTAATATAGAAAAAAATGTAATTTTTTGCCTATTCCATAAGGAAAACTTTTTTCCAAGTGTATTTATAACTGTACTATTGCAGTAGTATTGCTGTTTCTGTACAAGTCTTTTCCTCTAAACTTTATTGACAATGTTATAAAAACAATCCATCTGTGATCCATCTTGCTTAGACTGCCGTTCTCATCCATTATTAGTAACTTATAGGTATAGTAAGTTAAAACATATTGCTACAGGAAAAGGTCAGCAGTGCTATCTGACATAACATTTTCTGTGTGTTTTCTGATTTTTTTTTTCACCATCTACGAGTTATGTTTCAGTTTGCTGAACATATTGTACATACACATCGTAGATCCAGTCTTACTGTCAGTTGCTCAGGTATAATTGACAGCTGAAAAGTACCATAAACAGACCTTAAAGTACTTTGTAGTGTAAGTTATGCTTTTAAGATGTGGGTATTTAAGTGGGAGCTGTGATAACTCTGAGACAAACAAGTTCATCCTTTCTTTTTTTATTTTTGGGTTCTGCTTCACTAATTCTATTCTCCCAGTTATACGTTTTACAACTTATTATTTTAGCAACTAGTCCATTGCTATTTCTCTGTATTTCTGATTGCGAGATGAAAAAGCATTCAATGCTCTGTCATGACAGTTATGGGTAAGAAGCTCATTGACTGTACCCATTACAACTTGTACCCATTACCCCTCATCTTTTCCACGTGCCTCCTTGTAAAAAGGCAGTCTCCATCTTCTTTTTAGCCACCCTTTAAATACTGGAACATGGTGATAAGGTCTCCCCTAAGCCTTCTTTTCTCAAGGCTGAACAAACCCAGTTCTCTCAGCTTTTCCTTACATGGCAGGCTTCCCAGTCCTTTGATCATCTTTTTGGACCCTCTGGATCATCTCTGGACCCTCTCCAGCCTGTCCGCATCTTTTTTGCATAGCAGGGACCAAACCTGAACACAGTATTCCAGGTGTGGCCTGACAATTGCTGAGTAGAGTGCTATAATGACTTCTTTATCTCTGCTGGTGATGCCCTTGTTGATACAACCCAGTGTCCTGTTGGCTTGCTTTGCCGCAGCAGCACGCTGTTCACTCATACTGAGCTTGTTGTCCACCAGGGCCCCCAGGTGCCTTTCCACAGAGCTACTCCCCAGCCAGGCAGATCCCAGCCTGTGCTACACTCCTGGATTATGTTTTCCCAGCTGCAAGACCTTACCCTTGTCCTTCCAAAACTTCATAAGGTTCTTGTTAGCCCACTCTTCCAGCCTACCCAGGTCTTCCTGCAGCATGGCTCTCCCTTCTGAAGTGTCCACTTTCCCACTCAGTTTGGTGTCATCAGAATACTTCATCAGGATACACTTGATCCCATCATCCAGATCACTTATGAAGATATTAAACAGCATTGGGCCCAGTATCGATCCCTGGAGGACCCCACTTGGGACAAGTTGCCAGTTTGAAAAGGAGCTATTTACCATCACCCTCTGGGTGCGGCCTGTCAGCCAGATCCCCACCCACCGCACAGATCACTTGTCTAGACTGTAACACATCAGTCAATTTCATTACCTTACACACTTTAAAGACTTTCTTCCTTTTGAGCTCATACACAGTAGCACATAAAATATAATAAATTTGCTATAGTTTTAGCCTCTGGTAGACAAGGTATTTTTTCTACTTGTAGAAATACTAGACTTAAAGGACAGAGGGTGGTTGTAATGAACTTTATTAGATAAATTATTATCATTGATTGAGAAAAGAAATAAGGATTCAAATAAAATGGCAAGAAGGAGGAGAGAAAACACTATTTACTTGTGCAGAAATGTCAAAAAATAGAACAGAAAGAATAATCTCCCACTGCTGGGGTTATAAGGAGTAAGAAAAAGCAGGCTGGCAATACAGCTATTTTAAATATTGCTCTGATTGACTAGCTGGATGATCAATTAGATGTACACAGATGGAATCATTATGATTGGTACAAGGTTTGAGGAAGGGAAGCAAAAGTGCGAAGGCAAGAAAGCAAATGGGAGACTTCTTTCGCTGACTTAAATCACATGACTCCCATTGCTTTGCGTTCATACTCCCTCTCATTAACTTTAATGTGCACACTTTGGAAAAAGTAATATGAGCTAGAAAGTAGTGACAACTCCATTTTAAGTTTGGGGAAATAAGTAAGATAAATGTAAGTAACCTGAGCTTTCTGAATTCTTTCTGAATCTGAGAAACTCCTTCAAAGTCTCTGTCTCATCCCATAAGCATTTTATTTCCTGAGTTGTTACCAGAAAAGCTTCCCGTATGCCTAAGTAGCCTTCTTCACCATTCAAAAGTGCAAGGTTTTGGCAGTGTGAATCAGTGCACTTCCTTTTTTTGTTAAACAGGCCAGCACAATCAGCATTCAAAGAATGTAAGAGAAAGTGAGAAAAGAGTTTGTAGCTTATAGCCAGATGTTAACAAAGATGCTGTTCAGTGAGGGGGAAGATGAAGTTCTGAATACTCGCAGGTTAAGGGAAGGGCTGAGCCTGGGTGTTTTCTGTATTTGAGGAGAGCAGTTTAACAGACTTTTTCCAAGCTTTACAGAAAGGAATACTCTTTGAAAAAGGCTATCGGTACCTAACTCTGGGACCAGATTTTGGAATATGAATCTTAAGTTAAGACCTTTGTAAAAAGGTAATTCTGGAGACATTTTTTCCTTCTATGTTCTTTCTTACTTTGATGGCACCATATTCTGATGCATAACTTTGAGTTATCTAATTCTTCACAGATACTACACAAATTTTATTCAAACTCTGTTCAGAGCATTGACCAGCCTTTGGGCCAAAGCCTTATAACTGGTTACTGATACATTTGGAACAAAGGTATGTGTTCTAAATATGATTCTGCACCTTCTTTTAGAAAGAAACTTGTTTCAAGGCAAAATATACAATCCCAATTCAATTCTGTAGTGTTCTTCTGAATTTCTAGAAACAGACTTTATCTGGTACTTATGTTACTTGTATGTACAGAAGTATCATCAGGAACTGGTCCCTGAAAGACTGATTTCCTTTCTTTTTAGTCTGACCTTGAATTTAAATGGTATTTTTCCCTCATTCATATTTTGTGAAGTTTGAGCTAGAAATCAGACCTTTGTTCCAAAGGTATTCTAACAGATGCATCTGACTTTGTCTTAACTTAGCTAGACTCCAGCTGATTCCTTCTGTCATTTCTAATGTCTCATTGA
Source organism: Vanellus vanellus (assembly GCF_965231255.1). Classification (NCBI taxonomy): domain Eukaryota; kingdom Metazoa; phylum Chordata; class Aves; order Charadriiformes; family Charadriidae; genus Vanellus; species Vanellus vanellus. The sequence goes on along the minus strand of NC_138906.1, from coordinate 83,432,785 downwards.
AATCCCCTGCAAGATGAAGGAAACAGACGAGTGACAGCAATATCTGTGACAGTCAGTAGCCAAAAAACAGATGTCAGGTGAAACCTCTTCACTGTGTTCTCAGAAAATTCTAGCTGTGAAATGCATCTTCTGACTATGCTATTCCAATTCATGGTAACAGAACCTGTTCAAGGTTAAAAGGTACATATCTATAAGCCACAGTTTGTTCTTGGCTTTGGCTCTGTACAAGAGGCAAATACCAGATGTTACAGCCTTATGATGCTGCACATGAAAAGCTAGCATGGCATAATAAGCAACAATAAAAGGTAATTCATATGGCTGCATCCAGAACAGAACCACCTTTGTATCACTGAGAGCTACAGCATCTGTTTCTCAGGTCAATGTTCTATTTCATGTTTCCTTTTAACAGTGAGCAAACACTATCCTACATGTAAGAGAACAATTTTTTAATTTTTTTTTTTTTTTTAGAAACACCTTTTGTGAAACTTCTAAAACTAAAAACTAATGTAACCAAAGAAAGGATTAGTTAGGTCCTAGGACTTAACATCCACCATCAAGTTCAAGTCCATCATTTTAGGCAATACACCTGCAAAATCTCGTGGTTTAGAATTAGTCTTAGCTGATACAGAGTATGGAAGACATTTCAGATTGCACTAGTCAATGTCTATAAAAAATTAGTTGATGCATGAAGTCCTTCAAGAAACTTTGTATCTTTACCATATTTTGGTTTCAGGCTTGAGACACTATTGATAATAATTTCTGTCTGGTATAAATTAAAGGTGTCTGATGGCTGGTATTACCTAGCAGATCGACCACTTGTCATTCTATTTGAACACAGCCTTGAATCATAGAATCATAGAATGGTTTAGGTTGGAAGGGACCTTAAAGATCATCGAGTTCCAACCCCCCTGCCATAGGCAGGGACACCTCTCACTAGACCAGGTTGCCCAAGGCCACGTCCAGCCTGGCCTTGAACATCTCCAGGCATGGGGCCTCAACAACCTCTCTGGGCTACCTATTCTACTGCCTTACCACCCTTAAAGTGAAAAATTTCTTCCTAATGTTTAATCTGAACCTGCCCTCTTTCAGTTTAAAGCCATTCCCCCTCGTTGTATCACTACATGCCCTAGTAAAAAGTCCTTCCCCAGCTCTCCTGTATGCCCACTTAAGGTACTGGAAGGCCACAATAAGGTCTCCCCGGAGCCTTCTCTTCCTAGTTTTGTTTGTTAATGTGGAAATTCTTTCTCCAGTAATGTTACATGAACAAAGAATGTTTAATAATCCCTCACTGCACTGATGAATGCTTTCCTCTATGATGGCATCTGCCAGGTTTGCTATGTGTGGACTTCATATTTCAACACAGAATGGACTGGGAATTGTGGCCTGCCTGCCCCTACCCAAGAACTTTGTATCTTTGGACATAGTATTTGGCAACATATTTTTTCATGTTTTGAAGCACTGTAAGTACATCTCCTTTCATTTTATGTTCAAATCTCATGTATTACTAACTTTTGTTGCATGCATTCTCGTGTTTGGATGTTGTATACAAATCAAACATTCAGTGAAAAAGGAGGAGGAGATTTGGAACACTGGAGGTGCTGCATGCTTGTAGGTTTTAATTCTGCTCACTTGCATTTTTTCAGTTGCATAAATATTGCTGGATGTTATCCTGCTATGTTTACTACAGCCAGGAGCTCCATCGCTGATTCTTTTTTATCAACATATTTTTCTGTGTGATGCACAGCATTGTAATAAAAATATAAAATCTACTCTACATGGTGACTGGAAGGGAATGTCTGGGTACAGAAACAACAGACAGAAAGGATGCATGGTTAAGAATGGCAGGGGGAGACAATGCCTAAAGCAGCAGGTCATCGAGGTCATCACAGTATGTTGGCACATAACACTGAAATACTCATGGAAAAGCACGGGACTGACTCCACTTAGTGACAATCAAGGACATACTTCAGAAACAGACTATTCTAAGATATCAGTGGACAGAGAAAGGACATAGCTGGAACCCTGACCGTCCTCTCTGTCCCTGAGAAGGAAAAGGGAAAAATTCAAATGACTCTGAATGATAGGACAGGATGGAAAGAAGACCATGATCACTGTGAGCACCTCAAAGGTACAATAGACATATCCAAATGCAGTGATAGCCAACCTAAGAAGAAACTACAAAATACAAACTGGACTAGGTTGGTCAACAACTATGCCATTACAGGGAATCCCAGACAGAGTTCTTGGTACTTATGAGCCTAGGTGAGTGAGTGTGAAAGGAACGAGTTTTCTTTTTAATATCCAGTTCCCTTCTGCAGGGTCATTTTCCTCAATTTGTTTGTGGCAAATGGGAGGTGTTCAGAACTCTGTAGTAGAGTTTGATGACTGTTTTCAGGGGATAAAACCCATTTGAACCCTTACAGCTTCTTAGCTCTTGTTAGGATCAGTGATGGGGCCTACAAGCTGAGGGCTGCTCCCAGCTGGAAGACACAAATGTATGATACAAATAGAGAACAGTAATTTGGATTATCTCTACATTGACCTTAAACATCAGTAAAAACAGGCCCCTTGAAATATAACAAAGGTGTTATACTTTGTATTATAGTCTCTTTGCTTCCGTTTTAAACTGAAAAGTTTGTTTTATACATTACTGAGGTACTATTATAAGACAACGACTAATTTAGCTTAGCAACTTCTGACTCTTTTTAGAGGTTAACCTTATGAAAAGAAAGCAGCTTGACTGTCCTTTTTGAACTGTTATCCCATGAAAAATTGTGTGTGGGAGTTGGTAATCTACTGAGAAAAATCTATTGCTGATATTCTCAGCACTTCAGTGTGTAGTTGTCAGTTTTGCACTTTTTCTACAGTTACCATTTTATTCACAATCACTACATTTCTTTTTTTTTTCCTGGCCTTTTGTATTTTATCTGTTGTAAATTTCTTTATTCATTTTTATCTTTCATCTTCAGAACTTCATGCTTTATTTCTCTAATTCTGAGTAATATTTTCCCATTGACACACCATGTAGTCATTTATTCTTTACTATAAATAACCTTCCAATTTCAGCGTGGCAGGCCTGTGGAGATGCATCCCTTGCAATTACACATTTCGTGTAGAGAGATAGCTGTCCCTCTCAGGCAAAATGTACAAAAAATTCTAATATAAATATAATGAGATACACATTTTAATTTGTCTTTGAGCTCAATAGGGGTCTTCATCCCACACTCTTTATGTAAAAAACAATGGTACCAGACAGTTCAATCAGTTATAAAAGATGATAGCCTGGCATGCAAACTTACCTCAGACAAAGCAGATGAATGCTCATAAGCATCAAAAGAGTAGGATGGGCATGGTTAGAGAGTGCTATTTGGTATTTTACCTGATGTACTTTCCAAGGATATTGATGCTAATCTCTCAGGGCCTGAAGTCTCCTTGACTTCAGTGAAATTGTGCCTCTTGCCTTGAGCTTGCTCGGTATTAGGTGTCAGGGAGCATCAAGCACTTCTTCAAACCATGCTAGGAAGGCAGCTATATAACTGCCAGACCTGGAGGACAGCTCAGAGTACAAATAACTGAATTCATGCAGAGTTTATGCAAAAACTCTGCTCAAGGTGGTAGAACTGCTCAGCAATGGTGGTGACACACCACTGGAGCAACTATCCTGGCGCAGCAAAGGCCTGAACTCAGAGCGGGCCCAGAGGGAGGATGCATCCCCAGACGTGGGGAGGAGGCAGCAAGGGTGTTCTTGCTTGCAGATGGTGTGTGTGGGCTGAGGGGCTGTTACCAGGTGAAGGGGCTGTGGGTGGAGGTGAACAGATTGTGAAGCAGGAGCGAAGGTGAAAGATTCAAAGGATCTTCACTGAGGCCCTACACAGACAAGACTGAAACCCCAGCTGCACAGACGGAGGTGGCAGCTAATGATTCTGCTCAACTGAGTGGCAAGTTGTAGGGCTGGGGCTTGTGACTTGTGGCACCAAGAAGACATCTCCTCCCTTGCAGATTTGAAACTGCAGAGCATGTACAGTGTCCTGGTAGCAGTCAAGGGGCAGAAAGTCATGTCTGGGGACGTGTCAGAGTCAACTATGAGCTTGAAGCATGCATCTGCACCAAGAGGAAGCAGCAGCAGGTAGCAGTGGGGAAACTCCCTGCAAGGTACAGAAATCCATGTCTACTGATCTGACTTCCCCAAAGGGGATTTGTTGCTTGCCAGGAACTCAGATGTCGGATGTTGCAGAGATACTGAAGCTTGTCCAGTACTTGCTATTCTAGTCCACATTGACACCAAGGATGCTGTTAGAAGCAGATCTTGGGTGTATCAAGGATCCCTATGCTGCTCTGGGACCGAGAGTCAGGGACATAAGGGACCCTGGTGGTGCCTCATGATCATGTCAGTTTGAGAAGGAACAGATAGATCCCATGAGTTTTTTACAGTTGTTGTCAACAAGGATCTGCCTCTTTGGGGATTCAGGACTGCCAGGGAGAGACAGGATCCACCTATCAAAGTGGGGCGGCAGTGTCTTTGTTAATAGGATGACCAGTCTGGTGAGGAGTGCTTTAAACAAGGAATGATGGCACAGGGTGAATACAACAAGCAGTTAAGGGTGGTAGCAATGAATGGAATGGCAAGTAGAGTAATAGGAACTAGAGACACCTAAGGAAAGAAAGGATGATAAGACACCAGCCTTAAGTGTGTGTACAAAAATGGACATAGCCTGAGAAACAAGCGGGATGAGCAAAAGCTCCATGTACACAGAACCACAATGTTGTTGGAATAACTGAGATGCATGAGGAGAGCTTGCACAAATGGAGTACTACAGTACGACGGATCTCCTAAGGTCCATTTCAACCTGAATTATTCTGTGATTCAAACTACTCTACTCAGTGAACTGGAGCTGCTGGGTGGAATTTTCTGTCATTTGTGTTTTGCTAGAAGGTGTCACCAGCAGAGCAATGATCACCATTTTGTTGTTCCTAAGATTGTTTTGCATTAGGGATGTGAGGAATCCACTTTATTTGGATGATCAAAAGAAATACTGAAAAGTTATTCTTTGACAAATATGTGTATGAATAATTAATATTTTCAGGATGCTAAGTTGTGCTATAGCATGGAGATTTGTCAGGCAGCTACCAAAGTATAATGGCTATGGCTAACTTGGTAGCTAGAACTACCTACTAGTGTAGGCATTAACAATACATTCATTTGGCAACTAATGAGATACTTTCAATTACTTCATTAATATAAGAAGAACCATTAATTGTTCTTTTTCACCTTTAAGTTTCAACTCAGATTTCATTGCAAGTCTTGCTGTATTTAAGGATTTACTTAGTCTTCCCTTTTGGAAACAACTATGTAATGAGCAAACAACTCCCCCCTCCTGTATCTGTTTTCATTCTAACAGTACATACTGTGGCTCATGGATAAAGTACACTGGAATTTACAATACTCACTGATTACAAAACTAAACAAAACAAAGGGAGACAATGTGTCTTTACACTGTGTCTTACAAAGTGCATTTTTTGAAAACTTATCATGGTGGATATTCACAACTAGAACACTTTTGCTTTGAAAAGACATGGAGGGGAGTAAGGAAAATCAGTATTATATTCTTTTCTAGAAAATTATCAGAAGTGGATTCTTAACACTTCTGTAGACAATGGGTATGTTGCTTGCTATCATCCTTCACAGCTTCAAAGATTTGGTTTATAAACCGTACTTTATTTTTTTCCTTTCAGAGCCACCAGCATTTACATTAGAAAGCTTTTCTCTGAACTCATGAATTCTTTTAAAAGTCAGAGCTGAAAATCACCAGGACTTTAAAAAAAAACACAGAATACTGTGAGGTTCACATAGAACTGATATTGACAGCACTGATTTTCATTTTGTAGGCATGTTTACATTTCAATACTGATCTAAGGAGCTGAATAAGTGCACAAAATTCTGTATGAAATATTATTGATTGAAAAGACTTAAACTTGTATTAAAAATGCAGCTCTGTTCAAATTAAAGGATATATTGATGCCTTAAACTTCAAAATAGGAAACTGCAGCTTGTGGATTGTCTACAGCTTGTAATGAAAATGTAAGCACGTCTTAAGGTTTTTAAATTTCTATCTACAATTTCATACAATGTACTCTTAAAATCTAGAATGTTTTGCTCCACTAGGTTATTGAATGAAGAGTCATGCATGCATAGTGTAGTTAACTAAACCCAAGATTGTCAATTCACTAGTCATTTGATGTGTCTTTCTGTTTTGGATTTTTAATTTGGCAGATTTTTTTTTGAGACAGATTTTTTTTACTGCCACTTTACTGATATCTTCCAGCAGATACCTTTATTCATTTCTGAAATGTCTACTATATTATTTGGGTTATAATGCTATTCTTTTATCTAATGTAAAAGACACTTCATTCTTTTTGGATGTGGAATTAACAATGGCTTGTTTACTTACTTACACACATTTTGTGCAGAATTAAGTACCCTTAAAGGCAATATTCCAGCTGTCCTGGAATTAGTTCAGTTACTGCAATGCTTCTAGCATTTCTTTTTGGAAATCTAAATTGTTCCATTTTAAAAGAATTTCCATTTCTTAAACAATTATTTAAAATGTAGATACATGTATAAAACCATATATGCATTAGTGCACTTGAGTTTCAGCTTGCTGTAACCTGGCAGTCAATGCACAGGCTGTTCCACAGATAGCATACACATTTTCAAGATTGCCAGATATACAAATTGGCAAAATGTTCAGCACTAGCTTTAACATTTAAGAGAAGCATTGCATGACTAATGAGAATAGGGGAACAGTGCTAAAAGTAGAGATTAGCACCGAGGGAGACAGGAGAGAGCCGTTTCTTGGCAACAGGACCCGAATCAGTGGTATGTTAGTTGGAATTTCTGCAGATGAAATTTCCTAGGTACACTTTCAGCTGTTTGTTGAGGGTAAAACAGGATTTGTTTCTATTTTGTAGCTAAGTTATTGGCAAATTCAGCATTTTTTACAACTTTAATTCTTTCTCAATTGGAAATCAGTCCTACAAAATCATGGACCTTCTGTCGTTCATCAAAGGAGGAATAATAATATGGACACAAACCACTCAACTTATTTTACTGGAATGTGGCTGAATGGCTTTGAGAAAAAAGTGATATTTATTGTCTTTCTAGTCCTTATACTATATGAACAGATTTGAAATGGTGGAGGTTTTATGTTTAGTATAAGTAGGGATTAGTTTTGTGCTCTTTGTTCTTTTCTCCAGAAAAACTTTTTTGAGTGATGAACTAATAGGATTAAAATTTTACACCTTTTGAGTGCCAGTGCAGCACTGGGAAATTTGTTGAACATATCTAGCCTCCCAAAGTCTACAGGGGAGTCTACAATACATGGATTAAATACTGCAGTTTCATGCGAGAAAAAAAAAACAACAACTTATGACAAAACGAATCATGAGAGATTTGATGAATATGGATGCAATGTAACTGTTGTTTTGTTTTTTGTTTTTTTTTTTCAAAATTCTAGTGCTCAGAAAATAATGTACTGAATTTTAATTCAACTTTAAAAATCTGACTGGGTAAGAACAGTTATTTTTGAGAAAAAGATATTTATCAACTCATCCGTTTTTGTAGAATCTGAGACATCTGATAATCCTTTCATCTTCGGATTGCTAAGCAATCCTACAATGGCAGAACCAAGGAAAATAAAACTTTTCTGACATTTCAAGGACAGAAAAGGGGAGGGATGGAACCCTCCTAAAATTACTGTTAGATAAACCTCAACCTCTTCTGGTTTTGTTTTTATATTGTACAGCATAAAGAAGCCTCTTGAGATATCACTTCTTTAGAGAAGTATCTAGAAATGAGCAAAGAAGAATTAAAATTAGTTGATGTTGCCATTACAGCTCTGAAAACTTATTCAATTCAAACTACTTGCAAGAAAATGTGTACCAAATTAGTATGTAACCAGTTGTAATTTGAATCAATTTAATCAATCTCTCAAGATAACAATTCTGCTTAAAAATCAGTTTCACCTGCTAAGGTCATTAATGAGATGAATCTCATCACTATTCATTAGATATGATTCACCATATTCCATAAGAACTCTTATAACATTAAATGGGTGATTAGACTCCAGTGGAAGATATTACCTGTGGAAGAATCATTATGATTCATTTCCCTTTCTATCTCTTCGTTATGCCTTCTGTCCACTAATATATCTGTGAGGCTACCCTCCTTGTTAATTCCTTTTCCGCTGTACAGTACATACAGTATGCTGGAAAGGAACACAATAAAATCTTTCTCTCCTTGTTAGCCAAGACTGAAAAAAAACCACCCCAAACAACCAAACACAACCCCCCTCCCAATACCCCCAAAACTCAAGCAGTCTTTGTTCAACTACCACGAAAGTGTATATATATAATAGCGTATATATATATCCAGTGTCAATGGACATATGCCAATGATTCACTGATAACTTCAACCGTTTTGAAAATAATGTTATGAAACAGATATTCAGGCATAATGAGGCTTTCTGAGTTATCTTTTGATTTTGCAATACTTTACTCAACACTCATGACAGGCCAGTTGTAAAGTCATATGGATAATAATTCAGTGCTCTAAAAACATCACCTACTTTTAGACATAAAGTACAGTTGAAGGACTATCTCATGTGTTAAGTAAATATTTCCAAGGATTTATATAGAAATTAAATTACATTTTTAAAGCACTCCAGCTTTTCATTTTTTGCATTTGGACTGTCTCCAAAAGAAAAATGGTCCAGATAGTGATCACAACATAGAAGTATCAGATCTTTGTATACAGCAGCAGCATCTTCTACTGCTGCATTTTTATTGTGAAGTTTCAAAGAAAATAGCTCTAAAGAAATATATTCTTAATTTGTGGAACAAAAACCTTCACAAAGCATCAAGCTGTCATGGTTGCTGGATGAAATTATGGCAGAGAGAAGGACTGATGATTTAGTTCATTCACCTTCTTTGAACTTGGAAGCAGAAAATTTCTTAGATTGTATGGGCACCTATGTTAGTTGGGAAATTATTCTGGAAATTAATTGTGGTACTTGACTCCTAGCATGTTTTTCTATCACAAATATTATCTTACATAGTGTTTAGAATGAACATGCTGAAAAAACAGGGGAAGCAAAGATCCAATTTGCATTTTGACACTGAAGCTATCGGTGTCATTAATAATACTTAACTTTCAATTTCAGGGCTTCATGTGTAAACAAATATATCTTATAGTGCTGAAACTTATTTGGAGCTTTAAAGTCTGATTTGCTCTTGGTTTGATCGTACCTAGATTTGAATATATCTGCAGGATTCAAATATATCAACATAAAATGCTGTTACTGACAAATCATGGGAGCGATTGAAGGGCTTCATCCATCTCTTTGTAAAAGCCCACATGAAATGAAACATTTATTTCAGTTCAGTGAGAGTAGAATTCTGTATCATGGGATCATTAGTAATATAGTAACTGTCACAGTAATAACTGAATGCATACTAAAAACTAAAACAGTTGTTCCGTTTCTGAAATCAGAGTAAAAGCAATTTGAGATTTTTATTTATTGAACATACTAAAATTCTTCAATGAGTAAATACAACATGCCACTGGAAATATCAATAGATTTAGGAAACACTCTTTTGAAAAATTATAATAAAACATTCTGGCCAATGAAACATAAGTTCATTTTCAGGTGTTTCAGATGTTTGCTGAAGTGGCCAAATCATCATCTGAATGCTGCACCACTGCACAATATTCTTGACACAAATTCATGATGAATTATGTCTCCTTATTGGAGTTTTCTCTGCCTGTGTATTTACTTACATTTTTTCACAGAGCAAATCCATTTGGAAACTCAGGATGATTCTTGGACTAGTATACGGGGATTTTAAAAGGCTGTTACTGTTTTGACTTGCACTTTTTATACGACTTCATAATGTTTTCTTTAGCTTCACTCTTTAGGATCTCAGAAGGTCTCTAATGGGGGTTCCATCACGTGCTGGGGTGAGTGCTGCTGGGTGAATGCAAAAGCAAGGCAACAAAACTTGCTTCTGAGCACCATGGTTATGACTGTTTATTGACTGAATCTTCAGACTTTGAGATTATGCAGTAGCCCACATTTCATAGAGGGCTTGGGGGGCTTTGCTTTGGGTTTGGTTTGGTTGTTGGGTTGTGGTTTTTCTCTTGTAATCTTATAGTGAAACTCTTGATTAAGTTTCTGGTGGTCTACACAAAAGGAATCAAATATTGAAATTTCTTTTGAAGGCAAAAGAAGTCAACACTTGAGTTGTACAAAATAACTATTTTCTATTGAGTTTAGGGATCCTCCTTAATTTTCTAGCCAATGAAGAGCTAATAGGTTTGAGGTGACAGAGGTCTTTTTAGCAACATGTTTAAATAAAATTTATAGTACTATTTTAATTATGCTAAATTATTATTTTTATTAAAAAAAAAAAACAAAACAAAGAAACAGGAAAAGTACTCCCTGAGTTGGAATCAGAATAGTGAATAAACATGGAAATCAGCTATAATAGGAATGGTTTGGGGTTTTGGGGGGTTTTGGTTTTCTTTTTTTTTTTTTTTTTTCCCACAACAGCCATTTTCTCTGCACAGATAAGGAGGAAGGAATAGAAAGATCAGGAACCCTAACGTTTCTTTCCTTAATTTGTCAAACATATTTAAGTAGTAGCTCACATTAGTGTAAATGGACAAATCACAATCATTTCATCTTTTAGTAAATTGAGAAAATTAATCTGGTCCTGTTAACAGAAAACTGTTTGACATGAAAAATCAAAAGATCAAAGTGTCATTACAGATGACTCTTCCACCTGACATATACATTAATATGAAGAGGTCCAAATTATCAGCCCTGGGTGAATCCTTTCTTCTGCTCTGATATTCCACGGAAAAAGAAATCATGCAGTGCTGTAACACAGCCCTGCCATTGTTAGCAACAGCCTGTAAGCTCTGCACTGATTCTGGAAGGCCTCAGGACTAAGGCTTATCCACCTTGTTCTGTCTGAACTTTATTTGACCTGCCTGTAGCTTTGTTTTACTTGATTTAGCAGTGACAGCAATTTCTCTAATTTACCAAGTGTCTATCGCAAATTTTCTTTTTTTTTTTTTTTTTTTTAAATCTTACATGCTACAACCACCATTTTATATAGAATACCTGTTTGTTACTGCTATCTATCCAGAACAAGATTTTCACAACTCTAACACAATGATGTAGCATAGGGAAATGCAGGTCTGGTATGATTGTAGAAGCCCTGAGAAATGGAGACACAGGATGAGATGTCGAGGAGTAGAGGCATAGGATTAGAAAACAGGGGACACAGGCTTGGCGCTGGAGATCCCACAACTGCCAACAACTCTCCAGTGGTCAGTTAAAGCAATTCAGACCCAGGGCTGGGCACACCTGGTTTTAGGGGTAACAAAGAGAACACAGAAATAGTATCTGACGTGTAAAATCCACCATATATAGTAAATTTTGATGTAACGTGGTGCTGCAAAACAATGAAGAAAGAGAAATGTATAAAATCATGTTGAGAAAATGTCTTTCATCAGTCTTCAACTACCAATCTCAATACCCAGAGGAGCAGAGGATGGGTAAGCAGAACACCAGAAAACAAGGATGGAAACGGAAAGTGTATTACAATTTTTACCGTATTATTATTTATAGTGAGATTCTTTATGTATTGAAGTATTGTAACTATATTATTTTTCTTTACTCCCGTAACATATAAATAATAATAATAAATAATAAAAGTATATTAAGGATAAATATAGTTGTGCTTTCTCTTTGCTTGTAAACAGGATCTTGAGCAAAACAAAAGGGAATCATTCTCTTAGTACTTTCTGTCCTTTTCAGACCTCTTCTCTGTTAGCAGTTTCTTTACAGAGGTTTGCAGTTGTTGCATTGGTGGGTCATGAGGAAGTAATTGCTCTGCTGAGGTATATTTTCCAATAATTGTAATAGGCCTGTAGCACATACTTAAGGAGTTATAGACAGCACTGCTTTTCTGAATGTGGGCTAATCCAAGGAATTTCTTTCATAATGTTTTCCAGATTAATATTAGATTTTTCCACGAGTACTGGTATTCAAGTATTCTGTACAAAGCCTGTCTAGTGTGTATATGAAATGTGCTATACCTAATCTATAACCTGGGAAACAGATATTGTTCTCATGTTTAAACTGTGAGGTACATGCAAAAGCAACTGGAGGTTGCTCAACCTCAATGGAGGTTTTTGTTTCAAAAGGTATTAGAAATGTGCATGCTGGCTGCCAAAGAAGTTGTAGACGTCAATGGATGCAGCAAAGTCACTCTGCTCAGTCTCAGCAAATACAAGAGCTCTGCTTTGCTCTGTTTAGACCATTTCATATCAATCTACATGTCTAATGGCAAGTGGTCAACTGAGTCTCTGAAAAGCATTCTAGTTTTCTCTTCATCCCTCATTACACAAAAATCTGCATAAAGTCTCTTACTAACTTTTCAGCCGCTCCAGTAGAAATAAAAGTGTTCTGAACACCGCTTTATGGTCCATGTCTGACATCAAACAAAAGAACTAACTGTTATTTGGACTCCCCATTGACTTGGTAGATACATCCAGTGTGTGTGTGTGTGTTATGGTCACTGGTTTCATATTGAAGTTCTGTTTCCTTCAGTCAAAACAGCAAAGTATAAATAGGTATATGTCACGGACAGCTGAAACACTAACTGTTGTTTGTATACGTAGTACATAAATATGTCTCGTAAAATATATACATCACCATTTACTCCCAGGAGGACAGAGCAACTGTCAGTAGTCCAGAATTTGTATTTGTGCATACTATTTTGTTAATCTATTAAATGCAATCATTCCTTTATTAACTAAACATATCCCAGTAAGCATTTATCTTTAAGAAATCCTATTTCTGCTTGTCCTTCAGTTCAACATGTGGAATGTCATTGTTCCTTAAAACAGGCTGTTAAGGGTTGCTTAGCAAACGGATCTTTGCTGTCACTGTCTTATTATAAGTAATTGTGTCTGTCTTTGCATGTAGATGTTGAAAGCTGTAATTCCTCCTACTTTAAAATCGTCCCACTCTTTCTAATTGACAAATGACCTTATTCAAAAAAAACCCTATTTTTTTCATATTTAAAGGTACCGTTTGGAACTGTAAAGGTATACTGTAGAGTTGGCATATTTCTAGGGGTTCAGTGTGAACAATTTAATCAACAAACAACACTATCTGCTAAACTACTTGCATTTTTTAACTGTTGAATATAACTTGGTGTTTTAAAAAATTCCATCAACCTGCCAGCCCATGTATTGATTGCATGTCCTGCTCTTTGCACGTGAAAGTTCCTTTCATTATGTTGTGGCTCAGATGAATGATTCAGTTGTTTCTTCTCCCTCAATGCAACTTCAACATAGCATGAGAAATTGGGGCTGACTTTTCGGACATATTTAAAAAAAAGAATAGAAGATGATTCCAGAGTCAGGACGAACTGTATAAGCATATATATTATACAATCTGATTTATTTTTAATCTTAGATTTTATTAACTATAGCTTTTTTTCTGACTCTTTGAAGCTATTTTTTTTCTCATTTTACATGAGTTACATGTGAAGTTAGTCTTTTCCAGGTACACTCAGGTAATATAAATCCTTGTTTATAAAAATGTGGACTGGGTCTTAACTGTACTGTTGTGACCCTCTCTACACGCATTTACATATTTTTTTTGTGGGACTGAATTTGTATTCACTTAATGCATTTGATGCCTTAATCTTGAAAATGCATCTGGAAACACAATGTGGTCTCATGATATTGGATGCCGCTGGGCAATATTTCTGATACCCTCTGGATGCATTTTTCAATCCTTTTTTTTCCTCTTGCTTTGACTTTGCTCACCTATCATCCTAGTGACTGTCAAATAAACTGGAAAAAATAACATAACTGTGCATATGCTGTCCGAATTATGAAGCTTTTCTTCAGGATTTACAGTATTTGTGCCAGTTTTAGACCATTGTTTACGGGGCAAGAGTATTTTTGTTGTCCTGTAATGTAAATAACTAACCTCTGATTAAAAAAAAAAGGAAAAAGAAAAGTCTCCTTTGCTTAACTTTGACAGTCTTTTTCAGCTGTCACTATTTGTTATGGACTTTTACATAAAGTAATTGGAGAGTGCATGTACATGAATCAAGAATGGTGTGATGGTGAGTTTTGCAGCAACATCTAAGAAAGCTAAAAATGACCAAAAGGCCACCCCCCCCAAAAAAAAATTCCAAAACATAGCATTCAACTGATTCTTTCCTATGTGCCTTGCCTTTCCCAACAACATTCACAAAGTTATTGAACAACAAACATGTAGGAAGAGAAGAAAGAAAGACCTTGCCAAAACCACAGGATTCTATCTAATGCAGATTTCTCTAACACAAACTTTATTGCAATAACTTTACTGCTGTACCTGACAGTACCAGTATGGTGTCATTGCTGTGTCTTGTCATTTTTGATAGCAGATAACTGTGACAATTTGATTAAAAAAATAATTATCCTTTATCAGACTAGGAAAATGAAGGTAATAGACTACTTTCCACTTAACTAGATATTTGGCACCAAAAAAATATTTTTCAAACTAAAGTGAAACAAAAGTTTTAGTCTTCATGTGAAGGATTGGTGAATGCAGAATAAAAAATTATTTTCTAGTCTAATTTCATATTATACTATTTCCTTTGCTTTTCTAGTTCTAACTATAGGAAAAAAGGATTATCCACATGGTGATAGTGGTGCTGGTGTGTATTATCTTTGAAAACTGAAGCTCATTAAAGCATGAAGTTTTTTTAAATGAAAAACACAATTTGATTTTCCTGGTTTTAGGATCAGACTTTTGTATGTATGCTTTAAAATGACCAAAAAAACCTCAGCTCAAGCTCTCAATTAGAAACTTGAAATTAACACATATTTTCAAATGCTTTTAATAAATTATTCCTTCTCAGAAGTACTAAGTGATTTTATAGAAGAAAATAAATTTCATTAAAGACAAAGAATAGATCATACAAAGGAATTCCATCAAGATAAGTTCAGATGACTGAGTGCCTACATCATTATTCTGATGTTTAACAGTTCCCTTATTTTCCAGGATACCTTATTCCATGGTGACTGAAACAGCAGAACAAATATGTGGATGTAAATCTGTGTTCACTGAAGTCTCCCAGGCTTCTAAACAAAGAAGTGCCTCCCAGTAGCTTTCAGCTGTTATGTAGCTTTGCCATTGCAATATATCTCAGTGGTCACTTTCAGGGTCATACGAAATGTTTGAGTTTTCTGGCTTCTCATTGAATAATTGTACTTTTCACTCTTATAATGTGTCTTATTGGTGTCAGGCCTAACTCAACACAGTCACTTTAGCTCCAGTGATGGTGAGAAGCTGTTAAATTCTGGCATAAGTTCATTCAGTTTTATCCTTCTATTGGAGACAAGTCTGTAAGAAGTAGGACTCTTGAACAGAAGGTCTTCTGCCAAAGATTTTCTCCTTTTCCACCATGCAAACATCTCTTCCTGACCTCCATTAATTTTTGGTATGATTAAGGTTCAAGTAATGCTTTTTTTAGTTTTTTTTTTATTATTATTTGTATGCATACAGATCAAGGGATTCAAGCGTGTGTTGGACAAAAAAGTTTTGGCTTGCCCTGTCACTTATGCTCACATTGTCTCTGGAGCCATCTCCATGATTTTAGGAAAGCTGATGTGGACATTGCCTCCCACATTTTCCATATACAACTTCACCTCTGCTGGAGTCCTTGTCCGCAAATGTATCTTAAAGCAGCACTTGGTCTGCTTTGGTTTGTAATGAAAGGATAATCAGGGCTTGAGCACATAGTCTGCTTTCACCTTTGCTCTGGTTTGTGAATCCTGGAAATATTTGCTCCTGTGGGTGAACATTGAGATTACTGTCACTGCACTGAGAATATATTCATGTCATTATGTGAACCTTTGCTGTTTTGAAAAATCAAAAGTTCTTTTTTTTTCCTTCTCTTTAAGTAAAACCGGATTAGTGTAATTACTCCTGTGTTGGCTGTACACTCATTTTCCTCTCCTCAAAGAAAATAATCTGTTTCAGGTCTCACAGTTTTAAGTTTGATACTGTGAAAATATTTTTTTTTTTACTGCATAAGCTAACATAAACTGAGGAGAAAAAAAGTTATATAAAAAAAAGTTACATTTCACAGCCAAAAGATTTAATCAATTGATTTTTACCCTTTAGAATAAAGTATAGATCTCAGTTAGAAGTATTGTATGCCATACACACAATTTATATTTATAAATCAAAAGTATATATAGATTTCAGTAGCTCCTGATTTACAGTCATTTTCTAATTCTGTTGCAAGGTAAAGAAGAGAGCTGGCAGAGGCTGGCTTGAGAGCTTAGCTTGCACTAAATTCATTTATAGTATGGTTACATTAACATGACATGGCAGACACTGGCATGATATTTTTACTGATATAACTTAATTTCTTTAAATTACCTAAAGGAGCAGCTCTGAAAGTTTTATTTACAAGCACTGCAAGAGAAACTTTTTTTTTTGCTTTATCTTTAGATGTTGGCTTACTGACATCCATCCTTTAACGGTATTTTGACAGTATGTATTCTGTGGTAGACGGTACATCAGATAATCTGTGACCCACACTAAGTTCTACCTCCTGTCTTTCTTTCAATTGGATTACTCTGAGTTAATAAATTCAAAATAGTTTCCCTAGCAGCATAATAAATTTTATGAATTATCTGGATTATCTATTTTTAACTTTGAACACTCAATGTGCGTTACACAGATTTCTAGAACAGCTTTAATTTCATTTATTGCTTGTACCTGTTGTAAAATCATTTCCTGAAACTCCAAGATGATTTTCATATGAGACTGAAGGACATGTTTTCCTGAATGTATTTCTGATATTCATTTATTCTGCAGGTAAGAATAAATAGTAAGATGGTTTGGTGATGATGAGGAGACAAATTTTAATCTTTGTGCACATGAATTTAAGTTTTGTATTCTCCTACAGAATGTTACACCATGTCTTCTGAAGTAGATAAAAATTCTTTAAAAGGATTAAAAAAAAATTATGGATTACAATTATATTGTGGAGCAACAGCTTCATCAGTATGAATTCAGGACTCTTGGAACTCACTTACCCTAAAATCTCTGCTTATAAATGCTGTTATTTGCTTTTTGTGGCTTTGTTTATTCTCTTCAGATTTTTTGGTGTCTGACATTCTGAATAAACTTAGACATGCATCCTTTGTCCATGTTGAGAAAAAGTGTTTGCATGCCAAAAAAAATATTCATTTGTTTGAACTCAATTTAACTTAAACCATTCTGACGTTGAATATACTGTTGTAGGTCCTTTTAATGTAGTGACATTCTGCTGTAAACTCTATAATCTCAAAGACAGCAAAACTTCCAATCTGTTTTAGAGAATATCATCTCATTAATACAGTTTCATAATGGTGGATTCTGAAGGTCTGGCCTCATTTCTGTTGAAGCAAGGAGTGGTGAAGCAATGGCTAGAACTGTCTTACAATCAAGAAGGAAGGAGATTTGGGTGCTAATGTGACTACTTGTACTGAATTTCTTATGTAATTGTTTCAATCTCGTTTCAAGTATGCGATACAACTGCCAATAGCTTTGAGGACATGGAAGACCTGGCAAATGACTGGGAGCATCATAAGTTTCTAATGTCAATTCCATGCCAGCTCCTGGCGGACTGCTTGATCAGTCTTTTTAATCTTGCATTGTTATGCAGTGCTACAGGAGGCCATTTCCTATCATTGCTTGATACCTATTTCTCACATCCATCATCAATGTCTGAAATGAGGTACAGAAAATAAAAACAGAAGAGACATATCTATCAACTTCTGTAACTTTGTACTGCTCCTTAGATCACATCCTCTGCAGCTACAAATTGGACCATTCCCTGAGCCCCATATTGCAGGAGGAAGAATAGCTAATAGGATGCAGAAAAGAAAGTGGGAGGAAAAAAAGTATTTTGACATTGAGTTTGTTGGATTTGAGAGCAGGGGTGGCATAAACCAGGGGAAGTTTGTGGGCCAGATGCAAGGCATAAGATTTCAGTAACAATAAATAGGAATAAGGCAACCATGGAGGTAGAAGTTAGACAGTGGACAATTGTTTAGAAGATGTTTCATCTTTCATCTTGCATCTGAAAGTGGCGAGAAGACTGAAATTTTGCTGTCCTCTGAACACAAGCAGACAAAAATTATTTCTTGAAAGGAGAAATGAGTCTATTTTTACATTTCTACTCTATTCTTGTCTCAAAGAATAAAATACATGTAACTATACGCAGAGATGCTGAGTTATGGTAAATACATTTGGGAGGGACAGAGAATAGCAAGACCTTGAACAAGGCTGCCATAGGTTTGAACAGACATGCTAATTCTAAATATTTAGCCAAACCTTAATGTTTCTGTCTTTGATACTGTTCTGGTTGTACTATTACTAAATAAACCAGGCCAAACTTGTTATGTTCAAAATGCTGATTTTTGGTGCTGTGAAAATCTAAATGGAGACCTGGTTTTGAAAAAAGTTTTAAATATTCTGCAATATAAGTCTTTTCTCCTAACACTGAGGCCTAGGTATTGCTGGGGGTATTTCTTTGCCTTCCACCCACTTGATGTTTAGGTGCTGCATGGTATGGCCAATAGAATGAACCTTCTAAATTAAACTTCCTAGGAAATTCTGCTAACGCGTTGCCATGTGTGTTACCAAAACACAACTTGTAGGTATATAAACAGTTCAGAACTGATTAAAGTGCAGTATTTCTGTTGGTCTTGTTCTTTTTCAGAATCACTAAAGACACTAAAAGAATTTGAGGGAAAAAAAAAGAAGAACCAGAGATTGTAATTAAGCAATCATCCTTTTTTGCTCTTGTCCTACCCAAAGGCTTGATTTTCTGATTTGCTGGTTTCACTATGTTTTTGACACAAAACTATTTTGAGTTTTGTAGGATTGAAAACAGAAAATAAAAGACTATCAGGCTCCATCCAATTTCAGCTAATGGATGCTTTCTTACATTTAGTACATTAAATTGCACAATTTTATATGGCGTTATTTTAAATGTGTCTGATGTTATTCCCCCTATACAATGCCATATCTAAAAAAAGAGAATGTTTTAAGAATTTCTCATTATATCTTAGTTAAATAAACTACAGGCAATAATTGGGGCTTGCACGCCAGCATATCCTGTACGACAGGGAGATCAGCTAAGGAACAATAGTTGTACCATAGCTGTTTAATAGGCAAATCAGTCATCTTGCCACTGAAATATTTTAGCTATATACGTCAAAAGCTACTGCTGTTGAACAACCTTACAGTTGCTGTTGCCATAATTGGATCTTTCTTGTGGCAAATTCTTACTTCCTACATATATATAAAGTTGAGGCATACAAAGACTAAAGACTTTTTAAAGGTAGTTATATGTGTATCGAGGTGCACAGAGAGCCTTAGACATAAATATGTGGCAGTTTCTTGAGAATGCTAAGTCATGTCTTAACTGTTGGGAAGGATTTTGATCCCTTTGCTTGTTGATCTTTACAGTGCACAAACTAAAGAGACATTTCTCAGCAAACTGTCCTACAAAAGGCTACAATAAGACTGCCTGTTTTTCTCATGCTGAGGTTCTCAGTAAGACTTTCCTTTAAAAGAGAATTCTTTCCTTTCCCATTCGTGGACTCTCCATCCACCTTGTGAAGAAGGCAGGACAGATGTACATCCTTCAAGGTACGGTTTTAATCTTTTGTATCGCTTTTTCATAGAAGCATGAATGTTCCTTCACCACAGATGGAAGCAATATAGATTTTTAACCTGTACTGAAGAAGACAGTTAATACTCTAAATACTGGAAGTGATGCACAGAATGTCTTATACAGTCAGTGTGGCACCATCCTGGGGTTTTGTCCCAAATTTTGGTCCCCTGACAGTGCCTACTTTGGTTACAGAGCAGCTGACAGAGACACCCAGCTGATATATCAGTTTGCATGGCAGACTCTGGGATTTTCTTGAGATCATCTTGAGTCTTGTGTACTTTTTCTGGGATTTGGGAACTTGTGGGAACTGCTGCAAGAACCTGAGGGTTTCTGCTGCTTCTCCTGCTGAGGAGTGGCTGAGGGAACAGCTGAGGGAACTAGTGTTGTTTGGTCTGGAGTAAAGGGGACTGAGGGAAGACCTTATCGGTCTCTACAACTACCTGAAAGAAGGTTGGGGGGTGGGTAGAGGGTGTGTGTGTCAGTCTCTTCTCCCAAGTAACAAGTGATAGGACAAGAGGAAATGGCCTCAAGTTGCACCAGGGGAAGTTTTGACTGGATATTGGGAAAAATGTCTTCACTGAAAGTGTTATCAAGCATTGAAACAGGCTGCCCAGGGAAGTGGCGGAGTCACCATCCCTGGAGGTACTTAAAAGACATGTAGATGTGGGTCTTAGGGACATGGAAAATGTGCTTCCTTTAAAACAACTTCTGTTTTTTAACAGCTTACAGACTACAATATTGTGATAGGAAAAAGTCCTGAAATGTAATGTCATATTGAAGCTACAGAATTTCACCTTTATGAAGTAAAATTTCAGTTGAGATTCTAGGTCTCAGAGGTAGTAATCTGCCTTTCTTACAAAACACACTGCAACTTGCCAATACTTTTAATGAATTGGATTTATTTCTAAATCTAGATTTAAATATTACATCTTTAGCCTCTTTGCAGTTTGTGCTGTCATTTAGTGAGGAATAAAATGGTCCCTCAAATTTTATATTTGGTTTCTGTGTAGTTATTCTAAGTTCCAATTTAACCATGAAAAATCTATACTTGGGAACACATGTAACATTTATGTATGTGTAGAAAAATGTAGTGATATAGACAAATAACTGCATTAACATAAAAAAAACACAAAAAAAAACCAAAAAAACCCAACTTTGTGGAATGTTGCTTTTAACATATATTGTTGACATAATTTTTACATTTTACAATTTTAAGTACTTTCTGCTTTAATGCAAAATATTAAAGAGTAATTGCAAACTTGTTTAGCCTACCAAACAATAAAATACTGAGCAAAGATATTACACATAGACTAAGATAACATTTCTAATACCCTAAATGAAAATTCACGTTTAATTTCTTGATTAAAGATGTATAATAGACAATAAAAATTCCTTGTGCAGCTTTCCTTATTGCTCTGTAATATCTGTAGAGAATTCTAAGTATTTTATTTTATGTGAGTGACAAAATCTGATGATATTAGCAGTATTTTACAGTGAACATTAAATTAGGTGAAGGAACTGGATAGACTTTAGAAAGGAAGATTTACAACTTAGCATTTGAAATTACAAATTTTCTGTCAAAACCAAGTTATATATTAGAGAACAGATGTTGGTCAATCACCTTTGCTGATACCAGGCTCTATCAGTTTATCAGTTTTTTTCCTTGTCTTTCCTGCAGTGGCCTTGACTTTTTTTTCCATTGGAATATTCTAGAGATTAATTACTTTTATCACAAAGAGGTTGCAAAAGAAACAGTTGATAGAGCAGAATTCCAACTTCTTAGAGAACTGAAAAATTGGTATGTTATCTCATACTTCCATATTCTGTGTTTTTCAATAATACTATATAATTTTGCAGTAATCTTATAGTAAATAAATATGGGTTTTCTATTGCTTTATTAGCACTTGCCTTTGAAGTTATGCAATGTTTTATTATAAAGCACCTTTGAAAAAAGAAATTTTATTTTCACGTGGACAAATAAGTAAAAGGAAATAGAACAATAAACCAGATTTACTGTAATGTGGATATTTTAAAACAAGATATGAGTTAATAATATACAAAGCTTTATATTTATATATCATGGGTTTACCTTGGCTGGCTACCAGGTGCCCACCCAGCTGCTCTCTCATCATCCTAGCAAGACAGGGGGAGAAAAAAAGATGAAAAAGCTCATGGGTTGAGATAAAGACAGGAAAATCTTTCACCAATTGCCATCACTGACAAAACAGACTCGACTGTGAGAGTTAGCTTGTTGCAAATTAGAGTAAGACAGTGAGAAAAAAAAAAGACAAAAACTAAAACACCTTCCTCCCCATACTCCTTTTTTCACAGGTTCAGTTTCACTCCTTCATCCCCGACTCCTCGACCTCTTTCCCCTGAGAGAGTGGGGGTAGGAGGATGGGGACTGGGGGGCTGCAATCAGTCCATGACAGCTCCTCTCTGCTGCTCCTGCCTCCTCACACACATCCCCTGTTCCAGCCCAGGCCCTTCCCAGGGGCTGCAGTCCTTCAGGATAAGCTTGCTCCAGCGTGGGCTCTCCATGGGCTGCAGCTTTATTCAGGGCACGTCCACCCGCCCCGCTGGGGTCTCTCCCTGCCGGGGCCGCCGGGGCACCTCTGCGGGGGCGCCTGGAGCACCGCCTGCCCTCCTCCCGCTCTCCCCTCGGGGCTCGCAGGGCCGTTTCTCCCCCGGTTTCCCTCAGCCCCGGCTGCCGGGCAGCGTTTTGCCCTCTCTGACACAGGCTTTCCCCGCGGCGCCCGCCCGCGGCTGAGGGGCTCAGCTGTGCCCTGCGCTGGGGCCGTTGGAGCCGGCGGGAACCGGCGGGAACCGGCTGTGTCCGGCACGGGGCGGCCCCGGCCCCCACACACAGGGGCCGCCCCCCTGCCCCCATCAGCCCACGCCTTGCCACGTAAACTTAATGCCATATATTTTTCACCATAACTACACTGATACGCTGAAAATTGAAGTGCTACATCTCGATCCCTTAGATCTGGCAGTTTATGTTTTGGGGGCTTTTCTTGTACCTCTTGCATCATCCCCTATTTTCCTGAAGCTCATTCTGGGGGAGAAAAAGGAAGGAAAGACAAAAAAAACCTCCCACTAATTTAAATGCTTTGATAGCCACATGTAAGCATTCAAGTTTTTACAAGATATTCAGGCGGAGGTCACCTCGGCTCCTTTAGAGGCTCAGCATTTGCATCAACAAGAAATTTGAGCTGACTTAAGTACACAGAAGCCTTATAAAGTTATTTAAACACGTTTATACTCAAGTGTAAGAGTATTAGAACTGGTTTGACATGTTGCACCTTAGAAGTTATGCTATTTAGCAGGAATTCAGGAAACAGGAAAATTATGCAAGGCCCAGGAAGTATGACCCATGAAGAAAAATGGAATTGTAGCTCCCAAGAGGAAGAAAACAACCATTTCACCCCCAGCAGACCTGCAAACAGGCATGACGTGTAGCCCGTTTTCCACATCCACAAGGAATGACCCATGAACTAATGGGAAGGAAGACTCAGATTTGCCATTCAGAAAGCTTCCCATTTAGGGATAGCATTGCACTGGAACAGGCCATAAAAGGGGTTGTCCTCCATTGCAAAATTGTTTTTGTTTTTAAATGAACTAAATAGTCGTCTGCCAGGAGTGACAGAAATAATGGTAAAACTTTCCCTTAGAAAAGGAGTGGACTAATTGAATCTTAGGGCCTCTTCTAGCACTACTGTTTTACATCTATGTAGATAAGTAATCATTACAAGGGGGAGCTACAAAGCTATCCTATAATACCAAAACCTTTTCCAGAAAAAAAAAAAACGTTAATGTGTGTAATTGATAAGACATAGGAAAGACTGATTTGTATTTTAATTAATATATTGCACTTTTCTTGGAGGGGGAATTTTTTTTTTTTTTTTAAATACTTATTTCTAAGGTAAAAGTAATTTATTCTTTCAGTGGTTGAAAAATGGAACTGCTTCCATATATGGAAACATGACTAAAACATTTCTTCTTTTGACCCTTTACCTTCTCACAAAATTTAAACTTCGATTACTCCAACAATAATAATTTTGCCCTTAGAGTTAGGACAAAAAGGTAATAAAAAGTTTAAACTATGAGTCAAATAGACTTATTAATTTCCACTTATTAAAGTGAGATGTTCAAAAGAAAGTGTAAGTGGTGCCTGTCAGATGCGAGAGATTGAACTTGAACTGAACTTCTCTATTAAGTAAAGATGAACAACATGGGTTGAATAGGTGAATTTACAGATGATGCTGCAGGGAAGTCATCAACTCAGCAGAGGCTTTAATCTGATTTACAAGTTTCTAATTTAGCTGTTGACATGTTATGAAGTTTTGCTGAAAGTATATATTATGTTCTCTAAAGTCAGAAAGAGCATAACCTTAATTCCTGGTGGTTCTTTTTTTTTTTTTTTTTTTTTTTCCTTTTTCTTTTTTTAATTAACTTTTAGGAATGGAATGTAATAAAGTGAATCTGCATTACTGCTTGGTTTTGCAGCCTGCCAATATAGTTATTCGTTGGATATTAAAGACACTGTTGCCACATTAGTGAGACTGAAAAAAAAAACCCAGAGAAATTGTTAGGTATTACTTACCATACTCATAGGTACTGTATGGACGTTTTATTCTACCTTTGTAGTTCCACAAAGAGAAAACATGTATACTTTACTCTCCAGTATTGTTTATTTAGTAAAGATGATCAGCAATATAAAAAAAAAAATCAAAGCTTTATTAAATAGCACTGTAAACAAAAGTCAAATCTTTATTGAATAGCATCTGTGTGTGACACAGAATCTTAGAATGTGAATCTGTCTGGCCTAAAGGAAAAACTGTCAGCTCACACAGGATTTTAGAGATGACTTCATCTGTTTAACAGAAAATCTTCATATTTATGTACATGATTGTGTTCACTGGCTTGTTTCCCACACTTTAATGCAGCTGAAAGTATCTTATTGGGAATGACTTTTGCCATATCCTCAGGTTGTTCGCCTTTTGAATTGCACCTGCTATATATTATATTATATTTATATTATATTATATTATATTATATTATATTATATTATATTATCGTATCATGTCACATCATCATGGGATGTAGCTCGTGATGCTGCTGTCTCATGATACTAACTTCTCATCCTACGTGTTCTCCTTGATGTTGAGTAAAATCCCAGAGGTTTATTTGATACTTACTTCGTGCTTTGCTGTATTTAATTCAGTTTTTACTTCTCTGTCTATTCTAATCAAATGTATTTTTTAACCATAATTTAAAGATACATACTATTGGAACTGCTGCATGTGCATGTATTCTTAAAATAGACTGTTTTATCATATTTAAAATGTTCTAAGCATATTTATTAAACTTATAAAGAAAGACTACTTAACTACCTTCTTCCATATCACACAAATACATTCTGCTGTGCTCAGTATGCATTGTTCATCATCAGTACTCCTTAGTATGTGCAGTGAACATAATGGCAGCAACTGTAGTGCATGAGAATATTGAGTAATTTGAAATCATAGACTTCTTACAGGTCAATGTCCTGTAACAGAAATTACTCGGAACAAGCTTTTTATATTGGTGTCTTCCATCCAATTCAGGTTTAATTTCGCTTTTTTTGACTATAGCTGGTGTAAACTAGTTCATCACAGTAACTTCAAGCTCCATACTGATTCCCTGCTGCTGTTGAAACCAGCAGTCTTGCATATAAATTGTACTTATATTGTTATGCAGAAATCCTTCAGGTCCTTCAAGTTCTTAAGATCATCTGGTGGTAACCTACACAAGGTAGAAGTCAGTTAAATTTTTATTTGTAATCTGGATGTGTCTGCTGTGAAATAAGTAAGAAAAGTCAGAACTTGACAGTTCTATGGCCTTGATTGCCTTTACCTCTGTTCCCACTGAGGTAAGATTGGAAAAACAGGGGCAAAGATGTAGCTATAATTCTGTTGAGGATACCCTTTTATGTTTGGAATATTCCTCCATAGTATCTGTCCTAGTTTAAATATACTCTGTATTTCCAAAACTGTGGAAAAGTATTATATAACAATACATAATTGGGCCCAATGTGTCCCATCCTTCATCACCTTTTATCTTCTGAAGTCCCTTATCTGTGTAAAGTAAAAGTAAGGTACAAGTGTCATGGTGTCTGACTGCTGACTTGGTTCTGTGATAACTGCATGACATGTAAAGCAACAGAGAATATAATGTGGGGAGAATGGATGTAAAGGTGCCAAAAAGTATCTTCAACCTGAAATACTGTTGAGTAACTCATAATTCTACTACATGCTGTTGAACTTGATAGAATACTTAGGTGATACTGTGGAACTAGTATGGAGTCTCTGAAACTAAGGAAAACGTCAATTTTTCTTTTCATAAATGATTAGTTTTTATTGAGTTTAAAGATTAATCAATGGTTAAATATTTTTCAAAATATTTTTCAATGGATAAGACATTTTAAATTACACCACAATTGGAGGATAATATACTAGTTTATAACTATTTATGTCCCTATTTTATTTATCTTTTCATATATCTCCATGTAAAATCTTGATGTCAGTAATACTTGGTTTGGAATTTTTTGATACATTTCTCTTTCTCTTGGCCATGTGAAATAGGTAGAGAAGAATTGCCTTTAAAAAGTGGAATCTTCAGGACTAACTTGACATATTTAGTCAATTATGCTCCTCTTGCATTTGACAATCATATGGTTTTTTACACAGTCACTCAAACCTGTAAATCCAGCATGTCTGCTTTTCTGTAATATATCAACTTGTAGGAGTTTACAGGGCATGGTTTCTTCCCCTCATTTTAATCATTATGTTGAAATGTATTGCTGGGAAAAATGTAGGTTTCTTGGGAACCTGCATGTAATTATTTGCTGTTAACCCAGCAGGCTTAGAATATCTGAGAATTATCCTGCAGGAAAGTAATTGGCCCAAAAGGTTTTCCTTTTATGAAAGGGAGAGGATGGGCTGGAGGAAAGAATATGATGCTTTAATTTGTAGACTTGTCAGGAGAGCAATGCTCTAGGCAAATATCATTAAAAGCATGTTTTGAATTAAAATGATATTCTTTGATTGATACAAATCCTAAAGAAATTCCCAGGAATTGGAGTATTATTATCATAGAGCTACAGATACATCTGTCACATTTGGAATTGTAGTATGCCTGACTTAAAATGATCAGAAGTTGCAAAGGTCAGTCTTAAAAGCTTTTAAGAAACATGTCTGTGTTACTCACTTGAAAGGGTCATACAGTGTTATGATGATGGCACAGCAGTGGGTATGCCAATTTTGCAAAGTGAAACATTTCCTCCTAAGCAATGCATTTGCTTTCTCTCTTTTGAGACCTTAACAGAAGATTAATGGAAAGGTGAGTTGCAGCCAGCTCTTCCAAGGAACTCAGGCAATTTGCACCCCGTACTGCTTGAGGGATACCCATAGTCTAAGTTGAAGTCTCACAGAAGAAATTTGACGCATGCTGTTAAAAATTTAAGGCCAGAGTCTATGCACTCTGATGAGTAATCTGACTTTTAAAAAAAAGGCAGGGCTTCGGTAAAGTAGAGGAAAAGAAATGAAAATAGCAGGAATTTTCCCAGGTTAAATAGCACCCAACTTTCCCCCTTTAGCTTTGTTGATTTTTCAGTATGTGTATGCATATGCATTTTCTTTTTGACAGTGTGAATATATAAAAGCATTCCAACTTATCAAGATGAAAAGTAACATTTTTGATCAAAGTCTGGTAAGCAAGGGGAAAATATAAAAAGAATGTAAATGATTGCCTTTAATCAATCATTTAATATGGTGCAGTCACACAAAATTTTATTTCTTTACAAAACAAAGGTAGGAATTGTCTGAAACTTCACTTTTTCTAATTGTTAATGAATAATTCTGTTCTCATTTTTCTTCAAAATTTTTGCAAATAAAAATGTGTGAGTCCAGTAGTCAAATATTTGCAAGCTGTTATCTGTTTCTAGCTTTTGTCTCAGACATACTGGTATTTACTCCATTAGTGCTTATCATGATAGCACCATTCAGTTATTTTAAGGAAGACTACAGCTTCAATACTTTGATATTGCCATTTTTCTCACTGAGAATCCTTCAGCATTTCCAAAAGAGTTTGGAACAGCCTTCTGAGCAGCTCTAAAACCAGCAGACATTTGGACAGGAGTGGTTTTTTTCCAGAGCAGCCATACTTTGTCAAGTGGAAAGCTACATTCAGAGGCGTTAGACTAGAAAAGAAAAGCTTTGCCTGGTCAGAGAGAAACTATAAACTTTCTACTTTAAACAGATATTCTAAATTAGGAAGGAAAAAAAATGAAAAATCAGAAAAAAACCCTCTATATTGAGACAAGGTTTATAGTACATTCTGTCTTCTTTATTATGCTCCTTTAAAACTTTAAACTTTAAAAGCAGTTTACTGTTCTCCACTATATTTCTCTTTTCATGTGCATGCCTACATGCGTTGCATCTGCTTTTATTGCTGAAGTTACTTCAGTAAAATAGTGATTAGGAGCAACTCACATTTACATAGAAATAAAGGACTTTTGTTTTTCCTAACATAGCCTTTTAACTATTAAATTTTGTTACAGATATGGCCATTCTTGGTGTCATTCAGCATTGACTGAATATCTCCAGAGGGAAGGAGTTTTAGTCAATAACTGTAAGATTAGTAAACTGCAGTGACAAAGGCAAGGAAAATCTGACCCGGTTTGGATACCTTACAGCTGGAATTGGTAAGGTTTGTGTGTATATGTCCACTTGTGTGACTCCACGCATGTGTAGATGTGTAAGAATTCTTATGAAGACACATTTAAGTTTAATTCTGTCAAGTAATCATAATCACAAAAGTTTTATAATTTAGTAAGGACAGAGGAATGTTTCAAGATTATTATGTGAAATAGGATTCTGCCGAAAGTATATGATCAAGACACAAGTGGCAAAACCATTGCTTCCTGTGTACACAAATATTCTTTTAGATCACAAACAATCTGATTTTAGTCCTCCATGAATGCATCTTCTGCTTGCAAGTGCAGCTTTTTCCCTGATTCATGTACCAATAAACACTCATCTCAGTTTCATCACAAAGGGTTTAATTTTGTTCAGACAAATGGGTAAATCACAGCACTCATCCTTCAATATGTACCACACTTACTCTGACAGCAATATAAGGCCAGTCTTACAGTATTAATTAAAATTTCATGTCCAAGGCTGCAGTATGAGTCTTTGAGTAACCATTAAATCCAGAAGACCCAAAGAAGTTAGCAGAGACTGAAAAAGTCTTTGCAAACACACTGTTATGACTCTGAAACTAGGAAATGACTGTTCAGTTTTAAACATAATGGAACATAATGGAGATTTTACTGGATAACAAAACATGCTAAGAAATGACTGGAGTGAGAATAAAAATCTCAGTATGCACTGGTTTAATTATAGTATAATAACGTCTTAGTGCACTGTCTGTTAGACATATATTTTAAGACGTGGCATTTAAAGTATGGGCTTTTTACCCAAAGCAAAGTATTGTTCATAATATAACTGCCATCCTTCTCAAACTTTTAGCTATGTATGAGATCATGCATAAAATGCATTTTTCTCTTTGTACAGCGTCTTGAATCATGACCAAAAATGCTTAGTAGATTTCTTGAAGGTGAACTGAAAGAGAAAAATGGAAATTTAGATAAGCCCAAATTCTTCCACTATTATAATGAATTAATTAGGATTGGGAGGGGAATGTAATGCAGACTGAGCTAAGTTATATATTTATTTTTATATGGGTGAATACATTCTAATCTAAAGCATGATTTTCTAAAGAAAGCCCTATTACTCCATAAGTGTTATAGATGGTACGAGTTGTAGTGTGTCTCTAAAACACTGGGCTGTCTTTACTACAGCATGAGGTACCACGAAGATGTCACTGAAGGCTGATTCACTTTCAAGAAGATTTATGAAAACTTACTTCTCTATTAGATGTTTATTTAGAATCTGATCTTGGAGTTTTGCAACTGAATACCCTAAGCTGAGGTCCCTAGTTCTTGTTGTGGCCTTCTTAGTACCCTATTTTATTTTAAAGTGATTTGAAGAAATAGTGAAAATTCCACTGACTGTAGACTTACTGAACACATAATTAGATGGAGAATGTTTGGTTCGTTCTGGAGGTACTTTGTGATGAAGTAAACCAGGTAGCAGATCCAAATTATCTTGAATGACTTTAAAAGTGGAGTTAGATGAAATAAAGCCATGTCTTCCTGCTTATTCTACTGGTATAAATCAATTACTTCAGTGTGAGTGAGAGAAGAAATATCTTCATTGTGTGTGCAGCTAAATTAATCATGGATAATAGAAAGGTTTTTCCCATTGTTAACTCACTACACATATGTAGAAGAGTAAAAAGAGTAAGTCTTATTCGGTACATTCCCTTTTACACAGTGCTAGTTAATTGGAACTTTATATGTTGACAACTATTTTTCTCGCAACAGATATTGTTTAAAACTTGAAATTAGGAGCATGGGACCTATCCCCAAACTATCTCATTAACATCCCTTGAAATCAAAGCCTTTGTTCCCCTTACCACTTCCTGTTTTACTCTCCTGCCTGAATTTAATATCCACTGAGTGTAAGTATTTTCCTCTTTCTTTGGAAAGGATAGGTGTGATATTTGTTTAACCTCCAGTCTCACGCATTGCAGTTGACAGTAATAAACCTTGCTTAGATATATCTTGTCCTTGTTTAAATGAGAGTATTTCAGCTTGATTTGAAACTTGGTAGATGCTATGGCAAAAAAAGAACATCGTTGTTGTCCTTGGACAAATACAGACGGCAGAAAGGCTTGTCTCCCAGGGGCTCACATTCCAAGCACTGATTTTGCCATTGTCCTAGTGTCATCCACAATTATGTTTATTTTGAGCTATTTGTTGAGGAGCTGTGGCAACCTGTGAAACTGATAGTGTGAATGGGGGAAAATGACACTCAGGAAGCTGGATATTTCTAATTATATCTATTAAATGGGCATGTTGAATTTTTAACCTCCAGGAATTGCTGGGGCCTCCCCAGTGGGTGACGGCAGGGCCAGGGACTGTCCCACCACCCCAGCCAGGAGCAGGGCTGCCCAGGGTAACCAGGGTACACCCAGCTCTGGACATCGGTCACCTCCCTGGGGATTCAGACAGAGCCGGGTGCAGATCAGGGGGTAGGAGGTGCAGGCCCAGGCAGGCTGAGACATGGCAGCGGCCACTGCTCTGGACAGGCCTTGAGGCAGAGCCTTGGCTGGGAGCAGCTGCTAGGGCTGGAGAATGGCCCTGGTGGCCATGTCCCCACGGCACTGCTAGGGTATCTCCCCACCACCACCAGGGAAGTGACCTGATGGAAGCCATGTATATGGATAGGTGTATATATATACATATATATATGTATAATTCACATAACTACCACTCATATATGCGTGTGTGTGTTCACCTAAATACAGTTATATGAGTTTCATGGTGTAAGAAAGTCTGCTGCCACTGTGATGGCTGTCTGATGATTTTGTGTATGGCTGATGCAGCTTCTTGCTTAAGGACTTACAGTGTTGAACTTCAGGCCAAGGTTAAAGTTCTTTGTTAGGTTTGAGGCATAGAGGACACTTTGTCAAGACTGTGATACATATTGCTAGGTGGGAGATTGATTTTCTGATTAATTTTAGTTCAACCGTAACTTAAAATTGGGATTTTCTGTAAATGTGCTCAGTGTCCTAATTTGCTCTGTAGGCTTTAGTAATATTTGTTTTTCTTTTTTGTACTGTGTAATGAAAATACAATACATTTTTTCATGTAGTTTGCGACTACACTCAAAAACATTGGGAATGTACTTTTCTATCTTTTCAAAAATTGTGGCATGCTTACCTTGAGATGACATTTCCTGATATAATGCATTGTTTTTCATTTCATCAATAGCACAGGGTATTAGGAGAGTTATTCACTTCTAGACTGATACAGATTTCTTAAACTGCCTGTTGCTTCTGATCTTTTGTTTCTTGAGTTGTTCTTCCGTACCTCCATTTTTTGGTGCATAGAGACCAGGACAATTATCTCATTAATTATACAGGAATTGCATAATCTTACTGTATTTGCCTCAGAGTTTGGATGCCAGAATTGTTCGTGTGGGAAGTAAAATCTTTTTTGGCCTTTTTCCCAGAGTATGCCATTCGATGCTTAGTTACAACACATGGGGATTTTTAAAGTGAATACCTATACTTTGGTTACGACTCTAGGCAGTAGGTGAAGCAAATGCTTAAAATCTGTTCTGGTCTTCAAATACTGATCTGACTAAAAGATGATTTCTTTAATAGTAGAGACTTCCACATTTTTTTACCTCTTTCAATATAATGTTCAAGAATCTTTTCCACTAACATGATGTTATTTCTTCACTCTTCTTAACTGTGCAAATTTAGCATTGTTTCATATCAGGATGCTCTAGTTTGCCAAAGTAATGGACAACTCAGTCAACTAAAGTCAAGTTCTATCTTTTCTTCAATTTCCTTGTAACCTTGTGTTACATGCTTTAGTATTCTTATACAGTGTTGTTATACTTCTGTAGTTATTTGGAACATATATTAGCCTAAATGTTACTAGTGGTTTTGCAAACTCTGATCTACAGGCATTTATAATTAAAAAAATGTCTGGATCTTAGCATAGTTTTTTATATAAAATCAGTCAAAAATACTAACAAGTGCAAGCTCTTGTCTTTGATTCAAATGTAATTGCCCTAAATTATTCTGCAAGGATATTTTCATCTTGCAATAATCTCAGCAAGTTACCACAACTTTCTTGGCTTTTATAATTACCAACTAGTTGCAATTTCAGAATACTCTTGAAGAATAACAATTGTTATTTATACTGTAATGTTACATGAAAACCTCATTTCAGACCAAGTTTTACTGCTAAGTGCTATGTCAAATTATACAATGTTGTTCTTGCTTTGAAAGGTTGGCAAAAAAAAAAAAAAACCAACACAGCACAGAATAACAAGGATTTTGTTTGCAGAAAGTACTCATCATGATCTTTTGCATGTTTTATTTATTGGAATGTTTTAGTTCTTTTTTTTTATTTTGAAGAAAATTAGAATAATTTACTTGTAAGACTACATTACTGAACCACAGCTGTGTGTTCATATTTTTGGGACGACTGGAACAAAGTACAAGCACTGCATTGCTTTAAATTTTCCAACAACCTGTAGTTCAGCACTGTAACATGCACTTTGGAATCTTGTGTCCTCAGAGTACACTAGATAAAGGCCAGCAATCATTGTCAAAAGCTAAATATTTATAAACAGCATAAAGCTTTTTTGCAATCCCAACAAATCTAGAATAATTTTTCCTATAATGCAAAAGTGCTCCCTCCAGATGCTTTCAGATTACAATAACCAAAATGCATTAGCTGAAAAAATACAGGCTTCATTTCCTTTCTTGCTTTTGTAAATAATTGGGTTGTTCATATAAAGCTTGTAGAATATTGTATTATATAACACAAAAAATTTCATTTTTTTTACGGAGAACTTAGAACAGTTATGACCTAGATGTAAAATTATCTTTCAAAAGGTTTTTTTTTTTGTTTTATTTTCCTCTTTAAATGACACTGGGGTCTTTGAAAGAAATGATGGTATTTGGTTTTTAAAGTTTCCTTCACTTGTACTGCTTGCAGAGATCTTAATCAAGACAAGATAATCCTCCATTTGGCATCCTAATGGTTTCCATTATAACTGACTGACAGAGCTTTACAGTACTATGAAATACTACTAAAATCAGGATCAAATTGTTTTCTCATTCTGAAAAAAAAAAAAGTGCAAAAGAAAGGCACTGAAAAGTTTCATGGTATTGTGCATTTGAGAAGGATAAGCTTCTAATGTATTCTCTGGGGAGAAGCTTGTAAAAATTAAATCAGCATGTAACCATTGGAAATGTTGGCAATATAAGTAGAGATTTATTTTTCCCTTCCTGACCCAAATGCCTTTAGATTACAGCCGTAAAGGCAATGAAAAGAAAGTAATGAAAAGATTGCTTTAATTTTGGTCATCTTCAGATGCCCACTTTCTACATGAAGAGTTCATGCTATTACCCCATACTGAATTTAGCACACAAGTCAGAATGGAAATGGAAAGACAAGTCAGCGATTAATTCATGGATACAGTTCACTTAATGATCCTCTTCATAGTGCAGTGCAAAGTCTTTTGCCAGTGTTCTTCTCTGTTCCTTAAACTCTGACTGTATTGAACTAGGAAGTAACACTTGTTTGGAATTGTGAAGGTTTCTCTCTTCAAGGCGAGAAATATGCTTTATCTCTCTTTCAATAGATTTCTGAGTAATTTAGCCATCTCCAGTGGAGCAGTTTTCCTCCCTGCTGTTCAGCAGGACTTTTAGCCTGAGATCATAAGGATTTATGTTTCTAAGATTATGGTTTTGGTTAATTTCAGTCCTAGATTCAGCAAGATCCAGTTTTGAACTGCAAGCTAATTTTAGAGTTGAGTTATTTCTGTGCCAACAATTTTTATAACCATAATTTTCATTTTTATTCTTTTTGTTCTGGTACTAGTTGCTTCCTAGGTATGGGCCTTAAAGCCAATACTACAAAAGGAAGCAGTACTGTAAGCGAATGCTTAAAGAAAACATATACATTATTGGTAAACTTCAGCTGAAAATTAAATATGACTTCATACATTACAGTTTTATATAGACAACAAATAACTTTTTTTTTTTTTTCCTATGTAATAGTGAGTAAATGAATTATGGAATGGGATTCTGTTGACTGTAAAGATGGTTGGGTAGCTTGAATGAGTTGAACGCATAAGGGTTCAAACTCAGAAACAAATCCTTTTAATTCTACTGCATTCCCTTCAACAAATTTCAGTAACTAATTTGCTGTGAACATGACTGTACTTGCAACATGGTTAACAGTAAAAGGTCCTTATCCATCCTGAAGAAGGAACCCTACAAACCCTTATGTAAGAAGGAGCTAAATGTCCCCCCCAGCCTCAGCTAGAAGGAGTCAGATTAGTGACTTTCCTGGAGACTAGAGGGTTGTACAGAGAAGCCTGGCTAAGCATGTGCTTAACTAAGAGTGTGAACAGAAATAGGTGGTCTATCAACATATCAGAAATGAGTTTGTAAACAAGAAATGCACTGAAGCCTGACCAGTTCAGAGAGATGCCAGAAAAATAAGTTTTCCTGATCTAACCAAGGAAAGCGTAGTTGGCAGTTTAGCTCAACCTGTTTCTTTTAGAAGTCAGTAAGATTAATGGATTAAATAGTCTTCTTTTTTGCCAGTGCCAGAAGTTTATAAATCCTCCACCCTTTCCCTCCTGCCTGTTTGAACATCCTGGATTATATTGTTTTGGGGCCTATTCATGTCCATTATTGTTGACCACGTTGCTTAAATATGCATAACCACAGATTCATTGATCTTGTATATAAGGCTTGAAATAACCACATTTTCCTCTGTAATATAGGCTCTTTCACTTATTGTGTTATTAATAGACAAGAAAAGCAAGCCAGAACTTTAAGAGCGCTTGAAGTAAAGCAAAGACAAACTCTTGCCAAAAGTATTTCAGCCACAAAGTATGTTGTAGGTAAAAAAAAGTGGCAAAAACTAGTCCTTTGCCAGTGTGAATACAAGCAGCCATTTTCCACTGCAAGTTGAAGATGCTGTGCAAGGCTTTCATTGTCTATTATATCACTTCTGTCACTGTTATGTCAAGAACAGACAATAAGTCTCCTTACAGAGTTTTCTCAATGTAGTTGCCAGTCTTCTGTGCTTTTGTTGTAGAGGTCAGAAAAGGTCACATACTCCTCCCTCCATTTCTACTCTTCCTTCCCAGAGGGTCATATTGGAGCAGAGGCTCCTGAGCACTCTTTTTAATTTCATACTAGCACATGATATATGTATGTCACTGCAAAGATAAGCTGTCTTATTTCTGATTATTTTTTTTTTTGAAAATGCATAGTAAATAATTTTGTGTGAAAACTTCTCAATAGTTTATGCAAAAGGCCAGTGTCTGTGAACCAATTTTGTGAAAAGTTTCCCAAATGGGTGTAATGGAGGGGTGGACAGGGAATAGTGGCTTTAAAGTAGGACCTGTTAAACTGGTTTTACTATTTTCCAAGAAAAATTAATCAGAAAGTGAACTTAGACAAGAGTTACTGCTCTTGAATAACAACTTGCTGTTGGCAGCTACTGTAGAGGAAGAGACTGTGACACTACAGTATAACCATTTTTGAAGTCACGCAGATGTGTTTCAAAATGAATGTTATTTAACCGCTAACTGTATTGCAGATGAATTTTTACTTCATACAAATAAATAAGATTGAGAATTTTCACCTGATTCGATAAATATTGAGCTACTGTTAAGTGACATGTTCCATCTTAGCATGGCACAAACACCTTAATCGGACCTTTAGTATACAGTTACAGATTAACATATAGGATGGTGAAAATGTTTTACAAAACCAGGTATAATAGTGTAGGTATTAGTAGAATACATCAGCTGTTATTTCTGCGGCACTTGAGTTTATCAAACAAATTAGTTTATGTACAGCACTATAAATTATTTAACTACAGGTACCTCTATGTCAAAGCACATGCAGAAGCTCTTTAAATATACAAACTGGCCTTGAAAATAAGATGGTAGTTATTTCAAGGATCAATCCAAACCAGCAGTGTTGAACTGAAGCTAATATACACAGGAGTCATTAACCTGTGCTAATCATGAACTTATTTAGGTATAGTCACATAATTGCCATTAGCAGTGATTGCAGGCAAAACCTACTTGGAGCGTGAGAAGGACTGACTTCATTTGTGCAAAAGTATACACATTTTACTTACTTTCTGCATGGTTTCTGTAATAATTTTCAGTTAATGAGCTGGAGATAATATAAAGGAACAGGGTAAATGTAAAGCAAATCCAGGGGTTGTTGGGACAATGTTTGACAAATTTTGTTCTCATTGTAGACACTGTTGTTTTAACAGGATTGTTAACTTCAACCTCACCAATTAATGTTCTCTGCCTTTCCTCTTGGTAATGCACTCAAGTAGAGGAGAATATTGCTCTATATACTTTGCAACTCAAACTGTTCATTGGAACAGAAGGGGATTTAAATTCTAAATCATTTCTATTTGTATAATATTTCCACATTGTAATGAGTACCTTATATCAAAGTGTTAAGAGGATAGCTAGCATTCAGCATCAATTATAACTGTTTCTTTAAAGAGAATTAAAAATAAATGTTAAAACAGAAATTCAATATTAAAATAGAAACTTGGTGATTTAAAAACAAAATGAAAAATGTCCAACAAAGAAAATTAAAAAAAAAAACTTAAGAAGGTAATACTGAAACATAGCAGCCAGTGGGCCAAAGCCTTTACATTTACTGCTAGGGAATAAAGACAATAGTCTTATTTTACATATATATACATTTTTATTTTTTTTTTTAAATGAAAGACTGTGGAAGAAAAAAAAAGGTAAAACCAAAAGAATCCCAAAGAGACTGTGTTTCATTTGTGGATTTAACCTTATGGAAATAAGTAGCTTCCTTTATGTCAATGCTGTATTTATGGTATGAGCATGTTCTGGTATTCAAAATGACATTAATCACAGTAAGTATGGGTCTAGTGAGTAAGTGAAAAGAAGATGGAACTGCTGTGAGGCATCCTGGCCAGAAACATATTAGTCACTTATGAAGATATATGTATTTGCATAAATTTTGAGTGCCTGCAATGATTGATGACCTAAGCTGATGAATATCATTGCAGTGAATATCACTGAAGTTAGCAAATATTTATATTGTTTGTCTTGAAATCCTGATTGATTTAATGTAATGGGTAGTATTTCATATAAAAAGTGACTCAGACAAAACTCACAGGCAAGAAACTAACGTAATAGAAAAGAGCGGCTAGTAATTTATTGCTCTAGATTGTTGTTTTCATATAGTTAAAATTTCACCATATGGTTCTGTTTTAATTCACATCACTTTTATTTCAAAGTGTGAGCTAAAAATTATGGTGTTGCTCAAAAGGATAAGAAGAATATCTTTTTTTTCCAAATTTCTAGAAACAAACTTCTTAAGAAAATTGAAAACAAAGTCATTGTAATTTTAAACTCTAACTGTTGTATTGATCTTACTTGCCCTTGAGTTTTCTCTGGATGATACGTTAGTTTGGAAAAGCATAACATTTTGTAGTTAAGCAAATGTTAACAGTTTTAATTGAGGATTCATCCTGATTCAACTCACAGTATTATTATCAATAAATGTTATCTTCGTTATCAGAATAAATAGTTTTAAACTGCATAGAGCCATAAGTTTATAAGTCTTATTCCATTTGGTAAGTAAAAGTGAAGTAAAATCATCACAAGGAAATTAAGGATGACAATGACAGTATTGTTTAATTCACATACTTATTTATAAACTGATAAGCTGATTATGGATTTAGTGAGGACACCTGCAACCAAGACTTTAAGTTTATCCATACTGTGTGGCTTGTCAGCTCCAGCACCATTCCCCAGAAATGCTTGTACAGGCAAATAAGTGCAGGTCTGGAAATTAGATATGACTGTAGAAAAAAGTTTTACTGAACTTTATCTGTCGCACTTGACCATACAACTTGTTCAAATGCACATGTAGGATATAACTCCTTCTTTCCAGGACTTAATATTATTCTGTGTCTAGCATTCCATAAACTTGTACTTGAAATTTATGGGTAAGACACACACATTTAGTAAAACGTATGGCTGTTCTGATTTTAGAATTCAATATATTTTCTGCTTCTGTGATCTGTCATTTTCTGTTGTTTTTGTTTAAAGTATGAAAGATAAGAAAACTCTATACACACTTTAAAATGCATTACCAGATCAAAATTTGACTGTTCAGTTGGAAAATATGAAAACCAAGCTGCCTTACAAGAACCTGCTGGCATCAAAGATACAGTTTTGATACAGTACATCTGATGCTGGGAGAAGCAGCCATCTTGTTATATGTAGGAAGCTAGAAAACCCCTTGTCATTCAGTTGCTTCCAGTGTTTTAATCATCTCTGGTTGCTCTTGCCTTGCTCTTCTGTGGGTCAGAATACCAAACATATTACACATACTACACATATTTTATATTGTTAGAGTAGTATTTGACTTTTACAATGTGTTTCAATTCTGGCATTAAATGCTGTATGTTAATAAAATGGCTAAAAGCAGTAGCCCAGAGAACAGATCTTGGTGTTCTCTTTTGCTGAAGACTATCTGCGGCATAGACAACCATTCTCTCTTTAGCTAAATTTTGCCGTTACTTGTCATTCTCTGAGGTGACACACGCATTCAAATTATACTGACAGTGACGGAGATATTCAACTGTCTGTATTACAGGAGATATGTATTTAAGATAATATGATGATAACAAGAAAAACCTACAGTTGTTTCATAAGATATCCAAAATAGATGACTTCTTCATCATTGCTTTATGAATTTTTCACTGAGAATTATTCCTGTTTACAGGCTAAACAATTTTGACATATCTGAAAAAAATGGTTGCTTTTTAGTCTTGAATTCAGCTTTGTTTTCCTCACCACTTGCTTCCTGAAGTATTTTGGTGACAATATGAAGAATTTTATGTCAGACTTCTTAGAAATAAATTAACGAGATTAGAAGAGGAAGATGTGTTGAAAATCCAATGTCTCATCCATCTGTTTTAAAAAAAAAAATCATGGAAACTTAAATTTTTATTTTCTTAAAGTTGTTTTTGAAAGTCAAGCTGAACAATTATGACACTGAGGTCATAGTAGTTTTCATCATGACACAGAATTTCATAGGGGTCAGGGTGTTCAAAGTAGGCACTTTTAAGTTTGGTGATTCCTTATGAAGAGGAAACATTTTTCACACTTCAAAACTTCCTTTTTCTATCAGTATTCGTGTCACTGTAAACCATTGCTATTTTTCACTCAAAATTTTTGATGTTACATTTTCATCATAAAGTTCCTTACTCTCAGTCTTTCATACAGTTAAATTTCTGGATGTGCTGCGGAGGAAATGGCCTTTGGTTTAAGAACACAGGTTATTTCTGTTTCAAGAATGTCGGGTTCTACAGAGTAGAAGTAATAATTCTGTATTTTTCACAGTCACAGTTCACAACCTGCGTAAATACAAAAAGGTGGAATGAAAACACAAATCAGATATCAAAGTGTAAACCACTGGTATAACAATAGACAGAACTCAACTCATTTATATAATCTCTCAGCTAATGGCAGGACATGTTTTATATTCCTAAATTTAATATCTATGTCTTGTATCTTTTCTATGTAATAAATTCCCTTTCTGTTTCAGATCCTACTGTAGTTCAGTCTTCTGTTGCTATATAACTGAAACTTGGAAAACAGCCTCTGTGCATTATTGTTATTACTTTCTAGTATGTATGTTGTTAAATTTTTCTTTTTATGTGTTTTCTGTGATATACTAACATTATTATTTTCTTTCAAAAGCTTAAAAAAAGCAAGAGGACAAAAATCATAAATACATTTTCCTACTGTTAGCCCTAGGCAATAGTAAAAATATAAATGGATATGTGCGCTTTCGTGAGACTGAGCCACACATAACACAATATTATACTACTTCTATCCTTCCCATGAGTGTAAGTTAGGATGAGCAAAGACAGGAGTGTTCAGCTTGAGTGTGATAGGGTGATGAAGCCACACGTGGTGAAAATACAAATCAAACGGTCAGTTCCTAACACAATTAACTTTACCTTCTAGATGGGGATTAGAGCAGGATTGGATATAGTCAGCATATTAAAGGGGCCTCCAGAATGGAAGTCTGGTTCAGAATACAGGATGCTGTTACTTTTTGTTGTTTTTCTTTTCCAATCTCTGTCCTTGGTGCAAGGAAAAATTCTCCTCCTGCCAAATTTATATCTTCTTGCTGTCTAGCTTCATTGCTTACAGACAGTATTTCTCTCTTTTGCTGCAGTTCACTAAGTACCAGAGACCTTATGCCTATAACTAACTGGCAACCTCAGTTTTTCTTTGTAAAATTCATACAAGAGTCTTAAAAAGCTTAATATAAACAGTCTTACTGAGTTTTCTCTAAAAATTAAAATAAGCATTTTCTATACAAGACTTGATTGCTTTAATAGGGGGGCATGTAACTCTTATGGACAGAGTGTTGTAGGATACCCACATCCCCTTGCACTCTGAAAAAAATGATATGTTTTAATCCTCTCACATATGGTTTCGTGTATACTAGTTGCATGGTATATGAGAAATATTAGTAAATATGTGATTTATGTGTGCGTCTAAAAAACACATAGGCATCAGGCATCATGTGTTATGTCTGTTTACTCTGAGATATAATTAGGACACCAAGGGTATTTTCGGTATGAAGATGGCTGACTTTGTCAGTGATGAAAACTTTCAAAGTGTAAAACAAAAAAAAATTTGTCTTTTGCATCAAATAAAGTGCCTGTAAACAGATGATTTATGACTTGTTATGTGACCTGTCTCACTAATAATGAAATATTCAAATACCATAACCTTTCCCATCTGTTCATGAACAGCTGTGACTTGGTGTTTGGCATCTGATCTTTGCAACAATTAAACTCACTCTTTACATAAGTAACACAGGTGATGATGTGTTAGAGGCCAATAAGATTTTCAAGTGGATCAGTTAAACTAATGTTCACAGATGCACTTGAAGCTTCTTTCCAGCACAGGGTAAAGATCACAATCCTTTCTGATCTTGAAGATCTTCTAAGAAAGGAGGAAAAGCTGGGGTCTGGGTTTCCAAAGATTCAAATCAACGTTCATCAAATGATGAAAATCTCCTCAAATAACACTTAACAATATTGATTGCCTTTCAAAAATGCCTATAACAAGATTAGAAATGCACCTTTGCAAGTTTATAAATCTTTGGTTGGAATCTGTGAAATTCCAGTGCTTACTCTCTGTTACTGGTTTATTCTAACATTTATAGAAATTTTCTTCATTTTCCATATAGGCATATTGCATATTCTTGAAAACTTTCAAAGTGAAATGAAGTAAAGCTTGCTGGTAGTACTGTGGATCATAGAGAAATAAGTGTTATAAGTACTGCTGAAACTCTAAGTGACTTGCAAGTACTCAGAAATCTCAAGTATTTCAAATGTCTCTTTTCTGCAGTCCGGAAACTGAGTTTTCTGCGTAAGTTTGGTACACTGTGCATAACTTCATTTGTATACATATATAATCTCAGGCTACGGAGTGTCTCAACAAGAAAAAGCAAACTTTGTTGTCACCATTCCTTTAAAATATATATTACAGTATAAAATATATAGTGGAATAACAATTTTATACTTTAACTTGGAATCCTTCCTAGTTTAAGAGATGTTGACTACAGATAAACAGGCTTGTTATATCCTTGTTACTGCTGGTTGTTTCTGAGTTCAAGTACAGCAACTTGAACTTGTATTTGTTGAGGGAGAAGGGAAAAGAAGACGCCTTGTTAATGGGCGCTTGACTGAACCTACACTATCCAGTCTTTTGTTCCTCTGTTTCTGCAGTGGTTTTCCTCTTGCAGCAGAGAATTCTCTCTGGGGTCCTAACCTCACTGCTGATACCTTTGACATCTTGAGTCCCCCTTTTCTGCTTATATTTGAAGAAGGAAACTTGATTTCTCACCTGAACTCTACTGATCATCATTTAATACTAAATGTGCTTATGGTTATTTTCCTTCATAAAGGTGCTAAGATTTATTTGGAGCTTTTTGATTTTTCAGCTCCTCCATCCCCATATCATCATGGAAAAGAATGTTGACTTGACGATATGTATTATTAGTGGTTCTGAGTTGAGATAGGAGTGGAGAAATGTTATGTTAAAATACATGAAGATTATCAT
Organism: Vanellus vanellus; assembly: GCF_965231255.1. Lineage (NCBI taxonomy): Eukaryota > Metazoa > Chordata > Aves > Charadriiformes > Charadriidae > Vanellus > Vanellus vanellus. The sequence continues at coordinate 83,390,093 of NC_138906.1, read as the reverse complement.
AAGTAATTTTTTCCACCTATCTACTTGTAACTGTACTTTCCTACCTACTTTTCTTGTAACACCTGCTCAGTATATGATCATTTGAGTCGTATTGATAGACTGCTGTAAGATTCTCCCTAACAATTTCTTAGTTCTGTCCAAAATGATGCCTCAAACCACCTTATGTTTAGAGAACTATAGTTCATGATGTCCTGAAATTGCATGCAATTCCATTATTTTAACACTCAAAATATGTTATGTCATCATTGTTTTGGAGACTTTCCTGATTCAAATCTTCGAGTTTTGTAACTTGAGGTATTGCCAATTTTCAGCATATTTCTATTAACTTGTTATTTCCTGTAGCTTTCAAAAACTTGTCCCGATCCAGTGTTGGGAAAAGTTTCGTTATAATCCCAAGGACGAGATTAAGATGCTGAAGTTGGTCAAATGTCGTACAACCTTTTACTTAATTCTCTTAACAAAACCAAGAAAGAATGGTAAAAAGAGAGGGGAAGGGAAGGCAAAGGGGAAAGGAAAGGGGGGTAAGGAAGGAAGCAAAGAAAGAGGGAGAAAGTTCGCTACTGCCACCCTGAATCCGGGGATGCTCCCAGCAGGGAAGCGAGGAGAACAAAGAGAGTGAAGAAGCCTGCCAAAAGCCTTATGTATGTCTTGCGCATGCGCAGATTGACCTGAAGCACTGGTCCCTTATAAGCCTCTTCCTGCTCTTTTCACACCTTTAGTCCTGCGCAGGCGCACGGAGTCATCTACTTCCAAAACCGTGAAAAACATGGTCCTTCTGGAAGATGTCAGCATGGCGGCAATGTCAAGGCAAAATTGCATCTGGTATTGGTTCTCTACAAAATTGAACATCTTTCGTACCTTTGGTTGTGCTATAATATATTACACAGCCTGATTCTGAGAGGTAAATTCATCAGAGACAATTTATTTTTCTGATGTTTATCTGTTTATCTGGTCTTGACAGTATTCTCTGAATTGACATGTTTTCTCTTCTACTAACTTCTCAACCTGTTTCTCTTGGTCAGACTGTCTGGGTGATGGAATCTTAACAGTTTACTTGGAAGTTACTAAACCCGCAAAACCTTTTATCACCATGCCTTTTAACAGTTGCTTGATCTTTTAAACATTATGATATTTTCAACAACAGTTTTTTAATCTACTCTGTGTTTTGTTACAGTTTGGGGGTTTGTTTTGGTTTGTTTTGGTTTTGCTTTTTTTTTTTTTTTCCTTTTTTTTCACCTGAATTTTTTGCAGAGCTAATTTTGGTTCTGGTGTATTTACTTCCTTTCCCTTAGCTCTGTGTGTCCTCCTTTATCTAAATTTTTGGCTTTGTTCAAGGGAAAACGGTCATGGATGTGATATTTGACACTATCATACAATAAATAAGTTCATATATGTATTAGTTGATTTTCTGTGAATTGAGAATGCTGCTGAAATGTCCTTGCTGTTGTCTTTTATTATCAACTTTCTTGGTACTTTTTGAACAGTGTCATTTTCACTGATTTGTTATTGACCCACTTTGGCCACTTCTGTGTTTGGTTCTCTTTGTACTCTGATATCCTGAAGAGCTGATCTAGATATACCTTTCTGTACTTAGAAGTTCCAATGCCTTTATGTGGAGAGTTTCAAGTTAATTTAGAAATCTGCCTGGGAGCAGTGTATACAGATTTTTCACTGTTTTGACTGTGGGAACTACATCACATTGACAATTACTTTCTCTAACCTGATACTGACAGCTCCAGCCTTGTAACTGACATCTATGCAGATAATACTGGGAAATGTTTTCAAGTGAGTTGGAGGTTAGAATTATAATATTTTATTACTTTGATAGGAATTTATTTATAGACATTGCTGTGAAAGCAATACTTAGAATCATAAAATCGTAGAATCATCTAGGTTGGAAGGGACCTTTAGGATCGTCAAGCCCAACCATCAACCTAACACTGCCCAAACCACCACTAAACCATGTACCTAAACACCATGTCCACCCATCTTTTAAATACCTCCAGGGATGGTGATTCCACCCCTTCCCTGGGGAGCCTCTTCCAATGCTTGATAACCCTTTCAGTGAAGAAATTTTTCCTCATGTCCATCTTAAACCTCCCCTGGCACAACTTGAGGCCATTTCCTCTTGTCCTGTCACTTGTTACTTCAGAGGAGAGATCAACACCAACCTCTCTACAACCTCCTTTGAAGTAGTTGTAGAGGGCCATAAGGTCTCCCCTCAGCCTCCTTTTCTCTAGACTAAACAACCCCGGTTCCCTCAGCCGGTCCTCATAAGACTTGTTCTGTAGATCCCTCACCCTCTTTGTTGCCCTTCTCTGGACTCGTTCCAGAACCTCAATGTCTTTCTTGTAGTGAGGGGCCCAAAACTGAACACAGTATTCCAGGTGCAGCCTCACCAGTGCTGAGTACAGGGGGACAGTCACCTCCAGAGTGCTCCTCACCACACTATTCCTGATAAAAGTCATGATGCTGTTGGCCTTCTTGGCCACTTGGGCACACTGCTGGCTCACATTCAGCCGACCAGCACCCCCAGGTCCTTTTCTGCCAGGCAGCTTTCCAGCCACTCTTCCCCAAGCCTGTAGCACATTTGTCAGTTGGCTCCCAATTTTGTATTACCTTTCTGTTGTTCAGGTATTAATTTCCTATGAATCATAGCTATGGTGAGAAAGGTTGGACTTTTCTCTTTCATTTTGACTCTTTTGTAGAATTATTTATCATTCATTTCGACTAATTCAAGAGACTTTAAGATAATCTCAGTTTCAGAGATCAAAGCAAGTATTTGTATACTTACAAAATGCTCTTTTTTTCTCCAGAAATTTCATAATTCTGAATCCTCTTGTAAGGTAAAGAGATGTTAATAGATCAAAACTTTAAATAGAAACATACCATATGCTTTGGCTTTTTCTCAGCTTTCTGAAACATGTAACTTACATTGAACTTAAAAAAATAAAGTTTTGATCCTACAGTTATATATAATCAGTATCAAAAGAGGAAGAATAGCTTGAGATACTGGAAAAACTACAATAGACAGATACAATCCAAGAAAAACATTTAATTAGTTTGGAACCTAAAAAACATGCTTTCTAATGAAATTTATTGCTATAAATTCTTTAAATTACAGTAGCTGCATGGGTAAGTGACAATACAATCATGAGGAGTAAAATAATAGTTTTGGCTGCATAATAAATTTATCTAAATATATGCTGATGCATCTGTTGTGTTGTATGTCAATTTTTGGAGGCTTTGAGAGGTATTTGCAGCTGAAATGTTGGCGGTGGGTATCAAACATAACAAAAATAACTAAGACCTATGTACAGTGTCTGATAAGACCTGAAATCTGTTTCTCTGTGCAACTGCTCTATAAATTATACTTATGCATGTTTAAATGACTTCCTACATGTCCTGCCAGGGTAGTCACAAGTCACTTAGAGTCAAAATTCTGCAGTGAAATGTTTGCAGAAATAAGGTCATAAGATCATAGAATTATAGAATCATAGAATACTTTATGTTGGAAGGGACCTTTAATGGTCATCTAGTCCAACTCCCCTGCAATGAGCAGGGACATCTTCAGCTAGATCAGGTTGCTCACATATTCAGGCCTGAGGACGATTTCAAACATACAGTTCATACTCTCTTTGATACAAACATTTTTATCGCCAAACAGAATTCAATTTTAAAACTTATTCTTGACTTTTTCCCCCTGAAGTCACAAAAATACTTTTATTTCCACTTCTTTCTTTCTTTCCAAAACATTTTTACAGGTTTTAGATATGAATAAAGCCACAGTGCATCTAACTATGAACTGTGAAGTCTACTTAACCTGCAACTCTGTACTGTAATATTTTGATCCCTGCTGAGGGCAAGATATTTTGGTTTCTGTCATTATACATATATATGCATTATGAAGAACTGCTGGCATGAGGACAATAGAGAGAATTTGAAACCTGCTTTTAAAACTGATTCTTAAAAAGCAGTAAAACAAAGCCAGAAAGCTAAAGCATGTCCCTGTATTATAATATTCAAGCTAACAACTGTAATAAAACAAAACCAATAGTCTTTTTAATACTGTATGGGGAACTAATACCTTTGATTCTTATGTAAACATCTGATTCTCATATGAATATCCATAATCTTAGAAAGACCTAGCAAATAAAATATACCCAAGGGTATGTATCTGAAGCTTTTTAAGAATCTGAATATGCTAACTGAATGCTTTTGCAGTTCTATTAAGCAAAAAAATTCTGTGTTAATTACACATGATTCTATGTAGACTAAATTTTTATATTAAATAAAATTAATCTGTTTACATTAAAATAGGAACTCTCTATGCTGTAGCTAGCATTCCAGAACTGTTATGAGATATGTAAGTATAAACAATTCTATATATTTAGAATAAACCTATTAAAAAAGCTCCAAATAAAAAGAAGTTCTATTGTTGACATTGATAGAAGGGAATATAGGGCCTGAGATAAGTAATCAGTTATAATAGACTGACAGGTGGTTGAATCATTGCTCTTTACTCAAATTAATCAAGCATATCTTGAATTTTTAGACACTTCTTATCCAGATACGAAATGTTGCTATTCCAAAGCAGAGATAATTGTCTATTGAAATAAGCCACTTACATGTACTTGATTCTTCTGCAATCCTTACTTCTGTCTCCAACTTCTGTTAATTCTTGTTTCCCAAGATGATTTCTCCAATAGTTTTAACCACATATCAATATTCATTCAAATATAAGTTTTGGGTTTGAGCTTGTAAATTTTTTTCACCAGTATACTTTTCATTATACGGATGGGGAAGTGTTCAAAATAACTAGTGTCATAACTGGATGAAGGCAGGTGGATTTTGGGGGGGGGAAAGAAAAAGAAATGAAAAAAAATAAGCTTTATGTCAAGAGAATTTCAACTAGCCATCAAAATTGTCCAACAAGTTAGTTTATGTACAATGTTGACTGGATTACTTCTTGCTGGGTGGGACAGGGAACATGTAGATCTCAAGTGGGTTTAGTTTAGGTCTGCAAAAAGAGTAGATAAGAAAGGTAGTAGAAAAGAGTAGATAAAAGATCTGCTCAGGATTTCATTCAGTGAGACATTGGACAAAGACCATCAGCTAGTGAGACCACCCATGCCTCCTGAATGGTTCTTTCATTGGCCGGAGGGTTTGTTTTAGAAAGAATCATTTTTATTTTCTTTTGGAGCTGATGGTGATTACAGCCTTTCATGTCCATTTTTTCCCACCTCTAGTTATTAGGATTTACTCACTGACTTTTGTTTTCTTATCTAGATGCCTCACAGTACCAAACCTATGTTCTCTATCCTTTTCCCATCATTTCTTCATTCCTTAAGACTTTGTTTTAGTGTGGGTGTAGGCTGTCATATTGGTTTTCCTAGTCTAGGTGTTCTGAGCTCATTGGAGATGTGCTTTGACCCTGATGACACATTGTTCTTATAACAATTGTTCTCATTTCCCCAGGGTTTCTATACCTGGACATTCTTCATTCTCTCTTCATCCCAGTTTTACCATTTCTATTACGCCTTTACATATATGTAATGATTTTTTTAAAATTATGTAGCAGAGATTCTGCAGCCACAGTGTTTCACTCTGGAGGCACTTGATGATATAGTTAACATTTTGCTCTAAGCGTAGATTTGTCTTTCACCTTAAGTTGAATTATGATCCAGTTGAACACATAATAGCTCTCAAGCAAAAGCTTTTTTTTTTTAAGTTTTGAGGAAGTTAACTTATTTCAGGACTAGATTTCTTTTTTTCAAATCATCTTCTTTGGGAATTTGGTTGTAATGTATCTTCTCTGTGTTCTCTCAGTTGCAAAGCAGTATTTTTCCATGAATGCAAAATGTTCATCTACTGCAAAAATTAGTTTTTTCTCCAAAGTCTAATAGTTTTACTTAAAGTCCCCAAACCCTATGCTCCCTTACCTAATTGTAACTGGTACATCTCCCCCAAATACTGCCAATGGCCTTCTTGGATCCATTGCATATTTCCTGGTTGATACCGCCCCATCAGTTTTTTTCTGCTGTTTCTCTGTAGTTCCCGACTGAAATCTAGGCCTAAGCACTTTATTTTTTTTTATTATTTTTATGTGACAGTCTACTCACTTAATAGTCCAGATAAGAAAGTCTTTTTTTAATGTGCTGTAGCTTCAGCAGCTGAGTTATCTGAATGATCTTTGCAGATCTGCTACACTCCCAATCTCACTTTAGCAATGCATTAGCTAAGACACATGAAGTGTCTTTACTGTTTCTGCATCACAAGCTTTTTGTAAAGGGACTGCAACACCTCTTTTTTTTTTTTTTTCTTTACAAAAGTTCTTAGAAATGTCAAGTTTACAATTTTGCAATTTTCTGTTAAAACTTTCTTTTCACTTAGGTAAAATTCCAAGCTTATTATTCTTGTCTTGTGTATGCAATGTGAGGTAGCAGATAACTGCAAGGGTACAAAACCAAAACCATAGTAATCTGTTAATGCAAGAAAAGATAGAATGATAAAGTATGTATGTATACAAATTCAGCACACTGCTATCTAATTCTGTAAAACTTAACTTCAACCAAAATAGATCGGGAACATCATATCCGCTGCAAAATTGCTTTTGCTTAAAATACTAAATTGGACAGTTACTGAATTGTAATGAAAATTGAGCATGAAGCAGACTTTGCAATGATTTGAGTTTTAATAAAATGAAAGAAATTGTGGACGTAGCGTGAAGAAGCTTTCGGAAAATGTTATGTTATTCCAAAAATAAAACATATAAGAGTTTGAATGGAAGCTATTGAAAAGAAACGTATTCAGGAAAATTCTTCGGGTTATATGTAGGTTTTAACAGTTTAGTGAGCACCTACAACCTTATTACTGTAAATGTTGTAAGAAAGGAGGCTTATTGTAGATATTTGTTGTTTAGAGGAAATAGTGCAGATATGTTGTCAAAAGTATAAGAAGCATTCAACCAAGCTACAGTAATAGTAGTACATAACTGTCCATCTCAATAGCGTTATCTGAGGTTAATGAATCTGTAGAAAGTGTGTGTCACTTTCTGTATAGACGAATGGATCTGCTCTTTCCACTGTCACCCACTATAACTTGAGTATTATTTTTCAATTTACATTTTCTGAGTTGCAGGGGAGACAAAGTAACTCATCAGACAAAAAGGCAATCTGTGGCGAGTTCCTGGTTTGGCATAATGTTTCTGTGATCTTGGGTATGTTGATCTACGTGATACCTTATTTCCCCACCTCCATAAGGGCAATCATTAATTTGAACCCATAAATGATATGGTGATGAGCTGTAGGGCTATACAGATGTATTCTTGATAACAATTTATTTTTAAAATCCTTTATATTGCACCTTCCCAAAAGAATAAATGCTTTTTTAAAAATTTCCACTCTTGGAAAACTCTTCAGTACCATTTTCCTCTTATTTAGTTAAGTCGTGCTCTCAGTTACAACAATTCTTGTCTTGAGCAATTGTAAGAAAGTGAACTATTCTTTGCATGTTTCTCTGCCTAGGTTATTTTTGTGTTAAAGAGAAAGAGATTACTTTTACAGAAGTGCAGGTTTAATCAAAACGCATTAAAAAAAATCTTCATCCTAGTCAGAATTTGCCAAATCCAAGAGGGAAATAGAGACACACTGATGCCAAGCTAGACAAAAAATGTGTTAGTATTTATAATGTATTCTCATTAAATCAGGAGACATCAGGGTTTAATAGACTTGGAGTGCAATTGAGTCCAACCAGCTGTCTGGAAAACCTTTGTGTTGTGCACCTGTTCAAATATGATTATTATGCCTTTTTACCCCATAGACTATTTTCTTTATTTCTATATCTCCACTTACAAATATCTGAAAACATTTTATTTGACAAATTAAACTCAGAAAAATGTATAGAATATACGCAAAAAGAGAAAAGGGTGATCTGTCCAAGTGGTAAAACTTAGAACCCCATAGACTGGAATGGGCAAACTACCAGGGAGTGTGTTGTGGCAAATATGCACACATGTGGGAAAGGCCTGTGTGAGTTCCTTATGTTTTCTTTATCATTAATTACTATGAATTCACTTGCTACGTTAGTTAATAAATTGGCTGAATGAAATAGGTCAAAATGTGGGAAAACTGCTTCTTAGCAGGAGAAAGTAATGTGTATTTTTAAACTACTTGCATTCTTTTTATGCCTTCCTTACCAAAAAGAGATACATAAATGAAATGTTTAAATAACATTTCAAAAAGCTTTCTTTTTAGATTTGGCTCAGCTCATGTGTCATATTTCTTGTATTATTGCTCAGTTGCAATGATTATGTTGTAATTGATATATTTGCTACATTGAACAGCAATTTCAGAAATTCATTTACCTACTATTTGCCATTTGTCTTTTGATGATTTATCTGTTGCTTCTCATTGTAACTATAGCTGCTGAAAGACACACATATTTCAAACAAACCTGTGAACTACAGAGAATTATATACTCAAAATCATTAAAACCATTTGCCTCTGATTTGGTTTTGTGCAATTGAATTTTTTCCTTGTTACGTTTTTCCCAGTTTTATTTTTCTACCCTATCACTGAAAACAAACAGCCATTCCAAAACACAAAATGATCCCCCCATCCCACCCCAAACCCCACTTGTTTTTAATTGCAAAAGGACAGTAACAGTATGATGTCAAGTTCTTGTGTTTTCTGAGAAATAATATTTACTAGGGTTTGGGTTTTTTTCATATTTTTATCCTCTGGGCAGTTTAGAATATTTCCATCTAAAATCCTTCTAGGCAAGTTCTTTAACTAGGTTCTAATTCCTGCTTTGTTTGACCATTTAAAAACAAACACATAATGTCAGTAGGACTGAAAAAACAAGTTCCAGACTGCAGAACCCTGGAAAAAAATCAAGGCATTTCAGCAGGCAAGAAGGGAGAAGCGCCTAAAAGGATTCAAAAATTGTAGTGAAATCAATGGGATCATGTTTTGCACAGGTGCCTTGTTCCAGGGACTGGAATACTATGCTGCTGGAGTCCTGGATGCATGAAAAATACAGGATCAGGCCATGAGGTTTGAAGCTGGTAGATGTACATAATGCCTACCATCAGGGGTTTGGAAGCCTATCAGAACACCTGAAAGCCTATAAAAGCCCTCTTCCAGGATATCTTCCCAACAGATCTACAAGTATCACTCAGCAGTAGCAGAAGCACTGAATAATTTAGAATAATCAATCCCAGTCTGGCTGTTTGAACTGGAGGAGCACAATCTTTAAGCAAAGATTACCTGACACAGCTGGGAAGTGCCAAGAAAGCCCACTTGAGACAGCTTAACAGAAAAATAAACAGGGAGGAAAAGTCATTGTGCAGTACAGAGCTTGTATTTAAAATATAATCAAAGTCCTATAAAACGCTGTTTAATCAGACATGAAAAGAGAATTATGGGAGTCCTGAGTTCTCAGAAAAGCTGTATGTAGAAACTCATGTACATTTCAGAACACAGTACACATAAAAGCCTTGTATCTTTATCTTTTATCTATTTTTTTTTTTAATTGTAGTCCTAAACAGGACCTTATGGTCATAAATCATACAGGAAAAATACCCATAATAATTTATTTTCTGAACACCACCCATTTTTCCCTCCTGGATATATACTTATATTTAGGAAACTTTTCATAACTCTATAAAGAAAGGCTTGAAATAAGAACTCCTTTAAAATTCACTAAGAACTAGAGACTAAGGACTGAAGTCTCTGTTAGTTGCCTCACCTGCTGTGACACTGAGAACTCTTTATTCTGTGATACCGCTCAAGCTGGCAGGGGAGTTCCTGCTCGAAAGGACTTCACACAGCAAGAGGCACATTAAGGTTGGTGGCAAAATACCCAGGTGTGATGTGCAGCAATACAAGTTCAGTCAGTGAGTTCATCTGAGACACTGCCGTTGTTCCTGCAAACTAGTAGAGTTGGTACTTCATGAAATAATGTCCAACAATAACAGTGGTGATTTGAATAGGGTTTGTCTCTTAAAAATTTACACGCTTATTATGCAGGTTATCAGAACTAGTTTCTCAGACACAGTCAATGGAAAGAAATGACACTTTCAGGAAAAAAAAAAAAAAAAAAAAGCCCCGTTCTAAAATACATCAAATGAAATGTATAGTGGTTTCCTATTATCAAGAATGATTCTTTGGTCTCCTAATGCTTAATTGCAAATTCTTGCGTGACAAAGAATAATTCTGTATTTGTAATCCACTGGGAAGTAAAATGATACAATCTCTAGCAGGAGGTCTTTGTTTTAATACACATTATAGCTGGAAATCATATTAAAAAGTCCTTTTTTTTTTTTTTTCATTTATAAAGCATTATTCTACCAAATTTGAACTTTCCGTGGTAATTCCCCTACTGTAGATATTTTATTTAGAAGAAAAAAATGTCCAAATATTTCAAAATTTCTTAAGACTAAACATTTATTTCCTTCTTCCAAATCATATCTATTGTTCAACGGGGAAATGCAAATTATTTTATTATTGAAACAATAATGAACTGGAATAGATTGCTCAAAGGCATTGTAGTGTCCTGCTAATGGAGATTTTTAAGAACAGGTAAAACACATATGCCAGAAATTATGTTGATACAAATGGTTTGTCTACTGGTATGGTGATAGCAGAATCTCTGATGCCTCTTTCTGCCTCATTTTCTAAGGTTGTGGTTTATCTAACCAATAAAAAAATATCAAGCATGTGTGATATTTCGTTTTGTTTCAGAACAAAACAAAGGTTTAAATCATGTAACTCCTTACAGAGTTGAAATTCTGCTGCCAACACACTGTTGGGTTGACCAGAAGTAATGGAGATGTTAGTAATTTCTTCAGACTTGTGGAACCTCCTGGCTGACTACTTCAGCACAGGAGGTGACTTCTCCAATTCTGCTCTTCTTTAAAGCCAGATTAAGGATCACAGGATCCTGGGATGTTAGTGGGTTCAGGGGTAGGATTTTGCCGTCTATTTTGCCCCCATCATTAAATGTAATTGCTGCTGGCAATAGCTTGTGTATAGGAAAGAAAAAAAAAAAAATGCTTTTTTAAAGGAACAGGAGGAGTGGATGCAGCTACAGAGGGGTATACTGGTAGTGTAATATCTTTTGTTGTAATCTATAAATATATTTTATATATATATATATACACACATATTGGTACCTGTGATTTTGGTACTACAATGCAAAGAGAATTCATCTATATCCCCAGATTGTGGTCATTTCACATTTTGATTTCTTTGGGTTTTTATTGCATAAATAGTCTTTCTGCAGTTCTGTATATTCTGTACAACAGCAAGACATAATTTAGGCTTTTTTGTGTCTATATCTATAATGAAGTGAAAGTTCAAATCAAATATTAATTGTATAATGGTAAATTAGGATCTTAAAATCCTAAACCTGTTAACATTGATGATAATCTAGATAATATTACATACCATGTCTTCCCCACAAAATAGAATATATACCTGCAGCACACATAGAAATTACCACCCTTGCGCTTGCAACGAGCTTCAAACTGCGGAGAGTTAATAGTATATTTCAACACAATTCTCACTGACATCAGAGCTGTATGAATAATTAATTAATGCTTTATGTACTGCTATATCAGGTACCACAGTTTAAAAAGTGTGTCAAAACACATGTGACATTCAAAATATGTTGTCCTTGCCAAAGAGGACACACTAGGCATGATAATACAGCAAATCTCTTAAAAGTGATTGATTCATCTCTCTATGGAAATGTAGTTTTCTCCCAATGCATAGGTATTAGAAAGCATCCTTTGACTGCTGCACAGCTGTTGCTATGAGTATGATTTTTTTACACTGGGGGAAGACAGAAAATTCACTAGCACACAGAGCATTACTTCAAACATGAGCTACAATACAAAACAGGTAGAAAATACTCTCTGGCATGACTTATCATCTGTGTGTTCCCTCTTGCCCAGTTTTGCTGCTTTGTGTCTAGCTATGCCTTTATTTATGTTGCAGAATTTGGTTTTGTTTTTTTTTTGCTTGTTTGTTTTCTGGATTGGGGTTTGGTTTTTAGTTATAAATAATATGTGTTTTTATAGTTACAGATTAACTAAAATTATCTTTAAAAAATATAAAACTGGTGTCAGAGAAGTATGCAACAGCTGTTAGAACAGTTTACTAGCTAACAACTCTGAAATAGATATGACTTTGTACAAAGTTTAGAATACTTTTAACCTGTTATAATCATTTAGCAAACAAAATGTAAGGGCTTGATGGTGTTGAATGCTGATGCTTTCGGGTCTACTGATATTCATTACAATGATTTTATATATGCCAGGTCCAGCCTCCTCAGTATCTTTGTAACTCACTCAAATGGCTAGTATTTAATCCCTTTAGAACAAACATAACCTGTGACATGCGCTATATGCGAATAAACAAGATGCTTGGCAAATGCTGGTTCTTTTATCCTTCATTGACTGTTGTGCTCTGAGGGGCTGTTGGGCTTACTTATGTGCTGATCAATTTGTAATGGCCCCTGGTATCTGGATACCTAAAAGGTCATTAGCATGTGATAAAGAATATGGTTCTACTAAAAAAGCATATTCCATATATGCAAAGCATATTCCATATATGCAAGACAACTGAAATAGAGACCCAATGATAATATCATAACTGAAAAGGTGATCCTAAGAAACAAGTATGAAGTGACTACTATGTATTTACTTGAAGAAAACTGATCAACAGAAATCCTATCAAAGAACTATCTCTACTACTGCCTGAACACTTTTTATAGACCTTAATGAAGATATTTTTGTTTTCTGAGTGATGCAAATGATGTTTATTAGAAGTTTGATTTTTGTTGTTGGGTGGTTTTTGTTTTGTTTTGTTGTTGTTGTGTTTTTTTTTTTTTTTTTTTATCTAACCCTTCCAGAATGTGTAGCTCTGCTTGCATGAAAATTCCTTTTGACTGGCTGTGTGTGTCACTTCTCTACCTTTTTTGTTGAATCAGCCAAGGACATGGCAATAAGCAGGCGGAGGTCTATTCTTTCATCAGTCTGCCCCTGGGGAGGAAGGAGGGAAAGATAAAAAGGACCAAGTGCTTCTCTGCTCATTGTACAAAGACTGTTTCTTCCTCAGAAAAGGTTTTTATCTGCTTACCCACTGCACTATATCCATTTTATCTTGTAGATGTCATCACTGAAGAGTTGTAGGTACACATATGCTGGTAGTAAAATGTAGTTTGAAATTCCGTTTCATTGAAATTGCACAGTGTCAGTACTGGGGTGAGTTTAGATCACGAGCTTGATATTTTTTATTGTATAAATAAACATCAGAAATTAATCCAAGTTTTACACATTTGGCCTGTTTATATATGTTAAAAATAGTTTAAACGCATTTGTGAGCTTTCACTTTCCTGAGGTTGTAGGTTTTAATCTTTATAGCTTGTCATTGCCACTTGTTCACTGGAGTTAAAAAATACTCATATAGAAGGGCAGATTCTTTAAGCAGAAGAGTTATGCCATTCTCTTTCTCATTTTTATTACAGCAAGCAGCATTGTATCACAACATGTGTCAAAGTAAACCAAGCCACGGAGATTTTATTTTGGGTAAATGACTGAATTTTGAACATCATATAAAGTTCACAATATTAATCATTTATGGAGATACTTGTAGTGCAAGGCACCTTGCTCCATGACTCTTGTAGAAACTAAGCAAAAAACAGGGCTCCATACCCTCATATGGAAAAGAGAGTTACACTCATTGTTCAAAAGCTATTATTCCCATCTCCCCTACTTACAGAAATTCCCCAGTTCTGAAGACCTTCTTACCTTCTCCCCATATATTTTGAATAGTGCTGAACGCTTTTGCAACTCTCCTTGGTGGCAGTTGTTGAGTAAGGTAAGAGCTGTAATTAACTCTTCAGTTTGAGACCACAAAACATAGCCACTGTGGCATAAAATAGAAAATTAAAATGCATACAGCATATGTGCTTTTGTGCTGTTTTATTTTGAAGATCTAATTGTAAGCTGCCAAGTCATAGAAATCTTTACAATATGTCTAAGCTCAATATGTCATTAGATTTTATTCCTTTCCATAATTTATGTTCTTGGTCATAGAACTGAAAATAAAAAGAGTCGAGTAAGAAGTTGCACACAGGAATTTCAAAATGTGGGTACCCTACATTTTCAGACTTTCAGTGAATATTTGACTTCAATAATATTTCCATTTGCATATAATAAGGCTGAAATTTTTTCATGTTTATTATGGGTGAACCTCCCCTACTGTTCACATTAGCTATGCAAGAACGTTGCATGCTAGATACACGTTAATAGAGAAATTATGTAAGTGGA